>NC_133752.1:110525652-111186286 GCF_036562045.2 Rhinolophus sinicus | reverse complement strand
CCATGCACCCGGGTCAGCATGGTTAGCCTGGAAGAACATGAAGGCTAGTAAAGACACCATGTCTCCCTCTTCCTCCCCACTGCTAATTATTTGGTCCAAACTATCAAACAACATGGAAATGATTTAAAAAAGGGGAGGCGGAGTCCTGGATAATATGCTCCAGGATACTCTGCTTTTGTGATTTGTTTTTTTAAACATGTCCCAGGATATCTGACCAGGATGTTACTGATGGATTAGAAATTATGACACCTGTTACAGGTCCACATTTTGGGGCAAACAGCCTCGTATCTAGGTGGAAAGTAGGAGGCCTGCAAGCCAAACCTAGACTCATTACAAATGTTGTATTTTAGACAGTGGCCCAGATTGTGTTTCTAACATGTTTGGAATTATTATAGTTGTACACATTTGAAAATGTGGATTCCTAGCTGTCTCCTTTAGATGGCACATGTACTCTCCCATTTGCCATAGTTCCCAGCATCCCTAGGGCTGAAGCTTGTCAGCTTCTCTCATTCTCACTTCTGAACATTTCCTATCCTGGCCTGATAGGTTTTTGAGTTTGTGACTCCTGCTCTAAATCAAGCTGGGGGTGCTGGTATTGTCTTTGGTAATGTCATCATAGTTGCCTGTCTGCAGTTTAGGGGAGAGGTAGAAAGGTCTGAATCGATCCACGGGAAATAAGGATGCTGTGAAATCCTGGGAGGACAGCAAAACAAGCTCCCACCTGCCTGGAGGATGGCTTGAATGATAACTGGTGTCGCTGCATGCTTGAAGAAAGCTTCCCTGGGCCTAGACCTGAAGACTGCTTCTAAGGAGGAACAAGCTTGGCGGGTGAGACACGCCACCAAGCTGGGATTGATTGCAGGCAAGAAAGCAATGGGACTGCCTGTGACTCTGTGAAAAAGGGAGGGCATGTAGGGCAGACAGAGCAGTTGGTAGTGAGCAAAATGGGACACCATCGGGAAGAGGGGCATTGTTATAGGTTAGAGGAGAGAGAGGCTGGATACCAGCACCAGAGTGGCCTTGTACCAGCACAATGTCCTGCACACAGTGCAGGTGCAGTAGCTTCTGGGCAGGGGTGTAGAGATGAAAGGTTAAAGGGGCAGAGTTTGATATGATGGGGTAGAGGGAGAGGAGAAGATGAGGAGTTTCAAACATAGAATAGAAATGCTATTCTGAAGAGACTTGGGAGATCATTAGCACCGGAACGAGCTGAGCACTCAGGCCCAGTCCTACGGAAAGGCCTATACAGTCGTGGTCAGGAGGGTGTGGCCTGGAACCAGATCCATGTGGGCTCTGCTGTTAACCATCTAGGTGACCCTGGGCAAGCTGTCAGCTTCTCTGCATTTCCTCATCTGTAACATGGGGTAAGACCGTACCTACTTCATAGGGTTGTGAGTGTTAAGGCAGTGACTACGTATTAAGTGCTTAGTCCCATTCTAATAAATGTTAGCTGCTGTTGTCAGTATTCATAGCACTCGCAGCAAGGCACAAACAACTGTGTGCTATAAAATGCCCATCATGGTCGTGACCGTTCCCACCAGCCCCTACCTCCTTCCTTTTGTGTAAGCACCCATGTGTCAGGAAGCGTTTGTTAAATTGACATTAAGCTGGACGGTTTATTAGCAGCAATGAACAAATTTTGAAGGGATGGGCAACATTTCAGGGGAAGTTCAGACTGCCTAGATCTGAGTAGGGCTCTCCCTTGGTGGCGTTGAGAGGTGTGAAGGCAGCGTGAGAAGGAAAGAACGGAAGACAAACTATACAACCTTCCTAAGTTAGCCTGAATTACATGTAGTCTAGCCATACTCAGATCTGTCTTAAAGTTACCGTATGCCGTGGGCATGTTACATTTTTCATTTTAGCATGAAAGCCACTCCTACCTTAACCGCTCTGGCAGGGCTGGGCTAGGCGAGAGCTCCCTGTGCATGTGAGTGGGAGTCTGGTTGGGATAAAGGCAGAGGCGCATGGAAGAAATCTCTATTCTTTCGGATCAGGAGAAACAGGTACTGAAATTGATGGCCTCACATCACTGGTATTACCCAGTCTGTCTACAGGAGGCTCTTCTCAGCCCAGAACGTAGAAAAAGCAGGCAGATGCCACAGAAATCATATATGGGTCCTAGTGAGACTCAGTCCATGCATCTCAAAGGACAATAAATGGCTTTTCCTCCAGTGTTTTCTTGTTTGGCTTCCGTGGAGGTCTGTGTTTGTGGGGGAACTTGGGTCTAATTGTTGCAGACAGACGCCTGTGTTCTTTTAGCTGAGGCAGATGGGCAACAGGCGGAGAAGGTGGGGGTGACTGTGAGGAGGGAGGTGACATTTGTAAATATGTCACGGGACAATGAAAATTCCCTGCAAATGCATTGGAACCTTTTAAATGAGCAGATGAAATAATCTTTCATAAACGATGTGGGTCTGTGAAGCGAGGACGGTGTCGGTGAGGGTGTTGGCTCCTGAGCATCCGTGGTTACAGGGGAGGAAAACCAGCCCCAGGGGAGAGCGATTATTTTCAACCTCGTCCCATACAACACGTGTTACAGGAGCTGCTAACAATTTGCAAAATTAACTGCCAGTCTCCCCTTTTTCTTTATAAACAACAAAAGGGCTAAATGGCAGGCAGCAGAAGGAAGAAAGAAGAGTTATAAACGACTTGGACTAACCTACTGCGTCACTCAGTAGTCGCCAAAAAGCAAGCACTGATGTGAGCGCTAGCGCCTTGGCCAGATGCTTCTTCGGGGCTGACGCACACACTGAGGTCTGCGCTCTCATCAAGCTACAGCAAGCTCCCAAGTCTTAGGCTCGAATCCGGCTAAGTCCAAGCTCCTTGTCACCACCCAAAGCTCCACTGCAGCAATGCTGCCTCCTGGGCCCAGACCCGGCTCTTCCTCCCTAGGGCCTTACCCCTGTGTCCAGTGGCACCTTCACATCCATAGAGAGGGAGCCCGTCTCCCCATTGATCATGGCTGTTCTCAGCTTCAAGAGGAAAGATAATGGAGTTAATCTGTTGGCTCACACTGGAGGGTGGAAGGTATTGAGCTTTACTGACCAGATTGGAGGGGATTCCCCAGGAACACTTTGGGGTCTTCCGTCTTTCCTCTGAGCAAAACACCAGGAGGAAATAGAGACCTGATTCTAGGTTCCATTTAGCTTATAATTCTGGAAATTCACCAAGATAATGTTCCAAAGTGGACATAACATAGTGTCATTACCAAGACATAATTTCCTCTAGGATGAGCTACTGACACCAAAAGCCAGACTGAAAACATCACAGAACTCACTTTGTAGCTTATAGACATGAGCTCATGCAGCCTCCGTAATCCTTGCGATTTAGGAAGATACTGTTAAGTTTTTCTCATTATTGGAAGAATTGCCCATTATAGGAATTGCTTCTGGGTTTGAGCTTGGAAGTCTCCACTGAGAGGCATAGCGTGACCTCAGAGCTCACAGCCATGCGGCTGGCCCGTGTGCTGGCTGTAGAGCTAAACCAACCCCTCATTCTCCCACTTTCCCCACTCACGACTTCAGCTCGGTCTTCCCACTCCACTTCAGAGAGATCCACGCTGTTGTAGTTAGGTTTGGGTTTCAGTTTCTTTCCTTCTCTGTACTGGAGTGGGCAGGTCAGGAAAAAAAATACGCAGTTAACATAAGGCATCGCTCAAGTTTCATCTCTTTTATAAAGCCGTCTGGGTATATTCAGAAAAATCAAAGAATCTCAGTGATTCCTTAAGGTTATCTGGGCCACCTTTCCACCCAGTGCAGAGCTTCCCGGGTCAACGTTTGTGACAGATGGTCTCACAGCCTCTGAGTGAATATTTCCCATAACGAAGAGCTCTGTGTTTTTGAGTCAGTTTGTCACAGTTTGGACAGCTCTAATTGTTGGGAAGATTTCACCTCATACTGAGCTGAAATCTGCCTCCCTGGAACTTTCACGGTTGGACTTAGTTCTTTCCCTGGAGCTACACAGAACATCTTCCACTTGACAACCTTTGAGATTTCTGAAGGCGTTTGTCATTCCTAAGACTTCCCTTCTCCAAGTTAAACATTCCCAGTTTCCAGATGCCTCAACTCCCTCTGACTATGTTCTACTTGCAGTGTCACTCCCAAAATGGAGTGCTCAGGACAAAAGTAAATATCTCCAGTGGGGTCTGACCAGTGCGGTGTGGGGTGCAAATTGTGTGGACCAAATATCTTATGGCTCTGATGGCTGCTTCTGATTTTCCTGGGCTTCCAGGACAGCGACGCTGCCCTGACAGCACAGATTGAATTTTCAGTCCAATAAGTCCCCTGGGCCTTCCTCACGTGATGCACTGTTAAATTACATCTTTATAACCTTATGCTTGAGCACTGAATATTTTGCAGAACTTTCCATGCATCCCTAATATATTTCATCTTGTTAATTTCAGTCCATTGTTTTAGAAAAGTACTTTCTGAATGCTAATGTTCTCTCTTAAAGTATTAGCCATACCTTCCAGACTTTGTGGCATCTGCTTCTGTGTTTTCATTTTGTTGAAAGAATTTTTGAATGGGATAGAGCCACGGACAGACAGATGCTAAGTGCCTAATAATGACCTCTTTCCAGCTTGATGTAGAACCATTAATCAACACTTTGAATGTTATTATTATTTTCTGGCCCTGACTTCTCTCTCTCTCTCTCACCAAGAATTTACCTGCTATTAGGTCTGCACCACTTAGTAATAGATCAAATAAAGAAAGAGAATAGTTTTTCATCAGGGTAAAGTAAGAATCAGTCAGAAGGTTTCCTTTTAGGAGAATGAGGCCCCTGCAGATGCTTGAATGGGTGAAGCTCCCTATCATTGCGTGTCTTGCTTCTGCCAGTTTTTCCTTTTTCCAAGAACGCCGTATCCTTACGCCTTGCCTGTGCAGGAGATTTGTGGTAAATCTGCCACCACATTATTTCTCTTCCATGCTTCTCTTCCTCCCCTTGCCCTGCTTGGATGATGTTCCTCCTTGGCTTTATGGATTGGCTTCCTTTGAGGAAGGTGCGGCATTCCTTATTCATTGCCATTTCCTACCTCCTGACAACGCCTGCGAGATCTTCTCTAGCGCCTCATACTAGAACCATAATCCCACTTTGTTCATCAGTCACACTTTGGGCACTGACAGAGAAAGATTCCAGGCCAAAAGTGTGGCTCTTGACCCTCTTTCAATTTGTTACTAGGCATGCCCTCTATCATTTTTCTTTTTTAAACTTAACTTTTGTTCTCCTTAATACCTATCACACATCGATAGTGCTTTCTTTAGCGATTTGACTAAATTGGTTTTACCATATCTTTTGTTATATAATAATCTTTTACCATGATATTATCCTCTCATTGTTTCATTTGTGTAAGTCTATTTTTGTATAGTCTATTTCCTTAATTTGACTATAAACTTCTGTTTATAGCATTCTCAGAGCGTTATATGGTTAGGCACATAGTAGGTCCACAACATGCAGTGATCAGTTGAAGTCTTGTATTCATCTAGATTACATAGGTGGTGATAGATGGGCTTCTGACCAATGCCCCTTCAGTCTACAAGTCAGCTCCCGCATCAACACATTTATTATTTCTCTAGCGACTCATTTGTTGGCACTGAGGGCAGTCACTGACCCGTTACGGTCAGATTCCCAGCAGAGTCTGAATTGGGAAGACAGAGCGCTTTCCAGTGTGTCCTTATCTCTTTCTACTCTGAACCTCTATAGCTTGCCTTAGGTAGCTCAGTCAGTTGCTTATGGACACAGTATTTATCTGAACCACATGTAATGGAATGTGACTTAGACTGATCTCTCCAAATGGCACCTGGGACAGATGAACCCCTTGTAAGGTCCTGGAAAGGTGCTCTGCAATTGTCCTCAGGGGCCTCTTCAATTCAGTATGAGACTGGCTGAGGGGAGAGGGTTATGATTCCTCTAGGACTCTAACTCCCCTCTCCCTGACTCTGCCAACAATCACACTGACAGGCGTGTCATTGTTGCCATGGAGAGCGGCCAAGTGCATGGCCAGAGGTGGGGCAGTAGGGAGCCCCTCACCCTGGAGGCAGAACTTTTAGATAACATGACGAAACTTTCTCCCTTGGCCATCTGCCATTCAGTTGATTGCATGTGAAAATGCCCGCCTCTCACCAGACAGCTCCTCTGACATTTTTATTGTTAACTCAACATTCACACCCCCTGGGAGATCTACTGATACCACTGTCAGACTCCGAGAGGGAGTGTGGAGCTACTGAGGCAGTGAGGGCAACATAAGTGGTTGTGTCCTACAGGGAAACTGCACACTTCATCACATGCGCTCCAGACTGTTCCTCAATTAGTTCATGTAGTTTTGCCTTGTCTCTCCTGCTGGATTATACATAGTTTGCAAACAGGAACCATGATTTAATTTATTTTTCTCAGGCTGCCCATTGGGTCCTTAAATGGAGTCCAGTGTATGTTCATTGCTTGAACTGTGTTTATGAACTACCCCAAATCCCAAAGAGTTAAGATCCCAAGACAAATAAGATCTGTACTTACCAGGGGTCGGAGGTCAGGATGTGAGAGGATGTAGCCATTGTTGGTGTTCAGAAAGGCATATCCATGCACTCCGAGCTACAGAGACAAGTGGAGGGGCATTAGACCTGCTGTTTGTGTTGGAGAACTGCAGGTAAGAAGGGGTTTGGGGTCACAGGGTGGTTAAAAGATGACAGTGCACAGCAGTGAGTTTTCAGATAGGAATATAAGTGAGCCAGTGCTGTGCTTCCAGCCATTAATTCTGCATTCCTTTGCAAATGCTACTGTTTACGGCAGCCATAATAATGTATACCTTTACCTGGTCTCTTCCCACCACACGCCCTAGGTCCTTTGATGATATAATCTCACTCGTTCTGAAACAGGATTGCAGGGCATGGAGGAGCAGATTGGGAAACTGAGGCACCAGGAAGGGAAAGATTTTGATAAAGTCTACAGAGCAAGTCAGAGCTGGTGGTGACAAAGGGCCCCAGGAGTCTAAGCCACTGCTCCCATTGTCAATACCTGCACTTCTCTGGGATTTGAAGGCAGGGCCCATCCCAGCTCTGGGCTTAGCTGCGCTGCCTGCAGGGAGGCTCTTCAGCCTGGCAGGGTGACTCCTGGGAGCCTGTGACCCCCATTCAAGGACCTGACCCAGGCTTACCTTGTACCGAGGTGCCAGCTTCATCAGCTCTCTCAGGGCCACATCAGAGCCCATCACCCCCAGGAGAATGCCGTGGGAACGCTGGAAGGGAGAACACTAGGGTCAGGGAGACCTGGCTTCCCTGAACGCAGGGTCAGACTGGACCTCGGCCTTCCCAGAGGCCGGAAGAGGAAGCCACATAGGCCTGGCATGGTCCTTCCCCTGCATTAGATTTCAGGCTGAGCGCCCTGGAATAAAATCTAGAACCTACCAGAGAGACTCCAGGAGTAATCTCAGCTGCTGGGAAGATTAATGTCCAAAATTAATATTTAAGCTGTAATATTTAAATGAAATACAAAGTTGAATGAAATATTAATCTTCATAGCAAAAACGGAAGGACTTTGATCCCCGGAACCCTAATCTATGAGTGCTCTGACACACACAGGGCCTATCGGGAAACATTTCCTGACCAGATGGAGGATGGAAGGCTCTAGAAATTCCCTCACCAGAGGCCTTTACAAGCAAGTTAGAGTCTATCCAAATTGGTAGGCGCTGTGTGGTTTTGCTGGAAGGCTGGCAGGCAACACTTTTAGTCTTATATCCCCAAGGCAGTGGCCCCAAGGGCAGAGCAGGGGGATAGCCCCAAGCCGGCTGAGCAGAATCGCTGGGGAGCTTGGGGGAGTCTGGACCAAGCTGCACCATTCACTGGCATCCCCTCCCAACCAAAAGATTCTGATGTGGCTAGTTGGGCACAGGGCCTCAGATCTGCATTTACAGCCCTCTCGCGGTGGCTGATGCCCAGCCAGGCCGAGGACCCTTGGTCTACAGGTGCCAGCGGTGGTTCTAATCCCTGTTGCAGTGACTCAGGAAGCAGCCACTCACGGTTTCATTCTTCTTGCTGAAGACTGGCATGGCCACCGTGGTGAGGAGCGTCAGGCTCTGTGCCTGTGAGCTGAAGAGCTGTCAGGAAGGACAGAGCCAAGGAGAGAGGGTCAGAGTGCACTGAATGGAGGACCCACAGTCACTGACATCAACTACCCAGGGTCACCTTCCAAGGGAGGAGGAAATCCCATATGAGGTTTCCCTTCCCTGCATGGGGACAGCTGGCAGAAAGGCTGGAGGAGCGAGGTGGGCTGGGGATGAGGACCAGGCCTACGCCACTCAGCAAGGGCAAGTCTCAGAATCACAGAGCCAACCGCCCAGCTCCCAAGCACACTCACTCAGTCCTCCTGGCTCAGATGAGTGTGAACAGGCCCATCGGGCATCCCAGAAACAAAGAGGTTTAGCACAGTAAGAGCTCTTCCAAAAATTTCTGCCATGGGCCCAAGGTTGGTACAAACTACGGCCCAAACCAGTTAAGAGGGAAAGGGACACTGACGCCGAGTCATCTGCAAACCCAAGTGTGTGTGTGAAAGACCACAGGGGGAAAGCAGGCTGCGGTGTCGCGGTAGCCAGCCCTGGGTCACCCCTCCCATGGGATGGACCCACAGCCTCCTCCCCACTCAGAACTCCCGAGCCACGTCCTTCCCTCCCAGCCTCTGAGACGGCCCTCCTCCAGGCTCCTCAGCCCCCTTGGAAGGGGCTCCACACGTGCGCCCACTTTACCACGAAGACGGGCCCTGAGAATTGGTGTGTGCAGGGCTGTCTGATAAGTCTGACGTCTGGATCGACTAAAGGAGGTTGCCTCGCCATGGAAGTTCACATTCTTGGAGAATGAAGAACTTTTCAACCATCAAGTCCCCTCCCCCTTTCTCATCGGAGTTTTCAGGTTAGAGTTTGGAAGCAAGATTTTCTGAAAGCGAATGGTTTCGGTTGCCTAGAGGCCCACTAGCCACTAGGACCAAGAGGTCCGTAGGGGTGGCCAAGGGGCCAGCAGGAAGGGGTCTGCGTCCCGGGGGACCTGGCTCCTCGTCAGCTCTGGGCTGTCCACCTCGAGACTTCTTTTACATGAGGGAGAAACATATTTTTATTTAAGCCACTATTTTCAGGTCTCTCTTAATCTTCGTCTGATACATCATCATTGAAGCAGGTGTCTGTGTGTGTGACGTGATGTGAGAGGTGCCAGGAAGGTCCCCGTTCCCCCAAACATTTCATCTGACATTCTACCTTCGATATCTCTTCCTTTGTGTAAGTCATGGTTGCCTGCAGGGAGTCTGATAATTCAGGGGCCAGGAAGGGGGCCATGAAGCTATAGTGTCTTGAGTTACTGGTTAGACTCCTTCTTTTCTACACCAGGTGGGAGAGAGGACAATGAAGGAGGTGAGGACAGCGAGAAGGAGGGAGGAAGAAGCGTGGAGCAGATGGGCTCTGTCCACGGAAGGCAGCCCTGGGCAGTTCTGCTTACAGGCTTTCGGGCCTCTGGGCAGCACACGGGTAACGGACCTGCTAGTGGGTGAATGTGCACCCCCTCACAACGCTTCCCAAGGAGGTGCTCTGCTCACTCCTCTCCTTAGCTGGGAAGTCGCCTCTTACACCCTGGGGTCCCTCACTCTGGAGCAGGGTCCGGGCCCCACCTTGCTGTCCATGTAGGCTTCCGTCCAGGTGACATCGTGGTCGTGGTTGATGACCATGGGGCGGCTGAGCACGTGCAGATACTCCATCACGTTCTCCTGGGCATCTGCCAGCGTGGAGATCTGCGTGTAGTAGCCTGGAGGGGGCACGTGGTGTAGAAGGCTGGTGCTCATGTGGAACCCTCTGCACGGCCCACGTACTCTCCCCGCTACCAATGGCTCACAGCTGGGCAGTGGTGCAGGTGGGTGTTCCAAGGCCCAGCCCCAGCCTCAGCTTGGGAGAACTCTGAGGGGCTGTCCCAGCTCCACCGCTGCCACAGCAGCAGCAAGGGCCTGTGGGTCAGCTTCTCCCTCTCACAGCGCTGCCCTTCTCACTTCCTTACAGGGTCTCCCTCCTGTGTGCAACTCTGTCCCAGGGTCTGTTTCCAGGGACCCCCATCTGAGACAGAGGTCACAATTCCCCACCTCTTTCTTCCTCTGGTTGCTGTCCTTCCTCAGTTAGGGAGAGGGGTGCCATAGCTTCTTCACTGTAGCCACAGTGATTTTTAAAGGAGCAAATGGCTTGCAAGGCTATGAATGACTTAGCACATGCTTACCTCTCTGGTCTCACTGCTTATCACCTCCCACAAAACATTCATTCCACACTCCAGTAAAGTGGGACGGCTTTCAGTTCCTAGCGTGCCTCTTTCTCAAACCCTTTCAACATGTTATTCTCTCTGTCTGGAACACCCTTCCCTGCTCCCTGTGTCTGGCTGATTCCTAGCAGATAGATCTTCCTTCCTTCCTTCCTTTTTTTCTTCTTTCCTTCCTCTTCTCTCTCTCTCTCTCTCTCTCTCTCTCTCTCTCTCTCTCTATTACTTTCAGGTGTACAAAACAACACAGTGATTGGACATTTATATACTCACAAAGTGATCACCCCAATAAGTCTAGTACCCATCTGACACAGTACATAGTTACTACAATATTATTGACTATATTCCCTGTGCTGTGCCTTATATCCTGTGACTGTTACTTTAAAATTATAGTTGACATTAAGTATTATTTCATATTAGTTTCAGGGGTGCAGCGTAGCTCCTACCAGTTCTTTATGTCTCAGCATAGACCCCCTCTCCTTTAGGAAGCCTCCCTGCCAAACTGGGGAAGTGCCTCTCCAATCCCGCCTCCAGGGGTACAGTCTGTACCCCTCCACCTTCACAGCACATGGCAAATTATATTGTCATTGATGGTTCACTTGTTTGTGCCCCAGCTGGACAACAGCAAGAGCAAGACTAGTCCATCCTGACCACAACCTGGAAACTGCCAGGTGCACAGTAAGGGCTCAGTTAAGTTTGGTTGAATCAAACCCAGTTGGCACCTTGAGGCCCAGGTCTTGGGTTCTGGCCAGAGGCAGATGAGGACTGTTTTCCATAAAACAGTATTCTAGAGAAAATGATGACCCTCTGCTTTTGTTTGGGAGTAGAGTCAGAGTAAACGGGCTTCACCTGCAGAAGAAGAAGGAGGCTGGACACCAGAGAACTTGATTTATAACGTTAGTCCCAGCCTGCCTCACTCTGTCTACACTGCGGTTTCCCTAAGGCTGTATTTGGAGAGACAGTTCTCTCTTCTGAAAACATTGGCTAGATGGCCTCTAAGTTTCATTTCAGGTGACTTTATGACTTAGAGTCCCTGCAGGAGTAAGCAAGGCTTTATGGAGACACCCGCATTTTGTCTTGCTTTTTCCAAGTGGGAAGGAGAGGCAGATGCTGTCAGCTCCACACAGCACCGCTCCTCTGCCAGCCCCACGCAGGAGCCAGGGCTCAGCATCTGCGGTGACGGGTTGCTGTTCCACCTGTGCTCAGGTACAGACTGCCAGGCACTCTGCCCACGTGTCACCTACCTTTGTTGTTGCACGCGATCCACCTCATGCGGTCAGCAAAAGTGACTTCTCTCCCGATAAGGTAAGTGAAAACTCGGACCTAATCCACAAGGACAGATGGACTTAGCAGCCAGAACCCCTGGCCGTGAGTGGTGGTAACGTAACTGAGCGCACCTTCCATGTCGGCTCAGGCACTTGGCTCACTGGGATTCTCCACTCTCACTCCTTTGGATCAGAAAGGACCCTGGGGCCTGGCAGCACTGGGACCTGCCAGGGCCATGGTGAATGTGGGGCAGGTACGGAGGGAGGTCACAGCATGGCAGTTTTCACGTCTTACTGCCATATTCTGGTCTCTCACCCTAAAGCCCCTCCCCCCAGCCCTCTGTGCCCAGGGCTTTTGGAACACCAGTCTGGGACATGAATTTACCAGTGGGCCAAGGGTCAGACAATTTGAACTCAGGGTTTCTCTGGGGCGTCCCATCGCGGCAGTAGAATGCTCCCCTTGGCCCTCTCCCCTCACCCCTCGCCCACCACCAGGAGTGTAACCTTGCGGTCCGGCCAGTTGTACTTCTCAAACACTGGCTCGTAGTTCTCCACAGCCCCGTCGGTGACCAGCATGATGGCCTGATTGCAGAGGCTTCCTTGCCGGGCCTCTTGGCCCTGCAGGGTGGGGCAGCTCTATGACGACAGGCTATGCACTGCTCTCCACCCACACCCCCGCCTGTCTCCCACTCCTCCACCTGCCCTGCCCCCCAGCTTCCTCAGGTGCAGTACCTGCTTCAGGATCTGAAAGGCTTCCCTCAGGGCTTGGTCCACAACCCCCACACCTTTAACCATCAGCTTGTCCACCAGCTGTTTAAAATGCTGTGTGGTTAAGAAACCAGAGGAGGGTCAGTGGAGCGAGTGGGCCACGGAACCTTCGTCGGAGGTCTAAATCTCAGAGGCTGTTTGGAGCTATTTGCCCAGAGGGACATGATCGTGAGATCCATCTCTCCTCCATCCAGCTAACTTCATGACTGGTCCCCTACAGCAGATGTTTCTCAAATGCCACCAAGATAAACTGAGAGCGTGTGAGGAGCTGGGTGCCAGTCTATCCCCACTAATGGGAGGAAATGCCAGTGTGAGTCCAACCGGAGCAAGGAGGCCAGTTCAGGCCAATTGCCAAGTCTCCAGGTCCCCAGCATGTCCGCTGTTACCCACAGTGAGCATTTCACAGGAAGAACTGTGGAGGCCACCAGGACCTCCAACTCAAGGGTAGGATTCAAGAGGAAGCCAAACCCAAATTCCCCAGCCACGGAGGGAAGGATCTGTGACATGCAAACTCTCCCTTGAAAAAAGTCACCACATCTTCTCCTTGGCCTCTGAAAAGGACTCCACAGAGTGGGTTTGAATTTCTCCTCCTTTTGGGAAAGCTCCTCATGAAAGATGACACAGTGGGAAGGCCCACGGGGGAGGCAAAGAGGGAAACTGAGTTCTGGATAATCCACAGAATAAAAAACCCAGTCGTGAAGAAGTGAGATTTTCCTTAGATTGGAGGTCTCTCTGTGCCGTTTGCTGTGACAGGCAGGCAGCGTATTCTTGGGGGCAATTTCCCGGATGGACCTGCATGGGTAACTGGGACCTGCTTTGCCCCTTTCCAAGTGTGTGAGAATGAGTTAAAGGGGCCGTGAGGCAGCTGCACAGGAGGCTCCCAGCGCTCTAACCAGAGCAGGGGCGCAAAGACCAGGCACTCACCTCGCGGTTGTCCCGATCCGCCTGCACAAGGGTCCCTTTAAAACAAGGCTCGAGGTAGTGGCTGTAGTCGTTGTACTGTAGTTGCAGAGGGCAGAGGGGAGGGGAGAACAGGCTGGGTCAGTGCCAGAGCTCAGGCTACTCACGGGTGCCAGGGCTGCGGTCATGTAGGCAGCTGTGTAGAGGATCCTGGGCTACCCTATGCTTTCGGCAATTTCCTGAGTAGAGAGGTGGGAGTACAGAGACCAGCAGGGCCTTAACTCTAAAAATCTTCTCTCAGATCCTGGTCTTGGGTGGCTGTCATGTCTATCTCCTGGGGCACACAGAGAACCCATAAGTTAGAGAGAATTCCTCTGGTCTCTGCCACCAAAACCAGACAGAGTGCCCTCCACGGGACACCCAGAGCCTTCCAAATGCAGACCCCTCCCCACGGCCTGGGTCCAGGGATAAGAAACTATGCTCCCTTTCTCTTCGCCCTGCATTTCTCTTCCTCCTTCACTATCAGCAGGGACTAGAGAGGAAAACGAATTACTGCCCCTTTTCTTAGTCACTCCACTGCCCTGTAGTTAAGACTCAAATCTTCCCGGTGCCCTTAATCCACTTCTGCTTAAATAGGAGAGGAGGAGAGGGGACCTGGCAGTGGCATCATGGTAGGACTACATGCATGTCCTAGGGAGACTGTTGGCGTGTTCTGGGGGAATGCTGGGAGCCAATGCTTCCCCTCATTGCTACTCCCTAAACACCTGGAGAACTGGGGTCGGGGTGGGTGGGAGGCCTAAGCAGGCTTCAAGCAAGGGCAGGAGCACACCCCCACCCCCTGAGTGGTAGGATCTGCCGGTGCAGCTGTCCTGTCGCTGCTTCCAGTCAGGGACAGAGGTGGAGACATGGTAAAGATGGGGAGCACAGGGTCCAGGAGTGACACAGGTGAGGAAGTGACACAGGCCTCAGGGAGCAGCTCAGGGATGAGGGGGCCATTTGCGTACCCCCAACATGACCATTTTGAAGTTAGACCATGTAGCCTTGGTATTTCTTTACTGGATAACTAAATTCCACTAAAGATAAACATTTTCAGCAACATGACAGGCTGGTGGAGGTAAGTTTTGGAACAGGTAGCCTTCAGAATGGCACCCCGAGGGGGCTGTCAGCTCTGCCTCTGGGGAGGGCTGCACCCGCCCCCTCTTTTCATGGACTTGAAAGCATTCACCTAACTTGTCCCCTTTCCTTCCTGCTTGCTCCTCTCCTTCATTACCTTTCTGGGGCAGCAGAGCTAGCCTCAGCCTCAGCCTCAGGATGAGTTGCTGTGAAAGCAACGAGGTGCCCCCACCTCTTTTCTCCCACTGTGTCTGGGTTTGGGTCGATGAAGGAAGTGGGGGAACTGGGGTTCTTGTAAAGCAGGAGCCCAGGGATCACTCATCCTGCAGAATGGTGAGGTGATGGGTGCCAGTCAAGCGCACGTGGATGGGATGCATTAGGTATTGGCTCAGGGCCAGTGCTTCTTAATCTTTATTAGATCCAGACCCAGCTGAGAAATTGATGAGTTCTACAGACCCAGAAAAATGGATTGCACATAATGGGTTACACATAATTTCAGAAATCCTACGGACCTCTTAAGGTCCATCCTTGGTTCAACCTTGGGATGGACCCTGGCTTAAGAGCCCTGGCTTCAGACGAGAGAATCACTCTACAGTCTGAAGCATCATGTGATTGTAAGTATAGGTCGTCACAGTACAGGCAGAGGAAAGGTGTTTCTAGAGCAGGAAGGCACCCTTACCGCAATGATATTGACAAAGTCATTCTCTCCCAGCGTGTCCAGGATGGTAGAGATGGTGTGCTTGGCGATTGTCATCCGCAGCCCCTTCATGCTGCCACTCGTGTCCACCACAATCACTATGTCTTTGGGGGAAGTAGCAGCTTGTATGTACCTTTAGCAGAAAGCAAGGGACAGGCCAGCAATGGGAAAATGAAAGCCAGAGCAACCACCCAACCGAATCTCCAGTTATTTTTGTGCAGATTCTGGCTCAAGTGTATCCAAAGTTCAGGTCAGTGCCCCATCGATGCCAGGTTGTGTCATGTCCCATAACCACTCAGCAGAGTTCTGAAGCCATTCTGGGGCAACAGTGAGGCAGGTGCCCATCTAATGGGCCTGTCTGGTGGGAAAAAAGTCAAGTTCTGGGGGGAACCTTGTCCTCTTCGAGATCCAGCCAGAATCCCTGAGGGACAGGCAGCAGGAAGGGAGAGCACGGGATTCCACCTTCAGATTCTGTTACAAATATGCCAGAGGAGGGGTATGGCAGGAGAGGAGAGCCTGGCAGAGGGTTGATTTGGAGAAAGCTCAGTGTCCTGGAAGGAGCTTTGGGGCGAGAAAGACAGATGTGATCAGTCCTCTGGAACAAGGGCAGCTGTGGAGAGACACGAAGGACACAGCTTCTTCCTAGTCCTGTGTTGTTAAAGTTCTACACACCTGAGGCCCTTGGGTTGAGGTGGGGGTGGGACTGAAGGAGATAAACCCAAAGGTGATAAGAGATGCCAGCACCAGAGGCCTTTCCCCAGGAGCGCTTACCAGCCACGGTTCCGGCAGTCGAAGGCAATGACTCCATTCTCATCAGGTGTCCATTTGATGCCTGGGGAAATAAAGGCTGCTTCTTTCACCGGCTCAGTGAGGCTGCGCCAGAGCCCCTGACTAGGTGCTGCCATCCAGGCTGGCCCGGGCCCCTGGGGCAGGGCCAGCTGTGGACCTGGGCATCAGGGTGTGGGACCATGAGGGCACAACCTGTAAACTGAGGCAACAGGCAAGGAGAGACGCCAGCTCTGTGGAGGACACGCACAACCCACACTGCCCAGATCCAGAGTTGAGGCTAATTTCACAGATAGGACCCCCATATGTTGCTCCTGGGACTCATTTGTGAGCTAAATAAACCTCACCTCAAATTGTGGAAGGGAAGGCTTCAGGATGGCATGACTTTTCACATCCATCACCAGCAAAAGCCTGACAGAATGGTGGGAGAGCCGGGTGCTCTGATGTCTAGCTCACCTGCCTCTAGTCAGGTGACGTGGGAGTTCTCACTATCCTTCCTGCCAGCTGGCCCAGGGACATGATTTGGCTGTAAGACTGCAAGCGCTTTGAGGTCAGGAATTACCAGCACAGGCAGACCTCATTCTATTGTGTGTGGCTTTACAGAGCTTCGCAGGTTCCCTCCACCAGCAAAAAGAGTATGGCTCCCTTTACCGAGAAATTCGCGTTGATGAGGTGGTCGGGAACCGAACCCGCAAAGTCTCCGAGGTCTGCTGTACCTGACACAGCGTCTGACAGAGCCTGACAGAGTCAAGGCTCCATAAATGTTTGTTATATGGACTAAAGAATGAATGAATGAGTGTGAAATATTTTGCCTTGACCCACTAATAGTGTACTGGGGTAGATTTTACCGAAAAATTTGGATAAAAGCACAGATAACACTCACATGATCGATGATAGAATCTCTATTTGGAAAGATTTCAGTGAATGGGAAGAGTGGGGTCAAAATAAGGAGATTAAAAACAACAAGTGAAATTTTATAATGTTGTATTTTGGCTAGAAAAAGAAAGTGGCAATATCACAAATGTCTAGAAGTTCCAAGGGACCTTCCTATTCCACAACTGTTAGGCTTCAGGTGAGATACACAGTTTGAGGCATTGTTGGACTCTCAAACATAGGAGAGGTTTTCAGGGATCATCCCCCCCCAAACCAAACAAATGGGAACAGAGTTTCAAGGCCGAGGAGCAGGGGCCAGGGCAGCCAGGAACCAAGGCGTGGAGAGGAAGCAGGACAGAGCCACGGGCTGAACTGGTGCGGTGGGAGCACGAGGAACGTGGCTCTAACGTGGACCTGCTGTGGCCGCGAGTAGCCGGGTTTCCTAAGGCTACATTCCTATAGCAGCATGGTTGTAAGGAATTTGATCCTTAGGACAGTAAGAAGGAGGAGAAACTGAGCCGGGGGTTCTTGGCTCTGAACCGGAACCTTAGAAGAAGGCTTTGGTGGACCTGGGTGGGGGTACCCTCAGTTCTAAGCAGAACAAATGTGATTCCTTTGAGGGAAGTTTCCCAAGTCAGGCCTGCAGAATTCCCACAGATACAAGCAACATGGCCCCACAAGCAAGGATTACCAAATACACTAGGAACAGGCCCCTATGAGTGAGAGGCAGCCGAGGCAAGAACCACCAGAGGTATCCTCCCAAGGATTATAGTGTTGGAACTACCAAATACAAGGTATAGGATAGTTATGTTGGTGAGAGCACAGGGGAGAATATACAACAAGAAGTGATTAGGAACAAAGAAACAGACTTAAAAATATGGAACTTTTGTAAATGACATGTTTATGTTGAAAAATATAAATGCATAGTGGATTATTCACAAGTAAAGAGAAAATTCAGGCATTTGAAGGATTTATCCAGAATCCTGTGGAGGCTAGAATGAGAAGGTCAATATATGTCTGACTGGAGACGCAGAGAGAGAAGAGGGGGAGAACGAGGAAAGACAATGGTTACAATGACGGCAAATGTTCTAGAACTTATAAAAAATACGAATCCACAGATCCAGGAAGCACAGTATACCCCAAGTAGGATAAATAAAAAGATATCCACATGTACACAGGAGTGAAATGGCAGAACTCCAAAGGCAAGGAAATAAAGATCTTGAAATCATCCAGAAAAGTTAGAACATTTGCTTACAAAGGAATAGCAGTTAAGCTGATGATTGATTTTCTCAACATCAGTGGAAACCAGAAGGCAGTGGAAAGAGTTTTAAGGTGTTGAGGGAAGATAATTGTTAATTTAGAAGTGCATTCCAAGCAGAACTATCATTCAAGAATAAGAATAGAACACTAAGGTTATTTTCTCGATTCTACTTGGGGTTTTTATTTCCCCTGAGCTGTTATTTACAGTAAAACATTTCTCAAGATGTGTCATTAAATGAGGCTTAGTCAGTCATTTGTATCCAAGAAAAAAAAAAATAGGGTTTGGCCTTTCTGCTTAAATAAGATAACAACAGGAAATGATTTGTGTAACTTGAAAAAAATAAAAAAGAATGAATTTAAAATAAAAAAAGAATAAGGATAAAATAAAAGATTTGTAGATAAACAAAACTGAGAGCCCTGCTATAAAGGAACTTCTGGAAGGCTTACTTCAAGAAGAAGGAAAAGGATCCAGGAAAGACAGATTGAGATGTTTGAAGGAATGGTGAACAAATAAAAGGGTAAACAACTAGTTAATTCCAAACAAGCAATCTTTGTATCAGATAGTATCTAATTTGTGGGGATAAAAAAGGGAAATATTAGATGACTATAAAATAGAAATCAGGGTGGAAGCAGGAAATGTGTGAGAGTTCTAAAGTCCTTTTTTGACTGAGAGGATGGTAAAAATATTATTTAATTTTAATATCTTGTTAAATATGCCTAATAAGGAGTAATTACTAAAATAATAAAAATGAAGGAATAAAATCAGCAAAGATACAGAAAATTTAAACAATACAATTAACAAGCTTGATCTAATGACATACACAGAATTTTCCATCCCACAATTAGAGCACACATATTTTTCTCAAGCACACATGGAATATTTACAAAACTGATGACGTACCAGACTATTAAACTAAATCACAACTAATTTCACATAATCAGTACCATATACACCATGTTCTTTGTCTACAAAAGCACTTCAATTAAAAATTTGTAATAAAAAGTTAAATATAAAGTCCCTATATTTTTGGTTACTTTATTTTATTTATTTATTTATTTTTTTGGTTACTTTAAAACACACTTTTAAATAACCAAAAGATCAGAGAAGAAATCACAGGAAAATTGAAAAATATTTAGAAACAAATGTAGTTAAACACTACTATAACACCAAAAACACAGGCAATAAATTCTGTGTATCAAGTGATACAATCAACAGAGTGAAAAGGGAACCCATGGAATGGGAGAAAATATTTGCAAATCATATATGTGATAGAGGTTAATATCCACAATATATAAAGAACTCCTACCATTCAACAATAGCAACCGAAAAACAAACAACATGATTCAAAAATGGGCAAAGGACTTGAATAGACATTTCTCCCAAGAGGATATACAAATGGGCTAAACACATGTGAAAAGATGCTCAACATCACCAACTTTAGGGAAATGCAAATTAAAACCATGATGAAATACCACTTCACATACAGTAGGATGGCTACTATTAAAAACTAAACAAAACAAAATAACAAGGATGTGGAGAAACTGGAACCCTTGTTCACTGTTCATGGTAGTGTAAAATGATGCAGTCACTATGGAAAACAGTATGGTAGTTCCCCCCAAATTAAAAACAGAGTTACCATGTGACCCACAAATTCCACTTCTCAGTACATACCTAAAATAATTGAAAGTAGGGTCTCAAAGAAGTCTTTGTTAGTCCATATTCATAGCAGCATTATTTACAATAGCTAAAATGTGGAAGAAACTCAAGTGTCCATTGACGAATGAATGAATATACAAAATGTGGTACATTCATACTATTAAACATTATTCAGCTTTATAAAAGAGGAACATCTGACATATGCTAAAACATGGATAAATCTTGAGGGCATTACACTAAGTTAAATAAGCCAGTCATTAAAAGACAAATACTGTAGGATTTCGCTTATATGAGGTACCTAGAGTAGTCAAATTCATGGAGATAGATGTTTGAATGGTGGATGCCAGGGCTGGGAAAGGAGGGAGTGATGATTTATTTTTTTAATGGGTACAGGGTTTCCGTTTTGCAAGACGAAAAGAGCTCTGGAGATGGATAGTGGTGATGGTTGTATAACAATGTAAATGTACTTAATGACACTGAATCATACATTTAAAAGTGATTAGGATGGTAAATTTATGTTATATGTTTTACTATAATTAAAAATTTTAAAAACCCACTACCAATCCTAACTTGTGAGATGGAGCAAAAATAGAGTTTGTACGGGCAAGGTAGAACCATAAACTCTTGTTATAGAAACAAAGAAAGGCTAAAAATTAAAGCTAAGGGTCCAATTTAATAACGTAGGAGGAGGAACAACAGAATAAATTCAAAAAAGGTAAAAAAATATAAAGTTAGAGCTAAAATAGATAAAATAGAAAACAAAGAAATAATACAGAGCAATCAACAAAGACAAATGATCATTCCTGAAAAAACTAACAAAATAGAGAAACCAGTGGTAGTTTTGATATTATTATTTAATTTTAACATCTTATTAGAAAAAAATGAAAACTATTACTAATAAAAAGGGGACATAATTATAGATACAGCAGAGATTAAAAGATAATTAAAAAATAATAGCTCCATGGAAATAGATTTGAAAACACAGATGAAATGGGTGGATTCTTAGAAAAAATATTTTACCAATTTAAGAAGAAATAGAAAGCCATATTAGTCTTACAAATATTAAAATAAACTGAATGGTAATTTAAAAATCTTCCCATAAACAAAATGTCAGGCCTATATGTTATTATAAATGAATTCTAACAAAGTTTCAAGGGAAAAAATTATTCTAATCTTATTTAAGTACACCCAGAAACCAGAAAAAAGGGAATACTTTCTAATTTATTCAATGAAGCTAGTATAATTTTGCAAACCAGACAAGTAGAGAGTACAAGAAAAAAAAATGACAAGACCATTTCGCTTATATAGATGCAAAAAATTCTAAACAGAATATTAGTAAACAAAATCCAACAACGCATAAAAGACTAATTTACTGTAATCAAGTTAGTTTTGTCATAGGAATGCAAGGATGGTTTAACATTAGAAAAGTCAATAGATAATTAGGCAAAAGACATAATAGGTTCTTCACAGAAGACAAATGACGTATAAAGAGATGCTCAGTTTCACAAGTGATCAGGAAATGCAATGCCAGATCACAGTGAAATACCATTTTATACAAAAAAAATTAACATTTAAAAAAATTAACAATACCTAGGGTTTGAGAAAATGTGGATCAACAGGATCTCCTATTCATTGCTGGTGGGAATGTAATTGGTGCAAGCATTTTGGAAAATAATTTGGCATTCTCAGCTAAACAGTCATATATCTTAGGACCTAGCAATTCCATTCCTAGGTATATGTCCAAGAGAAACTCTAGTACTATTACTCAGGAGAAGTGTATAAGAATGTTCATAGCAGTATTGTTGATAAAAGTGAAAAACAAAAACTGGAAACAACCCAGATAGGATCAGGAGAATGGATAAATTGATATATTGACCCCCCAAAATATGATACAAGAGCAAAATTTACGAAGCACAGCTAGCTATATGTGACAACCCAATGAATCTTGGAAGTATAATATTGAATGAAAAAGCAAGTTCTAAAAGACTATATCAGAAACCAGTTTTATAAATTTCATAAACAAGCAGAACAAAGCAATATATTGTTTAAGCAGACGTGTGTGTGTGTGTGTGTGCATGTGTGTGTATATAAACATAAGATAAAACTAAATAGCTAAACAAACAGCTCAAAAATTCCTGAATGGGGCAATGGGAGAGGGCAGGATAGAGGAGGAGCACATATGTAAATAGAAGTTATTGGTAATCTAGCTTTTGTGTTGGTGATGTATATACAGGCATATTATGTTATAAATAAAATTTAAGATAAATAAAAACAAATAACAATGGGACTGCATGGACCCATGGGGATAGTATACCATGATCAAGGATTATGGCCAACTCCATACTGTCCACTGGAGGGCTGATAAGAATCTATATAAATGTGGGTGTGAGAAACAGTGCCTCTCTACTAACACTGATGGCTCACATGAGGACGGTGTTGTTTGCACACGAGTTGACGTCTCTGGAAGCCCTGATGTGGCAAGAATATTTACAGGAATTCTACCCTGGAGAAGACTTGAGAGAATTGTGAGTTGTCTTTAAGCATTTGAAGGGCTATTACAAGGAAGAGGGATAAACTTGTTTACTGAGTTTCCAGAGAACAGAAGAAGAAGCAATGTCTACTTGTGGGTTTGGACAGAGAAACAAGAAAGAGTATACTAACAGGGGACTCCATGAGCTCCAAGGTCCCTTTGTACACCTAGAGAGGGATTGGATTTCCAACCTGGGGACACAGAAGGGTCCTTTAGGATCTTCCTGATTTTCTGTCTCAGAAAAACAAGGCAACATTAAGACTTTGGACAGTGTGTAAAATATAAAAATGGGTTGGACTAAAATTTGGAGGTGAATTATTTTAAATGAGAAGTTTTAAAAAAGCAGAACTCTTGTAAACTTTGTGGTAGATGTTTTTGTTTTCTATTTTTTAGTGGACAAGGGAGGTTTCCCCATCCTATTTGTTAGGTTGGTCACTACTCACATAGTGATGTGTGACGTCTCTACATTGTTGTTGAACATGTCAAGTGAGTATGCCCCATTTCTCCAGTTAAGATATAAACTTCTTAAGATCAAGAATTGTTTTATCCTCCTTTGCATCTTCCACAATGCTTGTCATAGGACAAGAGGTCAATGTGGCCATTTATTGGCTGGTTAGCATGGTGTTTGATGGATTAATTAATTAATTAATTCACTCACTCATTCAACAGCTATCTGTTGAAAATGTGCGTACTATGTTGTAAAGAGTGTCAAAGTGTGGGTTGGAGGTGACTTTGGATAGGAGGGCCAACCCTATTCACCATCTTCAATGGTGCTGGGGTACATCTTTAATGCCCCTATTACCTTATTCCCAGAAAAGAAGCCCAGATGATCTTGGAGATGCCTCCCATGTTCTTACCTGGATAGATCCTAAAGAATCCAGTTGAGCTGCCAAAATATTGCCAGGTCAGTGTCGGGTCTCTCTGGAAGTTCTCCACAAAAACAGGGTTCAAGGCTTCAGACATGTAGACTCCATTTAAAATATCTGGATCTAGAGGATAAGATTATAGAAGGAATTGCAGGGGAAACTAAATCAGGGACCACAGTGACCAATTCTTCACCTGATGAACACACACACACGCACACACACAGCCTGCAGTGATGTAGTCTACAACTTCCCTTCACACCTCACACCCTCTAAGCCGGGAACACTGATTTTTCTCCCAGCCCAGACTTGTGTAGAATGATTCCTCTTCTCAGTCAAGGAAGTTGGAGAATCAGTTTACACCCTGCAGGGCTTCTCAGGAAAATGGAGGCAAATCATTAAACTCCACCAGCACCACCAGCACCACCCTATCAACTACCAGGTAGTTGGGAGCCTGCTGGGCCATGGGGTGGGCGGGGTCTACCTTTGTTGTACACGTTGGTGGGTAGCTGCACACTGCTGAGGGACGTGTTCACCATCAGGTTGCTGAAGTGTGCATTGGACTCAAGGACAAACTCAGCCCCCAGCTCCACGTAGTTGCCATTTGCATCTCTCTCGTTGATCAGGACTGAGTTGTAATAGTCAAACTGGGGGAAAGGAGAATGGGCCAGGCAAAAACAGTGCAGACACAGGGACCCACAGAGTGAGAATGAGAAAGAGAAATGGTGCAATCAGAGGACTCAGATGCGAGAGATGGTCAGATGGACTGACAGTCTGCATACAAGTTCTGTCTGTGTAGGATTCAGGCAATGACCCACAGGATTTGGGCCAATACATACCCAGATAATTAGAGCGGATGGTTGATTTGATTGGGTTTTGACATAAATTGCCTAGATTACTGCCTTGTATCCCTCTGAGGATCCAGCAGTCTGCTCTCTGCTCTTACACAGTGTTGGGGGTTCTGCTTGGATTACCACCCTCATCCCTCACTCCCTCCACACCACCTGGTGTGTTCAGACTTGAACAGCTTCCCTCAGGCCCCTGTCCATCCTGCCCATGTCACAACACTGCTGCTACAAATCCGTCTGTGTTCCTCCCCTGCTCAAAACCTTCAATATGCACCATGCAGTCTGAATAAAGGTCATTTCCTATCTTTACCACCATCACTTTCTGCTTCACCAGCCCCTAGACACACAGAGTGGATCACTAGCAATTTCCTCAATTTTGTATATCTTTAATTTCTTTTCCCTCAGCCTAGAAACCCCTTCTCCATGCCCTCAGCTACTCAAATTTCCCTCAGCCTGGGCCAGCCCCGAAGTCACCTGTGTGTGGGAGTTTCTGAGCTTCTCCCCTTCCCTCTGCAATGTGGGTATGCTCTGTTTATAGTTTGTATGGATGTGTTAAAGGCCTCATGCTAGAGTTATTTTGTCTATGAGCTTGGCTTTGAGCAGACGCTAGCACGTTGCACTGGGTAATAAACTTCTACAGAAAAGTGGATTGCCACTCTACACCCCAGCCCCAGGTCCTGGCAGCTGTCTCTCCTACCTGTCTCATAAATCCCTTCTATAAAGACTCCAGGGCATTTCAGAATCAAACTGTTGTAGGTTCACATAAATCCTGAGCATATTAAAAGATAGCTCTGGACCCCAACATCCCCACTCTTCCATATCCTGTCCTCTGTGGCCTTGGCCATCGCAGGGGTAGAAGATTAGCCAATATACCCCTCAGGACTCACCACCAGAGATTTGTTGAATTCATGGTTCAGGTCAGCCTCCTCGGCAGCCTGTACCAGGTTCTGAGAGATGGGAACACAAAAGGGAGAATGAATGGGCAAAAGGCGGCCAGTGGGTCTGCACTTCCACTCCTAAGAATATGCCCAAGAGAACTGAAACAGGGACTCAGAAGAGAACTTGTGCACGAATGTTCACAGCAGTACTATTCACAACAACCAGAAGTGAATGCATGTTCCTAAGTGAAAGAAGCCAATCTGAAAAGGCGGCGTACTGCATGGTTCCAACCACATGACACTCTGGAAAGGCAAGGCTACGGAGACAGGGAAAGATCAGTGGTCGCCAGCGGTTTGTAGGGAGGGAGGGAGGGATGAATAGGTGGAAAACAATGGACTTTGAGGGCGGTGACACTATTCTGCATGATCTGTGATGGTGGATACATGTCATTATGCATTTGTCAAAACCCACAGAATGTACAACACCGAGAGTGACCCTAATGTCAACTGTGGACTTTGGGTGACAATGATGTGTCAATGAAGGTTCATAGATTGTTACCAATGGACCACCCTGGTGGGGATGTTGGTTGTTGAGGAGGTTGTGTGTTTGTGGGGGCAGGGGGTATATGGGAACTCATTGTACATTCTTCATAATTTTGCTATAAACCCAAAACTGCTCTAAAAACATTCTATTTAAATGTGGGTGAATGTGTATATATGCATATAAATTTTAATCATTTTTAAATTGTGCAATTCCATAGCAGAAGGCACATTCACAATGTTGTACAACTGTCATCACTATCTAGTTCCAGAACTGCTTTCACCACCCCAAACAGAAACCCTGTATCCACTAAGCAGTCACCCCGACTCCCCTCTGCCCTTGGCTCCTGCCAACCACTCATCTGCTTTCTGTCAATGGGTTTTCCTAGTCTGGATATTTCACATAAACGGAATCGTACAATATGTGACTTTTGTATCTGGAGTCTTTCACTTAGCATGTTTTCAATGCTGATCCATGTTTTAATGTGTATCAGAATTTCATTCCTTTCTATGGCTGAATAATATTCCATTTTACGGATATTTTGTATTTTGTTTGTCCATGCATCAGTTGATGGACATTTGGGTTGTTTCCACCTTTCAGCGACTGAATATAAATATATACAATTTTTGATTGTCAATTATACCTCAATAAATCTGGGGGAAGCAGAAGAGAAGGCCTGGCTCCTATTCTGGCTTTGTCAGGGGCAAACCACAAAGCCTCTCTGGGTCTCTACTTATACAGCTGTAAATTGGGTAGAATAGTCCTTGCCTTCCCTGCTTACAACCCTTCCCTGCTTACAACCCTTCCCTATTCCTCTATTCCTAGGATGTGATGAAGAAATTCCCCAGAACCGATATTATTTCAGCAGTGTTTTGCAGGAAACTTTCCCATGGGCACTCTCATAGAAGGGTCAGTGGCTGTGACCCCCACGGAACTGCCAGCAGGGAGCAGGGTCTGATGATGGGAGAAGGAAGGTCTGCAGAGCAAGCACTCATTTGATTGGTTTTTCAAAGTTGAAGCCTTGGGAAGGCCACAGTGCAACTGGAGGCCCACAGAGCCCAGAGCCGGGCCTCTGACGGGAGCCAGAACTGTTGTGCTCTAACACCACGAGGACCGGCCCCTAGAGTGGTGCATCCCTGCGTCCCAGTGTCTGTGCCCACTCAGGGAGGCGGTTTCCACAGCACTGCAGACTGAAGGAGGCAGGCGGTACTGCTGTGCTGGTGGTGTGGGAGGTCAGTGTATCCCGCTGTGGCCCAGGGTAGGCTTTCCAGCCCCCAAGTATCTTCCCATTGGTTCCTGATGCTAAGATCCCTTGCCCCTAAGCCTGGAGAAAAGAGGCAGCAAATTGTAACTCATGGGAAAGAAGGCCCCAGAAACTTTACACAGGATCCCTCCTAGATAGTGCTTTTGATGGGCGTGGGGTGGGGTGGGGGCGGGGAGACAGACTGGCAGGCTGGCCAGGCTGCAGTTTCTATTCCCAACACTTCCCACCCTCAGCACTGGCCTCAGCCTCCCCTCCAACAGCCTACCATCCAGCCCCATCGCCTTTCTCCTGGTTCCCCGAAGGAATTCCTTTGGGAGAAAACATTAGTCTTGAATGGTCAGATTTCTTGCTGGGTGGAGCAGGAACTATGTCCTTCCATCCAGCCAGGTCCCCACAGCACCGAGGTAGGCATTTCAAGCCAGGGAAGTGACACATTCTCTTTCTACCAGGCCAAGCTGGGCTTGGTGGGTGTGCAGTGACAAAACCACTGAGCACAAGACCCAACTCTATAAACCTCTCTGCTGTCTGGGCAGCCCTCAGAGCACGTGGATGTCATGAAGGCTGAGTCCACATGGCAGGAGGGGAAAGGGTTGGGGGATGAGTAGTGGGAGAAAAGAAGGGGAAAGGAGAGAACAGAGAGAAGAGGGAGGGAGTTTTCCTTTGTATGCTCTCCATCCCTCTATACTCCCACCCACCCACCTATTCATCCATCCATCCATCCATCCATCCATCCATCCATCCATCCTTCCTTCCTTCCTTCCATCCATCCACCCACCCATCTATCCATCCATCTATCCTTCCTTCCTTCCTTCCTTCCTTCCTTCCTTCCTTCCTTCCTTCCATCCACCCACCCATCCATCCATCCATCCATCCACCCACCGACACACCCACCCATCCATTCACCCATCCTTTCATTCAGCAGGTGACTCCTAAGTTCTCATTCTATAGCTGCTCTGCACCAGTCACTGGATATGAGGTTGTGATGCAGAGTCGCTGTTAGCACTGCAGGTTGGTCCTATTGCATTAGACATTGTTCCCTAAGGCAGAGCTGTAATCTCAGCCCTCTCTTCTCCCCTTGCTTCGCATCACTTCCTCCTTTGCAAGGACCTTTTGGCTCATGGGGACACAAGGCAGACACTCATGAGGTAGGAAAAGGATGATGTGGGTGAGAGGATGCAGAGCCACGACATTGGTAAAGGTCATTTCAGTGTGACAGGGTCTGGGGAAAAAGCCCCCACAGATCAGTAGGACCTGGAGCACCTTGATGGCCTCCACTTTCCTGTGTAGCATGGTCTCCATGTCCTCTGAGAACTTCCGCACCAGCTCCAAGCCATCCACCTCCTGGATCCTCAGACTGGGCTCCACATCCTTGTATTTCTGTTAAGGGGAATGTGGGAGAGATGGGTACCTGTCATCCGGCACCAGTTTGTTTGGTACCTGATGACACATGGCCTCCGTCCTCTCAACTGTGTATTCACACCCATGAGGCTTTGTTTACTCCCCTCCTCACATAATCTCCCCCACTAACAGCAATAGCTGCCTGTTATCAAACATCCTCTCTGTTCCAGGGGATCTGGATACAGTTGGTTAATATCCTTAAGAGGGAGTAGACTGGGGCTCAGGGAGGTCAATGAACTTGACCAAGATCACACAGCCAGGTCTCCAAGGCTTCCACATTGTCTGCAGCCACGCCTGCCGCCCCCTGGGGCTGCTCGTGACTGTGACCCCTCCCTGAGCACCTTCCCCTTTCCCCACGCCCCATGAGGTCATTATGCCCCTGCCCACAGCATGTCTGGTCTGAGCTCAGCAGAGGCAGGTATTGATGCTGCCTGACAAAGTGCCAGGGAGCCTAGCAGAGTTCAGACAGCTGGGTTCCAGTTTACTCGCTGGGGCTGCGGGAGACAACCTTTCCCCAGGTGTGCGCATCACCAACGTCCAATGACCCAGTGTGGCAACCTATTGGCCATGTGACCTTAGGTAAGTTTCTCAGTGAGTTTCCTCATCAGCAAGATGTGGCATTGGCATGGCTTTAGAGAATGCTCTAGAATGCATAAGTTAGAGAATGTTTTTACCCCAACAGCCACATAATATTGCTCTATCTTTCTCACCTGGAGTTGGAGGGCACAAATGGGAAAGTTGAATGAAAGGGTGCTGTGCAGTGTAGAAGGGTGGTGTGAGTGGGAAGTGGGTCTGAGCTGTCATTCTGTAGTGGCCTGTGGACGAGCTGCAGCCCACGCTGGCTCCTCCCACTTCCTCCAGCCAGAGGACCTGTGGGCTGTGGGGAAGGGACCACAGGAGGGGGCTGCGGGGTGGTCATGTGCAGGCATAAAAGCCTGCGATTGGCTTTTAGCATCATTTAGAAAATGGCAAGGATGGTAGTCACCTCATGAAGCTGTGGTGAGAGTTAAATCCCAAATAGAAAGCTCTTAGTGAATGGTAATAATAGAGAATGGCAAGCTATTGTTAAAACTGGTCTGGGAGTTATAAATATCAGCGGAAAACAGGGTTGTTTATAACCTAGTAAGAAGACAGGTGAGGTGTCCGTCTGCACATAAAGCAATTGATCAATAAAGGGCAGGGGAGCTGGTGCGTCATCCTGTCCTCAGGCCCCACGTCCTGCCCAGGAGCCGGGCACAGGCCTACGTGGGCTCTGCCATCCGGGCATGGCTGGCGCTCCTGAGAGCTGGAGGTCTGGGAGCTCTGCCTGTACAGAAGGCCACAGGCCGGCTGGCCAGCTTCTGCGGCCTAAGCAGATGCAGCAGGATTTCCCATGGCCGGCTAAGGTCCCACTTACTCCTTCTCTTCTCCCACCCCTTTCACAGGTGCAGCCCTGCACCCCAGTCTGCTCACTCCTGCTTCCTCTCCTCTCTATTCTTCACAGCCTTCCCACCCCATCTAATCCCACCCTGGCATCAGCTTCCTGGGGCTCTGAGCAGGCCCTATGATCTTGGCCACCCCACTGACTTGGGCAAACCATTCCCCTCCCTGGGTCTCAGTTTCACCACCTGAAAATGAGGGGATTGTGTTAGATGATGTCTGAGACCCCTCACAGCTCTTCTCTCTGGGAGGGCTCCCTGGTGATTGCCATCAGAGCACCCCGAGAGCTCCCGGAAGAGGGTTACTGACCTTCTGAAGCAAGAGGGAGCCCGAGTATTTGGTGACCATGTCATACAGGTCCCTGCCGAAGGTGTCTGCCCACAGCTTCACTCTGCAGAGCCATGACGGAACATGTGTATACACATGTGTACACACACATAGATGCACACGCACATACAAAACAACGGTTCACACACACAGATGCCCACTGATCACATACACACAAACAGAGACACACATGACACAGAGATTCACACCGTAATGCACATACACACATGGACACACACAAACACGTACACACTGACCTACACCCAGAAAAACACATATAAGGTACTCCTGTCCCTGCTGGCCAGGACATGAGACCCCGAGGACCCACCCGAGTCTCAGCAGCTGCACTGAGTGTGCTGAATACCCTTGGCTGGGTCTCCCACTGAGGGGCGAGGGGCAAGGGCTGATGAGCTGGAACCAAAGCCTGACCCCAAGCACCCACGGGCCGTGGTTTGTGGTTGGAGAATGGACAGGAGAGAAGGAGGGAAAGAGACTATGGACAGTTCGGACCAGGGTGGAGAGGAATGAGGACAGACCCTGGGGCTGCCGGGCCACAGCTGCAGCTTCTCAATGAGTCGTTCCCGCTAGAGTTCCCTGCTCACGGTCACTGTGGGCTGCTGCCTCCTCTGTTGAAACTTCAGAGGGAGCATGAAGCAAGGGAGCAGCGGACAAGGCTGTGAGCTGCTGGTGCTGAGGCTGAGAGCAGGCCAGGCAGTGAGGGAGGGAAGCACACCTCACCCTGTTGCACGCAGCCTGGGAGAAACCCTGACCTCTGTGTGTCCCAGAGTGCACCAAGACCCTACCACCTGGGCCGGATGGGAGTGTCTTGGCGGTGTGCATGCAGGACTGTGTCTGAGACTCTCCAGATGGAGCAAACGGAGTTTGCCCACATGATCATTTCAAGATCAGCGTTCAGTCAGTCCACCAGTATCTACTGAAGTCCTATGTGCCAGGCATTGTGCACGTCTTAGAGCCACATTCTGTCCTCACCTCTGTAACCCTCAGTCAGAGGGATGCCCCTTCATATACAGGTAGCATAATGCATGTTTGAAGGGGCACCAACAAAGCTTGGGGAGTGGTGGTGAGGGTAGGCTTCCCAGGAGAGGTGGGGGTCTGCATTCAGTGTCAGAAGTTTGGGAGAGTTTAGCCTGACAGAGTTTTGGAAGAGAATTCTAGTTGGAGAGCACAGAAGAGCTGGGGGGAGTCAGGCACGACTTCCAGGTTTCCAGTTGGGTGGTTGAGCTGATGGTGGTGTTATTAAGTAAAGTTAACAATATCAGGGAGATGAGGGAAGCACGCTGGGAAGGGTGGAAGGTGACGAGAGTAACTTGGGATGTGTAGAATATAAGATTTCCGTTGCAGAGTGACGTCAGCAGGTCGTGCATTGCACAACTCTAAAAAGCACCAATTGCTTTGCATCTTGAAAGACACAAACTTGAATTTAAAACTTCACATGATGTTCAGGAAGTGCTATCTATAGAAAACAGATATGTGAGTCTAACAAGCAGAGGCACGGCTAAGAGTCATTATTTCATGGAAATTCTGGGGGTAGGACAGTGGGTGCATGAGAAAGTCTGAGTGGATGACAAAGCCTGGGGAACACCAACAATCTTAGGGCCAGGCAGGGGCAAAGGAGCACTTGTGGAAGGCAGAGAGGTAACAGGTGCCCAAGGAGACCTGGAGAGCACAGCATTATGAACATTGAGGCATTGAGACTCAAGGAAAAGGGAGAGGCTAGTGTCTAATACAAGAGTCCAGGGAGAGGGCAGCCGGATGGCTCAGTTTGTTAGAGCGTGAGCCCTGAACAACAGGGTGGCTGGTTCGATTCCCACATGGCCAGTGAGCTGTGCCCTGCACAACTAGATTGAAGACAACGAGCTGCAGCTGAGCTTCCGGAGGGGCAGACAGATGGCTCAGTTGGTTAGAGCGCGAGCTCTCAACAACAGGGTTGCCGGTTCAATTCCCACATGGGATGGTGGGCTGCGCCCCCTGCAACTAAAGATTGAAAACGGTGACTGGACTTGGAGCTGAGCTGCGCCCTCCACAACTAGATTGAAGGACAACGACTTGGAGCTGATGGGCCCTGGAGAAACACACTGTTCCCCAATATCCCCAATAAAAATTAAAAACAAAAAAGAAAAGCAAGTGCCCTTTAAAAAAAAGAGTCCAGGGAGATAAATCCAGAAGTATCTACCAGGTTGGGCAATGAGGGCCTTTGGTGACGCAGGTGGAAACAGATTTGGGAGGGCAGTGGAAGCCAGGGCCAAGTGGTTGGGGCTGAGGGCTAAGGGGGAGGGAGGGCGTGGCTTCACAGGAGAGAGATGTGAGGTCTTTAGGGTGGGAAAGACTGAGACAGACCCAGTGGGAGAGAGGAGGGGAGGAGCCAAGGTCCCAGACAGTGGGCGGGTGCAGATGTGGGTGGTTTGGGGACCTTAATCTCAAGGACTCTCTCTGGAGGTTTCTGTGTAGATGGTCCATTCTGCAGTTCTTCTCAATCAAGACCTGGATTCCAGTCATCTTGACCCAGCACTCAGCCTGTTCCTAGAGTTGGCCTTCTACTCTTGGGTGGTGTGTGTCTTGGGGGCGAAAGCTATTCTCGCTGTCTTCTCACCAGTAGGCAGTTTTGCAGGCTCAGTGGCTATAAAGGTGAAGCACAGGCCCGGCTGACTTGAGTCCAAGCTCCGACACTTCCCTTTACTGGCTGTGGGAACTTGGGAAGTGTCCTTAACTGCAGAATCGGGATACTGTTACCCCCTCAGCACCTTTTTGCAGGCCTACAAAAAGCAGACACTATAAAACCAGCTGGGAACAGTGCTGCTCAACAGAGCACACAGAAACATTTGTGCGGTTCTAGCACTCTGCCCACTTCTGCAGACACATGAGGTGGACAGCTGGCTCTGGTGGCCTGATCTCATGCTGCACTTGAGAGGCCGGACAGAGCAGGAAACCCCCGTTAGTCTAGAGTGCTCTGCTCCCCACATTTATTGGAAATTTCTTTAATAGGTCCACCAGAGCCAAGGACTAAAAAACAAACATCCCCAGAATGGTCGCACAGCAATTTAAATTTGTAGCAAAATATAAATGACTGACACCTGGTCTTAATGACAGAGTGTACAGCGGAGGCCTGGAAGGAGGCAGAAAGGCACAGAGAGGAGACTCAGACCACCAAAGTCTAATCTCACCTAGTTTCTGGTTGCGGGAGACATTTTGTCAGTTTAGAATTGTTTTACCCCTTCAGACTGTCAAAATGAATTTCCTAACAAATCCCTGGAGAGCTGCAAGGATCAGTTTGAACCAACGTAGCTTGCAGTCCATCACCTGGTGGCAGCAGTTACCATGGAAGGAGCAGCGCCCTGCAGGGCTTCCAGACCCGCTTGCCATCCGGGTGAATGCGAGCTCTGATGACCAGGTGTCTGCGCTGGGCAGGTGGAACTCCCCAGGGGAGGAGAGGAAGGTGAAGAAAAGGTCTTCACAGCAAGAGGAGGAGAGCGGGCAGGCGAAGTCCCCGGGGGAGAGCCGAAGGGAGGTCAAAGGTGAGTGGTGCAGAGGATTGAGGTCTGCCAGCCAGAAGGAAGGGAGGAAAGGGTAAAAGAGTTTATGGGGTGGGGCGGAATTTGGTGCTTACGTTTCCAGGGGAATCTTGGCCTGCCCCATTGTGGGCGGCAGGGCGGCGCCGGACAGCAGCAGCAGGCACAGGATTACTGCAGTCTTCCACACGGAGCCCCAGGCCACTAGCCACAGGCGGGAGGGCATCCTGCTGTGGGTGCAGCTGGCGTCTGGCTGGAACCTGGCAGGTGGGGGTGAGCTGCTCGTCTGGGGTCAGGGCAGGCAGAGAGGAAAGAGCTGCCTGAGGCTATGAGCTCTGTCTGCCAGTCATCCAGATCTTTGGATGTCCCCAAGCTTTCTGCCTTTCAGGTCCTGGCAAGCCTGGGGTTCCACAGCTTTCAGTTGGGTCCTGGCAGCAATGCCTGGCCGGAGAGGGGGCTTCTCTCTCTCTCTGCTTCACAGAGAACAGCGACAGAGGAGCTGCTTTCCCTCACCAGCAGGCTTCCAGGAGAGAGGCTGACTGTCAGGCAGGGCAGGCTGTGACAAAATGAACCCCTTAATCCATTGGCCTCTCCTCTAATCCCTCAGCTGACAGCAGGGAGAAGGGGGTGACAGCAGTGACCTCAGCAGGATTACCCTGATTTCAAAAGACAGCGTTTGCTTCTCTTGGGGGTCACTCTCATGCGGGGTCTCAGCTCCCGCTCCCTGCACAAGAACGCAGGATATGGTGAGGCCAAAACGGAACACCCACAGAGCCAGAGATGGGGGGTTCATACCAGTATATTCTCGCTGGCAGCTGGGTTGGTGACACAGGAATCAGGAGCCACACAATCCACAACCCGCCTTCTGCTCCTCTGCCAACCAACCAATCAACCCCCTACTGTAGCCACGGCAGTTCTATTAGTGGCCAATGGCTAACCGGTAACAGCGGATAGCCATCTGATTACAGCTGATAGCCACCTAAAAACTGAGCCAGCAGCTTTCCACGTGAGGCCGAGAGCCTGGAAACTGCTCTCTGGAACTGTCCCCACAGTCACATCATACCCCTTCTGCTTTAAAGAGGCAGACTGCTCCTGGACAGCCCTCCTGGACCCAAGGGGAGGAGGACACTGTGACACTGGCCCAGGACAACAGCTGACGTTTGCCTCGTGCTCAGATTTACCAAGAGCTGTAACAAATCCTCTCTCTGAGCCTGAGTGATCCTGGCAGGTCGGTGGCATCATCCACGTTTCAGGGACTTGAGGCACAGGAAAGGTTGGGAACAGAGATGCTCGTGTGTCCAGGCGTGCTGCCTCTGGCAAGGTCAGATGTAATGTCAACACCCTGTGGCCCCCACACCCCCCACGTCTCAGCTGCTCCTGCTTCTGGGCCAGAGATACCTTTGCTGGAAAGCTGGTAACATTTCAGGGCCCCTCCCTTGCACAGCAACATGTCCCTAATATATGCAACAGGAAGACAGTTCAACCACACCTGGGTTAAGACCCCTGTTTCTTTCCATTCCAGCCTTTCTCTGATTTCCCCTCGGTTGGGTGATATTTAGTGGCTGTGTGCATTTGGGGGATCCAGCTAAGAGAAAGATGAGTTGGGGAAGCATTTAATTTGGGCTTATGGGATATATTTATGTAGCTCACAGTCACGTCCTTGTAGAGACAGGTTATCTCCAGCCATCTCAGTGCAGGAACACTCATGACCCACAGTGCCGACTCAGCCTGTGTCAGGACACCCAGGTGCCCTACGTACAGCACTCCCATTGGAAGTATGCGGGACGCGAAGAAAAATAAGGTTGAAATACTTGGAGCCAGAAGCTAGTCTGGAAGATTCTTTCGAATATCAAACTAATAAAATTGCCAGCAGGGGATTTGGTTCTCATCAAGGTCTGGCCAAAACAGTTCTCTCCCCTTAGAAAAGTAGTTGATACTGAATGTATGTAATTATAAACATGTCATGCATTGTCTTCTCTTCTGATGGGAATTACACAAAACAGAATTTGATCCAAATTCTTGTGGTTGTGGGTCCAAAGCAGTGATAGGACCACACGGGTACTGCACGTGATGTCACAGTTCACACATTCCATGTCACAGTGCTTCTTGGCGGATCTGATGCACCTGGTCCTGACAAAGTCTGCTGGTTGCTGCAAAATGGCGTGAAAAATTGCCACCAACGCAGAGAAATGTCTGAAGAGGTGAGTGTTTTAGTGAGAGAACTCCTACACATATTCATCGATAAGTCAGCGTCGTTGCACCCGTCATCTGGCCACACAGTTATGTGGCTCAGTACAGCTGAGGTAGGATGTTGCTTAGTGAATGCCGGGGTTCGTAGTCTCATGCAGCCGAAGAACGGATACACGGACCAGGAAGAGGCAAAGAGTGGCACAGGAAGGTAGTTTATTATAGTAAGCAAAGAGTTACAGCTCCCGAGTGGGAGGGGGTACCCGAAGCTGGGATGCCCACTAGCTAAGGCAAAAGCTTGTGTTTATAGGCCTTGATTTCTACCTGGGAGGGAGATGTTGGGATGTGGGTGCCTATGGATACAATGTTTCCCAGACTTGTTCTACTGCTCAGCTTGCGGGGAAACCATTGAAGCAAACCCATTTGTCCCCAAGTTTGACTGATGATATTTTTGTCCTGGTACGGTTGTCTGGGTTCTGTTTTTGTTCTGTTTTTGCTCAGTCTACCAAGGAGTCTCTCACTGCCTGATGTCACACTAACTAACCTGTCTCACAATGGGCAGTGATGTCTAACTGCACTGAATTGTTGCTATGAATGCCTTCATTGCAGATACATTTGGTATATTTTTCAGGATTACAAATCATACCAAATTTAGAGAAAATACCGCAGAGATGTGTGGGGCAATTAAGAAATAAAAAGAATGTGTAATTTTTGTAGGTTTTGTGATTTTTGTGGTATTCATCAACTTCTTAAAATTTGTAATTTGGAGTGATTCTTTTATTATAAATAAATATTCACTTTTGTATGTATTTTTGTATTTATAATTTGTATTCTTTTTCTACTATAGATGACCATCCCCAAATTATGCAAGCTGCCAACCCCACGGAACCTGACCCAATCCCATTCTAGCATTTGCTCATCGAAGACGTTACTGCTCCAAGGTCCTTGTGCCCCACAATTCGAAATGCCAAAGCTCAAGATGTCAGAGTTTGGAGTAAGGAAAGGTTTATGGATTGAGAAGTCATCAATGGGGAAGATGGGGGCCCTAGTAGTTCCTCAAATCCATTTTAAGAAAGTACAGAGTTCAAGCTTCTTTCATGTCAAGGGAAGGGGAGATGGGCAGGGCTGTTTTTGTAAAACCTCAAGCCCCAAGCAGAATTCCTTTAATGACTAGTACGTGTAAAGCAGGAGCTATGAGCCGGAAAGCCATGGAGACAACTGGGCTTAAACAAGGTGGAGTCAGAGCATCGAGCATTTCACTGTTCCAGAGGCACTGGCTCACTGGAACGCGCTGAGCAGGGGCACTGCTTCGAAAGCCACCCATGCTCACCGTGCTCACTTCTCAGGCACAGTGGTAGCCTACGTCCCACTCAGCCCCTTACAGCTGCTCGGGAGCCTTCAAAGTACTTGTAAAGAAAAATAGATATTGATATTATAATGGTGGGTAAAGTAACATGTCTTTTCAAAGACTATTGAACAATATACCACAGTTTCTTAATCCAGTCGTCTACCGATTCTTGGCTATTGTCAATAGCGCTGCAATAAACATAAGGGTGCATACATTTTTTCGAATTAGTGTTTTGGATGTCTTTGGATAGATACCTAGGAGTGGAATTGCTGGATCATAAGGTAGTTCATTTCCAGTTTTTTGAGATACCTCCACACTGTTTCCCATAGTGGCAGCACGAATCTGCAATCCCACCAGCAGTGCACGAGGGATCCCTTTTCTCCACATCCTCGCCAAGAAGTGGGGTACAACAACATAAGGAATAGACGGTAGAAACGTAACAGATCTGTACGATGTCAGAGGGGTAGTCACTTGGGGGAGGGAGGTTATCACTTTGTGAGGGGTATAAATGTCTAACTGTTACATTGTTTTGTACACCCGAAATTAATAATAAAAAAGAATAAAAAATAAAAATAAAAAAAGACTATTGAACAAAAATTTAATCGAATAAATTTGAAGATCTAGTGGGCTTTATTAAGCGATTCATGAATCGGGCAGCATGCCATCTAACAACTAGAAGGGCTCTGAGCAGTTTTACAAAATGGAAGGTTTTTCTAGGCAAAAACTGGGCAGGATAAGAGTTATTAGTGAAAGAAAAGAAAGGATTTTTTCTGGCAAGGTCACCTTCCCGTTGGGGAAGGTGGGGGTTCTTATCAGGCTGATTGCCCCAGCTTCCTTTGGTGATAGATTATCTCATTGGTACTGACCAGAAAATTCCTGACTGATGGATTAAGATTACATTCCTGGAGAAGGCTGAAACTTCAGTTACGTTGGTCAGGTATTAAGTCTAGGTTCCACGCATGTCACAAGTGAGTCCATTTTGAGCCTGTGGTTGTCTCTTTAACAACACCCACTAAAACATTGCACCCTACTAGTGTGCCCTAACCAGGTATACAGAGAAAAATACCTTTTAAGTAACTCTACAATACATCTTGCTATGTATGCATTGTTGCCTTGGCTAACTATAGCATATTAGGACCGTAACCCCTCTTCCCGCTGTGTACTGTGAAACACTAGAAAAATAGATATTGGGACGATGGTAGAGGGTGGGAGAGGCGGTGGCGAGGGCAGTGAACTTTAGCACCAAATACCTTCGGAGAAGGAATTTCTTACCAGGAATAGAATGAAGTGAGGGAACAGAGCAGAGAGCTAAAGGAGCTGTCAATCCTTAAGAGAGATCTTTGAAACTCAGAACTTCAGGGACCCATCCCTCAGCTGTAGTCCAGGGTGGTCTATCATTCATGCCAGTTAGGAATGAACCCACTTTGTGGCTTTATTTTTAAGGGCTCTGAGAGAAAGAGTATTCCAACTTTCTCAGTCAGTCTTTCATCTCAAATTCCTTAAATGTGTCGATGTAGGAAATATCCAACCTGTAGAGAATTTAAATGAGTTTATTTGAGCCAAACTGACAATTGCTGGGAAGCAAAATCTCAATGGATTAAGAAAATACTTCGGAGAATGGCAGTTTTGCAGCTTATTTTATACATTAGAATCAAAGGAGGAGATAAGGAAGGTACACGGAATCCATTGGTGGTAGATGAAGGGGGCAGGAGAGAGCAAAGTGGGGGGAAACTCTGGGATTGGATAAAAAGTGAAATGAAGAGATGCATACTTCGTTTACATTGGTGAGCACAGGATAGTTAATAATTAACATTTACAGTACAAAGAGGTGGCATGTGGGCAGCAAGATAACAAGGAGGGACCTTGAGGTCTAGTGCTCTGGTGTGGTGGGCTGTGCCCTGAAAAAGGGATTACTCTGACATTCCAAGGGCATGTTACCTTAGATGCAAAAAGACAATAGAAAGGCTCACTTAAGGTAATGAGTGACCTTTGTCAAGGAAGCTACAGGCTAAAGATGTGACTACCTACCATGACCTGCTTTTAATTAGGAATTTTTATTTTTATTAAATTTATTGGGGTGACAATTGTTAGTAAAATTACATAGATTTCAGGTGTACAATTCTGTATTACATCATCTATAAATCCCATTGTGTGTTCATCACCCAGAGTCAGTTCTTCTTCCATCGCCATATATTTGATCCCCTTACCCTCATCTCCCACCCCCCACCCCCCTTACCCTCTGGTAACCACTAAACTATTATCTGTGTCTATGAGTTTCTGTTTCTCATTTGTTTGTCTTGTTCTTTTGTTGTTTTTGGTTTATATACCACATATCAGTGAAATCACATGGTTCTCTGCTTTTTCTGTCTGACTTACTTCGCTCAGCATTACACTCTCAAGATCCATCCATGTTGTCACAAATGTTCCTATATCATCTTTTCTTACCGCCGAATAGTATTCCATCGTGTATATATACCACAACTTCTTTATCCATTCATCTATCGAAGGACATTTTGGTTGTTTCCATGTCTTGGCCACTGTAAACAAAGCTGCAATGAACATTGGAGCACACGTGTCTTTATGTATAAATGTTTTCAGATTTTTTGGGTAGATACCCAGGAGAGGGATTGCTGGGTCATATGGCAATTCTATTCGTAATTTTTTGAGGAACCTCCACACTGCCTTCCATAACGGCTGCACCAGTCTGCATTCCCACCAACAGTGTATGAGGGTTCCTTTTTCTCCACAGCCTCTCCAACACTTGTTACTATTTGTCTTGTTGATGATAGCCATTCTAACTGGGTGAGGTGATATCTCATTGTGGTTTTTATTTGCATTTCTGTGGTGATTAGTGATGTTGAGCATTTCTTCATATGTCTATTTGCCATTTGTATGTCCTCTTTGGAGAACTGTCTCTTCAAGTCCTCTGCTCATTTTTCAATTGGGTTGTTTGTTTTTCTGTTGTTGAGTTGCATGAGTTCCTTGCATATTCTGGATATTAGCCCCTTATCGGAGGCACTGTTTGCAAAAATCTTCTCCCATTCAGTTGGTGGCCTCTTTATTTTGTCGATGGTTTCTTTTGCTGTGCAGAAGCTTTTAAGTTTCATATAGTCCCATTTGTTTATTTTAGCGTTTACTTCCATTGCCTTTGGAGTCAAATTCATAAAATGATCTTTGAACCCAAGGTCCATCAGTTTAGTACCTATGTTTTCTTCTATGCAGTTTATTGTGTCAGGTCTTATGCTTAAGTCTTTGATCCATTTTGAATTAACTTTGGTACATGGTGACAAATAGCAGTCCAGTTTCATTCTTTTGCACGTGGCTATCCAATTCTCCCAGCACCATTTATTGAAGAGGCTGTCTTTGCTCCATTGTATGTTTTTAGCTTCTTTGTCAAAAATTATCTGTCCATATTTATGTGGTTTTATTTCTGGGTTCTCAATTCTATTCCATTGGTCTATGTGTCTGTTTTTCTGCCAATACCATGCTGTTTTGATTATTGTAGCCCTGTAGTACAAGCCAAAGTCAGGAAGTGTGATACCTCCATTATTGTTCTTTTTTCTTAAGATTGCTTTGGCTATTAGGGGTCTTTTGTGGTTCCAAACAAATCTGATGCTTTTTGTTCTATTTCTTTAAAATATGCCATTGGGATTTTGATGGGGATTGCATTGAATCTGTATATTGCTTTGGGTAATATGGCCATTTTAACTATGTTGATTCTTCCAATCCATGAGCACGGAATGTCTTTCCATTTCTTTGTGTCTTCTTCAATTTCTTTCAAAAATGTCTTATAGTTTTCAGCATATAGGTCTTTCACATCCTTGGTTAAGTTTATTCCTAGGTATTTTATTCTTTTTGCAGCAATTGCAAAAGGAATTGTTTTTTGTATTTCTTTTTCTGAGATTTCATTGTTAGTATATAGGAAGGCAATGGACTTTTGTATGTTGATTTTGTAGCCAGCAACTTTACTGTATTCGTTGATTGTTTCTAATAGCTTTTTGGTGGAGTCTTTAGGGTTTTCTATATATAGCATCATGTCATCTGCAAAGAGTGATAATTTAACTTCTTCATTCCCAATTTGGATGCCTTTTATTTCTTTCTCTTGCCTGATTGCTCTGGCAAGGACTTCCAACACTATGTTGAAAAGCAGAGGTGATAGGGGACAGCCCTGTCGTGTTCCTGAACGTAGAGCAAAGGGCTTCAGTTTTTCACCATTAATTATGAGATTAGCAGAGGGCTTGTCATATATGGCCTTTATTATGTTAAGGTATTTTCCTTCTATACCCATTTTATTAAGTGTTTTAATCATAAATGGATGTTGTATCTTGTCAAATGCTTTTTCTGCATCAATTGATATAATCATATGATTTTTGTCCTTTATTTTGTTTATGTGATGTATCACATTGATGGATTTGTGGATGTTGAACCATCCTTGTGCCCCGGGGATGAACCCCACTTGGTCGTGATGAATAATCTTTTTAATGCATTGTTGTATTCGATTTGCTAGAATTTTATTTAGGATTTTTGCATCGGTATTCATCAGAGATATTGGTCTGTAGTTTTCTTTTTTGTGCTGTCCTTACCAGGTTTTGGTATCAGGGTAATGTTGGCCTCATAAAATGAGTTAGGGAGTACTGTCTCTTCTTCAATTTTTTGGAAGAGTTTGAGCAGGATTGGTATTAGATCCTCTTTGAAGGTTTGGTAGAATTCACTAGTGAAGCCATCTGGTCCCGGACTTTTGCTTTTGGGAAGGTTTTGGATGACTGATTCAATTTCGTTACTGGTGATCGGTCTGTTTAGATTTTCCAGTTCTTCATGGTTCAGCCTTGGAAGGCTATATGTTTCTAAGAACTTGTCCATTTCTTCTAGGTTATTGAGTTTGGTGGCATATAGTCCTTCATAGTATTCTTGGATGAGCCTTTGTATTTCTGTGGCATCCATGATAATGCCGCATCTTTCATTTCTGATTTTGTTTATTAGTGTCTTTTCTCTTTTTATCTTAGTGAGTCTAGCCAAGGTTTTGTCAATTTTGTTAATCTTTTCAAAGAACCAGCTCTTTGTCACACTAATTTTTTCTATTGTCTTTTTGTTCTCTATTTCATTTAGTTCTGCTCTAATTTTTGTTATTTCCTTTCTTCTGCTGACCTTGAGTTTTACTTGTTCTTCTTTTCCTAGTTCTTTAAGGTGTAACATGAGGTTATTTATTTGGGAGTTTTCTTGTTTCTTGAGATAGGCCTGTAATGAGATAAATTTCCCTCTGAAAACTGCTTTCGCTGCATCCCAAAAATTTTGGTAGGATGTATTTTCATTGTCATTTGTTTCTATGTATCTTTTGATCTCTCCTCTAATTTCTTCTTTGACCCAGTCGTTCTTTAAAAGTATGTTGTTTAATCTCCATGTATTTGTGGTTTTTCCTGCTTTCTTTTTGCAGTTGATATCCAATTTCAAAGCCTTGTGATCAGAGAATATGCATGGTATGATTTCAATCTTCTTAAATTTGTTGAGACTGATTTTATGTCCCAATATATGGTCTATCCTTGAGAATGTTCCATGTACACTAGAAAAGAATGTATAGTCTGATGTTTTAGGATGAAGTGCTCTATAAATGTCAATTATGTCCATTTCATCTAATGTGTCATTTAGGGCTACTATTTTGTTATTTATTTTCTGTTTGGATGATCTATCCATAGCTGTCAATGATGTATTTAAGTCCCCTAGTATAATTGTGTTTTGGTCAATTTCTCCCTTTAGTTCTGTTAGTAGTTGCTTGGTGTATTTCGGTGCTCCCTGATTGGGGGCATAAATATTGATGACTGTTATGTCTTCTTGTTGTACAGTCCCCTTCACCATTATGAAATGTCCATCTTTGTCTCTTGTTATCTTTTTCACCTATGAAGTCTGTTTCATCTGATATCATTATGGCTACACCTGATTTTCTCTGGATACCATTTGCTTGGAGTGTCAATTTCCACCCTTTCACTTTGAGTCTATGCTTGTCCTTGTAGCTGAGATGTGTCTCTTGGAGACAGCATATGGTTGGGTTTAGTTTTTGATCCAATCTGCTACTCTGTGCCTTTTTATTGGAGAGTTCCGTCCATTTACATTTAGGGTGATTATTGATATGTGAGGATTTCCTGTCATTCTATCTTTAGTTTTCTGGTAACATTGTGTATCCATTGTTTCTTTGCCTATTTGTTGTTGTCTATTATTTCTGTGTGGTGGTATTCTATGATGTTTCCCTCTGTTTCTTCTTTTATTTCAGTATATATTTCAGTTCTGGATTTTTTTTAGTGGTTACCCTTAAGTTTATGTAAAAGAAAGTTTGATATTTAGAGTATTCCATTTTCTTCAGCACGCTTACTTTCTCCATTCCCATATTCCGGTTCAGGCCTTTACTCTCCCCCTTTTTGAGTTTTGGTTGCCACAAATTGTCCCTGTTGATGGTGGTCGAATAGCCTCCTTTAGTATTTCTTGTAGTGCATGTCGTGTATTAAAAAATTCCCTCAGCTTCGGTATGTCTGGAAAGGTCTTTATTCCTCCTTCATATCTAAAGGATATCTTTGCTGGATATATTATTCTTGGCTCATGATTTCTCTCTTTCAATAGTTTGAATATTTGGTTCCACTCCCTCCTGGCTTGTAGAGTTTCTGCTGAAAAATCTGATGATAATCTAATGGGCTTTCCTTTGTAAGTTACCGTCTTCTTTTCCCTGGCTGCCTTGAGGATTCTTTCTTTGTTGTTGATTTTAGACAGCCTCAATACAATGTGCCTTGGAGAAGGCCTGTTGGGATTGAGGTAACTAGGTGTTCTATTTGCTTCTTGGATTCGAGGGTCCAGTTCTGTCCACAAATTTGGGAAATTCTCATCGACAATTTGTTTGAGTATATTCTCTGTTCCCTTCTCTCTTTCTTCTCCTTCTGGGATGCCCATTATTCTTATATTGCTCTTTCTGATGGAGTCAGAAAGTTCTTGTTGACTTCTTTCATTTCTTTGAAGTCTCAAGTCTCTTTCTTCTTCCATCTGTGTCATTTCCAGGTTTCTATCTTCGATGTCACTGATTCTTTCCTCCATCTGGTCAACTCTACTACCTAAGCTGGTTATTTCATTCTTAATTTCTTCTATTGAGTTCTTAATCTCCAGAAATTCTATTTGGTTCTTTTTAAAAATTTCAATCTCTTTCGTAAAATGCTCATGCTGTTCTTTGATTGAGTTTCTGAGTTCATTTAACTGCCTATCTGTGTTTTCTTGTATCTCGTTGAGTTTTTTCAGAACTGCAATCTTGAATTCTCTGTCATTTAAGTCACATATTTCTGTATCTTTAAGTGCCTTCTCTGGAGATTTTTCACTTTCTTTCTGAGCTATCTTGTTGCCTTGGTTATTCATGGCGATTACTGGTTTACTATTTCTCTTCCTAGACATCTACAGGAGTGGCTTCTGCAACAGGTTGATAGGAAGCGGTCTTTCTTTTGTTTTCCAGTACTTGTTGGTAGAATGTTTTATTTTTTCTCCAACTGCAGCTTATTTTTCTTCTCCCACATGGTAGTGCTATGTTTTCTCTGCACTATTCCAGCTTCTGACACAATGGGGGGATTCCCTGGGAGACGGGCTTCTCCTCTGTTCATAGTTCGTCTAGGTCACAGGGCGCAGTGTCCCGGTGGGTATGCGGAGAGCTTTTGAAGTTCCAAAGCTCTTCCTGCACCAGATTCAGAGCCCATATGTTACAGCAGTTCTGTTTATTCCTGCAGGGATCTACCCAGATCGGTGGGGCCAGGGGTGGGGTGAGTTGTGAGAGGTGACCCAGAGCAATGGCAGCGACCACCACCACAGCCGGTCCTGCTTCCACAGCTCCCTCCCCTTTGCCGGAACTTGTTGGGCTGCAAATTTGTGTCTGTGGTCCACAGTTCTCAGAACAGCAAATATTCTGTTCTCTTGATCTGACACTGCTACTGTTTCGCTTCTAGCACCGGGCAGGTGGGGGCGGGGCGAGCTCTGGGAGGGTGGGGAGGGGGCGGCTAGTCTCAGTGCCTAAGGCTCCGTTCTCTGCTTGGCAGTGAGGGCTTAAACCACTGTTTTCAGCCTTCTTCCCTCAGTCTTTTCTCCGAGGTCTCTGCCTTGAGCGTTGGGTTCAGCCGTGTTATATGCTGCCCCCTCAGCCCTGTGGGCCACAAGCGGAGCCCTAGCAGTCCGAGTCCTTCCCTCTCCCGCAGCTGCGGTAGCTCCGGGAAGCCGCGAGCTCGGAGCACTGAGCTGGGTCTGCATCCTGCGCCCGCGCGGCTCCATCTCCGTACTTCTCCCTTCCCTCATCCCCCACTCGCGCGAATCTCCCACCTGTAGGTGACTTCGGTAGTGGGCCTCTTTGTCTTGCCTGTCTGCTGTGCACGGAGTCCTTTGTGGAGTTTTTGTTGTTCGATTCGTTGTAAATTCCAGGGGAGCTTTACAGAGGCTCACCTCACGCCACCATTTTTCCGGAAACTGATTTAATTAGGAATTTTTATGTTCAGACCATCCTACGTGGTTAATTTTGTTCTCTGAGTTTGTAGGCTCCGCCATACTGGCCTCCCCTGAACTTGTCATGTTCAGTGTGTGGCTACTTTCTCATCCACAAATGTAATGCAACCCAACCCAGCACACTTTTCTGGGGCTTCCTCTTGGTGTCAGCCTCTTACCAGGTACTGGAGAGGTGATACCCAGAGTTGGACGGAGGTTGGACACGATGTTTTAGAAAGATACTCAAGGTCTATCTAGGGAGACGGATCTCAAAAAAGCCCCAGCTAAGGCAAGCTTGGTGCTGTTGTTACAGGTACCAGGACCGGAAAGAACCCAAGCGGCCTCAGAGAGTTAGGAGAGCAGCTTTGTTATGCTGGGGGCTCAGCGGGGTCCTCCCCAAAGACTGAGCCCCTAGCAAGGTTTTGAGCAAGTTTTTATGGGTTGGGGACTTCCTTGAGTGTGGGAAGGGGTAGGTGTCGTCTGGCGATTGGCTCCGGGTGTGGCTTGGAGGGGGGTATGCGGAATTGGGCTGGGGCTTCGGCTAGGGACCTCTCTCTCCACTCAGGCCACCATTTTAGGTCAGTTCCCCCATCACTGTGACGCATAACAGAAGCATTTGGCAGCATAATGGAGGGGGCAATTATTTTTCCCCTTGGTGGGAAAACAAGGAGGTACATTTCAGGGAAGACTTCACAGTGAAGGGGACATTTGAATTGGGCTTTAAAGGATGAATTGGAGTTCACCAAATGCAGACTATTGAAGGAATAGTTATAAGGAACAGACAGTTTACAAGGAACAGAAAGAAAAAGAGTAGGAAGCCACAGGGAGTTAAGTGTACATATCTTTATGGAATAGTGAGAATATTGGTGTCTATTACTGCATAAGTTACACTTAGTGGCTTGACATAAAAGCAATTATTTGCTTAGTTGCTGAATGTATGCTTTTGGGCAGGGCTCAGCAGGGATGGCTCTTCTCCATTCCAGGCAGTGTCAGCTGGGGGCAGCCAGAGGAACCACATCCTGGATGGTTTACTCGCATGACTGGCAGGTTGGTGCTGACTGGGGGCTAGGAACTCACTGGGCCTGGGGTGCTCCAGTTTCCTCCAGATGGACTATACTTGGGTTTCCTTACATCTTGGTGGCTGGGCTCCCAGGGCAAGAATCCCAAAAGAATATAGTGGAAACTGTAGTGTCTTTCACGGTCTGCCTGGAAGTCACTGAGCATCACTTTGGCTGTATTCTGTCGGTTAGCCAGGCTCCAGTTTGATCCAGGCTCAAAGGAAGGAGCCAGGCCCTACCTCTCCATGGGAGGAGTGTCTAAATTTGCAGATGTGTTCAAAAACTGCCACAGTGAGGCTAGTGGGATCAGGGCTAAGGGAGGATGGTGACGGGTAAGGGCAGAGAGAAAGGAGTGGTAGGAGATGAAGCTAGGGGAAAGTTAGACTATACCCAGATTATGAAGGGATGTATTAGTCCTTCTAAAATCTAACTTAAATATCACTTACTGCAACTCCGTAGCCATTGAAAAGTATTGATTTATCAGTGTGCAGAACAGGGGCACAGAAGATGGGAAGGAAATAAAACAGGGAAGTAAAAGATATAGTATCTAAGCTAAGCTCCTTTGTGCACAGACCACAAATTCACATTATTTCCATTGCTCAGTGAGCATTGGTCAGTACAGTTTTCCCCAAGCTCTACCATTTAGGGAGAAGCTGGGTGGGAAAAAGTATGTGTGCATCGCCCTCCCGATGCCCCCCTCCCCCCTGGATCCCTTCCACCCTCCCCCTGCAGCGATCCCCCTCCTGCCCTCCCCCTCTCCACCACAGCCCTTGCTCTGTTTCTGGATGACTGTCCACGTGCACTGGGTTCTCAAGAGCTCGGCCTAGGCAGGAGCTCACTCATCTCCGAGCTTTCCCTGCCTCGGCAACAGGACAGACAAAGAGAACAGATCAGAGCTTCCGCTAATTCTGCAGCAGACTACAAGTCTGCGTTTCTCAGCACTCCGTGACATTTTTCTTCCGTTCCTGAACAGACAGTATGAGCACACACAAATATGTATTTGAGGCACTGTGTCTGGGTCTAGATTCCCCATTGGGCATCCAATAACTGCCCCACCTGTTTCAGGGGATAGTGAGGCTCAATGAGGCAACGTAGATATACTTTGTTGACAAAATGTGAAATATTTTATCAGGGATTTCATAATCTTTTCTTTAGCAATCAAATCCTTTCTTCCATAGAAACACTTGCAGAGCCAAATAAAGCGATTTCAGTTAATGGCAGCTCCATCCATCTAGTTGCTCAGGCCAAGAACTTTGGAGTCAGTTGTGACTCCTCTTTCTCACGCCTGCTCCATCCGGGCCATCAACAGAGCCTGCCAGTGCTGCCTTATATATGTATCCAGAATGCAGCCATTCCTCCCCACTCCCTGCCGTGATCCTGGCCACGCCACCACTGTTCACTCCCTGGGTGACGGCAACAACCTTCCTACTGCTTATGCTGGCTGTCTTCTGTTCGCCTCTCCACAGTGAGGCGCTACCCTCTGCCCTGCTTCGTGCCCTTGGAGTCTTATCTGTTCAGATCCCCTCTGCGGAGTCCTGTGCCCTCTGGCTTCCACTGAGCTCAGCCACAGTGAGCCCCGGCAGGAGCCTGGAGAGAAATCAAAGTTACCTCTGGTTGGCGGTGGCCCACAGCCTGACGTCACTGCTTGGCCCCCTCTGCATGGCTTTCTCCCTGTGTTAGTCAGGGTTCCACAGAAACAGAACCCATACGATGAGAGAAAGAGATTTATCACAAGGAATTGGGTCATGCGATTTTGGAGGCTAAGCCTCAAGCTCTGTAGCCAGGAAGCTGGAGACTCAGGAGAGCAGATGGTGTAGTTCCAGTTGAGTCTGAAGGCGTGAAAACCAAGAGAAGTGATGGTGTGGTTTCTGACCAAATGTGGCAGGCTTGAGACCCAGGAAGAGTTGCAATGTTTCAATTAGAGTCAAAAACAAGGAAAAAAACCGATGTCCCAGCTTAAATACTGTCAGTCAGGAGGAGTTGTCTCTTACTCGCAGGAGGGTCAGCCTTTGTTGTCTTCAGGCCGTCAACTGATTGGATGAGGCCCACCACATTAGGGAGAGCAATCTGCTTTACCTGAGACTATAGATTTTAATGTTAATCTCATCCAGACACACCCTCACCAACATGGCCAGAATAATGTTTGACCAACTATCTATCTGGGCACCATGGACCTGTCAAGTTGACAGATAAAATTAACCATCACATGGTCTTTAGACTTCAGTAGTAACTACTTCCTCCGTGCCTTGGAAGGAGATGCTAGCTCAGCGGCTCCTAGCCCTGGGTGAGGTTAGGTTACCCTGTGTTTCCTCTGCATCCATACATTTGAAAGAAACTTTTCTCCAATTATCCCACTATGTGTGTCCCACCTGCTGGGCCTCTGGCTCACAGCTGGTCTCTCTTCCCTGCTCCTGCCCCTCTCAGCCTATTCTTAACACAGCACAGGGCTCCTTCTAAAATGTACGAGAGACCATGTCACTCCTCTGCCCAGAAGCTCCCAGCGGCTGCCCACCTTACTTGGAGTAGAAGCCAAGGTTCCTGCCACAGCCCCAAGACTTCACAGGAGCGGGACCTGATTCCTCCCGGCCTGCCCTGCTCCTGCCCTTACCCAGCAGCTCCTCACTGCCCCTTGAGCATGCCAGACCTGCCCCCACAACACGGCCTTGGAGCAGGCAGTCACCTCCGTGGCTCTCCTTGTCCTGCTGCCCCTCGGGTAGCCAGCTCCCTCATCTCAGCCAGGAAAAAATGGTATACTTGAATTGGGTGACTTGTGAGAAGTTTAATAAAGGAACTATTTGCAGAGGTATGGACAGGGTATATGGGGAAACCTCCAGCGGTATCCTGGGCTGGAAACAGTGGGGATTCGATCCCTGGGCCTGAGGGGATGAGGGGAAGGGAAAGTCACTGGAGCCTGTGGAGAAAAAGCTGTATAGACAGAGCTGTCCCACAGGAATGAATGGTGGCCTCAGGATGCATTCTGTCGGTGGCAACCTCCCCCCCCCAACACTAGACAGAGCTGGACGATTAAATGTCCCCTCTCCTTCCCCTCCTCTGTCAGATCTCCTGGTGGTGCTCACATCTGGTAAAGCCACCTGGAAGCCCGAGAGAAGGAGCCTGTGGATGGAGCCACCCAAGTCCACGTCCCCGTTGGAGAGAGCTGGTGCAGGGGCAGATTGAAGACATCCAGCATAAGATGTTCACTCAGAAAGTCACCTTTTACGATGAAAATGTTTCTGCAGTGAGATAGCACAGCTGATGCCCAACTCTGCATATACTGAAAACACTGACGTGTGCACTTCAATGAGGTGAAGTTTATGTGAATTACATTTCTAGTTTTTAAAAATGTTTTTCTTAAAAAAATAAATTTTATTGGGAAATATTGGGGAACAGTGAGTTTCTCCAGGGCCCATCAACTCCAAGTCATTGTCCTTCAATATAATTGCTGAGGACGCAGCTCAGCTCCAAGTCCAGTCACTGTTTTTCAATCTTTAGTTGCAGGGGGCGCAGTCCACCATCCCATGTGGGAATTGAACTGGCGACTTTGTTGTTGAGAGCTGGCGCTCTAACCAACTGAGCCATCCGGCCGCCCCTCTGGAAGCTCAGTGGCAGCTCCTTGCCTTCAATCTAGTTGTGGAGGGTGCAGCTCACTGGCCCATGTGGGAATTGAACCGGCAACCCTCTTGTTAAGAGCTCACGGTCTAAACAAATGAGCCACAAGGCCACCCCTAAAAATGTTTTTTAAGAGTTGCCTTTTCAATGATGAAGTCTTCCTTGGCTGTGGGATCTAAAACTTTATCTGCCTCCAACGTTTCATATTCCTCTTCCCAGCATCTCTTCTTCTCTTAGTGGTTGCTATCAAACATACCACATGCAGTATTTTCCTTATGTCGGGTTTGCCTGTCCTATCTTCCCCACTAGAGTGTAACTTCTGTGAGGGCAGGGACTGTGGTCTGATTTGTTCCCTACGGTATTCCTACCACCTCCTAAAACAGTGCCCAGCACCAGTAGGTGACACATGTGGAGTGAATGAGTGGTTGGAAGTGGAGTTACTCTGGTTGGAGGTGAGGATAGGGGGCTCAGGCCAACTCCTACCTGTTCCCCTAGCCCTCCCAGGGCCTTTGAACAGGTTCCTGGGCCTCTGTGCTCAATCTGGACCCCCCCTACATGGCCATGCAAAGGCATTCATTTCCCTTTTATTTTGCGAATGTGTCTTAGGTGGCTCATTTCATCTTTAGATGACACAGAAGACATCACAAAGGACATATACCATGTTCACAGCAGCATTGTTCACAATAACCAAAGCTAGAAGCACCCCAACTGTTCATCGAGGGATGAATGGATGAGCAGAATGTGGTACATCCATACAATGGAATATTATTCAGCCTTAAAAAGAGGCAATTTGGACACCTGCTACAATGTGATGAACCTTGGGGACATTATACTAAGTGAAATAAGCCAGTCATAAAGGATGAATACTGTATGATTCCTCTTATATGAGGCCCCTAGTGTAGTCAAATTAACAGAAACAGAAAGCAGAATGGTGGTTGCCAGTGGCTGGGGGAGGGGTGATGGGGGATGGGGAAGAGGGAAGCTAGTGTTTAATGGGGACAGAAGTTCAGTTTTGCAAGATGAAAAGAGTTCTCTGGTGATTGGTCACATAGCAACGTGAATGTACTTTACACTTAGAAATTGACCTTCATACTTAGAAACGGTTAAATGGTAAATTTTGTGGTTTTTATTTTAAACCACATTTTTTTTTTTTAATTGGGGGAAAGAATGAGGATGTCCTGGGTAGAGCCAGGAGTTTGGACCCTGGCTCTGTCTCCCAGAGGTGCTTTTCCATTTTTTAAATTTCCATTGCTACAAAATGCCCGTTCTGGCTGGATTCTAGAGCTGTCAAAGGGAGAGTAATGTTTAGGTTCCTATGCCTTTAATCACGGGTCTGACAAGTTTTACTCACAAAGGAAGACGAAAGGAGAAACATGGCTAATGAGCAACATGCTGTGGTCTAACTCACACACACCTCCTCCTATCCCCCCCCAAACACCTCCTCCCACCCCCCCACACCTCCTCCAACCCCACACACACAACAAAGAAACACAGCTTGGAGGCTGGTGACAAGTCAAACATCAGCCTAGTATCTACCTGAATTTGCTGGTGCAGTGGCAGCAGGGACATCAGGCCCTGACTTGTCCATTCTGCCCAGAGAGTCTGAGGCACATGAAAGCCCCAGGCAAAGGGCACCAGGTTAATTAGAGGCCGGCCTGGCTGGCAGCTGGCTGCCCAGAGAGGGCCCCTTGGGCAAGGTATTTATAAATACCTTAAGGTAACTTGTTAGAAGAAGAGTGTGTGTGTGTGTGTGTGTGTGTGTGTGTGTGTGTGTGTGTGTTTGGGAGGGGGAAGGAAAGGCAGGGGAGACTGAGGCAGAAAGAAATGGGAAGAGGAGGGCTCTGAAGAGATTTAGGAGTTGGAGGACCACTTGGTGGTAAAGGAGTTGGTAAACTTCCGTAGCTCTCTACGTTTCCCTCCAGCTCGCAGCCCAGGAAGAGTGCAGAGGCCTCAAGAGGAAATCCAAGCTTCAAGGAACCAGCTTTCGGAGGGAAGGTGAAGTTCCTCCTGACCAACACCAGCCACAAGCCAGTATTTCCCTCGCTCAACTGGTAAGTGAGCCAGGACCATGTGCTGCCAGTTCTGCCGCGTCCTGAGTGGGCCCCAGGACCCCCACATAAACACAGGGAAATGGGGGCGGTGTGGCAGTTTGACATAGTCCCTGCCAGCGGCTGACCAGCACCTGCGGGACAGCAGCGTCACTACGGGGACATGGACGAGGAACACGGGGGCTCCTGGTCCAAGTCTGAGCACGTGGGCTGGTGTTGAGGCACCAGGTGGGGCTCCAGCAACTGCTGGGGAGGACGGTGAGTGCCCACCTGGGGAAGGAGTTGGGTTTCGGCTTTGCCCCTGACTAGAGATGACTTGGGCCTGTCTGGGCCTGGTCCTTCCTTGTCGGCTGGAGAGGCTTGCGCTAACGTGGTGTGCTGGGGTCCCCGCAGGCTGCCTTGGCCTCCTGCCCCACCGCTGATGGCCTCTGTCTGAAGAGTGTTTGCATTTGCTCAGCCCTGGTGAGTCCCAGATCATCTCAGGAGGGGCTGTCCAAGTGAGTTTGGCCAGACAGAGGACACCAGCGGCTCTAAGAACAGGGGCTGCTATGCTTGATTTAATCTGAAGACAAGCCTGTAAGCATCCTTTTAAATAGGATAAACATCCTGTTGCAATCTTAAGTACACTAGTAATTTGCTTAACAAACTTTATAGGCAATGAGAGAGATGAGGCTGTTGTGTCCAAGGTTCTGGGTTTGAACTCAAGCACAGTTTCTTCCTTACTCTGTTCTCCAAGGCAGCTCATTTTTCTTACCTGTGAAATAGGGAGGGTCTGTGTCAGGCAGGCATGCATTCAGCTGCAAGTAACAGGAAACCCAACTGACAAAATAAGGACTTGTGAGCGCGGAGCCAGAAGTCTGGAGTTGGCAGTTGCTGGTCTTGGTTCAGTGCTCCATGATGCCCCAGAGGGCCAGCTGCCCCCTCTTCACCCTTCCCAGGATCCTTTGAATGCTGTGTCACCTCACTGTCACAAGATGGCTGCTGCCGTTCTCAACATCATGTCCCAGTTCAAGGTAAGGGCAAGGAGAAGGGCCATGCCGGGTACTCCTTTTCTTTTTTATTATGAAGGCAAAAACTTTCCCCAGAACCTCCCCACCCCCTCCACCAGCAAACTTATGTCTCTGTCCCGTTGGCCAGAAGTGGGCCACATTGTCACCAGGAGCTGAGAAGTTGGCTGGAAAGATGTAAACAGGACAGTCCCACCTGGCCTAATAAATCATGATGTCTTGCCTGGGGCTGGCTGTTGTCATCAAGTCAAAATGGGAGACTGGGTATTCTGTGGACAATAGGTCTGCTTCACTCCCTCGAGTGGTAAATGAGATTCTGCATGTAAAGCAGAATCATCCCTGGCACCAAAAGCGTGCTTTATTATTATTTACATATAGATTATCTTCCTACACAAGGATTGATGGGCAAATCTTTCCTCCCAGGACACGTTCAAGGGAGCTGGCACAGGGCATGCCCCCTCTTCTCCAGAGAAAACGAGGCTCTGCCAGGGAGTGGGGAGGGGTCCAAAGTGGGCTGAAGCCCAGGCGTCTGGGGGCCTCTGTGGTTTGGCGCACGGGAACGAGCTACACCCACCTAGGGCTCAGAAGGCCTGGCTTCTCATCCCCGCCCGATGCTAGTCACCTGCACGACTGGGGCCTTTTCTCTCTTAATTTTGTCATCTATACACAATAATGTATTTGATTCTCATAGGACAGGGCTGTATCAGATGGTGGATGTGAGAATGTGATGTTCTACGTGAATGCAAGACATTTAATTCCTTGTGGGCAGAAGCAAGGTGCCCACCTCAGGGAGCAGAGTGGACACAGAGGTTGGGGCGGGGGCAGTGGGCACACACTCTGCAGGGCCCATTTCCAGCACATGTGTGCAGCACATACTGATGAACGGAATTCCATACACATTAGAACACTTGTAAGGTGTCTGCCAAGGTGGGCCCAGGTGACACCTTGCAAAAGACACAGCACAGATAAGGGGCAGTGCTATGGCTGAGGTCAGCTGGCCCACAGGGGGCTTGGCAATTCCCATCATGTCAGGTCAAGAGGAAGTTTCCAGGGCTCTGTCCCCATGTGCAAATGTGTAAACTATATGATGTCAACTGCCCTTGGAAATACCCCACTGTCCTCTAGAAGTGGCTCTCTTCATGAGGATCATGTCACTACAGAGACTGGCTGCTAAGTCACTTCCACTCCTAGTGTTCCCACCTCTTTTGGGGCAGACACGCTGTGACTGAGCAGTGAGACCACACTGAGGAGGGACATAGAGGAAGCAGAGGGGTCTGGGCGGCACCCCAGGGAGAGACCATTGGGTGCCCCAGGAGGTCAGAGTGGAGGAGGAAGGCCCTTGGAAGCCAGCTGTGTACCTCACCGTAAACTCGCTCTTCTGCAGTCGTGAAGCTCAGATCCCTGAAGAGGTGGGGCAGCCTGCAGCCTGCATGTCTAGTGTCTGCCCCAGGAATGCCAGCACCTGGCCAGGCAGCCAAGACCGGGGTGGAAACCCATCCCGTGGCCACTCCACGGCCTACGTCTGAAAGATCACACGAGCTTAAATTTAGAATCATTCAGCTGTACCCTGGCAATGTGGCTCTCAAACCCCAACCTTGTCATTAAAAACACCGGGGCCCATGCCAGCCAGAGGAGGGGTTGGGAGTGGTGTTGACACGCAGCCGTGTTCAGCTAGCATCGTGGTGCTGAACCCCACATGTCACAGCGGGCTGGAGGAGTGGAGGCAAAGCAGTGAGCGCAGGAGCAGGCTGGCCTGGCGGGAAGCCAAATGTGCCCCCAGAGAGCCAGGCAGGTCATGTGAGGACACCTGGTCTGGGCTGGAAGCTTGCTCAGAAATTACAGCTCGGTGCTTCAGAGGCAGCATTCCAGAAAGGCCAGAAAGGGCCTGTCCCGTGCCCACTTGTGGATGTCACCCAGGGTCAGCAGTATCCAGGGCGAAAGAGTGAGGAGGTCTGGCAGGAGCCAGGTCTGGCCAGGCTGTTTTTGACGCCATCTGGAAGGGAAATACTGCCTTAACTGCCGCGCTGATGTGTAGTTCAAATGAGCCCACTGAGCCCCGGAAGCTCTCACCTCATGCTGACGGGACGTACACGAGTGCTGCAAAGCCTTGTCAGTTACTCCTGGAGACTGCGTCAGGTACGATACTCTGTGAAGAGGACTCGTGCTCATCAGTGGGCCCTCGCTCCCGGCTGGCTGTCCTCCAGGGCACATCCCAAGTTTTGCTTTGCGTTCCAATTCACAACGCCCTTGGCTACATCTCAGAGGATTGGGGAAGGGGCTTCCTGTTGCTACCTTGGGGAAACAAAGTCATGGAAGACCAAGTGGCAAATGAGAGTTGGAGGTGCTCTCATTTCTTCTGGACTCTCGATTTCCTCCTCAGTGTGATAACTGCAGGTGTCAGGAGGCTGAGATGAGGCGCGCGACATGCCTTCATGCTGCTCGGCACACAGCAAGCACTCACTAACACTGTGGTCCCCACGCTTCTCCTTGGCACTGTCACCATGCTCGCACCGTGGCCACAGCCCGTGATCAGTCACCGCGATGCAGGCAGACTGTCTGCAGCAGTAGCCCTAGAGCTGGGGGTGGTGACATCTGTGCAGCCTTCCTTCCCCTGGCATCAGCACCTATTCTGGAGCAGCAGAATGAGAGGTGGAGGTGAGGAAACAAAAAGCAGTTATTGGTTCTGATAAATCCCCAAAGCATTTTTGGGAAGCACAGCTAGAGCTATTCTCAGCTAGAAGTTCATCCTTCTAAGCCTAAGCCATATCCTCATTTCCCTGAGGAAGAAGGGGAGAAGGGTGGGGATGGAGGGCAGAGAAAGAGAGAGAGGAGGTGGGGTGAGGGCTGAGGAGGAGGGGAGGCAGAGGGGAAGGAGGAGGGAACCAGATGGGCATGCTGATAATTAGGTGTTTGCTAGGGCTCACTTGTCTGCGTGACCACTGGCGTCTGAGGCCCCTGGGCCTCCATCCTGTTTCACAGCCTCCACTGGTTCCCATGAAGAAGCCACACTGCACACACCTTTCTCCACAACCCTACTCCTCATTTTCTCCCCCTTCTCTAACGCTGTTCACTTCTACCAGTCCCCGCACCCCTGCACTTCTCGTTTCTCAATTACTCTTCATCTCTTGCCAACACTCAGCAAACCTTCTTGAGCACCTGGCATCATTAGGACTCAGAGCCACAGGATGGTGGTAAGTTCTTGCCCTGGGGGTAGCTCACGGGCTGCTGAGGAGGCGGACACAAAAGAGGGCTCCGGAGCCAGCGCAGCTAACTCTCCCTGGGTCTCTGCCCTTTGCTCCACATAATGTGTTCTGTGTCCTTGTGACTGCAGATTAAGTCTGGCAGTCAGCCCCCGCATATCCTGAATGCCCATTAGGTCCTCAGAGTAGAGAGTTGACTCTGCCCAGTTCCTATCTTCAGGGAGATATCAGAAAAGCGTGCCAAACATGCCGAGGGTGTGGGAATGGAGGGGATCTCAGTCAGTGCTTTTGACCGAAAGTAACAGATAACCCCTACTCAACTGACCATTTCATATCTCACATAAGAAGTCTAGATGGTTCCTGGGTTGGTTAATGTAACAGCTCAATAATATTACCAAAGATCCAAATTTCTTCATCTTTCTCCCCTGTCATCCTCATTATTTTGGATTGTCCTCAAGTTAGCTCCCCTCATGGTCACAGGATGCTGCCATTGTTCCAGGCATCACACTCAGATGTGATCATGTCTTCAAGGAGAAGAGTGTCTGATTTCACCTGTGCACCTCTTGCCTGTGAGGGACATTTACTGCAGAAATCACGCATCAGTCTTCCTTTCTTTTCCAACAGCCAGATTGCATCCTATTCCCACGCCTAAAGGAGTCATGGAGAAGGGAGTGGCACTGCCCTGACTGGTGTGAACCAATTGTAATTCTCTTTCTGGCTGGTGCTGGGGCCCACCTCCCCCAAAGCACGTGGCCACACAAAGGATACCCGGAAACTTGAGGTCTGGTAGAATGGAGGAAGGGGAGTGGTCGTGTAGTGTTTTGATCAGCCAGCACGGTCTGCGGCGCCTGGAAGGTGGGCAGTAAGGCCCGTGTCCAACTAGTCGATGTCCTCTTCACAGGTTTTAGGAATATTTGAGCACAGCAAGGTGTAACCCACATGTGAGAGACATTGAAGCATTAACTAGTAAAGGAGCTGCAGCTGTGTCCTCTGCCCGACTGCTCTTTCCTCAAATTCTCACACGGCTCCCCTGTAGCTTCAGGTCTTGTTTCAGTTGTTTCCGTCTCAGTGAAACCTTGGGACCCTATCAAAAAGTGCAGTCCTTGCCATTTGTGACAACACGGATGGATCCAGACGGCATTATGCTCGGTGAAATAAGTTAGACTGAGAAAGACACATACCACGTGATCTCACTTCTATTTGGAATCTAAGGAACAAAAGAAATGAACAAACAAAACAGAAACAAACTCATAGACAGAGAACAAATTGATGGTTGCCAGATGGGAGGGAGTTGAAAGGGTGAGTGAGAAAGGTGAAGGGATTAAGAAGTACAAATGGCCAGTTATAAAACTAGTCATAGGGATGTAAAGTACAGCTTAGGGAATACAGTCAATAATATCATAATAACTATATATGATGCCAGATGGGCACTAGACTTATCATGGTGATCTCATCATAAGTTATATAAATGTCTAATCACTATGTTCACCTGAAACTAATATAATATTGCATGTCAACTATAATCATAAAATAAATATAAAAAATATTAAGTTACAATAAAAAAATAAGTACAAGTCTCATTTGGCACCTGCTGTTCTTCCCTGTTTAATTTTCCTCCTCAGCATTTTTCTCTAACGTCTTAGATATTTTACTTGTCTCTCTTCCTTATTGTCCATCTTTTTCTTGAGGGTGGAATATTTGTTTGCTCTGTTCACTGCTCTGTCACAGCACCTAGTTCAGTGCCTGGCATGTAGTAAGTAAGTACCCAATGAATACTTCTTGAGTAGATGAAACCTGGTTGCATATAAGAATCACTAGGGAGTTTGTGGGAAATGCAGGCTCCTAGGCCTCGTCCCACACCTACTGATCTGAATTCCTGAGTTATGAGGCCCCAAGTCTCTTTAGTGACCTCCACATACCGGCAGAGTTGGGGATCCATCTCTCCTGGCTTTCTGCATAGATACAAGAAAGTTCGGCTTTGAGACAGAGCTCCTGAAGCACAATGCATGAAGGTCAACACATCCTGGAGTCAGTGAAGTGTGGGAGACTGAGATTCTGCACGACCATCTGCGTGGTCCTCAGTTTAAGCACAAAAGCTTCCTGGGTTGAATGCCTTGCCGTGCCCTGCAGTGCCATCCAGTGTGACACAGGATGAACGCACAGGGAGGGGGCAGGGCAATGTCGTGGAGGACTGTGCAGTGGTTAGAAGAAGCAGATGGGACGTGCAGATGGCAGCAAGGATGGAAAGTAAAAACAGCACTTATTGGGGAAAATGAGATTTATGAGACAATACCACTGACATAAATAAAAAAGACATGGAAATACATACATTTAAAATTTGCCAGGGCTAGACAAAGATTTCTTAAAACATAAAACCACCAATGAAAAACTTAGACTTCATTAAAATGAAGGACATTTGTAATTGTGTCAAAAAACATCATTAATAGAGTGAAAAGGCCAATAACAGACTGGAAAAAGGTATTTCTCTTTACCTCCAACAAATGACTCATTTAAAAATAAGACAAATCAATATGGAAAAGCAAATAGCCCAGTTAAACAATGGGCATCAGACTTGATCAGACACCGCTCAGCAGACCACCATGATTAGCCAGTATCTATAGCTACAGCATATGTGCTCAATAGCCTTAGTTATCAGGGAAATGCAGACTCGAACCACAATGAGACGCCATACACCCTCACCAGAATGGCTAAAACTACAAGGTTGACCATATCCTGAGCTAGCAAAGATGGGCATCTATTAGAACTCACGTGTGTTGCTGGGGGAAGTGTCAGTTGATCCAACATGGAGCATGTCAGAGAGGAGAAAGCGCCTCCTACCCTGTGACCCATGGTTCTACTCTTGGGTATATTCCTGAAAGAAGTAAGCTCAGATGTTCACCAAAAGACATGCACAAAAATGTTCATAGCAGCTTTATTCGTAAGAGTCATAAACTTGGAAACACTCCAAGGTTTATCAACAGGCCCAACAATTCAAAGGTTCACATGGCAGCAATAAAAATGAGCATAATAATGAGTGAAAGAAGGCAGGTAAAAGATATTATAAGGACTATGTGCTATATAACTCCATGAATGTGAAATTTAAGGAAGGGATCTATGATGGTAGGGATCAGAATGATGGTCTCTGCGGGGGTTAGTTTTGACTGAGAAGGGGCATTAGCAACCTTCAGGAGTGTTGGAAACATTCTATATCTTAGTCTGGGTGGTGGGTTAACACAGACACATATAGTCAGTTACTTATACAATTTATTGAGTTGTCCACTTAAGAGTCTGCATTCTTTATGTGTATATGTTATCCTCAATAAAAATTAAAATAAATGCATGCATACAAAACAACACACATTTTGTGAGAACACAAATGGAAGGAACACACTGGACTCGATAGAATGACTGTGGCGGGGTTGTTGGGAAGGAAGGGAATGGAGTGGGGTGTGGACATAAAAGGGAAGAAATGAATAAAATTAAAAACGGTCCTGTCCAAACCAATAATAAAGATTTATATAAACTAATGAGTGTGATTAACTCAATTTGTGTGTGTGTGTGCCCAAGGTAGAGAGAAACAGTGAACACAAAAGAGCCACAGCAGCAGTATAGGAGAGGCAGAATTAAGGTCGAGAGCGTAGGCTGTAAAATTTGAACTAAATGAACACTGAGAGAGTTGCGGGTCTCTGCAGTCAGCATAGCACCATCTTTTTTAGGTCCATCGCCAAGTGCAGCCCACCCTGGTCAGATCAATGTCAAAAATGGAACTGAGACAGTGACAAAAGAACTCAAGACACAGTTGTGCCTGGTCACGGGGTTAAAGCTTCTCACGCCGACAGTCCTTGCTGGCAATTAAACCGGACGAAACCTGTGCTGTTCTGTAATCAGCACCTGCACCCCGAGGCCAGTGTTGCAGGAACTCCTCTGTAGCAATGTTTTGTCCTCCAGCCACTGCTCAGTGGGTCTTGGTTTCTGAACTGGAACATTTCTCATGTGAGTCCCTCAGGCCACCAGGCATAGACACTAATTAGACTTGGAGGGAGCCCTGATTTGTGGAATTTCAGTAACATAGTTGGGGGTTGAATTGTATCCTCTCAAAATTCCTGTGTCGAAGTCCTAACCTCCAGGACCACTGAATGTAACCTTATTTGGAAATGGGGTCATGGCAGATGGAATCAGTTAATATGAGGTCATCCTGGTTTTGGATGGGCCTCTAATCCAATCCACAGGAAAAGGGAAAATTTAAAGACACATGCACACATGGAGAGCACCATGTGAGATGAAGGAAGAGCTCGGGATGATGCTTCTACGGGCCAAAGAAATCAAAGATGGCCAACAAACCACCGGAAGGGAAGCAAGAGCCCTGGAACAGACTCTCCCTCACAGCATCAGAAGGAACCAGCCCTGCCCACACCTTGGTCTCAGACTTCTGGCCTCCAGACCGTGACATAATACAGTTCTGTTGTTTGAGCCCCTCAGTGTGGTGCTCTGTTACGGCAGCCCCAGAACCGGACCATGTCCACCACAGACACTGAGGCACCTGCCTTCTTGGTTCTGGCCCCTTGTCAACCCCGCCCACCATGATGGGAGGAAAAATAAAGGACTGTTTCTCCACAGCATGGGACATGACTTGTGCTGAAGTGGGTGGATTTTGGGAAGAAGAGGGCTGTGGGGTGAGGTTGTGTGAGGTGAAGTGACTCTGACGGTGGAGCATCCACTGGGCACCGCTAGTTGGGGACAAACCACCAGGGACAGGGCTCAGGGATGCATCAGAGACCCAAGCAGCACTGGAGTTGTTAACAGCAGAGGTTTGTTATGAAGGACGCCGGAGGGCTGCTGGAAGTGGGCTGGTGTGTGTGCATGTGTGTCTGTGCATGTATAATGTGTGTATGAGTTTGCATGTGTGTTATGCATGCACACACGCATGTGTGTATGTGTGCATATATACGTGTGTGCATGTGTATGTGTGTACGTGTATGTGGGCATGTGTGTGCATGTATACGTGTGTATGTATATGTGTGTGTGTGTGTGTGTGTGTGTGTGTGTGTGTGTGTTCTGAGGAGACTGAGAAGTTAAATTAAAAACAGGAGAGGCACCCAGTAGGAAAATTGGTCCTTCAAAGAATCCCCTGAAAGCTTTGCCTTCCTTCCCTCCTGGGCTCGTATGAACCTTCCTTAATTAATGCTTCTAAAATGCTTCAGATGCTGGAAGGAGAAGCAGCAGCTTTATAAATAAACACAGACTTCTAAAGGTTGAGGAACGCCTGGATCCCTTGGGGCTGGGGAACTGTGCTGTGTTGGAGGAGGGGCCACTGAAGTCACAGGCAGCAGCTGCAGCGGAGAAGCCAAGGTTTGGGTTCCGCTCCCACCACACAGCTTTGGGTAGGTCAAGCCTCCTGTCTGAGCCTGTGTCTTCATCAGGAAATGGAAGGGTTGGGTTACCATCTCACAAAATCCTTCCTCATGCTCACATTTTATAATCAGTGGCTTTGGCCAGGGTCACAGAGGAGTCTCAAGCTGAGCACTTGGGAGAAGCAGGCTGGGGCCATGTGGCCCGGCAGGACCACTGCACCTGCACCTGACGGAGGGTGAGAACTGGGCTCTCCGAGGGAGCCTTAGAAAGCACATGTTACCTGCAGCGCTTCAGATGGAGTCAATGACAGCTTCCTTGGCCACACGTAGGGGACCCCTTGCAGGGTTTCTGTGACGGACAAATGAAATAATGTGTTGAGGGCCAAGAACAACGTCTGGTACATATGAAGAACTTAGTAGGTGCTGTTATTATTATTATTAGTTCTAGCCAGCATTTCCTCATTTAATCTCATTATCACCAACCTAATCAACCAAGCTAGAAACCTGGGAGGTCGTCCTCGACTTCTCCTTTACTATCTGTGTATACTCAACAACTAAGTCTTAACAATTTTGCTTCCTAAATATTTCTTAAATCTGTCTCTTCTCTCTTGTTTTTCAATCTCAACTACCACTGCCTCAGATCAGTCTGTCATCCTTTCCCCCCAGACCACTGCTGCAACCTCCCAAAGACACCTCCATTGCCCATCTTCTCTGTCCTGTATCCCCGCCTGCCAAGGGGTATTGGAAATGAAGACCTGACCATGACCCTTCCTGCCTGAACTGTCAATGGGTCCCCATTGTCTGCAGAGGTTGGGATGTGCTTTCTCCAGCCACATTCCTGTCACCCTCTATTTTCATCTCTCCAGCAGCACTGGATGAATTCTACCCTACCTACCCCCTTGCCACCCAACTACACACACACACACACACACACACACACATTTGCACGCACACACACCCCATTGACGCTTCCTGCCTTAATATCTCCTACCATCTTTTATGTGCCTTGAACATCTGCCGACCCCCATTTTGTCAACTCTGACCGATCCTTTAAGGACCAGCTTGGGCATCCTCTGCCTGGAAACCTTCCCTCAACCTCCTATTTGCCTTGTTTGAGCCATAATATCCTATGCATAACAATTATTGCCCTTATCATGTTTTATAACTAGTCTGCCTCCAACCGGACTGTGAGATCCTTGGGGCAGGGACGAGGTCTGACTCACCTTTGTGTCTCCACACACAGAGGTCAGTACATGTTTACTGAGTGAATACATGCATGAATGAATGAATGAAGTAGCCCCAACTTAGCATGTGGTAAAGAGTTTGGGGACGAGCAGCTCATTTCCAACAGATGGTAAAGACAGATAGATATGATTTCTGGATATATGAAACTAAAAGGAGGCATATTCTTCTCACATCTACCTACTCAGGAAAAGCACTGAGGAGGATGAAAAATTTTCAGGAACCCAAAGCTAGGAATAGCTCTTAGCTGACATCACCAAGTTTGGCCTTGGGAAGACAGAGGCTTCTGACAGGTTAAGGACATTCACACAGGCATTTCACGCAGAACAGAGCCCCTCGTCCTGTCAGGGTCTCTTTATGGATTTTCTTCCAAGCCAGTTTCTTAGCCCCTGGGCATGCTGGGCAAACTACCATGTACACAGAAGGGGATAAAACTTAAAGAACTCATAACCCTGGAAAGTGCTATGGGCAGAAAATAGAGAAGCATCAAACAATTCTGGAAAGATTTATGACAGAGCTATAAATGGCAACACAGAAGCTGAGATACACCTAAACTTTGAGGCTGATGGGACTAAAGAACCAGCCCCTTCCATGGCACATTCCATAGGGCCACTGTCCAACAAAAAAACGCCACTGTGGAAAATGGGTGGCCGTTCTCTGACCCAAAGTGACAATTTCTATGTTTGCATGATAACCATACAGAAAATAATTTTTTTCCCCTGATACTGACTTGGTTGAGGAAAGAGACAGGAGAGGGTGGGATTAGAATCCAGATCTTTTTGACTCTAAGTATATGTTCTTCACACTATATCATGGGAAATAAGGAGCTCATGGCAACCTAGATGTTGGGGCTGCCATCTTGGTCTTTGGAGCTCCTTAATGGATTACTGAGGCTCTAGCTGTGCTGAGAAAAGGCATGGTTGGCGTCACCTACAAGCCAGGTGGTAGGAAGTGAGAAAAATCTCAGAGGAGCTGGAGCTTCCTTTTACTGGATTATGTCTTCTATAGAATTGCCTGTGGGCGGGACTTGCAGCTTCCATCATGAGACCCCCGAGAATATCTAGCTTCTACACTGGTAGCCTTACTGCTGCTCAGCATCACGAAGCATGTGGACTCCCACCACCTCCCTGAGTGTCTGTCTGTTTCAGCACTGGCCAACCTCATTGGGTGGTTCTATCTTAGATATTTAGTGCCTCTCCTCTTGGTTCTCAGACTTTCAGGGAAATTCTTAGATTTTTGGCTTACAACTGTAGGGTCTCCCACCTTTTCTTGTGCCTAGTTAGAACACTCTCTACTTCCTTCCTGCTGTGCCCTTAGTTAATTGTCCAAGAAAGCCGGGCTGTGTGGTTTGCGCTGCACTAGCTGGCTCAGAGCTACAGTGCCTGCCTGTTCTGCCCAGCCCGAATGTTACAGAGAGTGCTCTGCTTTCAACCTCCCCCCTGATGTTTTAAGACCATAATCTGCACACACAGTTTTTATTTGTGTACTTTTCTCAGGGTTCTGAGCTACTGGAAGGCATTACTCATAACCCAATTTGGTAAAAATCTATCTAGATACTCAAGGTTCAATGAAATATACCAAGTATTTGTAAGCGCCTCTCTCACTCCCTTAATTGTAAGAGGGAGGAGGATGGTGTGCATTTGAAACCTAAAAATTAAGTATTCAGCAAAATTCTGGTAAGACCCAGCAACCTGTGCAGCCAGGCAACTCTGCACGATGAAGTGTCGCTACAACCTGCTGGCTGTAAATGATACATTCAACATTAAAGATGGCTTGACATTCCAAAGCCTGGGAAGCAAGCTGCTTTTGTTGAGAGGCATGTGTCTGAACAGAGCGAGCACTATGGGGAAGCTCTTGCTAGGAGGGGTGAGCAACCAATGTGCCCATCGGGTCTGAAAATATCACTCCTAACACTGCACCCTACACACCCACCCCACCCCACCACACCGCCGCTGAACAAAGAACTGTCTTCAGCATTCAACACTGAGCTCCTGTTCTCTCCTGTGTTTGTACTGACATATGGTTGAACCCAAGAGGCCTGGTCTGTTATGTGACACCTCCTATCCTTAGTATTTAACACCCAGGAATATAAGCTTTAATATGTGTCAACTGTTGGTTTTCTCTTTAGCACCCAAGAGAAAAGAAGGCTAATGTTATTCAATAGTTGGAAGTTCTTTAGGAGGAAAGGCATTTTCTTCTCTGATTTGCACCCTCTTTATCAAGAGGAAGAAAGCAGAGTGTGTCCCTGAGACATGAGAAAGGTGTTGGGCTAATTGTGTTTGAGGGAAGGATGAACTTACCAGATGCAAACAATGTGTGCCTTTCATGGGAGAGCCTCAGCCTGGGAAGATTTTGCTCTGGGCCCACCTACCTTTTGACTGACTTGGAAGAAGCCAGTTGTGGGTATCAGCAGAGCTGGGACCACATAATAGGAAGTTCTTGAAGATCCTGATAAACGTTTCTCTCATTCTGCAATGGCCACCATGCCTGGCTTTCTAAATGGGGAGATTCAGCAATGTGTGTCTTTTCTGGAGACCATTCAGGGACTATAAATTCTATTAAATAACACTCCTTCTCTGACTTTGCAATTAAAATGGCACTTTGCTCATAAATGTAGAGCAGTAACAATACCTTCTGAAGCAATTCTGGAAGTCCTCATTCATGATGTCTTTGGTTCCACTGTCGTGGCTGCCTCGATGTCTTGAATCATTTTGACTTTGGGGAAGAGCCAGAAGTCACCTGGTGCCAGATCCAGTGAATAAGGTGGATGAGGACACACCATAATGTTTTTATTGGACAGAAATTGCAGTACCAGAAGTGATGTGTAACATGGAGCATTTCTGTTGTGATCACAAAATATGGTGAATGCTGTTGCTGCATGCCATCCAATGGAAACTCAGGGATCTTCAATACGGGAAGTGGCATGTTGAACCTTAGTAACAGTGTGTGACACGTTTCAACTTGTTCAGTGCAGTAAGTCGGGTGTGAGCTACGGTTGGAGAAGGTGTGTTTTAAAGTGTGTCATAAATCATCCTCCATCATGGCAATGCTCCGTGTCACCCATCACTTCTGGTACAGCAGTTTCTGTCAAATAAAAACATTACAGTGTGTCCTCATCTACCTTATTCATTGGATCTGGCACAATGTGACTTCTGGCTCTTCCCCAAAGTCAAAATGATTCAAGACATCGAGGCAGCCATGACAGTACAACTAAAGACACTCATGAAAGAGGACTTCCAGAACTGCTTCAGAAAGTGGCAAGAATGATGGGGAAAGTGTGTTCAAAGTGAGGGAGGATATTCTGAGGGGGATTAATGGCAATGTATCTTTTATTGTAATAATTTTTTTTTTTTTAAGATTTTATTGGGGAAGGGAAACAGGACTTTATTGGGGAACAGTGTGGACTTTCAGGCCCTTTTTCCAAGTCAAGTTGTTGTCCTTTCAATCTTAGTTGTGGAGGGCGCAGCTCAGCTCCAGGTCCAGTTGCTGTTGCTAGTTGCAGGGGGCACAGCCCACCATCTCTTGCGGGAGTCAAACCGGCAACCTTGTGGTTGAGAGGACACAACCAACTGAGCCATCCGGGAGCTCAGCGGCAGCTCAGCTCAAGGTGCCGTGTTCAATCTTAGTTGCAGGGGGTGCTGCCCACCATCCCTTGCGGGACTCGAGGAATCGAACTGGCAACCTTGTGGTTGAGAGCCCACTGGCCCATGTGGGAATCGAACCGGCAGCCTTCGGAGTTAGGAGCACGGAGCTCTAACTGCCTGAGCCACCGGGTCAGCCCTATTGTAATAAATTTTTTTAAAATTTAAACATTCACTGTACTGTTTGATCACGCCTTACACCATCGTGGGTTGAACTGACATCTTTGTCTTACAGAGCTCAAGGCACTTCCTTTGGAAGGAAGGGATAAGTGTTATTATTTTCATTTTATTGACAAAGGAATGAAGAGGAGAAGAGGGTATAATAAAGTAACCATAAATACGTAAGTGTCAATATCAGCCTGAACACTTAAGTCATGGTGGCTGGCAGATGAAGACCACGTCAGCAGCAGCAGGCCTCATCCCAACGGTCGGTCAGAGGACTGGTCACACAGACAAGGCAGAGGGGGTAGAAAGTAATTTATCCTTCTAGAGTATATGGCAGGAGGAGCCATTTTACATATGTTGCTCCTAGTTAATCTTCGTAAGGACCCTGTGAAGTGGGTATTACTTTCATTTTACAAATCAGAAATCAGTGCATTGTGAAAGTTCACTTGTCCAGGAACTGAAGGCAAGTCTGTGTGACAAAGGCTATGTGATCTACCCCCTACACCAGGCAGAACTGACTTCCATCACTTCTCCAAGGTTGAAATCCACTGCATTGGATAATGCTGCTTTAGGAACAAAATCTCAGGGTTCCATCTGAGATTCTACTAGTTTAAAACTGCTGTCTGGGAGCCAGTGACACCTAGGAGTAGAGTCTAAGTCTATGATGGTCTCAAAATTTGGGGTGAGAGTGGGAAAAAGTTAATTGATATATGAAGTCTAATTTTGGGTGCCTTTTAATCTATTCTCGGACTCTCTAGAGAAAGTTCTTTGTACAAAGAAGCTCTCACCTACTTTGTCATATAGAAGAATAAGCACTCCATCACCAAGTACCCCTTAAGAGGGTGACTTAGTCTTTGGTCTAAATGAATTGGGCCATCACTTTTAAAGTGGATCATTCCAGTAAAGGATGGGGAATTTATTATTTTCAAACAGATCACTGTGGTGGTGACCTAAAAAGGCCTGAGTGAAGCTGGCAGTGTAGGTCTGATCACGCTGGGCTTGGGTTCCTTCCTCTGTCATTTCATGTGCACCTTTTCACATTAGGTGCTACTCTTGATATTTCTTTCTATTTCATTTGATTTAATGCTGAGGTAAAAAAAGAAATATTTCGTGAGATTACCCATTTGCTACCCCAAATATATTAGAAACATTTAAAATGGAATTAATTTCTCCCTAGCAAAGAGAAGCAACTCTAAACATGTAATTAAGATCAAAGAGATTTTTCTTTTAAAAGATTGGCCAGCAGTGAAGTATATTGTTGATTTTGTTCCAATTTTAGTATACGTGTTGCTGAAGTGAGCACAGTCATTGATTTTGGGATAACAGATCCATGTGTGTCCTTCTCTTCGACTCATTTTCCTTATAAGAATACTGAAATATATAAGCAATTACATAATTCCAAGTATTCTGTTAGAAAGTCATGTGGGTTTTTCACTGTGTTAGATGTTGTAGAACATATCAAAGAAACAAAAGTCCCTTCATAAATGTAGGAGGCCCTCAGCCTGCGTATGGCACAAAACAAGGGTTCAGTTAGAGCCACGGCCTCCCGCCCAGCTCTCCTCCGCAGAAGACAAAGTGCGCTCCTGCGGGAAGTGGGAGGTGGTCTTCCCATAGACCCTTTCTTGATGGCGTGCCTGAATTAAGGTCTGAAGCTGAAAGCCCAAGTCTTGGCCTCAGAAGCTGTGAGGAAACCTACTTTCCCGTGCCTCCTTTCATGACCTATAAAATGAGAATAAAACCTGTCTTCTGCGAAGTCATGTAGAGATCTTTTTATGATCCAGGAATAAAAAGGGCTGTAGAAATGCAAAGCTTTATTTATTACTAATACTCAGCAGGGACTAATCCCCAGGCCCACTCTTTTGGGCCTTAACAACTTGGCAAGTGCTCTTCTGACTCCTTCCAAGATTAAGCTCCTCATCTCTGTGAACACAAAAATCAATCTGCTCCAAGCTTGAAGAACCCGTATCATTATGTCCCGAACAATCCACTATCTATCCTCAGAGGCTAAGAAAAGGCTTTAAAATCTTCTGTGACCTTCCTCTCAGCACGTTTTGCTAAAGATGATAAAACGTTCATTTGGAAGCATAGGCAGGCATATTCTGCTGGTTGAGTCCAAAAGAAGCAACATGAGCAAGGATAAATGAAGTGTTACTGGAAATCTGGGCCACTTGTGGGCTCCTAGAACAGCTATCCTCTAGAAATCAGCTATAAATACCTTTAGAAATAATTTTCCTTCAGAGGCCCGGGGAAAACATGCAAATTGGACTTTTGCAAATGAAAGGTTTACTTTGTCCAAAAATCAGCATTACTTCCAAAGGCTGGGTAAGGGCCGTGCAGGTTCGTCTGTGAGGGGACACTGCCACCTGGTGGTCGGCATGCACTATAGCACAAGGAGCTCGGCAACGGGAGCTACACGTTCTGTGTTCACAGAATAACCAGAGGTATTAGAAAAGAAACCAAGTTTCCAGAACAGCTGTCCCTATGGAGAGGCTAAATCTTCTAGAAACGGCCCCATGCATGTAAGAAAAAAATAATTTAATCGTGGCATTTACTGTGTAATATGAGCAAAGGACTTTCTACCCACTCAATTCTTAGTACCAGGTATACTGAAGGATGTGATTAAAAAACCCCAAAATGAAACACCTTGATTGAAAGAAAGGCTGAAACATTTTACTTCATATTATACATACTTTAAAAAAAAAAGGCAGAAACATTCAGGGTAACACCATTTAACATGAAAGAACCTTGAGCTGGAGGACCTTGAAAATCATTTGAAAATGCTTTGCTTTCACGTAGTCTTTTTCATGGCTGCTTGTGTCATGCTGAAGAGATAAGCTTCATAGATTATATTTAAGAAGTTGTCATCATTCTGGAAAACAAAATCAAAAGACCGGAGGGAATGTGATTTGTTTGGCAGAAACAAAAGGCTTCCGCGCTTGGGCAGAACTGGCATTTTGATCCTAAGATGCTCATTTCTACCTGCTTGCTCTAACAGCCGGTAGTTCTGCACTGCGTATGTGATGTTAGGTGGGGTTGAAGGCGAGGCCGGACAGAGTTCGCTGCTGGTTTTCAACTGAAAACCAGTGTGTTGCATGCCGCGCGGAGGGGCAACCACGTGGCGTATGGAACGAGGGTCACTTGTGAAAAGCCCAGGTCTGTTGGTGAAAGCACAGAGGTCCCCAAAGGCTGGATAGGGAGGAGGGGATCCACATCAGCGGTTCTCAAAGTATGATTAGGAATTGCTAGTGGCTCTTAAAGGTCCTCTAACGTGTGTATTTTGTTTTTGGCGTAAGTCTAGTCAGGAGTTTACTTGCAATATGCTTCATTGGTACCTGATCACAGCCAGTACAACTCTCCCATTAGTTACGGAAAGCTTTGGCCGTGCCAAGTGGACAGTAGTGAGCCTGGCAGTCTCTGGGCTTTTCTGCCCGCTAAGGGCTGTGGGGGAGTCACAGGTCTAATCAGTGGTTTTGTTTTTAATTCTGGAGACTTCTCCCTCCCACCCAAATCCTTTAAAGCTTTAGTAACTCACCCACATTTCACATTCCCATCATCCTCTCTTGGCACCCCCCCACCCCACAGTTAGCATTATTCTCATGCAACAAGGAGAATTACTTATCCCTGTTTTTCTCACAAAGTTGCCACAAAGTCCCTGTGCATGAGACTGTGTCCCACCAACAGGCAAAGGTTACAAACAGACTGAGTGCCTTCTAACAGTTGATCAGGAAAATACGTCTAAAACATGGGGAAAATGAAACGTCTGCAGAGAGTGGCGGGAACATAAATATACCTTCTAACTAGGAACGCACAGGGACTGCGCTAGGTCTTCAGAGTCCTGGCTCCTGCACAGACTCCTCTGGAACAATGTGATTTAAATGGAATGAACTTTAAAATTCAAATGTAAAGGTCTTTTTTCCTGTATTGCTCACGGACGTCCCATCTAAGTCCTCATGAACTTATCACAAATGGCTTAAAAGGGTGGCAAACACTCCTATGCTGATATTTGTGAGTCAGGCACAATCAGTCGTTGGCTGTCTTCAGCAGATTACTCTTCTTTCACACTCTGATGCTGATTTCTAAGGCCCCATTCCTTTCATTCTAAAGTACGTTCCCTTTAAAAATATTTTTACTAATAGAGACCATCTTCTTTTTAAGTAGTATGAGACAACTGCAAAAGTGCTAGCCTACTTCCTAAAAGCCATCTGAAGCTTAAGCAAAGTACCACAAAAATTTTCTTAAAGACAGTCTATCACAAATACACCTAAATACGTTAACTGAGGTGGCTGAACTCTGTCTGGAGAGGAGCATTCCCCTTTTCAAGGCCAGTTTATTTTTGGATGTGCTTTGCTAGGCGGAGAGCTGACCGCCCACCCACCCAAGGCCGATGCCAGGCCACAGCCCTGCTCCCCACCCCCACCCCGCACCCGCTGCAGTGTGGGAGGGGCCCTCTGGAGCCAGCCAGCCGATCCAGCTCTGTCCTTCACTAGCTGTGTGACCTCGGGCCAGTCACTTGGCCTCCTTTCCTTGTCTCTAAAACAGGAAAAATAATGGGGTTGTTGCATAGGGATTAAATGAATTAATATCCGTAAAGCATATAAAACAGCGCCTGGCACAAAGCTCTATGGAAGTGGTAGCTCTTATTGTTGTTGTTACTATTTCATAGAGACAAGGAAGACATGCGGCCACTAGAGAAGTCCCGTCACTCTATCCTGTTCTTATCAGCAGACTTCAAAATTGTTTGCAAGACCCGCTCTTAGTGGTCACAGCCATTACTGGCCTGTCTGCTAGCCTGCTCCTTGCTCAACGGTCAGCTCGGACCGTCCCCTAAGTGCTGCCGCTCGCTCCAGCTGGCCCTTGGGCGCCCCACGGCACCTAGAATCCTCTCAGGGGTGTCCTAATTCTAAACTGTATGCTTTGTTCTTTTCTGACAGGTAACAGCTTGGAGGACTCAGGCGGCTCCCCAGATTATAAAACCCCTGAGGAGCCACAGTCCGTATTCTGCATGTCATCCAGCTAAGTGCAGAGCCACTGTGGTTCAGGGTGAGTTGTCTCTTCATCCTCTTATTATTGGGGAGTATTGAGTAGGCACTGGCTGCGTCTTAATTCACTCAGAGTGGCACCCATCAGGGCAGCAGGATTGGTAAGGGAAGAAGACAGACGATGGCCCCTCCTACCTGAATGAGGAACAGAAGTGCTTCCTGAAGCTGCAGCTTGGTAAGTGGGCTGCTGGTGAGTACGGAGGGCTCTGGGCTCTGCAGAGGCAGCAGGAGGCTGGTGGAGGCGGCAGCTGGATCCCAGCTTCCCAGCGGCAGGAGCCCACCGTCCCTCTGCATTGGTGGGGTACCGGTGGGGTGTGTGAACACCATGGGGGACATGAGCAGAGAAGGAGCCACCGTCGGAGCAATGGGCTGAGGGGAGAGGACCTGCTCACAGCAAATACATACACAGAGGGCAGAAATAAGTAGCAACTCATTGAAACAACAGGTACAGAGATAGAGGCCGCTCACCTGCAAGAGGGGACAAAGGTGAGTTTAAATCTTAATTGTTGACAACTTCCAGATGGGAAAAGCTCAAAGGAGAGCTGGTTCCTGCTCAGTGCTCCACACACTTACTTCCCTTGTTCCAAAGTGGCTCTGACAGGCTGCTTGGCGACTATTGTTCCCATTGCATATAAAGCTTAGCCTCTGAAGTCATGTTTTATTTTTCTGCTTTACTATCATCACGTGGCAACGTGCAATTAGGACTGCTGGCCTTTTCCATGGGCCTAGCTGAGTTGGAGGCACACACATCTCCACGCCTGATTTCTCCGTGGAGGAACAGCCGTGAAAGCAGCCTCCTTACTCACTTCTCACCAGGAGGGAGGTGAGGCGTGATTCTCGGGTCCACCCCTGGTGGGCAACTTTCCCATAGGATCTGCCTGTTTGCAGAGAGCATAGCTTTCTGCTTTCCCAAGCTCAGCTTGCAGGGGCAGCCCCTGGGGGCTGGTCCTACCCAGCACTGCAGGTGACTTGTCTGCCTGGGCCAGTCTGTCACCTCACTCAGTGAATAAACCTAAAACCAAGCTTTCCAATGTCTTTCTCAGTTATGCAGTGATCTTGTGGTCTTTATCTGCCTGCCTCCTACAGCTTTCTCTCATCTGTTTCTAACTCAGGTGAGCAAAAGGAATGTTACTTATCGACCTCCGAATGCCCCACAAGAACTTGAGGCACAAGGCAGCCATCTAGGAACTGCTGTGACTTTATAATCATTCCCTTGGTAGTTTTGCTTCCCTAACTGTCCCTTTCTGCCCCTGCGGGGGGTGGGGGGTGGGGGGCAGCACTGTTAAGAAGAGCAGTGTGGGCTGACAGTGTGTACTTGTTACTCGGCTCCACTGTGAGCACTGGGAAGAAAAAGGAATTTTGTGTGTGGACATTTATGTCAAACCATCAATCCCAATTTTCCCAGTGTCCGACCTCAATCACCAAAGAGAAAAAATCAGATGTAAAAAAGGGGACCATATTATTACATTGAAATGAGGATAAGGGCAAGTGACAAACACTGTTTCTATAGCAGTAGGTGCCCGGATTTGAGATTTAACAAATAAGAACAGGAGGAATCTCACTCAGGCGTCAGACACCGACTTACGCTACGTGCTCACGATCTTTGTTTTCCAAAAAAGTGAAATATTTTTGAGGAATCATTTTAAGCTACTTACCAAAATATTTCAAACCACCAAAGATGACATATGTAATAAATAGGGAGAACTTCCTAATTTTTAAACCCAATGCATTTTCAGTGAATTTGTACCAATTCAAATGGGGAAGAAAAGTCCGATCTCCAGATGTCACCCCCAGGCAACGGACTAGCTTGTGGTTTCCTCGCTGTTCTAAGTTAGGATGAACATAGAACGCCATCTTCCTTGAAGGATAGACCATTTCCTCTCCTGTCTGGAAGTTAGTGTATGTGGGTGGGTATGGTGAATGCATACTTTTCCCTCTCCTGACCTTCATTAAGCTATACTGTGACACGAATGACAACAGGCTGCACCTTTCAGCCTTAACTGGTTTTTCTGTTGACTTCAAACGCCCCCAGGTCGGTGGGCTCTGCAGGGCAGTATGTCTGTGCCCTCATCACGATGTACCACATGCAGCACAATAGCTGGCAGGGAGTGTTGCTTAGAAACAGTTACGGAGTAAAGGGATAAACAATTCACTGTGAACTGAAATCACAAGAAGAGGTCAGATGTTTGATATCCCAGAATGATTTCAAAGCAGACCACAAGTTTGCATGGTCAGAGATTAGGGTAGTTTTCCCCATGTTTATGGTTTTTCCCCATGTCCATGTCCATGGCTTCAAACTTTGTAATAATGCGAAGATGTAACTCTACAAATAAAGCATCTCTGAAAGGAGGGAGGCTACCAGATTGCTTAGCAAAGAAAAGATTCTCTTTCCAGGGAAGAAGTTAAGGTGGTAATCAGATGCACAGAAGTGGCTCTGGCACCCTGTTTTAAACAGAAAGGTCCCTAGAGCACAGAAGCCAATTGTAAATTTCACTGCGTTATAGTAATAACCCCGCCCCCCTCCCTCAGTAGATATTTACCTGGAAGAGAGGGGCCTGCCTTTCTGTGCTGGATGTCTTGTCAATCCAGGACTCCAAGGGGTTCCCTGGTCTAGTGCTCTGAGTCACCACGGGAAACTTGGCTGCCAAGGCGGGTCGGTGAGAAGCGTGCAGCTGCTGCTCCTGCTGCACAATCTGAAGCTTTTTCAGTAACTCGTGAGGGGAGATCACTCCAGAAGTGCTAGCCTGACTGCCAGGGACGGGGAGCATTTGTCTTGGGCATGCAGGCTGTTCTCTTCCATGAGCCTGACATCCTAGTGCTTGAGGCGGAAGGGAGCCATTGAAATGCACCAGTTGTGGCCGAGCGGCAGGGGTGGCAGCAGTCATAGCTGAGCTGAGGCCTGGGGCAGCTGAGCTGGCAGGTGATGGTGCACTGGGGTCGTACTTCTTCACTGCTCCTGGGGCACTGTGAAGCTTTTCTAACAGGTTTTGAGTTCTGGAAGCACTGTGCACACGATGAGAAGTGCCAGTGGTCTGGGGAGACGCTGGCTGGTCAGGTCCAGTAAAAACTTCCCCAGCAGAATGGGTACTGCCATTTTCACAGGGCCGGTTTTCAGGAAGCTCTGACAATGGGTGGAGGTCTGCACTCCGGACCAGGAGTTTCTGAATGGCTGGGCAGAGCTGCTTCTCAATGGGGGGTGAGTGTCTTTTGGGCTCCTCATAGGACAGGGAACGCACAACCCCCTGCCTAACTGGAAGCTTGTCTTGCTGCTGGTGGTGCTGGTGGAGGATCTGTGCAGGCCCCCCAGTTTCCTGACATCGAGCTTTGTCATGCTTCCCAAAGAGCGCTGTCAAGGACAAGTGTTGGGGTTCAGGATCTAAGGTCTGGAAAACATAAAAATGTCCCCAAATGGGTCTATATACAATTTGGTAATTTGGGGGAGGAGGGCATGAAACATAACTTTCCTAATAGATGATTTCTTCTATTTACAAAGGATCAATTAGAGAGGAAGAAAAAACTTAATTGTAATATAACAAAACTTCACAAATTTGAGATTTTTTTAATGCCAAAAATTTTCACAGCATCCTCCCCTCCCACTCCCAAGAGAGCTGTTATATCTTAGTATCTATTGATAGATGAAATAGGTGCATGATCCTTAATGGGCCTGGGTGTCACAGACTGGGGACCACTATGATACTTATTATACACACTAAGAGCTAAACAATCTCTTCAACAGGAATTCCATCTAACCTTGCAAAGTATAAGAAGATGCTGTGAATACACAGGAATATGAGGATTTCAGAATTCCTGGTAGCTTTTCGCAGAATTATAGAAATTTAAGATAGGGAAGTAATTTAATCTAACTTGATCTTTTCAACTATATAATAGTATCTTTAAAAAGATCGTCAAATACATAAAATCTACGTTGGCCTGGCCAGTTACAAAGCTGCTTCCTTCCTATTCTATATCATTTCTCTTTCTGTTGCTTTCTGTATTGCTGGGCTAAGAAAACAGGAGGTTCATTCTCAAGTCAACACATTCTGGTTTTGCTAGTAAAATAAAAAATGTCCATGAAAAGCAAACAATAAAAGAAAGCAAATAGATAATTAGAAAAGACTTATTTTTTAAAAAACATTCAACACAACACTTTCATTAGTCAGTCTTTATGTCTTTTAGCTCCATGTTCATTTTCAAAATTGATTTAAACCAATTCCTTTTAAAAAAACTTTAATGAGGAATAACCATAAGAAATGGAAATAGCCACGTTATTTACAATCAATAATGGGACTTGCAGATTGGTAATTTTGTTAATGCTTTACTATTCTGAAATATATATATTTATACTCACACAAAAACTGCTGTCATATTTATATTTTAGATGCAAATCCAATGACATCAGGTCTAAAGGGGAATTTTGTACCACTCCCTAGGACAGGAATCCCATTCTGTGTATACAGCGCTGCCATCTGGTTCAAAGGAGGTGCTCAGAAATGGTAAACTGGCTGTCATTCTCTCAGCAGCCTTGGCAAACCAACCACCAACCGCAGCAGAAGAGGGCCTGATGGGTAATATTCCTGACAGTAACAAAGTCTGACAGTTTGTTGTTTATCTAAAAATACATTATCCACTAAGGAGTTCAAGTCCATAAGAGATTAGCATAGATTGTGGTAAATTCCAAAAGTAAAAATGTTAACCCCTTTTGAGGAAGAGTAAATTATTAATAATGAAAACATCTCTAATTTGTAATCTCTCTTTTGGATTTACCTTAGGCATCCTCGAACAGCACCAAGCCCTCCCTTGACTATACTCTGGGTACAAGTTCTTTAAGAATCCTGATGTCTAACCACTATGCTACATTCGTATGTAGCACTTTTTCTAGAATGAGTTCGTGAACTTGTCAGACCTCGAAATTTACATAATATTGGACGTCAACTGTAATTGAAAACAAAACAAGACAGAGAACAGTGTACCTGGCTGGGCTGAGGTATGTGCTGTTGCTGGTTTTCATTGGGCTTCACTGGGATTGGTTTGATGAGATTGGGGTTGTTGTAGATGGCAGATGAACTGGTTATCTGTTTTGGCTCAGAACAAGTTTTACACTGAAATGGAAAAAAAGAACCTCATTTTTAGTGTAAAAGAAGCTTTAATCTTTTAAACAGAATATATCTTCTTGCTCTTTATATTATCTAATTGGTAGCTATTTTTTGATAGTTTCATGTACAAGGGAAAATCCTTTAATCTCCTCTGATTGAGCTACATTTGAGTATAAATCAAATTCAAATGTAATTTTCTTAGTTGCACAACTCAGTGCCCTAAAATGTTACCAACAGCTTCATCAGGCCGCACACCTAGAGGCTCAGAGATACCTGGGTATTTGAAAGGCCATTGATACGCTTCAGAAGGAACAGTTAGAAACATAGAGTCTACTGCTGTTCAATGATAAACAAGGACAAAACTATTCCTTAAATACTATGTCTGGATTGCAGTAGGGTTTTATTCATCCATTAGCAGTTGATTTAAAACTGGAGAGTTGCATCATCAAAGTAACTAATCCTTTTTGGTCTACAAATCAAAAAGTAAAGCTGACTCAAACCAATGATTTAAAAATGACTAACTTCATCTTTATTTAATAATGACTTTTTGGATAAACAGAATAGTTCAAATCTGAGTGTTCTGAGCCACACACTACAAATTAGAAATTCAGAGAGAAAGGGAGAAGAGACATGCCTCATCAGTTCAAATACTGAATCATTATCCTATGTTAATCTAACCAACCATACAATTGCTAACACAGCAGGATCCATGACAAAAGGAGCTCGGCAATGACATCGGTGTCTAACTTTATTAAAACACCGATATAAACACGCTTCCTTCTGTACTACAGACTCCACAGCCAGGGCCTCGGGCCAGAAAGCACGTCACACTGTCCTGACCTGGAATGAGCTATTAACAGTCTTGTCCCTCAGAAACCAAGGTTCCCAGTGTGTTTTACAGTTACTGGGCTGCATTTGCTAATTCAAGGATATAGAGGTCCAGTGTCAATTACCACTGTGTTCGCTTAGGTTTGTAAAATGAACTGTACAAAGGACTAATTATTTTCTTCCAAGAATTCTGTCAATAATTTGGATTTGGCACTAGTATTAAATGGGATGTGGAATCACTTTATGAGTCGTGAAATGTTATTTCTAATTCTTCTTAGGTGAGTGATCGTGGTTAGTGGTATGGCTGCATGGACCAGCTGGCCTGGCTTTCCAGGATATGGCTAACCAACACAAGATAAGAATCCAACCTAAGATATAGTCACTTACAAAATTTTAGCATGAAAAGCCGTTAACTTCTGCTTGTTATTTTAAAAAAAGTGGCTTATTTTTTCTGAATGACCCTTTCTGTATTTCTTCATTCTTTTTTTTTTCTTCTAACTTTTATTTATTTAAGTGTGGTTTTCCAGGACCCATCAGCTCCAAGTCAAGTAGTTGTTTCAATCTAGTTGTGGAGGGCGCAGCTCACAATGGCCTATGTGGGGATCGAACCAGCAACCTTGTTCAGAGCACCGCACTCTAACCAACTGAGCTGACAGGCCACCCCCTGTACTTCTTTATTCTGTCTGTTCCGGGACCTTGAATTTCAAGCAAAGAAAACCAGATTTTTCCCACCTTCACTGTGCCCATATCTATACAGGCCAAGAGGCTCTCTGTCTCTTGCTGTGCATAATCCCCAGATAAGACTTTTCTAAGTAAAATTGCCAGAAGCTGTTTTCTATGTCACTATAATTCTCTATGTATGTATGAAGCCTTGCTATTATATAAAAATCACTCTCTATCAAATTGCACAGTATTAAACATCATCCACCTCAATAGTATGTAGCTCATTTTCCAGTTGTTTAAGTTTCTATTCTTCTCCTGACCCAAATAACTTTAAAATACTTGGAAAAAAACCGGTTTTGGAAAAAGTGTATAATGGATTCTTTATAGAGAACCTGAGGCACTTTTCTAAAGCCTCAAAAACTATGTCACATAATCCTATTTTATCACACACAAACACACATACCTACCTATGCCAAGAGAAAAGTCTGAAAGAAAATATACTAAAAGTGTTAAAAGTAGACATCTTTGGGTTATAGGATTATGGGTGGTCTTTTATTTTCTTTTTTACACATTTTTTTGATGTTAATTGAAAAAATTCAACGACAGTTAATAATTTCTTCAATTTCATAAATAAGTCACAGCTATATCTAGAAGAGAACTATTAATTCTTGCCTTAAACCACAGAACACAAAACAGTCCACTCCTAAATACTCAGAACCATCTATGCAGCCTATAGATCCTGTCTGGCCTAGTTCTTTTTCTTACTGAGCTTTGGTTATTTTAGTGTTCATTTGCATCTCAACTAGAAGGAGGTAAAGGAGATGATGCTCAAACTGACATCATTGCTACTTTGCAGCAAATTCATAGAAAGTTGTTTCTTAGGGGAGGAAGCATAAAATATTGATCCAAATAAGGTTTTCAAATGATTTTAACTTCACATAAAAAGTTGTACCTGGAATCACTAGGTTTCCCTTTACCAACATCATATACCTCATGCACAAAATGTTTCCTCCTCTTACTTTTCGGGATTTTCATGAATTTCAGAATTTTAGAGTTGGAGAGGATGTCAGGAGTCATTTAGTTTAATACTTATGCAGAGAAGTGAAATTCTTCTATGTACACCATTCCCAATATGTAATCATTCAGTCTCTTCTTGACCACTTCCAATAATGGAAAATTTCCTCACATGAGTTCTGAGGAAAAATCTTGTTTTCTCTTTTACCCTCTTTCCATTTCTCCCCTTTTCTGTATCTCAGAATCAATTTTCTCCTGATCTCCACATTTCTGAAACCTCTGGTGGTGTGTGACAGAGGAGACAACACAAACTTAAGGCAAATATAAAGATGCAATGGACATTAAAGGGGGAGCATACACATCGGGGTGCGAAGGTCCGAAATAACAAGATGGACAAAGAACATTTGAAATGGGCCTTGAAAACGATCAGATTTGACAGGTAAAGAAGGAGAGGGGATAGCATGGGAAAGGGCACAAAGGCACTTTGAGGAAGTAAGATAGTTATTCTGTTTGGGAGGAGTTTCAAATATTTGTAGGGGGCAGTGGGAATAGAAAGTAATGGGATTAGGAGAATAGTCTGAGGCCATGCTATGGAAGGCTTGAAGAGTCCACAGGTTCACATACCAGGCAATGAGAAACCAAGAAGGATTTAGACCAGGGGAATAAAATGATCATGCAGGTGCTTCTAGAAAGTTACATCACGTCACGGGGCTGTTAATGGCAGCAGGAACAATGTCTTCTGTTATTTCCCTCACAGCTGGAGCAATAAGTGTTATGTCTATAACATGTGTTAGATTTTATAGAAAAGTATAGTCTGTACACTGATTAAATATGTGGACTTCATGTCAGCATTATGAGAACCAATCTGTGGGAGCACAGGAAGAACAAAACCTTGTTTTGACCTCAACGAGTTTATAGTGTAGTGGGAGAAGGTGAGTTAAACGTAATGAATAAGGAAGAACAAAATAAGTTCTAAATAGTAATAGACTGGTGAGTTCAGTGGAAAGAAGAATTAACTTGAATGAAGTGACCCAGGAAAATTCCACGTAGAAGGCGTCATTTTAACTGGGCCTTACAGGACATGTAGAGTCTGACGGGCAAAAACCATTCCGAGTTGCAGGTATAGTAGTATAAAGTGAAGTCTCCAAAGCCATGATGAGTGAGGGTGTGTGTGTGTGTGTGTGCATACTATGTTCTTTTATGACAGTCAGATGTGGCTACAAGAGTAGGCACTTAAGAGGCTCAGGAAACAAAGTTTATTATACTCACAGGTCCCAGACACAGGAGGCACAGCCCATCACACAGGGTCACATGGGGAAGCCTCAGGGTGGTCAGAGGGAGAGAACAGGAGCATGGGGAAAGCAAAGACAAACTCTTCGCAGGGGTTTCTGCACCTTGGGACTGGCTAGTTTGAGTCCTTTCAGCAGGCTCTCAACTAAACGGGTGGTCCCTAGGGGCCAGGCCTGACCTGAAATGTTAATTAAGGGCCAAGGAATACTGCCCCTTGGGTAGACAGGGTAGACCTGGCCAGATAGAGGAGGGATGGCTCTGGATGTTAGTTTGCATATCACAGGCATGTTTCTGGCTGGGCTCTTGGCTCTAAGAATTGGCTAGTCAGGGAGGAGGAGTCTGTCCCCAAGCAGAAGATTTTTAAGATGTCAAAACATAAACTATAAACAATGTGTGTGTGTGTGTGTGTTAAGAGGAGAGAAGGAGAACAAAGACCATAATTTTTGTTCAATATTTGCATTTATTATTTATTGGCCATTGTTATGCTGTCTTCATAAAACCTAAGTTCCTAGAGAGTAAAATGTCACGTTTTAAGATTAATCTTTAGTGTGCCTAACATAATACAATTAATAAAGTATAATTATTCGACTAGTTGCCAAGTCATTAGCATACTTTTTAATGACTGCTGAAGAATTAAACAAAATAAACAACTATTATAGAAACAGTTGTTACTGACTGAAGCTGAGATTCAAGCATCTCTCTCCAAGCCCTATGATAAAAGGGTAATGAAACTCTGGTTTATTCATAGTCATTCGTTCATTCAACAGCCATGTATTTAGCACTTATTATGTACCCAGGAACTCTGAGGAAGACTAGGGACAGGAAGATGAATAAGGAACGTTCTTTGTACTCCTCACAGTCTAACAACCAGGGGTGAGTCAACAAAGGCATGTTAAAGAAACCCAGTCAGTTGCCTTTAGTAGGTCTCACTTCATTCGGGATTTTTTCTGATTGCTTCCTGGTGGTGTCATTTAATTTATTTTTTACCTTCCCTTTACCCCTCCCCCCTTTCATTTTCTGTACGCTAGAAAGTTAGAGCTTAAGACTTAGATTCAGGATCAACTCTTCTGGTAAGAATATTTCTAGGCGGTGCTATGTATTTCCCATTATACCACATTAGGAGGCACACAATATCTGGTTATTCCGTTTTAATGATGCTATCAGTGGGTGCAGGTGATGGCAGCCTAACCCTTTCATGGTCAAGTTTCCATCAACCCTTCTCATCACATTCACATTACTGAGGATCACTGCCTGAATCAATTATTTTACTAGGGTGTTTTTAACTTCTACCGTTCCATCTACAGTGAGAAGGGGGGAATTCTTGGAATTTTTTTGATAGAGGACTTTTCCCTCATCAACCAGGACTGGCTGCTTACCTGAAATATGTTCCATAATGTCCAGGTAGAATAAATGCTTAATTCTTTTCCATTAACTATCACTTTTCAGAGAAAGGAGCTGGTGTCCTAGGGTCATACAGGATCTCATGCGGAGTCTCTGGTCCCGCTCCCCACATAAGAACGCAGGACACGGTGAGGCCAAAAAGGAACACCCACGGAGGCATAGATAGGGGAGTCATACCACTATATTCTCTCTGGCAGTGGGGTTGGAGACACAGGAAGCAGGAGCCACACTATCCGCAACCTGCCGTCCACTTCTCTGTCAACCAACCTCACTTGCTAGCTTCAACCCACCGTGCTAACTGCAATCCGCTCTTGCTAGCTCAGCCACCATCTCCTTGCTAGCCCCCATTTTGTGCTAACGTAGCCACGGCAGTTATATTAGTGGCCAATGGCTCACTGGTTACAGCTGATGCCAACTAGCCACAACTGATGGCCATCCAATCACAGTTGATGGCCATTTACTACCCAAGTGAACATCTTTCCACGTGAGGGCGAGAGCCTGGAAACTGCACTCCTGGCTCTGTCCCCACACTTAGTACTTCCAAAATAGCCAACAGTTATTTTTTGTTTTATTTTATATTTTTGGTTGCTTGCTCTCTTTCATCACCACGAACTCATAGATTTTATACATTCCATGGATTTCAATCCATTGCAGTCATTCTTGTAGGCGTTAGAATTTGATGCTTTGGTTACTGGTCCCTTGAGGTTGACTATACCGTGTCGCATTCACATGACCCTATTTGTTTGACTTTCCTATCCCAGACCTGGAATCAGGAGTTTCGTTAAAGAGCCCTGGTACCTTTCAGGAGGGAACAGTACTTAGAAACAACAATCTGGGGGCTAGAGGTGTTTATTGCTACTAGGTTGTCACTTATTTCTAGGTCTTTTCGGGGAAAGTGTTAGGAACTACTTATTTAAGAAACAAAATGTCAACCAATTCTGATTATTTCCACTTAAAATTTAACATTATGTAGTTTTAACTTAATTTTTTTTCTCTTACACTGAAAGTTTTGTTCTGACCAAGAAGTTGACCCTTGAACAACACAGGTTTGAACTATGCAGATCCACTTACATGTGATTTTTTTCAATAAATACAGTAAATATATTTTCTCTTCCTTCTGAATTTAACATCTTTTTCTAGCGTTTTATTGTAAGAATATAGTATATAACACATGTAACATATAACATATGTGTCAATCGACTGTTTCTGTTATCAGTAAGGCTTCTAGTCAACAGTAGGCTATTAGTGAAGTTTTGGGACAGTCAAAATTATACCTGGATTTTCAATTGTGTGTGTGTGTGTGTGTGGGGGGGGGGTCAGGGCCCCTACCCCTGCATTGTTCAAGGGTCAACAGTACTCATTTATTATTTCCCATGACCGCTGGAAAATTACAACGCCAATATTACTACTAACAATAAAACTACTGAATGAAGTTGATAATTTCTTGGCAGTTCTTTTTTGTCCTTAAAATATAATCCACTAAGGGTGTTTAGTTCAAATAAGGGGTTCTGAAGTCACTATAATTTCTTTTCTAAGTAATTATATCATAATATGATATTCGTTTATGTACCTTTATTCATCTAATTTTCAAATTCTAGGGTTTTTTATTTTTCTTAATTTAATTTTTTGCCCATGTTTCTGGAGTGTTGATCTTTTTCTGTTTTTATAAAAGTGCTTTATACAATAAAAAAATTAACCCTCTTTCTGTTGTTTAGGTGTAAATATTTCTTCTCAGTTTTTAATATCTTTTCATTTTGCATTTATGTTTTATAAATTATGCGACATTTATTTTTTATTTTTATGTATAATAAATTAATTGCTTTAGGGTTTTGAGGCGTAATTAGGAAGATTTCCCCTTTCCCAGATTACAAAGAAATTCATACATGTTTTCTTCTAGTACTTGAATAGTTTTATTTTTACATTTAAATTTCTAATACATTTGGAATTTATCCTGGTATGTGGCATGAGGTACAGATCCAATTTTGTATTTTTCCACATTGCTACCAGTTATCCTAACATGATTTATTTAAAAATCTATTCAAATAACTGATTTGAGATTTTCACCTTTATCATATCCTACCATGTTTCCCCGAAAATAAGACCTAGCCGGACCATCAGCTCTAATGCGTCTTTTGGAGCAAAAATTAATATAAGACCTGGTCTTTATAATATAAATAAGACCGGGTCAATATAATATAATATAATATAATATAATATAATATAATATAATATAATATAATATAATACTGGGTCTTATATTAATTTTTGCTCCAAAAGACACATTAGAGCTGATGGTCCAGCTAGGTCTTATTTTCGGAGAAACAGGGTTAAATTTCATATACACTAGGGACTCCAATTTGGACTTTCTCATCTGTCCCACTGGTCCACCTGGCTGTTTATGCACCATCAATACTGTAGTGTTTGAAGTGTCTAGGTTTTAATGTCTTAATAACAGGTAGGCGGTATCAGGGAGCTTGCTCCCCCTTCTCTCCCACCCAGTATTGCTCTTTTTTGCCAAGGTTTTCCCAGGTATTTGTCCTTGTGTATTTTTCCACATGAACCTTATAATCAATGTGTCTGACTCCAGAAAAGAAAAGAAACCTGTTTGTATTTGTTTAGGAATCATCTTAAATTTATAGATTAATTTATGGGGAAGTGAGAACTTGAAGTTTTATATTCTTATCCAAGATCAGGGCTTATATTTCCATTTTTCAAGTCTATTTTTATGCCTTTCAGGAATGTTTGAAAGTTTTCTTCATATAGATTTTGCTTGTTTCTGTAATTTTATTCCACGGATTTTATATTAGTTTGTTGCTATTGTAAATGGGGTCTTCTAGTAAATCTTCTGATTGGATACTATTTGTATATATGAAGGTGATTGATTTCTCAGGCTACCTTTTAATTCACTTAAAAGTAAACAATCTTCTTTAGCCTACTAAAAGCAAATAAAGATTTTATTTCATATAATTTTATTTGGTGGGAGGAATAGCAGTAGGTCTTTCTCAAGGAGCATATTTCCACTGTGGAAATTAAGCACGTATCAGCAGGGAAGACAGACACTCACCTTTGTGTATTCATCTTTGGCCTTGGTGAGCATTCGTAAGATATCTACTTCCTTGCCCTCTCCTGAACTGAGGATCATTGGGGAGATTCCTGCTCCAGCTCCCTGATGGGCTTTCAACTGTTCATACTGAGTTAGGCTAGAAAAGTAGAGGGGAAGGGCCACACAAGAAAAACCAATTCAACACAAATGATTTTTAAAACCATCCAATTCTCGCCTAGTAGTTTTTATCCTATTCTATTATAGTTATATTAGAAATAAGGCTGCTTAAGAATTGAGAGAAGAAAATAAGATTTGAGTCCTGAGTACACATACACTGACTAGATATTAATACATGAATCCAGAGGAGCGGTGGGCAAACTCCAATCTGCAAGGCCACGTCTGGCTCTGTCTCGGCCCCCCCCCCCCCCCCCCAGTTTTTTTGTAAAGAAAGTTACAAATAGAGCCATGCTCATTTGTTTATATGCGTTTGCTCACTAATGGCAGGCTTGAGTCGTTGTGACAGAGGCCGTATGGCCATGCAAAGAAAATGTTCACTATCTGGTCTTTTTCAGAAGAAGTTTGCCAACTCCTCATTTAGAGCATTTGAAAGGACTCATTAATTGCTGAGGAAACCTGACTGAGCGTTCTCAAACACTGAGCAAACTGCATGGCAAATCAGATTTTCCCCTTCATTGCAAAGGGCCTTAAAGTCAAAGCAAGGTTAATTCCAGCAACTCAAATCCTGGTCTTCTGGCCGTTTAGAAACACAGCGAAGACTCCATCCTAGAAGACAGGGCATTGAAAAAACAGCAATGAGGCGTATCTTCTGTTTTCCTGAAAACAATACAGAAGGGAGACCAGATTGCTCCCGTATGCTGCTGGGTGACGTTGAGAAACGTACTTTTTTCTTTTGTGTGCTTTGACTTTCAGCTCAATTTCTTTTAAAATTGCCATGAAGTCTGTGGTGAAAGAGATCTGAGAATTTATTGAGAGATTAATTCTAACTGAGGAAGGGCTGGGAATCCACACAAATCAGCTGCTTGTTGCTGGTCAACAATCAATTTCCTGCTGTTACACAATTACTGCAGAATGCTAAGAATGTTAACACGGCCTCTTGGCTGAGCTATACAGGGTATTTTTTAATCTATATGAAATCCTGCTATTATTATCCATTGTACAGTTTACAATAACACCAATGTTCTAGGAACCAGTTGTTACAGTGGTAAATAGCAGTTCGAACACACTTAATCACCATCTGCAACCTGAGCTAGTTACCCAAAATTAGCTATCACAGGCTAGATTTTCAGAAATCAATGATTATCTATAAAAAAGTGCTTTCATGTTTCTGTTTTGGGAGTCAGCTTGTAGTCATTTCATTGCCCAGGATTTAAAATAGGAAAAGGGTTCTTTTGCAGACAGAACCACTTTGTCAAATCGTGTGGGTAGCAGCCACACTGTGTGCGGGGCCTAGTCACCGCCAGATACAGTACGTGTGGGAAACTCACTTCATTCGGAGGCTCTAAACCCTCCCAGCAGCCCGGGCTCAAGCGCAGATCAAAGAACTGACCAATCACGAGGAGGCAGTATGCTTCCCTGAGCCCTCTTTTCCAGGCAATCAGGGAAGCAGAGAGAGGCCAAGTCAGAAAGTCATTTAAGTTTCCCAAAATGCAGAATGGCACAAATCACAAGGTAGCATGAGATTAAAAGAAAAATAGACGAGAGAGAGAGAGAGAGAGAGAGAGAGAGAGAGAGAGAGAGAGAGAGAGAGAGAGAGAGAGAGAGAGAGAGAGAGAGACTCTTGATCACTAAACTAATATTAACTCAGATATTTCCAAAGAAATGGAAAATAAAGACTACCCTAAGTACTCACAGCATTTTAGATGTGAGGAGATTCTGAGTATGTGCAGTTGAAGGAAAGCATTTAGGCAGGAAGGAAATGAAAGGTCTTAGAGAACCCGAAGCAACCTTTTAGAATGGCTCTGAATGTTCTTTTTACCAATAGACATATTGGTAACTTTTCAAAGAAAAAAACTGTTAATTTACAAATAAGGAAGTTATTAAGGAAAACTGCCATCTGGAACAACTCATATTCCATGTATTTCATGTATGCAGGGAAAAATGAAGTGAACCATGTCACATGGTAAATCTTACCTGATAAATAGTAAAAAGTTGTATTTATGCCTATTTTCCATTTATAAAGTAATAGTAAATATTTTCCTAACTACTGTGAAAAGGACTGTTCTAAGAGTCCATATATATATATATATATATATATATATATATATATATATGTATATATACACATATATATATATACATATGTACATATATATATATATATATGATAGAATATGTATAACAGAATATAGTCAGTGTAGTTACACAAACTTAGAAATACAAATAAAAGCACCAGGTCCTGAAAAATAGTACTTATCCTTTCAGCACTTACTTTTTCATAAGCTCTGCAATTCTTTGGCATTCTTCCTTATCATAAAACCAAATCCCATAAATGGACACTGCAAAAGAACACATCAAACAAATTATAAGCATCTTCAAAACTACAAAAAGGAAAAGAACTCCCTTTCCATCTTGAAGGAAAATACACACTTACTGAATAAATGAAACCAATCATTTGGAGTTAAAGTTTGAAAACCTAGCATTGGAACTTTTTTAAGCCCACAGAGAAATCTGCAATGGTCACACACACACACACACACACACACACACACACACACACACCCAATAAAGTATGTTATCCTTAAAAATACAGCACTTGAACATAATAGGCATTTGGTAAATGCTCCTTCATGAATGAACAGAGATTGAAAATGAAATCAGAATTTCTAAGCTCCTGGCTTTGAAACGTAATGTTTTTATACTCCATTTGCACATCTCACACACATTTCATCTTTATTTTAAGTATTCAGAAAGCTTATGCACAAATTAGGCCTAGAAGTCTCTCTCCCTTCTCCTTCTCCCAGGAATATGTTAACTGAGAAATTGGCTTTGTAAGATGTAAGTTAGGATAGGGTGGAGGAAAAAAATAAAATTTGGTAATAAATCTCTGACTTCAAAATGTCTGTAGAGAAAATTTACAACTGTTGAAAGATTAGAAATAGCTATGACTATCATTTAGTATTGAAAGAAAAATGTAGTGAAATATAGCTGCCATTGATTCATTTAACAACTCTCAAATAAATTGTATACTTTAGTATGTGCCTAGCTACATCATTTTTATAGCAAAGGCTAAACGGTACCGAAATACATTTATAAATATCTAGCTGAGGACCTGGTAGTATTAATCATGCAAATAATACATTAACTACACATACATTTAAAAAAAATCTTCATTGAAAAGAGCAGCAATGTTATTACAGGGCAATGAAAACCAACAAGATATATTTTTGAAAGGAAAACCTTTTTTAATTTAAACTTTCAAAATATTTAATTATATGACTATTATTTCGTCATTAAAACAGCTGTGATATTTTAACTACAACTTTTTTCCCCACTCACCTAACTAGTGCCTCAGTATGGAATTTCTGCTTCCTGTCAGTAATCATTCAGATATCAGGAGGTACAGGAAATGTCTTTTTAGTGCTATTTTAAGCAGACCTCTTAAAAAGGAACCCTATAAATCTGAATTATTAACTTGCCAAAAGGTGGCAATTGGTTTTTACCTTTTTGTATGATTAGTGTCCCCGGAATCTTTATTTTACCTACTTACATGTGTGAAGGGGGACAAAGTGGAAACCCCCCAGCTGTTTCTTGAATAGGACCATTTTATCCCCTTAGAAATATATACACATACTCCCCTTTAATACAGTGACAATCTTTTGCAAAGGAACGTCTGAGTTCTGAAGCCTATGTGCTGTGGCAGCCTTTACGTCAAAAAGAAATTCTTTCATCTCAAGATCATTAAACATGTATCCTGAAACTTTTTATTCAAGGTTGTTTCCAGGCTATCAAAATAACTGCCTACCCTGATTGCCACACAGATTCCTGTGTACTAACCCACCTATAGCATCATGGTCTTTTAAGTAAACGTGAAGTGGATCACTGACATTCAGCTACTCAATTAAGTGTAAATACGTTTGTGTTTGGGTGGTTTTTATCTTAGTTACAAGACTAGCAGCCCAGGCTACTTTTTGGTTACCCAGTCCTTTCGTTGGACACTGAGTCTTCCAAAACTACCAAAGGAGAAAGGTGGTAACATGGGAGACAAACAGTATAACTAAAAAATTTGAGGCCCAAGGGCAGAGGGAAAACCAGCCATTTGTGTCTCATCTGTAGAACATATTAGTAGAAATATTTTGGGTGTCACTTTTTTTGATGTTACACATTTGTAGCATTTGACATAAGGAACTAGATTTTCATAAGGGTAGGATGCCAAGGAAACTGTTGATACAAATAGAAAAGTAGTCTGACAATGTCATTACCATGAGATAACTGAAACGCAGATTTAGGGAGGGAAAATGCTGTAAAACATCTTTCACATGTCAAAGCAGAATGAAGGCAAGACTGGGTTTATAAGTTATATAAGACATTGTGGAAATTTCTTTAGGACCTGACCGTTTATCTCTAAGGCAACATGACTTTCAGATTAAAATGGATCATTTTGAAATAGCTCTTTTCATTCCAGTTAATATTTAGCTTGAACATAAAATTTAAATAGCCAAGGGGGGAAGAACAGATTTACCAACAGTCCTGGCTGCTGAAAGGTAGCACCAAGATAAAATGTAGAACTGGGCCTATTTTTTTCCTCCCTAAAATAGTTTTGCAACTTGTGCTGCCTTCCACTGGGAAGGGGGCAGTGAGTTACATTCAAGTGCACATTCCGGCTGAAGTTTTCTGTCTCTCAAGGCCCAAGGTCCCCTGACCCCTGGACAAACCTATCAGTCTTCTACACAAGAGGGTGTGCCAGAGTCGCTCGCGGTGACATACGAAAACCAGAGATCATCATGCTCTAGGGAGGCGATGAGCTGACAGGCGGACGGAAACCATTAACCTCACATTTCAATCCCAGTTTTCCTGTAAAGCCACTCGGGGAGAGGCCCACCCTTAGGTAGGCAGTGAGCAGAGCAGGGAAGCAAGAAAAAGGCAAGGTTGAAAAGAACCAAGGAGGGAGTTGTGGTTGTCAGGATTCTAAAAGGAATTCCTGCAACCTAAATTCGCAGTGATGTGATGTGGCCGCATGAACCTGGACAGCACTGAGATGTTTCTGAGGGAATGGTTTCTAGGTTTTGAAAAATCACAAGGAGAAAAGCTCACAAGCAGGATCTTTACTTATTTCTAAAACTCAGCCTATCTGCACACATCTGGATATTCGCCATGCTTCGAGCCTTTGTTCAGCCTGCAACGCCTGCATACCAGCCGCTTCCCAGTAACCCGTCTGAGACGGAGGGGAAGTTTAAGGGCACGTTGGTGCATGAAGCTCAACTCAACTATTTCTACACCTCTCCTGGAGGTAAGAGACCCCAAAGTGGAGTAAAGAATAGGAAGAACACATTGAAATTTACTCTGAAATATCTAATGACACCCAGAATGTGTGAGTCCCCGCTCTAAGGGCCCATCTTTTGGCCATCCTCTTTGTATTTAACACAGGATTTTTAACAGCACAGTTGTGAAATTCTGCCTAAAATTGCACTGTCCTGGTTTATGTTATGATTTGGAAATTCTCAATTGAAAAAAAGCAGGGTCTGAAGCAACAGGCGATGCAATATTCCCTCTGTGTATCTATTAAAACACCAATCTTTTCCTTTTCTTTTAATTCTGCAAGAAAGATTAAGGAAAGCAGAATTTCCATGTTAGATTTCATGTCTGACAAGAGAGAAAGTCAGGTGCTTATATTTCATAATGATATTTTCTTCTTTTTTAATTTCTTCAGCAGAAAACCTAAAGCTGATCAAATTTAAGAGGCTAGTAAAGAGGTCATCAGAGCAATATTAAATGGCTTTAAATGCACACTCATTTGGAACCCTTTGATTCTTCTTAGCATAGCACATTAGTTCATTCTGAACCTTCTCTTGGGATTTACCTCATCTAGATTCTGCTCCCAGTAAATATTTCTATACAATCTGTTCTTTGAAGACATTTATTATTTTTCCCATATTTTACTCCAAATACCTTTCAACTCCAAATCGTGACTGGTAGTTTGCAATCTTTTAACAAAGATTCATGCTAATATTTGTGCAACTTTAAAATGTAAGACATATTTCCGTACCGCAGATATACATCATTACATAGGCAAAATTTAAACAGGCAGGATAAGGATACCTGATTTGGTAATGCTTCTTTCTGTCTCTCTCAACAATAGTCAGTATGAAGCAAAAAGGGATTTAAATTCTCTCTTTTTACTAGGAAAGCAAAAGTTGCAGTGTAAATTACACAAATCTCTTCTGGGCACTTAAGGATAAACCCAAAGTTTAAAAATTCCTTCAAACCCTATTTCTTTCATGCGATGTTTCTCAAATGAGTGGAATAATAAGCCCGATATAAGGACCAGGAACATCTAACCATATATTTGGTGTAAACACTTATTTTTGAGACTTTGTTTAAATACAATTTTTTTATTTTATTTATTATACCACTTATCTAGTTCAAGTTTCTATAAGTTTCACCAGATTGATGACTAGTTACTGGCATTAGGCGCTTAGCACACACACTCAGCTATCACCCTTCCGAAAGATCCCAAGATAGTTAAAAAGCAGAAAGTTAGAAATACGAAATTTTAGAGTTGGAAGTTAGCTAAGAAGTGTGCAGTTCAAGAACCTATTTCAGTAATGAGTAATGTGTGGTCTAACAAATCTAAATAACTTAGGCAAAGTCATTTTTCTTGGGTCAATCTGTTTTCGCTAAAATATGGTCCTCCCTCAGCCTCACAGATGAAATAAAAAAAGTATTAAAACAATTTTTATGTTTGATTTGTAGGTTTAGTTACATGAGATGGAAATTAGTCTTTTTTAAACCAAGGTTCATGTAGACCTTCAAAAGGAAAGAATGAAGGATGGGAGGAAGGGAGAGAGGGAGGAAAGGAAAAGGAAAGAAAGAAGAAGGGAATAATGGAACCGCGATTTTTAGTACTGGTGGTACTTTTATGCAGTAAACGCTTGAGCAGCAAGCAGGTTGCCCATACTGGCACCCACGGCTGGAAAACATAGGCTATGTTTGGCCATACTGTGCTGGTTCTGTACTTTGGCCCCGTTTGGAATGCTTTGCACTAAAAATGCTTCCTGCCAGCGTGCCCTTTAATGCCTTTAAAGTAATGTTCCTTCACTCACCTCTGCCTCAGCGTTATTGACCAAACACGGACACAATCGGGGAAAACAAAAGCTTCGCTGGCCACTGAGAGTCTACATAACACTGTTATCTTTGGCCCCAGGTCTGGTTCTTTTCACATGACATAGTTTTACTGCACCTCACAAATCATGATCTCATGATCTCAAAATATTGGACGACTCACAGTAGATGAGAAGCAGTTTCTATTTTATGGGTGACTAATGCTCATGAACATTAGTTTGGGGCAAACAGTAGAAAACCTCAACAAATACTGTGAAGTAAAAACAACCTTCTCCTTTCTAAATAAATTAAATTAATTAGAAAGTTAATGTCATAAAAACAACAAAAAATAACCTCTCAACTAAAACATACTAATTTGGATTAAATTAATACGTATCTCCAACTATAAAGGATAATTTATTATCTTCAAATAAAAAGATGGATTTAGCTTTTTGAAAGTTCTCATTTATAACAAAGGCATGTTATGTCATCAGACCTCCCTAATCTCCACAGAGGTCATTATCCTCCCAAAATGGCAATCTGGAGGTCTGCTACTAACCCCAGGCTCATGAAAGGTCAGATGGAATCTTCCTTATTATACGCTAACTTCCTAATTTGATTTATTTCAGGGGAGAGTTCCTTTAATCTAAGAGATTTGACAGAATTCATTTTTTTAAAAGATCTAATTGGGGAAGGGGAACAGGACTTTATTGGGGAACAGCGTGTACTTTCAGGTCTTTTTTCCAAGTCAAGTTGTTGTCCTTTCAATCTTAGTTGTGGAGGGTGCCGTTCAGCTTCAAGTTGTTGTCCTTTTAGTCTTAGTTGTGGAGGGTGCAGCTCAGCTCCAGGTCCAGTTGTCATTGCTAGTTGCAGGGGACACAGCCCACCATTCCTTGCGGGACTCGAGGAATCGAACTGGTAACCTTGTGGTTGAGAGGATGTGCTCCAACCAACTGAGCCATTCGGGAGGCAGCTCAGCTCAAGGTGCTGTGTTCAGTCTTAGTTGCAGGGGGCGGAGCCCACCATCCTTCGCGGGACTCGAGGAATCGAACTGGCAACCTTGTGGTTGAGAGCCCACTGGCCCATGTGGGAATCGAACTGGCAGCTTTCGGAGTTAGGAGCATGGAGCTCTAACTGCCTGAGCCACCGGGCCGGCCCCAGAATACATTTTTAAAAATTAGGAAGTAGAAAAAGCCATAGGTAATAATAAATATAAAGAAGAACTACTTATTCTGTTTTGTTGGTCATTTAAGTTTATATTTCCATCTTGTTCAAAATCTTGCTAATTAGTTCAAAATCTCCTAGGCTGCAAATAACAACGTGAGTTCCCTAAAGTGTCTTTCCCCCTCTCTGAACTCTTACTCAGCCTTAGGCAGTCTTTCCTCCAGGGATAAACAGTCTCAACTTTTTCTTTGCTCCCATAGTTTTTTGTACATCCTTTGAGTAAAAAAAAGGAAAACACATGTCATAATGAAGTATTGACACGACTGTTCCCTCCGCTGGACTGTGAGCTCCTGGAAGGTAGGCCTTTGTCACAACGCCCAGCATAATAACTGGCATGTGGCAGACATTCCACAAATGTCTGCGGGGTTGAACTGAAATCTCAGACTTCAAGATTGGACGCCATCAATGCTCCTATTAATTGCTCATGTTAATAGTTATCACTATTCTGGCTTAATTGAACATCACAGACGGGATGTATTAGATCCGCTGTATCGACTAATCACACCTCCTACCAAGGATCACAGCATGGGGGGAAGGGCTCTCCTCACATCGCCCCTTCTGTTCTTCCAGCTTCACTCAGGGTTTATTTTGCTCCAAATATTGATGGGATTTTGTCTTTAGGGTATGAGCTCCCTAGGATTGTATATTTCTATTAATTCAGCACTAAGTGGACACTAATATACTCATTTTATGTGTATTTATTATACAACAATTTTACCATATACCCGTCTTCCTGACTACCTGTCAGGCACTGGCAATGAAGAGCTCAAAGAATGCAACTAATCTGCGAAATTTCATGCATTTCTCTTCGGAGTATAACTAATAGTATTTTGATCTAGCAGAAAAAAATAAGATAGTCATATCCAATCATGTCTGCTAATAGTAATCTGAAGCTTACATATATACGTACCTAAATTATCTTAAAAATATAAGATTTATATGCAATGTTAATAATTCCAGGAACACAAACATATTGAAAATGTATTATCTTAAGTGAATGTCTATGTAGCAAAATGAGTCATAGTCATATAACTATAGTTCGTGAGAAATATATGTTTCAGCTAAACATAAAACAGAGTATTTATACAGGTCAAAATTCATTCCAGTGAAAAACAGACTTCCTCATATTTGAATCAGATTATTTAATCAAGTGTTTAATGATTATAGGAATACCTTTGCTGAAAATACCGTAACTATAAACATATATGATCACTAAAAACTTTCCAAGATTTTTATATAGCAGTGGTCTAGGAAAAGAAGACTGATGTTACTTCTTGATTGAACAAAAGTGAGCCCGAGTTTCAGCACTTTTTCCATTTTGACCTTATTCTATAATTATGGATGTAGTAGATACTACTTTTCCCAAAAATCTTTGTTATAAAGTTAAATCATGTTTTGTTCCTACTATTAAATAAGAGCTCTTAGGTTGTAGATAGAATAGTTCTAACACCAGCTCTTGGCTAAAATTGTTTTCTTTCTCCAAAAAATCCATAAGAACACGAAAAAAATTATAATGTTTCCTTCTGTGGGATAAGAAGTAAATGAACCCAGTTGTTTCAAATTGATTATTTAAAACTATTTTCTAAGTGATTTTTGGACAAAAGTTAGTAATATTAAAAATTGACTCGAAAAGTACAGACATGAACCCTTAATGTAGCCAAAATGAGCACTTACTATATGCAAACCGCTGTGTTAGGGTAGGGAAACTGAAAGATGCTTCAGTCATTAATCATTTCAAGAAACGTTTTGGAATCCAGTTTTTCTCTGCCAAAATTTAGACTTCTATGTTGTCAAACTGGGCTCGCAAAAACAAAATATAAAATACAGTCCATCTCTAAGCCACAATATTACTCTTTATATTACTCTCACATAGTATCTATCTATCTGTGCTTCATCACATATTACTTTGGCACATGGGTTCATCCTCTCCTAAGCATGCCAGATTGTTAAATTAAGAAGTTTAGAGATGCACATACATTTCCCTATTAAATTCATGTGAAGGTTCCATATATAATGAGTCTCCCAATCGTAAGGGATGGAAATGTAGAGACTACGTGAATTGGGTGGTCAGGGCGAAGAGAAGTATTGTTTACCCATATTGTCTGTGTGTGTGTGTGTGTGTGTGTGTGTGTGTGTGTGTGTGTGTGTGTGTGTGTTTCAAGGAATTGTCAGGTATCACAACTCAACACATGGAAAAACAAAGACATGAAACCCAAGAGATATCACAAGGCTCCCAAGCAAAATTTGCTTTACACGAGAGTTTTCAGGGCCTTCTTTAACTGACAGAATGCCAGTTCTCTAGATGAATAGTCTCCTTTAGAGTTTAGATCGCTTCCCTTCAGCATGAGCTGGGCACTGACAAAGAATACAAAAAAGTAATTCTGGGTTTAAGGTCAGAGTGACAAGTTTCATCGCTCAAGTCATGGTAGATGTGTAATCCTTAATCATATATTAAAACACATCAGCTCTCTGGACAATGATACATAATAGATCATTTTTCAGTTATTAGATTGGTGCAAAAGTAATTGCAGTTTAAAAGGTTAAAAATAATTGCAAAAACTGCAGATACTTTTGCACCAATTTACTGTGTTTCCCTGAAAATAAGACCTAATCAGAAAATAAGCCCTAGCACGATTTTTCAGTATGATATCCCCTGAACGTAAGCCCTAATGTGCTTTTGGAGCAAAAATTAATATAAGACTCAGTCTTATTTTGGGGGGAAACACGGTAATAGAATGGCAATGAAGGCTATAGACACAGAGTGATCACATTATAATATTTTAATTTCAGTGGCCTTCTTTCTTTCTCACTAAGCAGAGACTTAGCTGGTTGAAAGCGTCCTTGGAGGTTATCTAGTACAACCAACCACTCCTCACACATACTGTAAATGAGCCTCAGGATTATATAGATTACCTATTCTGGTGAAATATGAAATGTCAGACTCCTTGTCTTCCATTCCATATTGCACTGATTTGAATGAGTTTACTTTCACAATATTTATATTGTGAATACAATGATATTCTATTGTTATTCCTGCAAATCTAAGATTCTGTCTAGTAAAAATGTTAAGTACTTTTAGCCATATAATTACTTTAAAGATGTTTCTTGACTCTAGAGGGCTTCAGGAGTTCAATAAAATCCCTAAAATTGTATACAAAATGCTGTGTACATAAGCAAACAGATGTTTTTGGAGGTCAGAAAGTACAAAGCATAGAGTCCTGGAACACAGTAGGCAATCAGAAAACATCTGAGGGAGGCAGGCAGGTGTGAAGGAAATTCATCAGCTTCTCAAAGGGGTGTGTGATCCAAAGAAGGTTAACAACTACTATTTGAGGCTATCGATATACCAGTAAATACCTTAGAATGGAAAAATCAACTCTCAATTATCTCTGGGCAGATAATAAGGCTTTCATTTTCTCAGTAATAAATGTTCACTTTTAACCATTCAAAGTGCATTTGTAATAATCGCCTGAACTAATTCCAAGGTTAAGAAAATAGGTAACGTCCCGAGGTATTAGAACTGGTTAAGTTGGGAGACTTTTCATCCCTCCAGGTGGCTGAAGTCCAGGAGACTGGAGAAACACGGACTCCTTAGCACCCTCAGCCATAGTAAGGGTGAGCCCCACAGTTCAGCTTCCATTACTGCTTTGCATTAGCTGAGAGGTGAGATTTTTCCATCTTTGTCACCAACTAGGGAACAGGGAAGAATTTTGGAAAGCTAAGCCACTTTGTGGCTCTTTCTCAATCACTCCAAGCAGAGTGTCTTCAAAGCTGGACAAAAACATCAGACATATACACATACAACAATTCTAGAATTAATATAAATGATTTCCTTCCTTCTACTTGCTTTGGGTTTACTTTGCTCTTCTCATTCTAATTTCTTAAGGTGGAAGCTTGAATTATTCATTTTAAGGCCTTTCTTCTTTTCTCATATGATGCTATAAACTTCCTTCTGAGCCCACTTCAGTTTCATCTGACGTGTATTTTCATTTTTATTTAGTTCAGATATATTTAAATTTTCCTCCTTCTTTGATTTGGGTTATTTAGAAGTGTGTTGTTTAATTTCTAAATATTTGGGGATGTTTCAGATACCTTTCTGTTAATGATTTCTAGTTCAATTCCTTTGTGGTCAGACAGCATACTTTGTATGATTTCAATTTCTTAAAACCTTTTAAGGTTGCTTTATGACCCATCATAAAATTTTTCTTGGAGAATGTTTCATGTGCACTTAAGAAGAATGCACATTCTGCTGTTGTTGGACGGAATGTTATATAAATGTCAATTTTGTCAAGTTAGTTGATAGTATTGTTCAGGTCTTCTATATCCTGAACAATGTTGTTTTCTATTTGTTCTGCAATTACAGAAAGTACTGATGTTTCCAAATATAACTGCACATCTTTTTTATTTTTCCTTCAATTTTATCACTTTTTGTTTCACATATTTTGAAGCTCTTTTCTTAGGTACATATATATTAATGATTGTTATGTATTTTGGGTAAACTGATCCTTTTATCATTATGTATTGTCCTTCTTTATCCCTGGTAATTTTTTTGTTGTAGGTGTTCTGATGTCTACTTTGTCTGAAATCAATATAGCTACTCTAGCTTTCTTTTAATTAGTATCTTCATTGTATGTCTTCTTCCATCTTTTTACTTTTAACCTACCTATATTACTACATTTAAAGTGGGTTTCTGGTAAACAGTATATAGTGGGGTCATGATTTTTTATCCAATCTGACAATCTGTCTTTTAATTTGTATGTTTAGACCATTTACATTTAATGTAACTAGTGATATGGTTGGATTTAGACCTACTATTTTATTTTTTATTTTATGTTTTTCTTCCCGATTTTTGCTATGCTTTTACCTCCTTTCTTACCATCTTTTGGATTACTTGAAATTACAATACACATGCCTAGCTTTTCGAAGTCTAGTAGTTTTTACTTTACCACTTCAAATAAAATATAAGGCTTTACAATTACATAGGTCTCTTTACCCTCCCATATATGTTATAGTTGTCACATGTATCACATGTACATACATTAAATTCCCTCCTGACAATGTTATTACTTTTGTTTTCAACAGTCATATGTATTTTAAAAAACTTGAGAAAACAAAAAGTCCATTCTATTTACCCATATATTTACTATTTCTGTTGACCTTCCTTCATTCTGCAGTTCCAATTTTCCATTTAATACTTCCATTCAGTCTGAAGAACTTCTTTTAGCATTTATTTTAAAGTAGGTCTGATGACAAAGAATTCTTTCAATTTTCCTTTATCTGAAAATGTCTTTATTTCACCTTCATCCTAAGGGATATTTTCACTGGAGATAGAGTTCTAAGTTGACAGTTCTTTTATTTCAGCGCTTTAAAATGTTGCTCCACTGTCTCCTGGACTCCATGGTTCCTGAAATCTGTAGTCATTCAAAACATTTGTTCTCCTGTATGTAATGTATCATTTTCCTCTGGATGCTCTCAAGATTCCCCCCCCCCACACCCACTTTCCCAAACTTTATTAAAGAAAAATCAATGATGATTAATCTCTAGAACATAGTTAATTTTTTAGGATTCTTCCCTCGAAAATGTGACGTTTGATTTCCAAACACATGCCAGAGCGTACATGATTCCCAACTGTACTAAGTAGGTGAGAGATAAAATCCTAAAATGTTCAACTTTTGCCAGTCTGTGGTCTGTCTTTGGATCAGCAATAATTGCTGAACAGCTACTATGGCTTCATTAATTTTTGTCTGCAGCTCTCTGAGCTCTTTTATATGTAGCAATTGCAGAACTTGAGCAGCTTCATTAAGAACTGCATCTCCTGTGTCAAAACCAAGAATATGCTTATGTAAAGCAACAGGAAAGCCCTCTTTTGTTACATCTGCTTTAGCAACTGCATCCTGCATCAGTCACTCCTGGACCAAAATGCAAATTGCCTTAAGCATTTCCAGGTAATCATCATGACGCTGAATCTGAAGAAGGTTAGCCAAAGCCATTACACAAATAAAGCCTTATAATCAGGATTATTTACATCCAAATTGACAATGGTCCTGCATTTTTAGTTACTGTTGTCAGCATTTTTTTTGTATTATCAGGTACAAAGTCCTTGTATTTTTCAGCATTGTCACCATATTCAAATCTAAACCAAGCTAAACCAAGAAGCCAGTCAATTGCTACTTGTCCATCTTGAATCTTAAAAAGGACAATTAACATCTTTGAGATACTTTTCAAAGAACTTGGCCAATCATAGCTGTGGATGTTTCTTAAATTACCTCTGTCTTCAATGTTGTTGTGTTTGATTTTCTGATCTTCAAGCCAAATGATAAAGTTTCTAAATTGTTTCATCTTTATAGTTGAAGCCAGCAGGATTGTGGAAGGTGAGGGCTGTCAGCTTGTGTCAGAATATAGGCCCCGATTCTCCCTCTGGTTCCCTAGGCTTCGGCCTGGAGAGGAGAGGTGAGGAGGTGCAGACAGCTCAAGATTTTTTTTTTTTAAATCGGTTTTTCAGTAGTTTGATTATTATGTTTATGGGCATGGTTTGCTTTGGGTTTATCCTGTTTGGGGTTCACAGAGTTCCTTGACGCCATATATTTGGAAAGTTTTCAGCCATATTTCTTTAAATATTTTTTCTACACCAGACTTTTTCTCCTTTCATGGGACTCCAATGACACAAATTCAGACCCCTGGATATTGCCCCATAGATTTCTGAGGACCTGGGTCTTTGTTTGTTTGTTGTAATCCTTTTCCTCTATATTCTTCAGATTGGATAATTTCTACTGATCTTTGAATTCACTGATTTTTTATTCTTCTGTCATCTCTATTCTGCTAGTAAGCCCATCCACTGAATACTCTATTATTCAGTTCCAAAATTTCTATCTGGTCCTTTTCTATACCTATTTTTCTGCAGAAAATTTCCATCTTTCCATAGATTTCAAGAGTATTCAGTTTTACTTCATGGAAAAGTAATAAAGGCTGTCTTACGACTATTGTCTTATAATTACAACAGCCAGACCATCCCAGAGTGGCCATCTGTCGATTGTTTTCCCCTTGAGATTTAGTCAGGTTTTTCTCTGCATTAGTAATTTTGCATTGTATCTTGGACATTTTGATTATGTGGTGAGACTCTGAGTCCTCTTAATATCCTCCAGAGCATGTTGATTTTTCTTGTTTTGTTTTGAGAAGGTAATCAATTAGGTTAGATTTAGACCGGCAGTTCTGTCTTGCCTTTTGTGTGCAATGGTTCCCATGTCAGTTCCATTTTCAAAGCTGTTTGTGTCTGCCCCATAAAGATAAACCACTTACACATTAGTCTGGAACTTGGATAATGGTTTATATTGTACGTTAGTGCTCAAAGCCTTTGCAATGTTTCTTTGCTCTGTTACATGTATGTGAAGCTCATGAATGAGGCAAGGATTTGTGTCAGTTCAGATACAGAATTAGGGGATCTCTTTATCCAACTTTCTATTCTAGAGTCTCCCCCATTGTCCAGCTCTCAGGGACCCTTTTCCCAGTCCTCTAGCTAGGAAGTGAGGACTTCTTTCAGTTTTAGATTCTCACACTGTCAGGAAGTGTGCATAGCTTGGGTTGCTCACAAGGTGAAGCAAAACAAAGATGAAAATATATCATTGGATTTCTCCCACCCTCTTCAGACCACAAGGGCCCTTGTTTCCAGTTCCTCTGGCAGAGACAGGTTGTTTCCTGTGATCTTCGGGTGCCTGTGTCACTACCGTCACTGACACAGTGGTAGTTCAGCTTTGCACTGCAACTGGCTTCAGAGTAGGGCTAGGCGAGAAAAAAGGGGCAAAGAGGGCCATTCTCTTCACACTTTGTAGCTCCCAGGAGTCCGTTTCTCTAGTCCCCAGACTTCTCTTGGCTTTTGTTCTTGTGCACAATTCTGTGACCTGACCCACTCCTGAGTCAAAGCCAGGAGATAAAGAAATAAAGAATAAAATCAGGAAACTCATCACCATACTGGTTGTTCTTCAAGTTCTGACTTCCCTTCCCAGTATGCCTGTTATTGTTTACTTTCAGAATCCTCAGTTACGTTTTGTTTTTTTGCTATTCTGTCCATAACTTTTAGTTGTAACCAATGGGAGAGATATGTTGCAATGCATTTACTTTTTTTTGCCTGGTGCTGGAAACTTAATCTCCTTTTCTTATGAGTAGTTATGAAACACTCCAAGTAACAGGTAATGAAAGCCAGAGCTGGAATGGATGGGGAATGAAAAGAAGGACAGAGCTTCACTCTGCCATGTTTAACCAAAAGTCCATTAATCACTTTAAAAGAAACATGGCCTATTTGAAAGATAAGAACTATCTGTGACTATCATTTTCATTCAGTGTATCATTTCCCATTATTTATAGCAGTTTTCCCCAGACTCTACAAATATCAATAAAGGATTCAAATTGTATTTATTTTTTACTACAAAACTACACAATATGGTAAATTCACTTCAAAACTGAGGAGGAGTTTTCTAAAACAGTTTTTATCCTAAATATCTTGATTTTCGCCTTTTGTGATTTGCTCTAAGCTCTAGGCTTATGTCTTCGATGAAATCAAGCAGTTCAAAAGAATTTCATTCTAATCCTGTAACCGCAGACAATGATATATTCAACCTGTTGGCCTAGCTCTGAAATCTACTGTGTTTCCCCTAAAATAAGACCTAGCCGAACGATCAGCTCTAATGCGTATTTTGGAGCAAAAATTAATATAAGACCCGGTCTTATTTTGCTATACTGTAAGACCAGGTCTTATGTAGTATAATATAAGACCGGTCTTATATTAATTTTTGCTCCAAAAGACCCATTAGAGCTGATTGTCTGGCTAGGTCTTATTTTGGGGGAAACAGGGTATCTGTCATTGCTGGCTACAACTTATCTTAAACATTATGACATATTTGGGGGAATACATTTCTAAAATATATCTCCATATACCAAGATCTTATTTAATTGTGAAGTGGAAAACACAGTAAATGGTTATTAAAGGAGAATGCTATTAAAAAAAAAAGGTCAAATCCAGCTTTTTGTTACATTAGTTAGTCTTTATTTGGTATTCTCCTCTCTAATAACTGCAATACAATAGAGTCTCAACTTTTTAAAAAAGGAACTTGCTTTTTATACTTTGGAGTGCCTAAAAAGATAAGTATTTCATAAAAAGTAAATCTTGCTCAAACACATCTTTTACGTGTTAGTACTTTCACTGCTTGGACCGGGGCTTTTGAAGTTAAGCTTTCTCACTTCAAATGCTGTTTTCATCTCAAAATAGTCATGGGCCATGGTAAATTACTTTATTCCTTTAACCTCAGTTTCCTCATTTATAAAACAACAATAATAGTATTTCCAAGAAAAAGTTATAAGAATTAAATAACCAATATAGAGCATTGACATAGTACCTGGCAGACAGTAAATTCTCAGTAAATGTTTGTTGAATAAATGAATTTTTTGTCCTAACTTTTAACAGCTATCTTATTTACTTTTAAAGCTTATATAGGTCAAATCCTAATGCAACGAAGTCTAAAAAGTATAAAACCTTTACTGTAATAAAACCATATATTTCGTGTTTAGTCAAAACTCAAAGTTATTTATTAAAGTTATCTTTTTCATTAAATGAAGAGAGATTGAGGTTTTGACTTCTTTATTTTGCTCTTCTTTATTATCCAATTTAAGGGAGGGATAGTTATCTCCTTTTTTTTTTTAACCTCGTGAATCTAAAAAACTCCACGAGAAAATTCAACACAAACCTCTATCAACTCTACCTCTGTCTGCTTGAAGTGTCTAAATATGGCCTATGTCATATAAAGGCCAAAATGAAATGCCAAGAGAGAGTCTTCACTCTACAGATCTTGAGGGGTAGAATTTTAAAAAACCGGTCCTCAGTGAAGCTGGGTTCATTGTCAAAAGAATGATGAATGAATCTACAGTCATCATAGAATATATAAATGATCTGTAATCATTATATAAAGTATTTGAATTATTTGGAAACACTGAGGTATTTATGACTCTAGAAGCACCTTGGGTAAACCCCTTTTGTAAATCTTTGATGTCAGACATTGAAAAGGCATCTACAAATAAACAAAACTAAAACCAAATGACTACAGCTGCAAAGGCAATCAGTACTAGATATTAAGGAGGGAAATAAAACAAAATAAACCATAAAGATAAACAGATCCATGATTCCAGTCAAGATGGCAGAGTAGGTAAATGCTGCGCTTGCCTCCTCTCAAAACCACATCAAAATTACAACTACAGAACAACCAACTAGTCTGAAGTCTAGTTGAACAGAAGTCCTACAACTAAGGACATACAGAAGAAGCCACCTCGAGACTGGAAGGAGGGGCAGAGGCATAGAATGAGCTGATCTCACACTTATGTGTGGCATTAAAAATTGGGAGGGATATCTCCCAGAGGAGTGAGGGGTCCCATCCCCACACCAAGATCCCAGGGAAGAGAAGTCCCCACAACTTCTGGCTGGGAAAACCAGCAGAGATTGTGGCTGAGTAAGATGGAGGGCGGCTGCAGTCCTAGGTATTCCTGTTAAAGGGCTCACACATGGACTTACTGAAGGACCCATTTGCTCTGAGCTCCAGTGCTGGGGCAGCAGCTTGAAAGGCACCAGGGACACACGGTGAGGAATGAATTGTCTGGCTTCAGGGTGAGGGCTGGAGGGGCAGCTTTCTCTCAGACAGAAGGGCTGGCAGAAGCCATTGTTTCTTCGTTGAGCCCTCCCACTCCCAGCCTGAAGATGCAGGTGGCCTCCATATCTGAGACTCCATCAACCTAATACCATTCATCCCGCCCTGGTGATTCACTGAGACCCACCCCATCCAACCTGCAGGCCCACCCAAGCTGCTTCCAGTGGCTTTCCCATACAAATGGCCTGTCTTGGTTCATGCTGAAGATTTTTCTAAAATCTCTCAAGGCATCACAAAACCCAAACAAGCAACAGCTGGCCTTGACATGCCCCCTACCACTTGCTGACCAGCCTCAAACCTGGCACTAGTGGCAGCCAGCCTTGGTCTGAGACTTGGCCTCTCCCAGGCACCTCCAAGCCCAGTGTGAGTGGCAGCCATCTGCGGATTGCTTTGTGGCTCATGCCAGGCAGGTCACAGGCTGCAGCTAAACTTGGCCTGTGGTGGGGCTCTTAACATGAGGCCTCAGGACTGCTATGAATCAAGCCAGAGCACCACCCAGCTGCCTCTATGGATGACACACCCAAAAGGCAGACTGAGCAGGCACCAGAGCCCTGCTAAAGTGAACCCTGCTCTGTAGGGTCAGCCCCTGCACCACAGCTCCTCCACTGTAGTCACGCCCAGCCCTCACAACCAATCAGCCAGAGGGTCAATCTCTTCCACTGATGGGCAAACAGCAACCAAGATTCAACTACAACAGAAGGGCACACACAACCCACACAAAGGAAACACCTGGAGAACCAGGCTCAGGTGACCAGGAAGACTGTGACCCTGGGGCCCAGCGGACACCTACTACATAAGGCCACTCTTCTAAGACTGTGAGATAGCTTTAGGTAGCACCTCTACCTAATACATAGAAACAAACACGGAGGCAGTCAAAATAAGGAGACAAAGAAATGTGTCCCAAGTGAAAGAACAGAACAAAGTTCCAGAAAAAGAGCTAAACACAATGGAGACAAGCAATCTACCAGACATAGAGTTCAAAACACTGGTTATAAGGATGCTCAGTGATCTCAATGAGAACTTTAACAAAGAGAAAGGAAACATAAAAACAGAGATAAGAAACATAAAAAAGAACCAGTCAGGAATGAAGAATACAATAAATGAAATAAAGAATAGAGAGAATCAATAGATTAGATGAAGCGGAGGCTCAAACCAGCGATTCAGAAGTTAAGGTAGCAGCAAACACCCAATCAGAACAGCAGTAAGAGAAAAGAATCCAAAAATATGAGGATAGTTTAAGGGGCCTCTGGGACAACATCAAGTGTACCAACATTTGCATCATAGGGGTACCAGGAAGAGAAGAGACAGATAAAGGAATTGAAAATCTATTTGAAGAAATAGTTGCTGAAAAATTCCCAAACCTGGCGAAGGAAAGTCATACAAGCCCAGAAAGCACAGAGAGTCTTAAACAAGATGAACCCAAACAGACCCATACCAAAACACATCATAATTAAAATGCCAAAGATTGAGAATCTTAAAAGCAGGAAGAAAAAAGCAGTTAGTTACCTATAAGGCAGCTCCCATGAGACTGTCAGCTGATTTCTCAACAGAAACTTTGCAGGCCAGAAGGGATTGGCAAGAAATATTTCAAGTGATGAAAAGCAAGTGCCTACAACAAAGATTACTCTACCCAGAAAGGCTGTAATTTAGAATCGAAAGACAGATAAAGAGCTTCCCAGACAACAAAAAGCTAAAGGAGTTAGCTTTTTCCAAACCAGTATTACAAGGAATCTTAGAGGGACTTCTTTAAGAAAAAGAAAAAAATATTCAAAAATATGAATAACAAAATGCCAATAACTACATATATATCAACAATTATTTTAAGTGTAAATGGATTAAATACTCCAGTCAAAAGATAAAGTGGCTGAATGTATAAGAAAATGAGACCCTTACATATGCTGCCTAAAAGAGACTCACTTCAGATCTAACGACACACATAGGGTGAAAATAAAGGGATGAGAAAATATATTTCATGAAAAAAAAAATCTGGGGTAGCAATATTTACAACAGAAAAAATAGATTGTAAAACAAAAGCTATAACAAGAGACAATGAAGGATCCAGTAATTCCACTTCTGGTTATTTATTGAAGAAACCCAAAATACTACTTTGAAGAGACATCTGTATCCACATGTTCATTGTTGCATTATTTGTAACAGCCAAGCATGGAGGCAGCCTGGGTATCTATCAATGGATGAATGGATAAAGAAGAGGTGGCACATATGCACAATGGAATATCAGTCAGCCATAAAAAAAGAATGAAATACTGCCATCTGCAACAACATGGATGGATCTAGAGGGCATTGTGCTGAGTAGAGTTAGGTCAGACAGAGAAAGACAGATGCCATGTGATTTGGTATAGTACATGATTTCACTTATAAATGAAATCTAAAGAACAAAATAAACAAATAAAACAGAAACAATCTCAGATACAGAGAACATTTTTGGTTTTATTTTTTTATTAGTTTCAGGTGTACAAAACAACATAGTGATTAGACATTTATATACCTCACAAAATGATAACCCCAACAAGTCTATTATCCATCTGACATTGTATATAGTTAACAATATTGACTATATTCCCTATGCTGTACTTTATATCCCTGTGACTATTTTAATTATAGTTGATATTCAATATTATATTACTTTCAGGTATACAGCGTAGTGGTTAGACATTTATATAATTTATTAAGTGATCCCCCTGATAAGTCTAGCACCCGTCTGATACTACAGTTTTTTTATAATATTGACTGTATTCTCCATACTGTACTTTACATGTGCATGACTATTTTGTAACTACCAATTTCTACTTAATTCCTACACCTTTCTCACCCAGGCCCCAACACCCCTCCCACTAGTAACTATCAGTTTGTTCTCTCTATCTACAAGTCTGTTTCTGTTTTATTAGTTCATTTATTTTGTTCTTCAGAGTCCACATATATGGGAAATCATATGATATTTGTCTTTCTGTTTGACTTATTTCACTTAGCATAATACCCTCTAGGTCTATCCATGTTGTCATAAATGGTAAGATTTCATTCTTTTTTATGGCAAAGTAATATTCCACCATATATATGTACCACATCTTCTTTATCCAATCATCTATTGATGAGCATTTCAGTTGTTTCCATACCTTGTCTATTGTAAATACTGCTGCAATGAACATACGGGTGCATATATCTTTTCAAATTAGTGTTTTGGATTTCTTTGGATAAATACCCAAGAGTGGAATAGCTGGGTCATAAGGTAGTTCTATTTTCAATTTATTGAGGAACCTCTACACTGCCTTCCATAGCGGCTGCACCAATTTGCAATCCCACCAACAATGTATGAGGGTTCCCTTTTCTTCACAACTTCACCAGCACTTATTGTTTGTTGATTTATTGATGATAGCCATTCTCACAGGTGTGAGGTGATAACTCATTGTGGTTTTAATTTGCATTTATCTGATGATTAGTGACACTGAACATCTTTTCATGTCTGTTGGCCATGTGTATGTCCTCTTTGGAGAAATGTCTATTCAGGTCCTCTGCCCATTTATTAAATGGATGGTTTGGGGATTTTTTTTTTTTTTTTTTGGTGTTGAGTTGTATGAGTTTTTAAATAAATTTTGGATATTAACCCCTTATTCAATATATCATTGGCAAATATCTTCTCCCATTTAGTAGGATGTCTTTTTGTTTTGTTGGTGATTTCCTTTGCTGTGCAAAACCTTTTTAGTTTGATGTAATTTTTTTCTTTTGTTTTCCTTGCCCGAGGAGATATATCAGTAAAAATATTAGTAAGGGTAATTTCTGAGAGTTTACTGCCTATATTTTCTTGTTTTTTAAATTTCTCTTTCTGATAGTTTATTAGTGTATAAAAATGTAACTGATTTCTGAATATTAATTTTATATCCTGCTATTTTACTAAATGCCTTTATCAGTTCTAATAGTTTTTTAGTGGAATCTTTGGGGTTCTCTATATATAGTATCATGTCCTGCAAATAATGACTGTTCCACTTCTTCCTTTCCAATTTGGATGTCTTTTCTTTTTCTTGTCTGATTCTTGTGCTGGAACTTTCAGTACTATGTTGAATAAAAATGGTGAAAGTGGGCATCCTTGTCTTTTCCTCATCTTAAGGAGAATGCTTTTAGCTTTACACCTTTGAGTAAGACAGTAGCTGTAGGCTTGTCATATATGGCCTTTATTATGTTGAGATATGTTTCCTCTATTTCCACTTTGCTGAGAGTTTTTATCATAAATGGATGTTGGATTTTATCAAATGCTTTTTCAATACAGAGAACATTTTGATGGTTGCCAGCTGGCAGAGAGGTTGGGGACGGGGGTAAAAGAGGGGAAGGGATTAAGAAGTACAAATTGGAAGTTACAAAATAGTCATGGGGATATAAATTATAGCATAAAGAATATAGTCATTAATATCGTAATAACTATCTATGGTATCAGATGGGTACTAGATTTATCAGGGTGATCACCTCATAAGTTATATAAATGTCTTATTGCTATGTTGTACACCTGAAACTAATATAATATTGTATGTCAACTCTAATTGAAAAATAAAACAATTATTGTAAAAAAAAGATAAACAGAGCTATTCCCTTCCATTCTTTGTTACACAACTGATTCCATTTCTTCCTTATAGAAATTCATTAGAAACATTTTAATATGCATCCCAAAGGTTGCCTTCAATTTGCTTTCATGTTAATAGTAGAGAGCAGTACATGTAGTGTAGAAAAAGCAATGAAACTGAAATCAGAATTTGTGAATTTCTGTCAAATCTGTCACACCTCACTGAGCCTCAGTTTTCTCATCAGCAAAATGGCAATGAAAATGTTTACCGTACAAAGTTGTGATTATGCAATATGGTAAATTAAATGAAAACGACTAGGGCAATGCCATCAAATAGAAATATAGGGTGAACCACAAATGTGAGCCATATACGTAATTTTAAATAAAAAAATAAAAAGCAGGTGAAATTAATTTTAATAATATATTTTATTTAACTCAATATATTTAAAATATTATTTCAACAGGTAAATCAATATAAAATTATTGAGCTTCTTTAAACATCTTTTTGTATTAAGTCTTTGAAAATCAGTGTTTATTTTACACTCAGCACAGCTCAGTTTGGACTAGCCACATTTCAAGTGCTCAATAGCCACAGGCAGCTAGATTCCCATATTAGACAGCATTGGCCTAGAACCAAGATGAGGCTTCATATATGTTTATCAGATCCAAATAATATTTCCTATCAGACAAATCCTGTGGGACTTAGGAAAGTTCATTTTAAAATCAACCACATTAAAGAGTTTGTATTTTTACATTTTTGATATAGTATATGATATAATATACAATATGTAATGTAATAATTTAAAATATTACCTATACTAAATAGACCAAGTATTTATCCAAAATAAGAGTTACCAAAATGTTTATTTAAGTCACTAATTAAATCATTTATTTTATATTTATGTGGTTATTTTATTTATCAGGATTTGAATTATACATTCAACACAGAATCTAGTAATCTCAAAAAAGAAAATAAAACCTGACATTACTATAAGCATACAAACAATCAAACTGCAAGCTAACATTGATTAAACTACACTTTCCAGAAAAGAAAGAGGAATAGAAAACAAAATATTTCTCTATCTTACTAATTTTTTACTCATAGGACTTACTATTAGGTGTCAACCATATTCTGTAAATAATAAGATGACACCTATCATGATAATTATATGTGAATATAAGAAAATATAGCATTAAAATGTTATACTTACTGCAAAACAATTCATTGGGGTTTAAACATTAAATATTACTTATATTACATGATTAAGATTACACTGAACAGTATATAGTAGGCAAACCCTTGTATCTTGAGCTCAAAGAGTAGGGTAGAAAATGTACGGAAAACATTTAACTACAAGGTCTTTTTGAAAATTATCCACAATGCACAGAGCCTGTGCGTGCACAGAAACATTTATATATTCATTAGTATGCTCTCGTTTTCTATATATGGAAATGCTTCTGCAGTTTATATATTTTTCATCAATTTTTCTCTGGGCTGCCCAATAGTCCAGCACAAGTGTTCAGATAAGATACAGGAGTAAAATGGAAACAGAATATTGGATAGGCAATTGCTACCTCATTTCGAATCTGACAAGGACCATTTAGTTTTCTAATATAACTTTAACATTACACAGTCTTATAAAATTCTTAAGAACCCAAACTCTTCGGACTTTATTTTTCATTAACTATATATTTAAAAGATGGCACTTATAGAATATCGTCCCTCTCCCTCAAACATATTATCAGAAGACGGCTCAGTCAGAAGTGACACATACGAAATAGTGCATCAGCTGAATCACTAATTCTGTGTTGTACAGTACCACCTACGTCTCCCTCTGCAGACTCCTGACCACGAACTCCTCACCCAGCCCTGCTCAGGCTTATAGCCTGATGGGTTCACACTACAAAGTGGTCTAACTGCAGAAAACAGGGTTTAAATATCTACAACATCATATTCACTTAAAGGTTCCCAAATAAGCAGCTATTCCATCAATTAGACAAGCATTTCCCACGCTAGCCAATGCCAATCGCTACAACCACTGATACCAAACAAACACAAAGACATACACTGTACAATTTTAAATACTTGGCCAAACTGCACAAATAAAACTACCCAATGCAGTAAGAAAGACTCACATCTGGCATTTCTGTAGAGAAGGAAAGGGTCCTGGAGCTGGAAATCCAGGTCTTTAGTAATGGGTTCTGTCCTATTCTCCATGCTCAGCCTATTCATAATGGTGAAACCATGCTTTGGAGATGCAGACCTAAGAGTCACAAGGGTTGGGAGGACATCAAAAGACAAGTGGTTCAGTATAGTACACTTTCACTATAACTACATTCCTACATGTCTTCAACCTTTTCGTATGTATATACAACTTTGTGTAAGCGGACTGTACACACACAAAGCAATGATTTTTTACTATTGGTTAATACCATTAACGTATTATGTAACACATGCAGCATGACTGCCATTACTGATCCTTTGGTAAAATCAAGCCCTACTTATTTTACTATGTGTATAAATATCTTGTTTCCCTATCTAGGTTGTAAATTCCTTTAAGGCTTGTAAAATAGTTGTAAAAAAAAAGGTTGTAAAATAGTAACTACTATTTTAAAAATTACATTTAAAGAATCTTTTTTTCATGTTTTTATTTTTATTTTTTTTAAATTAAAAGTTGATTGGGGTGACGATTGTTAGTAAATTTACATAGGTTTCACGTGTACAACTCGGTATTACATCATCTATACCTCACATTGTGTGTTTTCCACCCAGAGTCAGTTCTCCTTCCATCACCATATATTTGATCCCATTTACCCTCATCTACCACCCCTCTTCCTAAAGAATCTTGATAATACAGAGTGTACATCACAATAAAGAAATTTTTCATAGAAAATGTTGGTGTTGGTCTGAAATTGAAAACTGCATTAATTTTTTTAGAGAAATAATGAAACTCTGGTCAATGAACTTGTGAGGAAATACAGTATAATTAAAAGTTTATATAATTTAATGCAAAGAGCAGATATTTTGTTTTCTTTAATACAAAGCAAACAGCTTTATGGATCAACTACTATAAAGTTTTCTCCATAAAAATATGGCATTAGTGACTCTTTTTCATTTCATTAAATAAACCTTGGTGCCTACTCTCTGTCAGGTAGAAAGAACCCAAATTATAGAGTATGAACTCTACAACTACGTATATGTATACCCTGGGGTGACAGCCAAATAGCAATTCAACAATGCAACTTCTGGTAACAAATGAAACACTACATGCATACACATTGAAAGTGAAAGCAGAATTCACTTATTTACTTTAAACTAGGGCACCGGGGTAACAAACCCACAGAAATGTTATGAACAATAGGAAGAACAGGTGTTTATATCTTAGTTTTATTTCACCTCTAACCATTTGATGCTGATAAGTATAGCTACATCACCACTTACAGAATATCCTTTTGAGTCCTCCAATTTTAAAATTGATGGAAGGCAATCCTTGCCTAATTTATTTGACAAAGAGGTAAAGTAGAGGTAGGCATTATAATCAAAACCAGAAATAATCATGACAATCATTTCAACTTAAATTCTGAGGAAGAATGAAAATTGACTTCCAACAATCTCTGACAGAGGGTCCTTTGGAAGTGTCAAGGTTAGAAATGACCCATGGGTGTCTCTATGAACTTTGTTACAGAAAAGAAGACATGAGAGAAAACAAAGAAGGAAATAATTTTTAAAGTCGGATCACATGTTTTTATATAGAATCAGAATTGGACTCCAAGTATTTCATTATCACAACAGGACCCCCTCTGAAATAGTATGGGTACTATACCATCTCCTAATTTATAAAATGGGCTCAGGGGGTAATGTGCCAATTGCTCTAAAGCAAAATATATCACCGGCAGCTCCACTACCTGTACCCAAGACTCCTTTTGATTTTTATGAGCTTTCTGTCATTTTTCTAGTGAGGAAAGATCTCAACACACTAGAATCTGGCAGGGGACGGAGCTTCGCCCCTCTGGGGGAAGAAGGGAGAGAGTAGAGAGGGCTCCTATTCTTGAGGGGTTAGATATGGGGAAGACAAGAGAGAAACAGGGGAGGATCTGTTTCCCAATTCAATGGTTTGTTTAACTGACAGCTCCATTAGGAACTCAAAGTAAATTAAGAAGTCCCTGAAAATGCAAACCTATATTTGGTTTGGGTACAAAATACTTGTATAATCTGTTACTCTTATGTACTCAAAATAATGATGATGATGATGATAATAATAACCCTACTAAAAAATCCCTGAAAAATTATTAATGCATATTAAATATTATCTTTCCTTTCACTTCTCAAAAGAAAAATACTTGTTATGGGAAATGAATGAGAATGCAGATCATGTGCTTGGTGCACTGTAAAGTTCAATTGTTTGGTTTTCTTTTCACACTTCGGAATTCTCAAGAGTAGTCTATACTGAATAAACTCACTCGGTGTTGTTCTGATGCTTTTGGAATGTTTGGAATATAATGTAAACTAATACAGCCAGTGACTCTTGGGCACTCCCACTGCATTTCTGAAACTGAATAAACTGCCCTCCTCCTAACATACTCCAAAGCCCTCCCTCTTCCTTTCTTTCCACTCCCACTTCTCCTTCCACCCACAGACTAGCGCTTTGCCTGCACTGTTCTTGCTGTGCCCGCATCTGGCCTCTGCACTCTTCTAGCTCTGCTTTTACCGTCATGGCCGACTCATCTCTGTACCTGCTGGCTCTAAAACCAGCCATTAGTTTTCCTCAGCTTCCTCTTTATACTCTCTCCTTCAGAGAACATGTTTTTCTCTCACGGTTTCAATGACCAAATTCATGCAGATGACTCCAAACTGTATCTCCAGCCTTGACCTTATCTCGAGTGGCTGGATGTCTCCATTTGAATGTCCTGCTATCACTCCAAAACCATTATTTCAAAATAAAACTAAAATTTATCCTCAAACCAGATTCTTGACCTCCTATTTTTCCAGTCCATCAATGATTACGTCATTCTCTGAGACTTCCATTTCAAAATCTTAATGTTATTTTAAAATTTCACCATCCCTTCTATATAGTCTTTCAATAAATCCTTTCCATTACAACTTCTGTCACTCTGGTCCATACGCTCATCATCTCATATCTACTCCACTGCAGTCATCTTTTCAATGTCTTTCCCTATCTCCAGTTTCTTCCAGAACCAATGCGCCCTCACAACGCTGATACACTGACTTTTCCCACACATTTTACTGTCATTCTGTTACCCCTGTTTGCAAACCTTCAGTGACTCCATACTGCTAAGAAAATAAATTTCGAAATCCTTAGTCTGACATTCTAAGCCAGCCAAATCGCTTTACCCTTACTGTCAACTTCTAATGAATATAAGCCAGGATAAGCTCTCTGCACCAGTCATTTGTATGACTGTCCCTTTATCACAATAGGTTCCATGCCTCTGCTGGAGACTGCCCTCCCCCCTTTCCTATGCGATTAAGTCCCACCTCATTCCTGAGGCCTGCTCAGGACTCACGGGCTCTCTAAAGCCTCCCACAACCTCAGTAGCCAATGTCTTGCTTATAATCCATCAGCTTGCACTTAGGATAGCCTGTCTGCATTGTGGTTCATCTTTAAATATGAGTGTACGTGTAAAAAATATACACTTTTGTGTGTGTGTATGTGTGTGTATTTTCTGTCTCCCAGGGAAATGTTAGCCCTGGAAGGGTTTGTGCTAGGCCTCCGTGTTTATCTTTGTACCGCATTGAGAGTGATGGAGTTCAGCCGTGACACTTTATGTGAATAAAAAGTTCAGCTATTAAGACAATATATATACTATATGTCTCTGTGTACATGTGTGATATTAAGAATATCTGATAAATTACTAACATAAGCTGATTATTAAATTTTTCAATAATTAATTTAAAGCATTTATTAAACCTATCCTGAAATGTACTCTATTAACTAGACAATGGAGGACTCAAAGACATCTTTAATTTTGGATTATGCTTCTTTAAAAAGTGAAGGGCAGGGGGAGGGAGACACATCAATAAAACCCTTTTCTAAATATTGATTAAATAATCTAAGATTCTTAATAGTGTACTTCTAGCTTGTTGCCAATGCACTATAATCAAGAATGATGTATCATTCATTTGAATTAGTTACTTAATGCTACTTTTAAAAGAACACAGAGATTCATCTATATTGAAGTTTAAATTATATTCTGAAATTAGTATGCCTCACACTATCCCAGGTGGCATTATTCAGTATTCCGTTCCTTATGTTAACTAAAAACTCAAAATTAAGATTCAGTTCTTTTACTTCTCTTTGAAATAAAACTACAATTAAGAATGACCGTCAGTTTCTTTATAAAACTAAAAGACTCGTACCTTGTGTAAACAAATAAGGTTCCTTCCACATCAGTCTTCTCCTAAAAAATAAAAACAAAACACACAGCAAAATACGTATATTTTCATCAACAGTAAACATTCACAGAGGTTAGAGAACAGAAACTTCTTACGGAAGAGGAATTCTACCCAGTTTCCAGCAGGGCCAAATCTAAGCATCTAATCTAAGAGGGGTTATTCTTAGAGAAAGGAGAAAAGCAGTTTCTCTACTAGTCTGTGGCTCTGCTGATTAAGCAGCAGGGAACAGTCACTCTCCTTTTGTCATTTACAAAGTAAGCCATCATTATCTCTCCTTACCAAATACAGGGATAGCAACACACCTTTGGCTAAAACAGTAAGAAAATAACTGTGCTCCATGGATTTCATTAGAAAGAAGAGGTTGTAGTAAGTGTGCTGCCATTTCCTCTACCCTCCGAACTAGGTATATGGCAACCTGCAGAATCAATGATGTCTGTATCTCATTACCCTGCTCTTTATTTTCTGGGTTCATTTTCTCTTGCTACATTCTGTCACCCAAGAGAGGAGATGATGTGCCAATAACTCTACTTTACTACATAGAAGACAGCAATGAGGCTGGAGTTTTCAGATAATCACCTACTGGGTGTGGAATATTTAGAGTCAAGTTCTGATTTTTGAAATCAAGTTAGAAACATTACTGAGCTAGGACTCAAAAAATGTGCCTGAAAGAAACTGGGAGCGGTGGTCAAGTATAATTTTAGTTCACTTGGAAAGGCTCTTTTCCACTTCAACGAAGGTAGGACCAGGCCCTGATAAGAATGTTCAATACATTGCATTTGAAAAAAAAATTAAATACCCATTTGTTTGGTTAACTAGTAATCAGACTACCATAACTCAGAATTTTAAAATGTACGTTTGCTATTTACATGCTTTAATGTCAGCATTCTATTTAATCTCACAGGATTTTACTATTAATACCCATTACCAAAATCGTTCAATGTTTACTCGGTAATTTTGGTGAAAACCCACTCTTTAAGAACAAAGGCATAATATTAAAATGATAACTTTTAAAGGCACACACACAGAATTGGAAGCATGAGCCTTTCATAAGCTCGATTTCAGCAGTCTTCTTCATCACTGTGGTTCAGTGGGTCTCATAGTTCATCGGGTCCCCTTAGCAGCAGTAGCATCACTGGGAACTTGTAAGAAATGCAAATGCATGGGTCCATCCCCAGCCCTACTGGAGTCAGAAACTCTGCTCAGCAATCTCGTTTTTTTATTAAGCTATCCAGGTGATTCTGATGTGTGCACTGCTTTAGTTCAATAACATATTCTCCGCCCATAGAACTATATTAGGAATCACGAAAACAAAATCCACAATGGCCAAAATTATGTCAAACATCACCAAACACTGTGTTTTAAGAGCAAATAGCTATTAAGAGTAAATTAGTTAGTAACAAGATTTTTAATCCTCATTATAGAATATTGTGAAATAAATTCTATACAATTAGAAATAAAGAATTTATAACAGTTAAAACAATTTTAGCCAGCCTTTTCTTTAATATATAAACATTAGTAAGAAAGTTAAGGAGTTCATTCTTAAACTGGATTTACTATGAAATTTGTATAAATCACTTCAATGTAGTATGAAAAGTATACTTATTTCTCAAATGGGGCCCATTTGCCACTGTGCTTTGAAAAATATTGTCAAAATGAAAAAAATTACACAGAAACATTATTTCTTTCTTTTTTTTTTTTTTTGGTAAACAAATGTGGTTAATTGCTACCCATTGAGAAATGTATATCCTGAGCGAACTTTAAGCTCTAAGAATTACTTCAACTCAAACCAACACAATATTAATCACTGAGAAAATGGCTACTACAGTACAAGAAATGCTACCTAAACAGTCTAAGTATTTGTGGGTGTCCCTAAAGTTTAATTAGTACTGTTGGCAAGTATTTACCAGCCCACAATGCCTTTAAGAATAAATTTGTAAAAATTAAATATTTAGTATTATTTATTAGTCAGGAAACTGAAGCCGAGATATAGGTGATGGAACTCGGGCTTTGAACCTATAGGCACTGTCAGTCTGTTGCTACAAGGTCAAAACACTTTCCTGTCTAGAATATTTGACCTTGGACTGTTTCATCTTAGATACCCAAATTGGGATATTTACATGCATCTACACAAATAAAGCCAAAAGTTTTGACTTGTTTCCTTCCTTAATGAAATAGTAATGGAAATTACCTTTTAAGAAAAAAGACTTTAATACCCAATTTTAGTTTTGAAAAATCTAGAATCAGAAATGTAAAAAGTACGCTTCTGAAATTACTCTTTAACTCACAAGCAATTCTTAAAACTGAGATATATATATATATATATATAGCATCATACACAAAAAGCATGAGTTTGTTCACAGAAAGTAAATGTGTTTCAGTGATTATAATATTGGACCTGTAGTGGGGTTCTTGCTGGGTCATATTGGGCTAAACAGTTTATTATTCTATGTCTCAATTTCTCCACTGAAAAGAGATAACCAACCTACACCACTCAGGATCTTTTAATAAGAAAAAACGTATTTTTCATCAAAGGCTCTATAACACCTGGATAAAGAGGGCTTTGGAAGTGTAAACTCTGGTCTATTAAGGCTGAAACAGCTCAAATTCCTGCATTATCCTAGGTAACCAGACTTTTAATTTTTTTCCTTTCTGGACAAAGCCCAGGGTTGGGAGAATGTGAAATAGTTAAAACACAACTTTATTAGATCCTGCTTGGGGCCTCCAAATAGCAAGGAAGACTTTTATGTTAAAGTATTAGTTCACAGTTCTGGGGAATTTTAGCTTAAAATTTAAAAGCTCAATTTAATGATCTAATAGTATACTCTATTAAAAATAATCCAACAAGTGCTGAAAAATTAAGCAGTTCAAAATTTTAAATACAGTGGAATATAAACATGCTAATTTGCAAATTATTGGGACTCAGCACAATGTTTGAAACATTTACAACAACTCAATGCAATACTACTCATTATTCTAAATGATGAAAAAGTAGGTCTCCATCTACCCTGTAAATCTGTCTCAGGCATGTATGTAGCACTCGAGTCACCTAGGAAGCTTTCAGCAAACACCAAATGCTTGGGCTTCAGAGCCAGAGATTTTGATACACAGAACTCAGAAAATCACTAGCCAGAAACAACAGAACACTAGTTACTGAGGCAGTTTCTCGAGCTCAGCACTTTTGTAGGACATTTAGCAGCATCTCTGGCCTCTACCCTCTAGATGTCCGTAACACAATACACTCCCTCAGGGCAACAACCAACAATTTTCTCCAGACACTGTCAAATGTTGCCTGGAGGCAAAATCAATGCCAGTTAAGAACTACTGCTCTAAGGGCTGAGTGGTAAAAATAACACCAGGGTGATATTCTTTGACACACAGGTATTCTGGGGGAGTGGTCTTTCCTGGTAGTGGGAAGTAGGTCTAGCTCTAAAATATTCCTATCCCAGTCATGACATAACCTTTCTTAAAGCAGCTCATTTTCTGTCCACTCTTCCTAATTTCTCCTGCTCTGAATACATACGTCATTCTCCATCTATTTTCAGTGTAATAACTCCTTTCCTGTACACCCTACCTGCCTTCTTGCATTCGCTTTCTCCTTCATTCTCAAGAATGTTCTTTATTAGGTTTACATTCAAAAGGCTCCCATCCAGAAGGCCTGAGTGATGGCATATGGAGACAATGGTGACAATTTGTTTACCCCCAGCAACTAAACTAGGTCTGCAGCTAAACTGGGTCTCTCTTTTTTTTTCTGGCTAGCACACAGCCTTGAAGATTACTTTGAAAAGAATGACCTTTTACTGAATGAATTATGCCCTGTCTGAAGCAAGTCCAGGAAGCAGGAAAACACGATCCTGTAAAAAATGCATTGTGACACTTCTGCCATTCCATGAGGCTTTAGAAGGGCTTCACTGGGTCTCTAATAAACCTCTGTAACTATTTTAACAGGTATCTATCTCGCAGATCCTGTCAAAAGCCCATAAGAAACAATCAGTGTTCAAGAGGAATGCTCTCCTCTACATGTTAATTTCTCAGGATTCTCCAGACTCTAATCCTAGTGTCAAGTCAGTTTATAGAACTATGCATCCCCCATCCTTATCTCTTCTACAGAACTACCTTGACAGAATTATGACATTATGCCTTTGGCATTTTTTTTACAGAGGAGTGTAATAGTCATATGGAGAGTATCTTTGCATTTTTGTAGGTTGCCATTCATGAAATTGTGCACCATGCTGTTCAATGTCCTTTATATGAAGACCCAGGCTGCAAATTTCCTCTGAAAACGAAGGAGAAATAACCTCTCTCCTGACCAAGTGGTATACTTCCTGCTACAGAAGAATGAATATTAATGAGCTCTCCGTGTCTCCTTTCTTGCTTGGCTACTAGGAGAGCAGCCCTAAATTCCTTGCCCCATTTCAGTAACTTTCCCCAGTTGAGAATTTAGGGCAAAACCGTTCTCTTCTCTCCTATGTTAGGACTTACCTGTTTATTTTTGTTAGTGATTTTCAGGTGAATAATTAGGCTATATAAATGAATGTGGGTGTTTAAAAATACATGAATTTGTTCAATATGGATGTTTTTGCTTAAATTTTGGTATTTGTTACTGTCTAGGAGAATACATTTTAAAAAATCATCTGAAATCAGTCTATTCACCCAGGCTCTGTGCTTTATACCATTTTGCAACTTATTTAAAAGTAATTGAGGGACAGTGATATAATTGACGGATTAACATTATTTGGACAAGAAAAAACTCCATCTCTCTACATTCCAGTTGGGTGGGTTACAAAATCACACGCAGTAATTCCTGCGACAGGATTCAAGTGTCTTAGCTCCTACCCCGCTTCTAATTATGAGAAAAACCGAATACCATTCCACTGCTATTTATTAGGGCTCTGCTTTGAGAAGAGCATTAAAATACTTCGGCTCCCAAATGGACTCAAACATGTAACTCATGTTTGGTCTTGGTGGGCGGTGTGTAATAACCTTTCCAAGAGTCAGCCTCCTTTTAAGCGTTAGACCCAGCCCCATTTTGTCTTTTATTTCCCGACGTTTGCTTTTTTTCGGTGTATTATTCCCTGACTTCGCAACTTCCGATTTCTCCCCTTCTGCCAAGGTCTGATTTCTCTTTGACCCAAATGAGACTGAAGTTGCAGAACCAGAACTCTCCTCTCTCACTTGTGCCCTCTCCTTGCCTCTCAGCCCGTTTTCCGGTAACAGAATCGCGCTCCGCTTTCTCGGAGCACATCAGTCTTCCGGCCTCAAGTCCTCCCTCTCCTTCCGTTCTCAGGTCCTGTCCCCGACCGGTCTGGTCTCCCAACGTGGGCTACTCCCCGGGTGCAGGTGGTTTCACAGACCGGCCCCCCTCCTCCCAGGCCCCGGGGTACAATCTCCGCAGCTTCGGCCCGGGCCCGCGACCCCCACCATCTAGCTCCCGGCCTCGCGTCTCCTCCCCCGCCGGCGGCTCGAGCCCGGGTCGGACGAACGCGTCCCCCCCAGCCCTGCCTGCACGGCCCGTCGCGTCCGCACGCACCCACTCGTTGGCCCGATGGCCGAAAGTGTACAGAGCCACCTGGCTGGCCACGTCTACGATGCGGTTGATATAGGGGTCGTGGCGCTGCAGGGCCGCCAGGCTGATGTCTCGCCCCTTCCCCACCAGGCCGCCCGCCGCCACGGCCGCCATCTTCCCTCCCTCCCCGACATCAACCCGGGGCCCTCGGAAGCCACTCTAATAGATCGCAGAACGAGCGAGCCGCCTCGCCACCGAGGACACGCGGCGACCACACGTCCGGGGAGGCCTTCTTCCTTCAGCCACCCCCTTTCCTTCCGCGACGGACGCAAGACGCAACTAATCGATGGCCGCGCTCCCTCCCGCTGACGATCGTTGCCCCTGGCAACCGCAAGCCGGGGCCAGAGGTCTGAATTCCTCCCACTCAGTCCCCAGCTGTTTTCTTCCTGGTGCGCCTTTGAGCTGCACGCGCGATAGGATGTATCTCTTGGATGTGTTTGACGCCTTGGTGTGTCTTTTCTTTTGGCGCGCAGTGATCAAACCTACAATAATAAATAAGCCTCAAGCATTAATAACAGAAGAGAAAGAACTGATTTTTGCATGCGCTGACACCCAGTAGTTCTCCAAATGTGGTCCTGGAACTCCAGGGGGTCCCTGAGACCCTTTCAAGGGGTCTGCCAGGTCAAAACCATTTTCATGACAACACTAAGACTTATTTTAATCTTTTTCTGTGTTGACATTTGCACCAATGGCGCAAAATAATGGTGGGTAAAAGTGCAGGTGTCTTAGCAGGAATCAAGGCATAGGCACCAAAATGTGAAAGCTAGTGTCACTTGAAAGTGGTCTTGATAAAATAGTAAAAGTTTAATTTTATTAAAGTAACTCTTGGGTACACTTTTTAAATTCTGTGTGGGGAAAAATAGGAAGTATGCACAAAGCACGTGTGCCGAAGACCAAAGCGCCATATTTATCTCCAGGAAAACACTTCCCTGCTTGAATTGCAAGCTGAACTAGTGTTTTTATTTTTATTTTCATGGAACACTCTTTACTTGAAAGAAAGATCACAAATTATGGTTATTCAGGCAGATATTTGACAGACAATTTTTTGAAAATAACGTGCACCTGCCACTTCCAGGAAAACAAGAGACAATTGTCGCCAGTGGTAATTTTTGAGTCTTCAAGTAAGAATTAGAAGTTTAGAAAACGTATATCCACTGCCGTGAGCTTGACAGCTTCTCAATACTTAAAGTCTTTTCTGATGAGGGCAATGGGCATTTGGAAAGTTTGTTATGAGGGATTTGCTCTTTACACCTTGGGAGAAAGGTGAATATTTATCACTCTGGTATATGCATAACTGTAGGTATACTTTTGTTAAAATCTTTCAATAAACCTTTAACATTTCTTTTGTACAGGAGTTTATCCCTGAGTCTTGGGGCCTATGGGCAAAGTCTACCTTCTGATCACTTCAGGGAGCATGGGTACACCCTAGTTGTCTCCCTAGTACTTGTTCAATGCTTTGTGCTTAATGGAGATATAGTAAATGCTTATTCTATTGAACTGAACCACAAGTTAGTTGAATTTACTCATTAAATTTCAACTTTTTTATTTTTTATTTTTTTTAAGCTCATGATTTATAGAATACTGAAATCCAAGTTGGGATAAAAGAGCATACAATAGCAAGTCTTGCTCTTTCTGAGTTCACATTCTAAGAACAACAGGAAAAAAATGGAAAGCTTTTTTTTTTTTTAAGCTTTCCATATTGTAAAGGAAAAAAGAAAGAAAACACCTTGAAGATTAGAAATCACACTCAGAAAAAAATACATAGCTTTGTTCTCTTTTCAAAATTTGTCTTTACCCAAATTCTTTAAGTTCGAAACTTCTAGAATGAAGACAGACTCCTACCTATTTTCTACTTGAATGATCTGTGTAAAATCAGGTTGTCATCACTTATTCAAATATACTAAATTGCAGGCCCTATATGAGTAAAAGACCATGTAAATATGCAAATTCTTCTTTAATCCTTATAACTTCAGCTTCTATTGACTTCCACAGTGCAGGCATGCTTCCACTGTGTTTTCAGAAGCCACCTCATGCATGGTACCTTGAACAAATGTTGGTAACTTTGGGGTTTCATGTATATTTTATAATGGTCATTATGAGAGAAAATCTGTGCTAACACTTGGTATTATAAAGTTGTATACCAAAATTTAAAACAAGTTTGTAGTATGATGGAAAAGAAAATAATGTCTGGGTCTGGGACTTTTATGCCACTGTAAAGACTAAGGTAAAATTCACCATCTAAGCAATGTAAGAACACAGGATGTTTAAATTGTTTGCAAATAGAAATAGAACTGAAAAATGTTTGGTTTTGTAGCCATATATGAATGTTTGTACACAAATTTAAATTGACTTTTTATGGCATAATCATCTAAAAATATAAACACATAGTGTGCTTTTTCACTACTCTTTTCCTTACTCTATAAATCACCTCTAAGTTTTTGCATTTGTCTTGGAGTAGAAATGTGTTGGAATGGAGGGAAAGAAGAGCTTCCAGGATACCCCTAGGAGTCTGTGATTCTAAAATGACTTGTGTTGCCTGTATGAATTGCCCTTTTTGCTAGGAATTTTACACTAAAGGATGACAGAAGTGAAGAATTAATGCCCTCTTTCTCCCAATGGAGGGAAAGACATCGCAGCTGTGTGTTATCAGTTGTTTTCAATGCAGAGTTCATTTCTTTTTTAAGCAGCAGAGCACAGTGAAAAGGGCAGACCCTGAAAAGGGAAATGAGTTTCACCTCTTTTTATCTATGTGACCTTCAGCCGGTGACCTGACCTATAACTTGGGGATCATAACATCTGCCCTAACAATTTTACAGGGTAAATGAGATCAAGTGAGAAAATACACCTGAAAAAAATTGCAATCTGTTAAATGTCTGCAAATGAAAAAAAGCTGTTCTTATTATTATAATAATCATCATCATCATTTCTAACAGAAGCCCAGAAAGGACCCTTCATGTGCTATCGGCTAGCCAAAGCTCAAATCCTCTTAACAAAGTTCTGCATAAGTGACAAAGAACACATTAATTCCCAAGGTAGTTCATTCCCAGTATTTTTATAAGCTAGAGGATGTGAGCTAACATATACTTATCAGAAAACAGGGAGAAATAATATAGGAGATATAGCTCTGTGTTCCACAAGGTTGCAAAGGGGTTAAGATTTGAAACAAGAATCAGAGAGACTTGGAGCAGAATGAGAAGGGGCAGACGTGGGGAAGGAAGAGGCCTGCTGGGTGAGCCTTTGCTAGTGAGTAGACTGTAAAAAGGGCCAGAACTTTTCAGTTAGGCCCAGCAGCTGTCTGGATTCAGTCTCAGCTAGTTTGACCTGGAGAGGGCCTGGGGTAATTGCCACTCTTTGGAGTGGGGACACCATCCATGCACATTCTCTTTTGATCTCCCTTTACCTCTCTCTACTGGTCCCATAAAATCGATTTATTTTACTGGCATTGTCAAGAGTCAGGGGAACGCCTGGTGGGCCTAGAGGATCTCTGTCCTAACTTCTTTTTAGTTGCTTCCCAATGCCCAGAACACACTGAGACATGAGGAAGGACCTTTAATTTCACATCAAGAGATAATAAACTTAGTATGCAAATGATTGACTGTGGTAACTAATTTCAGCACCTGGTTAGCAAGATGAGGAAAGGTGAGTTGAGACAGCAGAAGACAAATCCTGTTTGCGAGTGTACTGTGGAAGGGACAATGGAAGTTGTGTAGACAGTATCAGCCATATCTCTAAAAACAAGTGGCTCTGTGTCACGTAATTGAGAAAGTTGTTATTTAATATGGCTGATTTCATATAAAGGAGTTTTGTCCTGGGGCAGAACAGGGGTGTGGGGCGGCTTGTTAGTAGATTGTCCCTTAGAACAGGGCATCTGAATTGCCTCTTACATTAACTAGGTGTGTACAGAGCTGGCTGGTTCATCGAAGGAGCACTGAGGTCACATAGGGATGGCCTTAGGATTATTTAACATGAGCAGAGAGTACGCGGTTGTAGGCAAGTCACTTCACTTCTCTGTGGGATAAAGGGATTGAATTAGAAGGGTGCTGCCAATTCCAAATTTTGTAGTTCTCTATTGAACCACCTCTGTTTACATCAAATGCAACTCTCTTTACAAGCCCGTAGATAAGCCCAGAAACAGTAATGAACAATCTTAATGTGTATTGAAATTAGGTCAGAGTAGCAGCCCGTTAGGACTTTTAATATTATAACAAAACTGAGGGCTGAACACTTTAAGAGAAAGCCTTCCTTCCTTCCTTCCTTCCTTCCTTCCTTCCTTCCTTCCTTCCTTCCTTCCTTCCTTCCTTCCTTCCATTCTCTCATTCTCAAAGGAAAGCAGTTGTTTTAGGAGGACGAATGTTTTGGATATCTTCCTGCAAGGGGTAATGAGCTCTCTGCAGATTTTTAATCCAGGTGAAATGTTATTTCAAACCCTCTAGGATGATTTACATGGCAATCCACAAAAAGCAGTCTGGAAAAAGTGTCAGGGACTCGTGGGTGGAATGCATTTGAAAAATTTTCTAATTACTTATTGTCGTTACAACTTACCATGTCAGCTCTTAACTTTGTGATTGATTTTTTTCTCTTTTTAAACTGATATATGAAGCCCCAGAGGAAAATAGACTGCAAAATATTGTGCTGACCTAAACTTAAGTCCAAGGGAAAACATTTTGGAAAAACACTTGGCTTGGTCAGCAGCTAGGACACTACACACTAGGACACTCAGGCTAGAGGCCTGAGGGGAGGTGTAGAATCAGCCTCCATAATGCTGAGACATGAGAACATTTCCCAGCCTAGTCCCTCAAGCCTATCATAAACAGGCTCTGTTGGGGTGACAAACTACAGACCACCGGCCAAATCTGGCCCTCTGCCTGAGTTGTAAATAAAGTTTTATTGGAGCACAGCCACGTTCATTGTGTTGCTATGGCTGCTTTCACCCTACAACAGCAGAGTTCAGTAGCTACAACAAAAACAAGATGACCTGTAAAGCCTAAAATGTCTACTATCTGGTCCTTTACAGAAAAAGTTTGCTGACCTTGTAGGGACAGAGTCCCAAAGAGCAGTTACCAGGCTCTTGACCTCACATGGAAAGGTGCCAGCTTGGGTAGTAGATGGCCATCAGCTGTGATCAGATGGCCATCAGCTGTAACTGGTTAGCCATTAGCCACTAATATAGCTGCCGTGGCTTCACTGGCAAGGTTGTTGGTTGGTTGGCAGAAAAGCGGATGGCGGATTGCGGATCTTGTGGCTCCTGCTTCCTGTATCTCCAACCCAGCCGCCAGCGAGAATATAGTGGTATGAACCCCCATCCGTGGCTCTGTTGGTGTTCCTTTTTGGCCTCACCATACTCTGTGTCCACCTGCTGAGAGCGGGAGCGGGACCAGAGACCCTGCATGACAGACCCCCAGTCTATTATTCAAACAAGTCAATAAATATGCTAGGGACCTTCCTTATGCTCTGTAGGCACCCCGTTTGTGCATAGTGTAAGCACACAATAGATTGAAAAGGGTGAGCTTACTTTATAGCTTTAGGTAATGTAAAATCTTGTTGAGGAGACAAAGTTAGCATGCGTGAAAAAAAAAAGACGAACAATAAAAGATAATATATAATCAAGGGTTAAATTATGATGTATAGACAAGTACCAGAATTTGGAGGAAGGGAAGAAAGATCAGAGTCCTCTAGTAGTTGGAGAAGGCAATATTTAATATAATAAAGTTCCAAGACACAATAAGAACATGGAAGCCCCCTTGAGATCCACTGTAATTGGATCTGAACTGTATTTCTACTCTAGTGTCATTTAAGTTCCTGATATTTTTTCGCCTCATACTTAGGGAATACCTTAATGACCAGAAATCTTTCTGAGTAACTTTAGCTGACTGATTTTTCTGGGATTTGGGATTCCTTCAGTCTCCCTAAACTACAGAGAATTGATTCTAGTCAGAGTGGCACAATGTCTTTGTTTTTTGGAGACAATGTAGTATAATGATTAAGAGCATGAGTTGTTTTTTCTTTTTAATTGAGGAATATTGGGGAACAGTGTGTTTTTCCAGGACCCATCAGCTCCATGTCAAGTTGTTGTTTTCAATCTAGTTGTGGGGGGCACAGCTCAACTCCAAGTCAAGTCATTGTTTTTTCCATCTAGTTGTGGAGGGCGCAGCTCACTGGCCCATGTGGGAATCAAACCGGCAACCTTGGTGTTATGAGCCCTGTGCTCTAACCACTGAGCCAACTGGCTTCCCAAGCATGAGCTTTTGAGTCAAAGAGACCCAGGTCTAAACCTTGGCCTCACCTCCTCCTGGCTATGTCCCCTTGGAGGGTTCTGTAAAACGCTGGGCCTCAGTTTCTTCATCTAAAAAATTAGTGACAATAATACTGCCGACCTCTTCGGGTTGTTGTGAGAATCAAACAATATAATGCATGTGAAGTGCTTAGAATGTAAAGTGCCTGGTACAAAGCTAGGGCTCTAGGAATGTTTAGTCATTGACCATTGCTCTCATAGCAGCAAGGTTTGTATCCTGGACAAGAGAGTTACACTTATTTCCAGAACAAAAATTAGTCCTTTATCATTTATAAAGACACTTACGTACTAATGCAAGTACAAAATTACTGCTCCCCGTTTTTTAGTTTACCAATGGTTGTGATTCTTAATTTTTTACATTGTCACCATTGCCAGGCCCCTAATTTATTTCTGTGATATCCTTGGGCACCTTGGGACAGGGAGCACTATATAAAAATGCACATACAGACCTACAGAGATCGGATGTGCTCAGAAATCTTGGGTGCTCTCAGGGTCTGCAGTGACTGTCTCCAGTGCTCAGGCAAGTTGGCAGTGGGACTAGCCCTGTGCATTGCAAGGCACCATCCCTGGTTTTCCCCCCATTTCTGTGATTATAAAAGGAATCATGTAGAAACCAGACCAATTTTCCTTATCTGTAATAAGGGGATAATAACATTTATTTTTGTGACTGTTGTGAGTATTGCTGAAAGAAGTCTTTAAAACACTTTAAGTGTTTTGATGTAATCATAAGATATGAGGCTTTAAAATCAGAGTCTGAGTGTCCAAAGGAGGCTCTGCTTCCTCTGTGGATGAATAAGATGATAGCGTTGCTTCTTGTTTTCCTTGAGGTAATGTGAAGATTAAAGGGCAGGGTGTTTTCTGCATTTCCTGCTGGTAATAAATGGCCTTCTCCAGGGCTTTGACCTTCACTGCTGTTAGGGAGACTCTAGGAGCAGCGGCCATGACTCTAGCCAGCCTGGTTCACGTGGTTGTCACGGCCTCTGATGGACTTTGGTATTCATACATTTTTAAAGAACTGCAAACACTGAAGCCATAGTTTGGTTTTGTTATTAAGAATTATTGAGCATAAGAATTAAGAATTATGCAGGCTTTATAAGAAAACAAGAAACTGTCAGAAAAGCAAACATCTTTATTTAACCCACATAAGCCATATGTAGTCTATTTAAACTGGGAGAGTCTTGTCATAAGCAGATTAGCTCCTGTCTCATCACTTGCCCTGGAAGGGGGTAGCCAGTGTTGCTGTATTCATTTGTCAGATAACCTTCACATTTAATCATTTGTTCACTCAATGAATATCAAGCTCTTATGAAGGGACAGGCATTGGACTAGGAGCTGAGGACACTGCATTGAACAAGATAGGCGTGCCACACCCTCCTGCAGTTTGGAGTCTAACTGGAAAAATGGACACCTATATAGGGTCGGTGCTATGTGAAAAGCTTGGGATACTATAGAGCACATGCAGAGGCACAGAGAGGTTTCAGTTTCTGTAAATGAATTGCCAAATTCAACAAAACAAAGGCATTGTATATCCTGTCTTTGTGCCCAGACCCAGGTGGAATGGCCTCAAGAATTAGAGGCTGGGCCCTGGTCATTCTTAGACCATAAGATTTCTCTTGGGTGGTTTGAGCTTTTGGCCTTACAGAGGAGCTAGATCCGTGTCTGAATAGTTCCATAGGCATCATCCTGGAGCCACCTTGATCCACATTGTCTTCGGAGCACAGCAGACTAAGAGAGACCCTCCCAAGGGCAATCCCCTCCTCCCTGGGGACTACTAGGTCTTGGCCCAGGTATTCACCTATGTGAATAGTACATACTTGAACCACCAGTAGTTTCCATTCGCTCAGCCCTCACTTATGCTTCTCTTTGGGGTTTCCCTTCCCAAGAGGACAGGCTGGATTTTCTATAGCTCTATACCTCACTCTGAGGCAGGTGGAGAAGACCGTGGAAGTCTATGAAAGGGCTATTTGACCAGTTAGTGGAATCGCCTGTGCTCTTTGTCCGTTTCCCCAGGGCTGAAAGAGCATCCTCAGTAGGACCAACAGGTACTCATTGGGCTATGTTTATTCCTCCTTATTCTTCCTAAGGAGCTCGGCAGCTTTTATTTCCTTCACTGCAGCCCACAGAGTGTGTTACAATGTCAGCTTCAATTTCTCTTTAGTGGGGGCTGAAATACCCAGGAGGAGGCTGACTGGGAGTCCATGTATGGAGATGCCAGGAGCCTCCTCTTCACCTGGGTATGATGTTGGGGGTGGAAGAGGGGCAGGGATACATCCAAAGGATTCAAACTTGAATGATCACTACGATAAGTGGTTTCAGCCACCTTTGTATGGAAGAAACCGAAGCCAGAAAGCTGGCTTTTGCGCAGGCAGACAGAGGCAGCTTAGGGCAGACAGAGCAGAGAGCAGAAGCTCTCAACCTTGGTCACACATTCAAACTGCTGGAAGGCATTGAAAACCAAGTACCAACAACCAGGGCTCACCCAGGTTAGTTAATCAAACTCTGAGGTTGGGCCCTTGTAAATCTCCTTAAAGTGAGTCTAAAGGCCATCAGAGGCAGTGACAACCACGTGAACCAGCTGGCTAGAGCAGCCAGGATGAAGAACTGGACAGCCTGGGTGGCAGCCTCTGTGCCGAGGACAAGCTGCCTGGGTTCAAATCTGGCTCCGCTAGTGTGGGAACTTGGGCAATTTATCTAGCCTGTGTAAACCTCAGTCTCCTTCTCTATGAAATGAAGTTACTAATGATACCTACTTTGTAGGAGTGTTGTTGGGAATTAAATGAGGAAATACAAGCAAAGCACCTGAAACATATTAAGCACTCATAAAGACAAATTACTGAAATTGTTTTTGGTAATGGCAGAACAGGACTAGACTTCGGGTCCCCTGATTTCCAAGCCATGCTGTGGGGACAGAGTCCCAGAGAGCAGTTTCCAGACTCTTGGCCTCATGTGGAAAGGTGCTGGCTCGGGTAGTAGATGGCCATCAGCTGTGACTAGTTGACCATCAGCTGTAACCAGTTAGCCAATTAGCCACTGATATAATTGCCATGGCTATGCTGGTTGGTTGGTTGATAGGCAGAGAACCAGATGGCGGATTGCAGGTCGTGTGGATCCTATTTCCTGTGTGTCTTGCCCAGCTGCCAGTGAGACTGGGGTGCAGGAAGACCCCCCAGATTGGGGTACTGGCAGATGTTTGCTTTTGTGTCTCCAACCCAGCCACCAGCGAGAATATAGTGGTATGACTCCCCTATCTATGGCTCCATGGGTGTTCCTTTTTGGCCTCACCATGTCCTGTGTTCTTATGTGGGGAGCGGGACCAGAGACCCTGCCTGACACATGCTCTTTCTACCACGATCATTTTCAAGGCCTATCGTGATTAGTTCAGTGGAATATGGGGTGCTCCATCCTTTAAAATGATTCCCTTTGTCATGCAGGGTGTCATGTGGGGTCTCTGGTCCCGCTCCCCACATAAGAACGCAGGATATGGCTAGGCCAAAAAGGAACACCCACGGAGCCATAGGTAGGGGAGTCATACCATTATTTTCTCGCTGGTGGCCGGGCAAGGCACACGCAGTAGGAGCCACACAATCTGCAGTCCGCCATTCACTTCTTCTGCCTGCCAACCAACCAACCAATCAACGCAGCCCTGGCAGTTATATCAGTAGCCAATTGGCCAACCGGTTACAGCCGATGGCCAACCAATCACAGTTGATGGTCATTCACTACCTGAGCCAGCACTTTTCCATGTGAGGCCAAGAGTCGGGAAACTGCTCTCTGGGACTCTGTCCCCACACCCTTTATGAAAAAGACATGAATGGCCTCATTTCTTAGGTGAGGGAGATTCTTCCTTATTTTTAAGGCATCTTAAGCTTGACTGTAGTCCAGGCTCCTGCTTGTTATACTTCATTTATTTACTTGTTCATTCACTTGTTATTCTATTTGTCAAACAATTGCTGGATGCTGCTTAGGTGCCAAGTACCACCTAAATATTATCAATGTAGCAAAAAAATTAAAGACAGACCCTGCCTTCCAGGAGCTTAAAGTTTAATAGTTGAGATACACTAAAACAAATTATTGTACCATGTGTTTATTATAACAACAGGTTTGGAAAAAACATTCTAAGAACTGTTTCTAGTCCTCCAGGCAATCTGGGTGGCCAAAATACTATTGTAGTTTTGGTATTACCATACCTAAGCTGCCAGTTACTGGCTTCACCTGCTTAAGACACTCTGATTTGATTGATATGGGGTGTCACCGGGGCACTGGGTTTTTGGAAGCTCACAGATGATTTTAAAGTACATCAACGTCTGGGAACCACTGATTTAGAAGGGCCTGCTCATTAAGGACAGAACTCTCGAAAGACAAACTGGAGCTAGATGCTAGGAGACTTACCAGGATCTGGCTTAGACTTTGGGAATTGGGAGTTTATTCTCTGGGTAATGGGGCCAAGTTGGAGGTTTTTAAAGAGAGAAGTGATATCTAAGTTTCAGAATGATGGTTCTGGCTGCGATGTAGAAAACAGGTTGTGCTGGCGACAGTGTAATCTGTAAGGGGGAAGACATGACACAAAGGGCCTAAATGAGACTAGGACAGCAGGACTCTAATGCTGGTATTGGCAGAAACCTGGGCACACAGGCGCAAATGTAAGGAGTAGAGAAACTACAGCGTTTTGCTTCTGCTGGTTTTCAGCTTTGAAGTTTCATTGTTGCCTTCTTGGTAACATCTAAAGAATTCAGTTGATATTTATTAGGTTGGCCTTTGAGGGCAGCTCCTTCAAGAACTAGCACGGATTTAGGGAGTTCAGAATGATATAGAGGAAAGTAACCACCCTTAAGAAAAAAGGACACAGATTTGTAATTACCCAGATCATTTGGGCAAAGTAAATCATTAAGCTCCCAAATACAGTGATACCTCGGTTTTCTTTTCTTTTTTTTAAAATTAAAGTTATTGGGGTGACAATTGTTAGTAAAGTTACATAGATTTCAGGTGTACAATTCTGTATTACATCATCTATAAATCCCATTGTGTGTTCACCACCCAGAGTCAGTTCTCCTTCCATCACCATATATTTGATCCCCTTTACCCTCATCTCCCACCCCCCACCCCCCTTACCCTCTGGTAACCACTAAACTATTGTCTGTGTCTCTGAGTTTTTGTTTCTCATTTGTTTGTCTTGTTCTTTTGTTGTTTTTGGTTTATATACCACGTATCAGTGAAATCATATGGTTCTCTGCTTTTTCTGTCTGGCTTATTTTGCTTAGCATTATAATCTCAAGATACATCCATGTTGTCACAAATAGTCCTATTTCATCTTTTCTTACCACCGAATAGTATTCCATTGTGTGTATATACCACAACTTCTTTATCCATTCATCTATCGAATGACATTTTGGTTGTTTCCACGTCTTGGCCACTGTAAATAAAGCTGCCATGAACATTGGAGCACACTTGTCTTTATGGATAAATGTTTTCAGATTTTTTTGGTAGATACCCAGGAGAGGCACTGCTGGATCATATGGTAATTGTCGTGTAAGAGACCCTGCTCGCTGCGCCATTTGTCGTGCAGGGAAGCCTGCAGGGTCTCTGCTCCCACTCCCCACAAGAGAACGCAGTACATGGTGAGGCCAAAAAGGAACACCCACGGAGACATAGATAGGGGAGTCATACCACTGTATTCTCGCTGGCGGCATCCGCCTCTCTGCAATCCACTCTTGCCAGCCAGCCACCATCTCCTTGCTAGCCCCTATTTTTTTTTTGCTAGCGTAGCCACAGCAGTTATATTAGTGGCCAATGGCTCACTGGTTACAGCTGATGGCTAAGTAGCCACAGCTGATGGCCATCCAATCACAGTTGATGGCCATTTACTATCTGAGCCAGCACCTGTCTATGTGAGGCCGAGAGCCTGGAAACTGCTTTCTGGGACTCTGTCCCCACACTCCACCCCTACAGGCTCTCGCCTCACAATCTATGCGACAAGTGTCTTCCGCAAGGAGCCTGGAGGTGAATGTAATATCCTGGACACAGCCAGGCTCTCTGGGCACAGCCAGGGTTTCTTAGGGCACCACCAGTACTTCTGGGCATAGCCAGACTTCCTGGGCTTCTTAGGGTACCACCTGTCTTCCTGGACACAGCCAGGGTTCTCAGGGCACTGCCACTCTCTCTGGACACAGCCAGACTTCCTGGACTCAGCCAGGGCTCTCAGGGCACTGCCACTCTCTCTGGACACAGCCAGACTTCCTGGACACAGCCAGGCCTCTCAGGGCACTGCCACTCTCTCTGGGCCTCTCAGGGTACTGTGCTGGAACAACAGCAGCTCACTGTCAAGGTGCTTACATGTTCTCAATGGTGGCCGGTCAAGACACAAAAGCAAACATCCGCCAGTTCCACTACATGGTGGTACGTTCCCAAGGGGTCAAGGGGTCCATCAAATCGGGGATGGAAGGCAATTCCCCATAGTCCATAGTCATTCACCAGGGCTGTCCTGACAACCTTGGACAGGGTGAGGGACAACCTTGACCTCACCCTCATCTCCCATGGAGGACTCAGCAAGCCTTTCCTCCTGGGACAAGTCCCTTATCCGGGCTGCCTGAGCAGGAACTTCCTGGCCCTCAGGGCCGCAACGACCTTTGCTTTCTCTGGCCTGTGCCGGTTGGGGAACTGTCCACGTCTTTCCACCTCTCCACGGGGGTCCAGCTCTCTGGCAGCTGCATAGCTTTTACTGTGCAGGTGGGAGAACCGTCCACGTCCTCCCACCCCTCCACGGGGGTCCAGCTCTCCGGCAGCTGCTCCTCCTGGTCTTCCTGAGACTGAGTGTTCATACACACAAACTGCTCCACCGTCCTTTGGAGAGCTTTGGCCGGCATCATATCCTGCCGACTACGCCATGTGTCGTGCAGGAGACCCTGCTTGCTGCGCCATTTGTCGTGCAGGGAGGCCTGCGGGGTCTCTGCTCCCGCTCCCCACAAGAGAACACAGGACATGGTGAGGCCAAAAAGGAACACCCACGGAGCCATAGGTAGGGGAGTCATACCACTATATTCTCGCTGGCGGCATCTGCCTCTCTGCAATCCGCTCTTGCCAGCCAGCCACCATCTCCTTGCTAGCCCCCATTCTTCTCTCTTCTTTCTGCTAGCGTAGCCACAGCAGTTATATTAGTGGCCAATGGCTCACTGGTTACAGCTGATGGCTAAGTAGCCACAGCTGATGGCCATCCAATCACAGTTGATGGCTATTTACTACCTGAGCCAGCACCTGTTTATGTGAGGCCGAGAGCCTGGAAACTGCTTTCTGGGACTCTGTCCCCACAGTAATTCTATCCGTAATTTTTTGAGGAACCTCCACACTGCCTTCCATAGCGGGTACATCAGTTTTTTAATGTAATTCATTCCGGAAGACCGTTCGAGTTCGGAAACATTCAAAAATCGAGGCACAGTTTCCCAATAGAAAGTAATGCAACATGGATTAATCCATTCCAGACCTTTAAAATCAACCCCTAAAACTACAATATTTAGCATGAGTTTTATTGTCTAATGATACCATAGATCCATAAAATTTACAGCATTTGTAAACCGAAATGTTTGTCAACAGAGACATTTGAAGACTGGGGTACAACTTAGATTTTTCAGGGAGAGAGGAGAAAAATGGTGGTCTGGCTACTTATGCTGGTCCAATTACCTGGATAATTGCCAAATATCTACTTAACATCCTGATGTGATGATGGGGTTTATTTGTGGGGTTTTTTTTCAGGGAGTGGGGACTTATTTAATGCTTCTACTCATCAAAACATGTTTTTACCATTACTGGGTCTGTGGAGCTAATGTGACTCTGGTAGTGAGCGGTTTTCATCTCCCTTGTGTTCCATCACATTCCATTGTCAGTCAGTCCGAACGCCAGGCTCATCCTCAATACGGGGGTAGAAGGAGGCAGGAGGCTCAGGCCCTCGCTGGAGGGCAGGGCAAGACAAATTAGAAAAACCACTGGTTGCCTTCTAAACTGACATGACACAGTACTGATGTCTTGACCAAAGTGAGGTTCTGAATATTTTTTGCAACCCTTAAAATATAAAAAACATTCTTACCTCAGGATCATACAGAAACGAGCCACTGGCCAGAGTTTGCAGACCCTCGGTCTAAACAATTAACACAACACAACAAGGGCTTGTGTTTCGGTTTGCTGATTTCTCTGCTGTCAATATGCTCACTGTGATTGATTTCAAATAACAATATGAACTCTTTCATGTTGGGAAGGTGGACTTGGGGAGAGATGCACAGTAGCATACAGTGTACTGGGTAGTATTTCCACCTCACAGATGCAATAGACCTAAATAACGAGTACACAGATAATGGTAAAATGCAGTAAACTAGCTAGGAAGTGATGAATTTTTGAGTATTTCTTCCCTTTGTTTTTAATGAAATTTATTTAATTGAAAGTTTTCATAATTTAATTTTAATACTGGCTTATGTTTAACAATTGGCTCACATAATTTCTGAAAATTTAACAATCTTCTCTCACCAGCTGGTACCAGTTGGCTCCACAACACTGCTTCTAGGAGAAAGGATATTAGATTGTGGAGGTGCAGTTGGGGTAAAAGTGAAGGAGTGAGGACAGAGGAAGCTCGTGGCTGTGGACAAACATTTGATCCATCAGTTGAGATGCATGCCAGCATGGGCATTGCACAAGACAGGATCTGACATTACAGAGCTAATTTGGTCCCTCTAGCTTAAGACGCTCAACTAATTTGGGAAGAAAACTCAGTTTAGTTTGACCAAAAGCTGGCATGGACAGAGAATGTGACATAATATATGGTAAATCTGATTTTAAAAATGCAGTACTCAAATTTACATGTGAGTAAAACAATCATAGTAAAACAAAAGATAGAGCTTTTCCCTTACCATAATGTTGGGTTTTCTTTCCTAGTCTAGCTCTCCGACAAACATGCAAATAAACTGAAACCAACTAAAGCAGTGGTCCCAAGCCCTTAATTAAAAAAAAATAAAAATATTTAACTCTCCCTTAAACATTGCCTAAGGAAGGAGTAAAATTTATCACTTTCCACTGACAGATGGGATTTCTGAGGATGCTTTTGAAAGAGAAAAAAGTAGAAGCCAAACTGGTATCACCCTGAGTCCGAGTCACTGCTTCACCTCTAAAATATGTGCCCTCCAATGGTGCTTGGTAAAAAGGAAGAAGGGGAGAAGCAGAGGTGGAGTTGCTTGAGGACGGGGAATGGAATCAGGATGGCCTGTAATATAACAGGTTATTTTGTGAAGGGTTACTGTTAACTGCAGCACTCATTTGATTTACTCACAGACTGATTCAGTTTTAGTGACATAATATGTTAAATAGTATTTAATATGAAGTATGTACCACTCAATGGTATTCTTAAGATATCAGTAGATGGTTTTATGTTTCTATTTATTTCTCATGTTTTTTAACTTTCTGTAAAGAGGGATCATTTGTTAAATTTATTTTTGTTTCTTAGTATGTAGCATTATGCCATCAACATGGGGGGCAATCTTGAAAATAGTATTGAAGACAAACATAAAAAGCATATACAATTCTGTGAGAGCTTATCTCTCTGTGTCTCTCTGTCTCTCTGTCTCTCTCTCTTTGTCACACACACACACACACACACACACACACACACACACACACACACTACTTCACTTGGAAGCTGATGGGTAGACAGGAACAGGATCCCATCAGCAAATGCTCTTTGGTGGACATCAATACAAATAATTGCTAACTTTCATTGTGCCAGATATCATGCTAAGCACTTCACAAGCATTCCATCATTTAAATACCAGAAAAACTTTATGAAGTAGGTGCTAATATTATACAGATTTTTCACATAAAATAATGAGGGCCAGAAAGATTGAATAAGTTGTCCAGGGTCACTCGTGGAATGTGGGGTGTCTAGGACTGTTGGTCTCCAAACCTGTGCTCTGCAGCATTCATTCTAGTACCTTCCTTCCCAAATCATTTAATCAGGATAGGTTTCCTGAAGTAGATCTCTGTGGAGTTAACTTCAGAACGAAGGAATGAAAACAGAAGGCATTGGGGGATGGGAGAAGGTGGGTTACTTCAGGCAACAGCGAATACAGTAGAAATGGAGAAGATGCTTTAGAGCTTCCCAAGTCTGTAAGCGCACTTGGCTGGAACAAAACGGTTGAGTGGGAAAGAAGGGAAGACAGAAGGGGTTATTTGGTGGAAGGCCATGGAGGGAGTAAAATTAGACATTGTAGTTATGGAATAGAAAGAAGCATTGAAACTACTCCGAATCTACAGCACCTCAGGACTGGAAGAGGACTTGAATACCATCTGCCTAGTACACAAATGCTCTGCATCCTGACAAGATGGTTGTTCAGCCTTTCAGAATGCCCTTGAAGATGGAGAACTCATTGGATTCTAACAACAGATGGTGTGTTAGCAAGTTTTCCTTGCATGAAACCCATATTTCCCTACCAGTAACTTCTATTCAGTGGCCAAGAACTACTTCTTGGGGCCATACACAAGTTTTTCACAGAGTAGTTTCTAGGGTAAATATAGAAATATCCACACATTGACTATTTTTTCCATGTAGTAAAATTATTCCTAGATACTGAGTTCAAAAATGCTCCCCAATCACTGACTTTTCAGTTCGTTTCTTAATCAACTGGCTTTGTACAGGTAATAATAAATAATAGCTGATAAAAACTGAATGGGCATTCACTGTATCCCAGGAGCTTTGTATATATCATTTCCCACGTCGTCATTTTTATCTTACAGTCAAGGAAACTGAGCTCAGGGAGTTCAATGACTTGCTCAGGGTCTCCAGTTACAGATGGAGGCGTTAGAATTTGTATACAAGCAGCTAGAGTACCTAACAAATCAACCCTCCAACCTGGTATAAAAAGAGAATATTATGGAAGGTGGGGTCTACTCAGGCCTGGCTTCATGCATGTGCCACTTGTACAATTGTCTGCTTAGAAAGGCTCTGAGCTTGATTTAACGTTATGTTGTCCACATCTTGAAATTCTGGGTACATTTTGAATAGGGAGCCCTGCATTTTCGTTTTACACTGAGCCTCAGAAATGATAATAACCGATTCTGGGCCTACCATTGAAAGCAATAAAGCTGACAAACCCTTCTGGTGACACGGTACATCTAGTGCTCTGTAGTTCTGAAGGTTGATGTGTTTTGGAGGGACTTGCAGAACCCACTCCCCACTCTGTGGTCCCTGATCTCCCCACCAGTGTGTGTGCCACAGTTGGGGCACAGTGTGTGGGTGGTTTTCTTCCTGTATCTTCAGTGTCATGTGCATGCGCAAAGGACAAGCTGAATTCTGGCAGGGATGCGTTTACATTTGGGGATTTTGTTACTTTCTACTCCTTTGACACTATGTTTCCTGTCAAATGAAATTTATGGGCACATTATAGTGGTTGACAGGCGCAACAAGCCTCCAGGATTTCCCCAGGAGAAACTGCCACCTGCCAAGTGAGAGCTTCCTCCTTCAGGCTAACTGGGAGCTCTGCTCTCCTCGCAATGTCCTCAGCCTGCTGTAAGTGTTGGGAATGCAGCTTCAGGAGAGCAGGCAGAGGTGCGAGGCACAAGTGCAGCTGGATCCTTTAGTAACTGTTCCAGGAAAAGTCAGCTGGGAGAGGTCACGGTAGTGCTTCTCAGATGTCTGCTTTCAGTTGCTCAGTAAATTCAGTTTAACAAATTGTGTCTTTTTAAGTGAATGTGGCTCAGCACATGGCTGACAACTAAGAAAAAGATGAACAACATGTAATAACACACCACCCAACATCTTTATAACATCAGTCACCTGTTACGATGTTTCACTGCTGATTAGTCTTCGTTTAGAATGTGAATACCTTCAAAACGGCAGTATGGTGTCTTGGAAAGAGCAGTGGACTGAGAGTTGGGAAAGCTGGCTTTGTCCTCCAGCTAGGTTTATCTTAAGTGATTAAATGAGGGGGTTGAAGTAAGCAATTGCCAAATCTTGCACATCATATCCAGCCCAGGAATTGTATGAGGTGTCATATTTTGGAAATGGACAGATTTTGAGCTTAAGTTTTCTTCTCTTGGCTCAAAGTGCTTTGGCTTTTAATCAATAAAGAGGTATTTTCTGAGTTCTCTTTATTTACTGCACTGTGAGTATAGTACCAGAGTGATATGTAGCCTGCCCAGGCAAACAGCAGGCTTGGTGTGAGAAAATTCCTTAAAGGGTTGCTTTCATGACTTCCCACTTAGGGCCAGGGAATCTTGGCTGTGACCGTCGGGAAGTATCCAGCTGGGCCAACTATTTGCATGTGACATCCTTAGATGGGAATACAGAGTCAGCGGCTAGAAAAGAAACCCCAAATAACAGTGAAAAAATGGAGGCAGACATTTAATTGTCTTTCAAGCAACCCTGTCTTTCCCAGTGTGAGACACCCAGGTCCCTTCTGTCTTGTGGCTCCTCCATGCCTAGACTGTTGCTTTCACCCTCGTGGGCCAAGATGCCTCCCTACCATGTTCACAGTCCAGGCAACAGGAGAAAAGAAGGGGAGCTGAGAGTGAGCTGCACCCATCACTTACCCTTCCAGCCCAACAGCCAGAATTTAATCTGTTGGCAGAGGGGAAATGTTTGTTTATTCTGAACAGCCATGTAGGACATGTGCCAGTGGACACTGGCAGATCAGTAGCAGTCTCTGACGTGTGGTTTTTTATCTCAGGATTTGATTAAGATGAATGAAAGTTCTGCTGAGAGTGTCTACACGCCTGACTTGTCAGCAGATGTCTGTGTCCTTTAGTATACAAGCTGCCATGCAGTGCATTAGGAAGGCTGAAGCAGGTCACGGCACCACCCGTCCAGTCCTCTGAGGAGCTGGTCCACACCCTTAGCCAGTGTGGCCCTGGATCTGGTCCCTGTGCTGGCCCAGCCTGGGTCTCCTCTGAGCATCCTGCAGCGTTCTTGTTTGGACTGCTCTGCAATGTCAGCTTCGGTCTTCAGTGCCTCTTACTCAGTCTTAGACTTCAGTTACGCACTTGTTAGAGCATAGTCTCTAAGTGCATACATCTATGAAAGGCAAGCTCAGCTCCCTTCTAGTATCTGCGACAAATGCTGCAGCTTCCAGTGCGTCTTCCCTGAGCTCTCTGCATCTCCTTGTGGGACTCATGTTTCTGTGACTGTAGTGAAGGGAAGGGACCCTTTTTCGGCAGGAAGAGTTACTTCCTCCTTCGAGTCAGAGTGGAGAAGTGGTCTCCAGCTGTGCTGTGGCTCCATGGGAAGCTGTGCTGTGGTTCCATGTTCCGCAGCATCTGTGAGAGCTGATTCCAGGCAGCGGTGTGTCAGCAGAGCTGAGGCAGAGCTGTCTGATCCCTGCAAGGCCGACATGTGGTAGGCGAGTGACAAGGTACGTTAGGGCCCCTAGATGTGAATGTGGTGGTCTCCTTTCCCCATCCGAGCTCTGCAATTTCTGCAGAATGCGGGGAGCCAGCATTTTCTCATCGAGGACTAGTTTGTGCTAGGCCTCCAAAAAGTGGTTGTAGGATTGTTTTATTTTTAGCCTCCAAACAGGGGTTGAGCCTTCCTGCTTTCCTTTTTTCTCTTACAGTCCAGCCTCTTGGAAGGCAGTTGCTGTCTTCTGTATTCTGACTCAAATCCTCTTCACTCACTGAAGGCTCAAGTAACTCCTCTCAGAGGAACCCTCCCCCAAAACACCAGCCTCTGCCTTTTTATGACACTTATTGATTATCCCTCATGTTTCTTTTATTGGTTGAGTTCAGCCATTACTGAGCTCTATTGTTAAGTATTTAACTTCACATATTTTGACTTCCTCTCTCACTTCGGTTGTAAACACCTGAATTCTTTGTGTTATGCACTTATCAGTCATTTATAAGACCTGCTCTGTGCTGAGTACAAGGCACACAAAGACGTAATTCCCCTCTCCCTAAGATAACTGAGGAGGGAACGCAGTGAATGGAAACAACAACAGAACAAATGACTACTCTACTAGTCGACATATGTGCAGCTACTTTGAAAGACCAGAAGAAAACCAGCTGCCTAGTTGGAAAGTTTCATGAAGAGCTGGTATTTTTAATGGCCTATAAGATGGAAGAGAAGGGTAGGAACTGAGGGAAGCAAGTGTAAATGTCTTTGTTCAATGGTAGGGGTGGCGCGAGTTGAGGTTTTGCATGTTGGTGAGGCAAAGAGGAAGATGAGCAGGAGAGGAGGCTGACAAGGCGGGTGGGCAAGCTGGTGAAGTACTTCTAGGCTCTGCGAAAGCTTCTGGATTATCCTGGAGGCAACAGAGAGCTTCGGAAGCTCTTAAACATGGGGGTCGCATGATTATATCTGTGTTTTAGAATGATGATGTTGGATTCAGCGTGAAAAATAGATGGATGGGGGTTGGAGAGTGAGACTCGAGACAGTTGCTTGGTTAGGTACAAATTCTTGTTAGATGATGACCCTCGCAAGGTGAAAGGCTAGGAGAGGGCCTGAACAGTGGCCGTGACAGTGGCAGTGGCTAGGAACGAATGAAGGGAGAGCATCTGAGAGCCGGGGAGGTTGACAAAATGGATGTGGAGGGAGGCGCAGGTGCTGGAAATCTTCACCCCTCTGCACGAGGCCCTGTCTTACCTCGTGTCTGGTAAATACCAGCTGATTTCTGAATGCTGTGTACAAATGACATGCTTTTGAGGACATTTAATTTTTGATGTTAATTCCTAAGATTTAAGTGATATTGATGTTAATGTGTTCCTGCCATGTTTCAAAGGAAAAACTAAAACCGCAAAGTGACTTTTTTATTTCAGGTTGAAAAAGAAAAGGAGAAAAATCGCTTTCTAATTTTTTCTTGCCATTCCCCAAAGAAAGGTGCTGTGATGTTGTACTAAATTCAAACTGTGGGGGTTTTGTTTTGTGTTTACTGCCTTCTGGCCAGCCGTCCGAACAGAGAAAAGGAAATGTGTCCTGTGTGATCTCTGCTGTAGGACTAAAGCAATGCTGCTTGGCCACTTGCAGTACATGCCCCCAAATGACAGAGCAAGGGGGTTTAGGGGAAGGTCTTTTCCTTTTTGTCTGGCGATGCCCATAAGCACATAATTATTTGTAAGTTAATTGGTTCGGATATTATATTGTTTCCAAAGGAGCTCAATTTCTCTTTTCTCTCTCTCTCTCTCCTGTTTTCTCCCCTATTTGTGAAGCTCCTTTGTTTTGGTGCCTAAATGCTTAACAGTCTGTCTATCTGTTGATCCCCTCAGCTCCCAGATACTGAAAATAATGTATTTTATGTTATGGCTGCTATTAATATATTCCTGTTTGTCTTGGCCTCTGAGTTATGGGGAACCATCTGCCTTGAACGTTGCATTGTAACAGTTGTATAACCTCTTCCAAGCACTGCGGCAAGCTGGGATTTATAAAAGCCTGTGGAGTGAGAGGAAGGGACAGCGTTGACTTGCATGTGGATGCTTAAAAGAGAAGTCCCCTTCCCTGGAGGTCTCTGTCAGTTGGTCTTTCCAGAATGAGTATGAGGGACCCGAACTCTCCCTAACATTTCTTGTCCAGTTATTCACTGACCAAGTGCAATGATAGGGATCTGGAAGATACTAGTACCAAGTTTTATGAAGAACGAAGTGGTGCTACCTTGATTGATGTAAAACTCTAACAAATAGTCCAGTTTAGTAATTTTAGAAGTATTTAGAGAAAACATACAGATTCAGAATTGAACAGCTTATCTCCTGGCAGGGGTCCGCTGGGTTGGTAACATTTAGCAGTTAGTTCAGAGGGATCTGAATGCCGTGGAAGCCTTAGACTTTCCACGTCCTTATACTGATCCTTGGTTATGTCCTCAGCGGGATCCTACCTGCACTTCTTACCTGAAACTGTCACCAACTCTGCAAATGGCCATCAATCCAAACCAACACCTTTGAGCAAAGTGACTAGGACACCCTATGTCTTCCCAGAGTGTCACAGAATGCCGAAGGATGCAGTGTTTGACATTAAGATTTTTAGGTTTTATTTTCAAGTGAACTTTACGGATATCTATTCAAGTGGTTCTCAAATTGTGTGCCACAGAGTAACCAGGGTTCCACGAAGGGTCTCAGGAACTGCTTGGGGCATGGAGAGAGGTTCTGCATCCTTCCTTCTCTACCTTAAGCCAGAATAGCTCACACTTTTATCTGTTTTGTATATTAGGCTTCAAAGTAAAGTTGAATTTTAAGCATGAGTTCTTCTGCTTAAATAATTGGAAAACTATTCATCTAGTACAACTTATCATTTTCACAGAAGAGGATTCTGAGGGCCAGAGAGGTTTTATAATCTGCCCAAAGTCACAATACCAAGGACCCAGATGGGTCCAGAGCACTGATCTCATCTACCAGTGCAGCACTCTTTCCTTTCCCCAGTGACTATTGGACTCCTCACTGTAGCTAGCACCATCATCAGCCTATTAGCACAAACCTTAGAGCTAAAATAGAACTCGAAAGAAAATGGGTCCTGCTATGGAGAGGCTGTAGAGCGCAGAGGTTAAATATGCAGGCGGTGGCCGTGGCCTGTCTGGGCTCAGGTCTCTTCTCCACGCTCATTAGCTCTGTGACCTTGTATGACCTACTTAACCTTCCTGGTGCTCTGCTACTTCATCTGTAAGACGGCTGCTGTGATGATGAGGGAAGTCGATACCCATGCCAGGACTGCCAACAGTGTGTGGCAAGAAGTGACGCTCAATAAACGTGAGCTTGTATCTAAAAGGTTTTGTCTCGGGCTTTCTGTAACTTTCCCTTGGATGCATTGTAGCCTGTCAATCCCATTATGTTCGGTGCTGAGGATGGCCAGTCTGAGTTCTGGCACATCTGGTAAAGCCATTATCGTGTGGCAGGAGGCATGATAGGATCATAGGCTGTTTGAACTGGAAGCGTGTCTTATGTTACAGATAACTGAGTAGAGCTGAGGCCTGATGATTGCTCAGTCTTATGGCATTTTCCAAATGGAGGGCAGGGAAGAAGAGACACCTGACACAATTCCGGGAGCCTACAGTTTATCTGAAGACCACTTCTTATTTGTTGGACCAGTGTGTTTATGTTGCAGTTTTTAAATTCTTTTTTTTATTGAAGTGAAATTCACTTCACACAAAGATAACCAGTTTACAGGGTACAATTCAGTGGCATTAAGTACATTCACACCATTATGCAGCCACTGCTTCTATCCAGACCCCGCTCCTTTCCATCACTCCCAAAGGAAACCCTCATGATCACTCCTGATTGTTCCCTCCCCCCAGCACCTGTTAACCCTGATCTGCTTTCTCTCTTTATAGATGTATCTATTCTGGAGTTTTCATGCAAATGGAATCATACAACATGTGAACTTTTGCATCTGATTCACTTCCCTTAGCGTAATGTTTTCCAGGTTCATCCACATTGTGGCACACATCAGTCTTCATTCCTTTCTTTTCTATGACTTTATGTTACATTTTGGCTACAGTTCCATTCTCCCCTCTGTCTCCCAGTACCTCTTTTTAAATTTATTTATTACTTTTTTTATTGGGGAACAGTGTGTTTCTCCAGGGTGTCCAGTCGTTTTTTTCAATCTAGTTGTGGAGGGCACAGGTCACTGGCCCATGTGGGACTCGAACCGGCAACCTTGTTGTTAAGAGCTCGTGCTCTAACCAACTGAGCCATCTGGCCGCCCCTTCCAGTGTCTCTTGAAGTGAGGCCTACTGACTATAATACAGTTTTCTGTTTACTGTTCCTTTCCACTCCAAACCTCAGTCGTTGATAAAGGGCTACACTGTGGTCCCGTTTCTTACAAGCCTGCCCCTCAATTCTCAGGGCAGAGACAGCTCATTCTTGTAGAGCCTATTCTGTTAGGCCCCCTGCCTGCTGTTCCAACATGTGCTCATTTGTGAACTCAGACGACTGGCTGCTGGCTGCAGCATGAAGAAGACATGGACTTCAGAGGCTGGACAGTTCAGCCCCTGGCTAAAACCTGGGTTTGGTATGGAAGCCACATGATAGCGGAGAGGCCCTCCCTCATCAGTGTCTCCTCTGTCAGCTTGTTGTCACACACCCCCAGCCTGAAAGGGAGCCACGTGCACACGTGGTCCCACTGGGTCCACTCACTGGGACTTGGCAACAATGCCATAATGCAGATTATCAGAGCAATCTGTCAGTGTCATTTCATGATGTTTGAGGTGTTCCATTTGTTAAGGGGGTGAATTTCTTGTCTGTAAGAACAAACATCTGAACTGTAGAGGAGAGATTAAAAATAAACATCATACTAATTAGGCCCAATAATTCCTATTTTAAGCTCAGATCTAATGCTGAAGAATCTCTGGCATCCTTCCTTGGAATCAATTACAGTCAATTTCTTCACATTTTACATCAGTTAAAGGAACATTGTCAAGATAAAATCTTGCCCAACAGATTTTTTTTTTTTTTTGGTTTTAATTTCCTTACCCTCGTCAACAAAGAACTTCATAGATTATTTTGCCAAAAACATATTTTCAGAGCCAGATTTAATGGCTTCGGTCTTTATTTGGGCTGTGGTGAGGAAAGCAGCATCTGCCTTTTCCTGGTCCCACAGTGCTTACCTGTGTGGCTTTGGCTCTTCTCCACGCTTCTCAGGTGCCCCTGGGGTCTGCATTGTGTCCCCGTGCAGGGGCCTGTCTTAGTTCTGAGGTGCCTGTGAAGCTGTGTCTGCCTTGTTGGTGGGCTTGGTTGTGCAGACTGCAGGTGTGGGCCACAGCAGGGCAGCAGCCAGGGGTCTGATGGGCAGCGGAGCTTGTGCAGGCACGCAGCCATCCTCCACAGGCCTGAAGTGGTAGGTCCAGGCACCATGAGCTTGAATTCAGAGAAGCTGAGGCAGAGTAGCTGAGGCAGAAAGGATCGAATGGTAACTTCTGTACCAGAGGTGAGGTAGGGAGCAGCTAGAGGGCCAGTAACAGGACCGCCAGCAGGTTGGAGACATTGCCCATGAGTTTGGGTCCCAAGGTAGAACCAAACTTTGTCCTGACCTTTTTGGTCTTCCCTTTCATTCCGTGTGTCAGGCAAAAACCCACAGGTGTGTGTTTGCTGCTGGAAGGCAAGCCAGGTCTCCATACAAGCAACTTACCCTTAATTAAGGATGGACAGAGGCCTAGCCCTTGTCAGAAGTTTCCTATCATGAGCTGCTAACAAGGGTGTTTATTCAGTCATAACAGGAGTTTAGAGACCTGCTGCTTACCTGCCTGTGGCCATCCCTGGTCTGCCCCTACCAAGCAGGCCCTCTCCTCATAAAAGTCAGAATCTCCAAAGGGTCAGAAGAGCTCTTCACTGTCTTATGGGTCCAACCTGGATTTTGTCTTGCTCATCATCACGGGCTCTGTGTGGGGAAGCTCGAGGGCTCGTTGCTGCTGCCCTTTCCCTCCCCTCTGCTGCGCAGGTGGGCTTGCGCTGCTGAGGTCGCCGGGCTTCCTGGCAGGCAGGTGGGCAGCATGTGGAGGCGGCGGTTGAGGTCTGTCCTCCAGGCCAAACTACGCAGAACACAAGGCTTTCCTGTCTCCTCTCCCTCCTTCCTCATCACATGTCTTTTGTTTGCACAGAAGAGGATTGAAGAATGAGTTTCTTTTTTATTTCTATCCTATTTTCTCTGTAAGTACAGTTTGCAAATCAGTCTGCTTGAGCCTCTGGTTTCATCTCCTGCCTCCCTTACTCTAGAGCAAAGCTTCTGCGTGCACCATAGACTCACCAGGAACACTTAAAAGCCCAGATGCCCAGCCTGCACTCCTAACTGATGAGGTCCGCCCCTCCGGCTGAGTCCCAGGCACACGCGTGTAAACTCCCCTAGTGTGTAGCCACGGGGAACCACTACCTCAGTGAAACAGCAACAGTGGACTAGCCAGAACAGTCTCCGCCAATCCAGGGCATTGCCCTGCTTTCCCTTTCATGATGGAATGATAAGGAAACCAAGCCTCATGCAGGTTCAGCTTGGTCTCAGAGGCAGCACAACAGGCAACAGCTTGGCTTCTAGCCCCTGATTAGCCGGCTTGAAATCCTGACTCTGCCATCACTGGGCTCAGCTCCCTCACCTACAGTGTGGGGCTAATAGCTGCACGTGCCTTGTAGGTGGTTATGGGGACCCATTTGAGTATTGTATGGAAACGGTTTAAAGGGGCAACTGGCCCATAGAGGCGCTGAATAAGTATCATGTGTTGCAGAATGATTTGCATTCATAAAACTTTATTGGACATAAACTTTAGCTCTCGGTGGTTTCTCTTCTGTCTCAGTGTCAATTTCCTCACCAAGGACAAAGCGTCCCCACTGACCTTTCACCCTTCTACATGCTCCTATATCCTGATGGTTCCAGAGTACGTGGAGTAATGTCATCTCTGTGATAAACACAGCTTTACTATGTCCTTGGATTTTCTTATACAGCAAGAAGAGCATTGGTACCATTTGGAATATATGTGGCCCAGTGGCTTTCTTTGGTGCCTTAAAAAATGTTTCCTTGAAGAGTTCTCTAAGTCCTCCTCTACCCTTCTCGAGGTGCTCTGAGAATGTTGGCTTCCTGAACAATGGCAGGCTCAGGAGATAGAAGGCACTTCTGTTTAATCTTGTCATACATATGGACTAGCCATGTTTGTTTGCTATTTCTGCATCCTGGACACAAATGGTTGCTCTTCACGTGTGTGTGTGTGTCTGTCCTGCGGGAGACCCTGCTCGCTGCGCCATTTGTCATGCGGGAGACCCTGCTCGCTGTGCCATTTGTCGTGCAGGGAGGCCTGCGGGGTCTCTGCTTCCGCTCCCCATACAAGAACGCAGGATATGGTGAGGCCAAAAAGGAACACCCACGGAGCCATAGGTAGGGGAGTCATACCACTATATTCTCGCTGGCGGCACTATACTCTCACTGGAGGCTGGATCCACACTGTCCGCAAACCGCCATCCACACTTGCCAGCCCAGCCACCATCTTCTTGCTAGCCCCCATTCTTCCTCTCTTCTCTCTGCTAGCACAGCCACAGCAGTTATATTAGTGGCCAATGGCTCATTGGTTACAGCTGACGGCCAACTAGCCACAGCTGATGGCCATCCAATCACATTGATGGCCATTTACTACCTGAGCCAGACACCTGTCTATGTGAGGCCGAGAGCCTGGAAACTTCTTTCTGGGGCTCTGCCCCCACAATGTCTGTGTTTGGGAGTGGGGTGGGTCAGAAAGGTGGAACCACAAGCTCCCATCTGGATCCTCTCCATGCTACTAAGTCTACACAGGGTTGACACAGACATGAGTTGGGGGGTACTGCCTGCGAATCCTAGTAACCAGAGATGGAGGGTGTGTTCTGGGGCACAACTTGGGGTAATTCCCATGGCCCCAAACACCCACCCGTCTCTGCATGCGCTCCTTCCCCATTTTAGATTTTGTCTGTCTATATTGTGACTCCCATAAGCTTCAGTGTCACAGACACTGAACATCAACCTGTCACCTACCATGTTTGGAGTCGCCTTCCGCAAGGAGGCTCAAGCCCACGCTTATGGATGGCATGCACTGAGAATGGGCTCTGCTGCTCTTGAAGAGGATTAAAAAATGGATGTAGCCCTTGGTTTTTCTTCCTTTACTAAATAAACCTACCAAATGCATCTTTACTTTAACAGAAGTCATTTAGGACAGCTGAAGTGTCTGAATAATTGACAAGCATGAAAACCTGCTGGAAATGGCAATGTTATTAGGCGGCTGTGTTTGTGGGTGTTCAGATGTGAATTAAACCAATCCATTACACTTGTTTGGCGTGCATTGGGGCTGCGATATTTTTATGCAGAAGCCATGAAAGGAGACACAGTTCAGTGGTGTTTATTAGTGACCTTGTCTTGTCCTCTGAATTATGGTCAGGCCGTTCAGAACATCAGGAGGTGGTGCTGACAGTCACGCCGTGTTTTCTGCGTATTCCATATCCGGGAGATGCTGCCGCCATCTCAGGCTTGGAGTTTGAAGTAGAGAGAGTGAATGTGGCTTTTTAAATCAGAAGTATTTATAGAACTAGGTTCTGATTTAACAATCCCTGAAGCCCTTGTGCTGGAAATAACAACACAAAGCAGTAGAGAGAGAGCCTCCCGCCCCATAAGACTCCCCCCACACACACACATAGTGTTTGCTCTTGAGGGCCTTCTTTGTGAAAAATTAAGGGTTTGCCAATATGACCAAAAGGATTTTAAACCGAAGATGGGGGTGGTGGAGGAAAATGCCCAGAGAATCCTACGGCACTGATGGGAGCAGTGACGTAGCTGAGGCATCCGTGAAGGTGTCTGCTGGCCTGGACTACCTCTAGAAAGAGGGTGGGTGGGCTCCCCAGTCCTGGACTTACAAGGAACCCTGGGGAATGTGTGGGCAGCACTTCCCACAGCAAGTGGAGCCCTGTCTCTGTCCAGCTGGGTCCTCTTCCTGGTGTCACATGACGTTCCTTCTCGGTGGTTCTCAGCCCGTTCGTTCACATGTCTGGGCTGCAAATCTATCCTGGAATGCTGGGGGGACTCAGGCATCTGATGCCTCTGGAACCCAGAACACTAATCCCCTTTTACCTGCGAACCCAGGCCACTTTGACACCTTCAGAACAGAAAAGTCTGACTGTATCTTCTATCTTGGAAACTTGACCTTCACCCCCATTCTTCCATTACATATGACTCATACTATAATTTTAAGAATAAAGATTTTCTGGCAATCTCATGCCAAAACAGATAAGACAAACAACAAAATCCCCCCCCCCCCCCAATTCCAAGTCAAATCTGCAGCAATTATCTCACTGCACAGCTAGAGTAACAGTCAGTGCCCAGGGCCACAGAAGACGCAGCTGCCAGTAAAGCTAAAGTAACCTAAGGCACCACGGGCGCTATAACATCCACACAAAGCGGTGATGTTTGCACCACGGTGTCACACCGCACGGGAAGGCAGCTCAGTTCTCGTAGCGGGTTTTCAGAGGGACACTGATAGAGAAAGAGATGAGGAAGGCAGAGGATGTGAAAGTAGCTCATGTTTTGGCCTGGAGAATAAAAGATTCATGGAGAGGAAGATTTTGTGTATGTTATTTGAATATGTTATCTATATTATAACATTTATTAATGATCTCAGCAATCCCATTCTGAATATCTGGTATGTGGTAGACCCTTGAAATATGTTGCCTCCTTTTAGTCCTCGCTACAACCCCATTAGGTGTGTATTATTGTTCCCATTAGACAGGTGATGAAACTGGAGTTTGGAAAAGCTAAGTGACTTGCCCAAATTCACACACTTAGTAAGTGACAAAGCTGAAATTCACATCCAAGTCCTTCTAGATCCAAAGGCCATCATATTCCTTCTCTTGTGTCTCCCTGGTATGTGGAAGAGAGTACACTTTCTCTGTGTGATGCCAGAGAACCGAATTAGAACTACAGGGAGGACATCAAAGGGATAGACTCTACTCAACTATGATGAAGAACTTTCTCATAGTAAGAGTTGTCCAGAGATGGAGTGACTCACCCCATCTGGACCTGAGTTTCTAGCTGCTCAGAGGTCTTCAGGCCAAGAACGAGAGGCTCGTGTTGAGAGTTATTTAATACTCTAAGAAGGAGATACCAGATGACCCCCGATGATCCTTCCTGTTTTATTCCTCTGTGCAAAGTAATCCCCCCAAACACACAATCTCAAATGGAGGTCAATGTAATATGCTAGGCCCATATCAATTTACTTTGAAACAATTCAAGTGCTAATTATGACATTTAGTAATATGAAAGCTTGCAGTTTCCCATTCACTCACTCATTCACTCATTCATTCATTCATTCACTCCACAGTCTTTTTCTGAGTGCCTACTATGAGCCAGGCCCTGGCGACGTGATGAATGACATGTAACCCTTGTCCTCAGCAGTATAGACGCAGGAAGGCAGAAAGATATGTAACAGGTGATTTTAATTCTTTGTGTAGCTATAATTAGAAAAGTATAGGATGTTAAGGGAGACCCAATCCAACTTTGTGGAAAGGGGGGGGGGCAGACTTAGGAGCTAGTAGGGTGAAGGGTGAAGAGGAACAGCACACGTAAAAGCCCTGGAGGCTTGAGAAACTATGGCCCAGATCAGAACTGCAAGCCGCCCCGTTGTACACGTCGGGTACGAGCGCCCCCTGCTGTTGCAGGAAGAGCTCAGCGCCCCTGCAGGGCGGGGCCTCCCCTCGACCCGCCTCCGGAGTGGAGCCCTCCGCGAGGATGCGCGTCTGTTCCAAGCAATGTCTCTGGCTCCCCCAGAACTTCCGCGTCAACGTCAAAGTCCTGAAAGGGGGCTGTTTCTCCTGAAATGTTCACTACGCCAGACCCATTCGGGATTTTTAAAAAAGAAAAGGGGTGACCGTTCTTTCTTCCACTGGGTGTTAGCCTTTGTCACTTAGAAACAAAGCAGGGTTGCTTGTGTCCCCTATGTTTCTTGGAGTACCTTGGTTCTGCTGGCGTCAGCTGCAGTCCATTGGAGTCACCCCGCAGGGAGAGGGTAGGGTGGTGTTGCAAGGGGACCGAAGCGGGGGAGGGGGTTCCTGCGAAACTGATGTCTCTGTTTCTCCCATCTCCCTTCTTTCCCCCCCCAGAAACCTCAGCACAACCTTCTTCCACGCAGACACCTTCCCACCTCATGCAAACAGTGCACTGAGGGTCTCCCACACTCTCAGCAACTTGGACGCATCTGAATCCCAGTGGGGGCAAAACCCAGATTCACCCTGGGGTCCCTGTAATGCACCTACATCCAGGTGTGATTTCAGAACCCTCAAATGTGACAGGTGAGGGGATCATCTTATTATTTTCCTACCTCCAAGACAGGACTGTACTTACACCATCTCAGACAGATGGCTAACTGTCCTATTTTAAAAGCTCTCCAGGGAGGACGATTTCACAATTCCCTGTGGCTGTCTGTTCTAGTATTTAATCATCTTCATTACCAGCGAGTTCTTATTTATGCCACATCTAAATCTCGTTGGTTGTGATTTAAGTCTTGTTCCTTGCGGGTAAACGCCATGGATCTTGTGCTTCAGGGCAGGGGAGGAATCTGTTCCTAATTTGGTGGCCTGGGACTCATCTATTTCAACACCCTTCTTTGGGGGTTATTTCCTTTATTGGTAAACATGCGGGTTGAGTTATGGGTGATTCCCAAGAACTCTTCTTGCTCTCAAATTAAAAGTGCCGCATAGGTGTTCTGGGCAATTCATGGAAATAATGCTTTGTTGCATGAAAAGCTTGTAGCTGAAATTTGAAACAATGCCACATAGACCTAGCCTCAGAAGCCATCTTTCCCTTAGTGACGCAGAATGAGACTATAGAAAGGAATGAACAGCTGAGGGGCTGCAGCACTCAAAGTTGGACCTTCCAGAGTCCCTGGAAGGTAGGCAACTTGGCCATCTGCAGAACAGAGAAGGGGTAGTCATGTTTTGTGGCTGCCCCAGCCTCTAGCTCCTGAAGTTGAGAAAGTGAACACTCAGAGGATGCCCCTGGTGTGCTAGGCTACATTTTCACCCTCCTCACCCTTCCCTATCTTTAAAAAGCCAGTGTCCTAGGAAGGGTAATACCCTAAGTCCTTGCCATGTTACTCTGTAGCGAGCTGTTAACTCCTATTAGAAGAAAGGAGCCTGCACAGAGTAGGGGCTGGGGTTACAGACAGGAGGGGATGGCAGGATGCCTGGGCAAGGGCGTTTGCCAGGAACAAAGACAAAGTCTCCATATCGAGCCAGAGGATACAGAAGACAAAGTTTACTTATTTCCCAGTTTCTCCAGAACATTCCTGTCTGCTACCTTTGGAATGCATGCCCTGAGGACATCTTGCTTTAGGGGAGAGTCATAGGGTGCAGTTCATCGCAGGCAAAGTTCCACCAGCTCAGCTGCCCAGGCCTCCTGCCTCATCTGTACATAGCGGTAAGTACAGCTTCAGCCAATGACAGGATGGTGTCACGAGACAGATTAACCTGCCATTCACTTGTATATTCTTACCTCCCCAAGCTCTTTAAAAGGAGACAGAAATAAAGACTTCGTTGTTGGGTAGGCATGCAAGGAATTTTAATCATCCGCACATGTAAATGTGAAATTGTACAATTCCTCTTGCTTTTATTACTGGGATCATCAAACACTACACTGGGTTCACTGTTGGCTGACAGCAATTCTTATGTTATTATTTCAGTGTTAGCCGGGGGTTAAAGTGTTTTAAGGACACAACTCAGTCTTGAAACTGTTAGTTAAAAGCCATAGGGTACTGAGGAGATTACATACTGTGTGATTCCAACTATACGACTTTCTAGAAAAGGCAAAACTATGGAGACAATAAAAATACCAGTGGGTGACAAGCGTAGTTGGGAGGAGATGCACAGGCAGAGCACAGAGGATTTTTAGGGCAGTGAAAATACCCTGTATGATGTTATAATGGTTCATATATGTCATTATACATTCATCTAAACCCACCGAACATACAACACCGAGAATAAACTCTCAGGTAAACTATGGGCTTTGGGTGATTTTGATGTGTCACTATTGGCTCATCCTGAGTAAAACACGTACTAGGGAGGAGATGTTAATAATGGGGGAGACGTGCATGATGGAGGGTAAGAGGTACGTGGGAAATCTCTGCTCCTTCCTATCAATGTTATTGTAAACCTAAAACTGCTCTCATAAATAAGGTCTTAAAAAACACACAAAGTAAAGCAAAACAAAACAACAACAACAAAAGTTTTGGGGGACACCAAAAATTGCTTTGCGCCTCTGAAGGGGAGAGAAAGGGCAGAAGATCCCATCTGAATCCAGTCTCCTGGGAAGAGGCAGTGCTCCCCACTTTGTTCAGATTAGGTGTGTGTGTGGGGGGGCACTGCAGAACCAGTTCTTTCATTGTATAGTCAGAGAAGGATTTAAATTTGCTCAGTATTCCAACTGTGCCCCCATGTGATTAATAGGACAAAGTCTGACGATACCGGAGCTTTCAATATAGCCTCCCCCCCTTCTCAAAGTTTGGGGATTGGCAGCCTCAGCGTCACCTTGTAAGAGAAACGCATGGTCTCAAGTGCTATCCACATCTAAAGAATCAGAATCTGTATTTGAACAAGATTCCCAGGTGACCTGAATGTACATTAAAGCTCGGGGAACACTGGGCTAGCTCACTGGAAGAATGGGTCCTTCCAGATGCATTCTGAGTGCGTGGTCGCAGGCAAAATTGAGAAGCAGGCAAAGTTTTCCTTTGGGACCATCCACTCTACTTTTCGGTATTCTTTTCTCTCATTCAAGCATCTTTCTCCCTCTATTCTATTTTACTCTCATCCCTTCCTCCCTGTCCCACCCCCCAAAAAACCAGACAGACAATATCAAAGACTGCACACTCAGTATGGCCCGAGTTCCTTGCATATAGTAGAACACAGACATGAGAAAGTAATTCATGTTAAATTGTTAGTGAGTTAGGAACTTGAAGAGTTCTTTCTCATAGAGTACTGTACTCTAAAATAGGATACTTAATGAATCATTCTTTAACCTAAAGATGACATTTCTGTTCGTAGAAATTGAGTCACTGTGGCACTCTAATGGAGACTGCAGATATCTGGGAATAGGGTGATTTCTTAATCACTCAGTTGACACTATGGAAGCACCCACTTAATCTAACTACATAACAGGCTGGCCTTTACTGAAAGGGTGACCCCTAAAACTTCTCAGACCTGGAAGTACTCATTATGCTCCCAGACACTGTGAGCTACTTTTCGCACACTTCTTTCTTATCTATATTACTTTGATGTACTTGGACACTTAAGATACAAAGTCCAGTTTTAAAAATAAGCAATGGATTTTAGGAGGGTTTTGATAAGCCAAAGAAACATAAAAGAACTGTTGAGACTTGAATCCGGAACTATTCCTGGAGATGGCTGGATCCATGCTGAATAGGGGGCCATGGTTTTGCCAGGCAGCTTTGACATGTGATGACGACTAATATGTCTTCAAGTGTCCATTTTCTTTCCAGTTACTGTAGGAACGCATCTGGCTTGCATGGTATTTCTCCTTTTCATCGTTGCTCTGATTTTTTTCTTATTCAAGTTACTTTCCAGGGATCCATTCCAATATCACAGCAATTCCCTGAGTGTCCTGGACCCAGGTGTTGTCAGAGGTGAAATCCCTAAACATGAATTTTGTCAATAAGCGCTTATAAAAGACAGATTCTGGGAAAAGGAAAGGGATAAATCCAGGTGTTACAGATGGGTCGTTGGCAAATGCAAGAATTGCAAATGTTATGTAAGCAAACACAGCTTTTATAAGTAGGAAATTGCAAAAGACAGATACAGTGAGTGATGAGCTGTGGGGCCAACAGTCAACCACTTGCACATAATGAGGGCCTCTTACTAGAAAAGCTAGAGCCAAAACTTTCAGGCAGAGTCCCAGCCCCCTAGCAGAGGGTCTTTTTAGCTAGGCAGGCTACTAAATAATGATAAGAGGACAAGTGAAGCAACCTCACTTTAAACTAATCTCCCGGGGTAACCTACCAGGGAGCTTTTTCAGGAACATTAGCTACCAGCTCAAGGCCAGCCTTTCATGTAGATACTTTTGTGAAATGATTAAGGGAAGTAGGGCAAGTCTCCTGGTCCCAAAATATCTCCTCTACCAGGCTGCAACATGCCTGAAATTGCACCATTAGCAATATATTCCTTTGGATTAACTTCCTGCCACCTTCAGTGATTGATAGAAGGAGCGTTCATTAATTTATCAAATGTTTCTTAAGCATGTACTATGAGCCAAACACTATTCTTGGTAAAGGAAATTTAAAGGCAAGTAGAACACGGTTCTTGCTCTTTAGGTGCTCAGTGTAGTCAAAGAGACAGGAGGTAAACAAATAACCAAATAAATAATAATAAGCAATATAACTGGAGCTTTGACACAGATCAATACAAGACTCTATGGGAGACAGTCTGGGGAGGTTTTAGGACATGATTCTCGAGCTGAGTCTTACAGGATGCAAAGGATGCCGGACAGATGCAAAGAATAGAGGCTGGCAACTTGGATGTGGGAGAGAAGGATTAATGGGGCCATGGGGCCCTATGGGTGGGGGGGAGCATCCCTGTACCTGGGCAGGAGGTTACTGTGGGTTCCTGTGGAACATCGTGGAGGTGTGTGATGCCCACTGTGTGTTCAGAGAGTGCTTTGAGGCGGGGGTCAGGAGCAGGATTTACACAAAGAGATGGAGGATGGCAAAGACCAATTTTCTCCTTGGCCACTTTGTTGAAAGTATGACAGCACCAGATTTTTCTTTCAAGTCATCCCCTCTTTATTCAACTTTTTGCCACCCACAGTCTGCTTTCCTACTCAACAGAGGCTCAGCCATAACTTCAGCACAGCAGATTTTGAGATTGGAGAGTAAAATTTCATTTGTGTGTGTGCGTGTGTGTGTGTGTGTGTGTGTGCGCGCGCGCGCATGTGCTTTAACATTCATAATTTGGGTATTGAAGATGGCTGAAGTGAAGTCTTTGTATAACGGGAAATATTTTAGCCCCTTGATAACCAACCCTCTGTAAAGTTGATCAGTCCCAGTAAACGGAGCTTGCTGTCTGCCAAACAATGCATCCTGACGGGGCTCTAGATAAATGCATAGTCCTGACAGCAAGCAGTTGAGTTAATCTAACTACTACCCTTACAGAACTTGCTTTCAGAGTTTTAAGGGAAATTTTCCAGCAGAAAATGGTTATTTGAATAAAATTGTTGAAATTTAGTTTGCCTTTCCTGAGAAATTTGGCAGAATTTGGTTCACAAAGTCTAAATGCAGGCGGGGTGCTGTGGGGATGTTCCATACTCATGACTTCCACTTCTGAAGAACTGGTTTCAAATATCTTCTCTTCAAATACATAACGGACTCTTACATAAGAGAGGCCAACTCTTCTCTTTGTCCAAAAAGGGAAAAAAGACAAAAAGAAAAGGGTTAGAATTGTGGTTCATGATATTTAGGTCGATCCAGGAATGATTACTGAGTGCTACCACAGAGTGTTAAAGATGACGTAACATTCTATCTTCCTGGTAATAAACACCCTGCTATTTCTATACTTATACTCACCATACCTTTTCATACTAGTATTTCATTTTATACTCAGAACCCTTCCCTTCAGGTGTTTCCCAGTTCATGGTTGAAGGAACTGATACTCAAAGAACTTAAGACTTAGCTAAAGTCACATCTGAATAGGAATAGATATAAGCCCTGAACTCAGAGTTCATCCTAATACCCAACTCAGTTGGCTCCTAGACCATAAACAAAGATACTACAGATTCAGATCTGTCCAATAAATCTTGATTGAAGGCCAGAATGGAAAGAATTCCTTCAGAGGCTGAGAAAATTCAATCTCAAGTCGATCAAAGGGTAGATACAGACAGTGACGTCCCAGCGTCTGCCTTGTTTGGCCTTTATGGATTAAAAACATACTTACAAATGGAAGGTTCTGCCATGGAAATGCAAATAATCTGGGCTCAAAAAGCCTCCTCGGGAGGGTTTGGATTGCCTTGCTGCTAAGGTTGTCTCTGTGCCCTCTCTGGGATAACGTGGCCACGTGACACTTGGCACTTCTTTCTCTAAGGATCTCAAAAAGGTGAATAACATTGATGAGGGAGGCAAATTGTCCAAGATCGTCTGGGGATAGAAAACAGAGTGAGAATGAGAAAGCAGAGATGTTCATTTGTTTCACAAGCATGTATTGATATGCCAGGTACCTGCTGTCGGTAGCCTGCCCTTCTTCTCACGAGCCAGCGCAGCCCATCAGCTGGACTGCCAGCGTGGGTCTGTCTCCCAGGACTGGGCCTGTGCTGAGTCAGGAGTCTCCACACTGTTTTACATGCACATTCCCCCAAAAGAGTATTGAAGAAGTATGTACCTCATCATACATTTTAAGTTGACATCCAAAAATTTTCATGATAAGTTTAAATGGTTGTAAATGATGCAATTTCTGGTGCTTTGTACATCTTGACAGTTTAAAACAAAACAAAATTGTTGCATCACTCTGTAAAAAGTTTCCAATGAAATATAAACATCATAGCTACTTGAAACCTTCTATTATCCACTCAAAAATACATAAAAGCTTATTTTTTAAAAAACAAAGATTTTGCATCATTCCTTTTCTCCTTGAAAAAATATTTCCATTCTGTTTCCTCCATAAAATTTTACCCTGAAACAATATATTTTTATGCTTGAAAGTCTTTCATTGATTACACTACCATACTACTCTGCAATAAAAAGAGGTATAGAAATTGAAATTGAAATTAAAAAATATTTCCTATGACTCTAAGGCTTGGTGCTACAAATTTCTTCTGGGTTGAATTATCATTGCAAATATTATTAATGTAAAATTGAAAAAAACAACATAATTACATTATGAGCTTTTAAAGTAATTACTAATATAAAATTTCAATAGTATTAGAACTATATCTCTTAAAAACATGGATGATTACAGAGGTATGGCGTCTGATTAAATGAGGCTTTCTAGACACCAGTATTTCAAATGTCTCCTTTGGTGCCCTGGAGGTAGTCACACCATGGGAAAGAGACCATGGAAGAAAGGGGTGGGTGGCGAGTGTGAAAGGCGTGCCTGCCTCTCTCCTGTAGTGTGGGGGAAGGATGGCTGTGAAAGGTCAGACGGTAAAGGAAAAGTGGCAGGCAGCCTCCAGTCTGTGCCCCAGGTTGTTCTCCAGCCAGTGTTAAGACTGAGTACCCATGAAAGTTGAGGATCTGGAAATTGATTCCATTAAAACCATCCATTTATACCACAAGGGTTACTCATACACCAGTGTGAAGATGCCATAAACTACTCCAAACATTTTCCAAGCCTATTTGGGAAATTGTTAACACGTATATGATTCATCCATACAAGAGCAGTTTGCATAAACTAGTCAATGTAAAAACAGCATAAATATCCCTTTACTTGCAGCAGATTTTGGGGTATTTCATCTGTAGAATCTGTTGAAGTAGATACTCACTGATTTATCTAGAACAAGTAAAAACTATTACATGCTGCATAAATTATAAATGTTCTCAATATTATCCCATCACAAGATCATTATGGTTATAACCTGCCCTCATAGGAATTAGAATCATTGACTGCTGATTGGAATGGAAACCAATTGCACTGATCAGAACTTGGCAAATCCCTAATCACACATGGGTCACACACACAGAGTTGTTGATTTACGCTAGTCTGTTCGTCAGGACAGGCAATGTTACACACTGGTGATGACTTCCAAATTCTTGAGATTTCATACAACAAATGTTTATTTCTTGTTCATCTTACATGTCCAGAGGGGTCAGTGGGAGAGGTTCCACTTTACAAAGTCCCTCAGAGATTAGGCTGAGGGATTCTGCTCCATCTTGGAGCTGTACTACATGGGTTATGTAGCAGAAGAGAGGAAGGGGAGCATCACAATGGGTCTTTTGTCAACTCAACGTGGAAGTGACACGTCACTTCTACTTACATTTCATTGGTCAGAACTGGTCCAATAGTGTGCCCAAATGCAAAGTGGTCGAGAAGTGTACTCTTCGTGTGCCCAGAAGGGGAGGAAAACATAATATTCTTAGAACTAAACTCAGTAGGAGGTGATATACGTGTCAATTTATAAGCAGCATTAGTCATTTTAGAAAAAAAATGATTTCCAAGTGTTGGTTAATAACAAAATAATGATGCAAAATATGGTTACAGAAGCAGGACTGAACATGAGAATGGCAGAAAATTTGAGTCTGATATGGAAAAAGGCAAAACTGATAAACTTCGAAAAAAATGAAATTTGTCTTCAAGTATGACTTTGACCTAAGATTCCTCTAATAGGTGGTGCTAGTTCTGCAGGGTCATATGAAGAGATGGTTGGAAGTGTCCTGCCACACTTAAAAACTCTGCCAAGTTCTTGGTTCTACCAGACTCCACCTGGCTGCTAATTGGAAATCATTTGGCAAGTTAATGATAGTCACTACTAAGAAGATATCCTTTTCATGGGCCATGTAAGCCCCTCGACTTTGCTTCAAGTTGTTATCTAAATATAGTATGGGGCACTGATTAATCTCACTGGAGGTGTTTAGCTATAACTTCTCTATCTCCTGGGACTTGGAAAATCGCCTTGAAACAATTTAGAAGATTGAGTGATTAAGCCAGATCTGGTATCAAGGGTAATTAGTTATAGGTCATTTCGGTTTACTTTTTGAGAATGTAAATATTTGGAGTTATTCCTACGTGTGTAGCCTATATTAGAATTCTTTTAGATTTGATACAGGGATGGGACTGCTGTAGGTTGACCTAAAGGCATCCCTATAAAAGATCCCCAGACTCTACAATCAGGACAGAATCATCTTTGATAACGAGGTCTTAGGGAACAAATACACTTTTTTGTCTGCTAAGGTGCCCTTGCCCCAAATGTTAGGCAAAGGGTTACTTGACCTATGTCAGACTAGGACCCAGATATTTTCAAGGCTGTGTGATTTCTGATATTATAGGAAAGCAAGCTAGGAATTAATGCCATGGAACTCTGAGAGGGATACATGCAAAGTGACCATTCAGGAAAGAATAATCCAGAGCACAAATATCAACTGAGCCATCATCCATGGATAAGAAGAAGAAGAACCAGGGGTCAGAGACAGAAAACATTATAGATTGAATGCCAGCCGACATATTGAAAGAAAGGTGAACTTACCAAGAGGTATATTAATAGGAAGGCTGTGAATTCAACACGAGTTGAAAGATGATTTCTGAGGGCCAGAGAAAGGTGTTTACTCTCAGGACCATGTTTTGAAGATAACAGAGAACTTGGAATGCATTCACAGAAGGGTAGAGGAGAAGAAAGAACGTTTAGAAAGCTGGTTAAAAGGGGAAGGTTCTGGAAGGCCTACTGAAGAGAAGAGAACATTTTCCAGTTTACTTTGAGAAAACACTATCTAGTGCCAGTGAATACTTTTGGAATTGGCCTGGAACTCTTAAGAAGGTCAAGGGGTTAGGGAAGCTTGGTAGCAGAATGAGTGCTGGGGTTCAAAGTCAGGTCCATTCCTACCCAGCTGAGCTGGTGTGGCCAAGTTACTTAACTTCTCCAAGCATTCAATTTCTCTAATTTAAAAACTGGGGATACTGTTTAACTCATAGAGTTTTTATAAATATGAGATTGAATATTGAGGGAAAGGAATGCCTTCTACAGTCCAGCAACTATACTAGATTCATTAACACGTTAGTTAAGTCTTCACATATGCCCATAATTTTCATTTTATAAATGAAGAAACTGAGTCTCAGAAAGAGAGAGAGGTTGCCAAAGTTTCAGTAACTAGTAATGTTGGATTTGAGATTTAAATGAGAATGGGTGAAGGGTTGTAAGTGTAAGTTAAGGTAGTATGGTGGGTTGAATGCTGGCCCCTCGAAATACATGTCCACATATTAATCTCTAGAAACTATGAATCTTACCTTACTTGGAAAAATGGTCTTTGTCAATATAATTAACTTAAGGACCTTGAGATGAAGATATCATCCTGGATTATCCAGTGGGCCCTAAATGTGATGACAAGTGTTTTGATAAATGAGAGGCAGAGGGAGATTTGACAGTCAGAAGGGGAGGAGGCCACAGGACCACAGAGACAGAGATTGGCGTGATGTGGCCATAAGTCAAGGAATGCCAGCAGCCACCAGAAACTGGAGAAGGCAAAGATTGGATTGTCCCTTGGAGGCCCTGAAGAGAGCATGACCCTGCTGGATTTTGGACTTTTTTTTTTTTTTTTTTACCATTAATGTCACTTTTTTTTTTATTATTAGTTTCTGGTGCACAAAACAATGTAATAGTTAGACATTTACCATTTATATCCCTCACACTGTGTCAATCCCCCTCCCCCCATCCACTATCCCTCTGATATCGCACACAGCCAATACCTTTCCACTGTCTCTATTCCTAATGCTGTACTCTGCTTCTTGTAACTACACACACACACACACACACACACACACACACACACACACACACACACTCACATATAAACTTGTAGTTGACATTCATTATTGTTCAGCTTCAGCTTCAGGTGTACAGCGCAGTGATCAGGCATCTACATCTTCTCTGAGGTGGTCTCCCTAACGAGACAAGTGTCCACTGGATACCCTACAAAATATTTACATTATTATTGATTACATTCCCCATTATTAACTTTCGTGATCCCGTGGCAATCTTGTGGTTACTGACTGTGCTTTCTAATACCCTCACCTACTCCCTTATCCCCACCCCCATCCCAGTTTTTTCTCTATGTCTCTGAAACTGTTTCTGATTAGTTCATTCATTTATTCTTTTCTTTACATTCCACGTATAAGTGAAATCATATGGTATTTGTCTTTCTCTGTCTGACTTATTTTACTTAACATAATGTTCTCTAGGTCCATCCATGTTGTTGCAAATGGTAAGATTTCTTTCTTCTTTATGGCTGCGTAATGCTCCATCATATAAATGTACCACAGTTTCTTAATCCAGTCACCTACCGATGGGTATTTCGGTTGTTTCCATGTCTTGGCTATTGTGTATAGTGCTGCAATAAACATAGAGGTACATAAATTTTTTTGAATTAGAGTTTTGGATTTCTCCGGATTGATAGCTAGGAGTGGAATTGCTGGATCATAAGGTAGTTCCATTTTCAGATTTTTGAGATACCTCCATACTGTTTTACATAGTGGCTGCACCAATCTGAAATCCCACCAACAGTGCACAAGTGTTCCCTTTTCTCCACATCCTCGCCAGCACTTGTTGTTTGTTGATTTATTGATGATAGCCATTTTGACTGGGGTGAGGTGGTATCTCATTGTGGTTTTTATTTGCATTTCTCTGATGGTTAGTGAGGTTGAGCATTTTTTCATATGTCTGTTTGCCATCTGTATGTCCTTTTTAGAAAAATGTCTCTTCATGTCCTCTGCCCATTTTCAATTGGGTTGTTTGTTTTTTTGGAGTTGAGTTTTTTTAATAAATTTGTGATATTAACCCCTTATCGGATATATCATTGGCAAATATCTTTTCGCATTCAGTAGGATTACTTTTTGTTTTATTGATAGTTTCCTTTGCTGTGAAAAAACTTTTTAGTTTGACGTAATCCCACATGTTTATTTTTTCTCTTACTTCCCTTGCCTGAGGGGATATATCAGTAAAAATCTTACTCTGGGTAATGTCTGTAAAGTTTCTTCCTATATTTTCTTCTAGGAATTTTATGGTTTCAGGTCTTACATTTAAGTCTTGAAGCCATTTTGATTTTATTTTTGTATATGGTGTAAGGAGGTGGTCCAGCTTCATTTTTTTGCATGTGTCTGTCCAGGTTTCCCAGCACCATTTATTGAATAGACTGTCTTTACCCCACCGTAAATTCTTGCTTCCATTGTCGTAGATTAAATGACCATATAGGCATGGATTTATTTCTGGACTCTCTATTCTGTTCCATTGATCTGTGGGTCTGTTTTTATGCCAGTACCATGCTGTTTTGATTACTGTAGCCTTGTAGTATAATTTGATGTCAGGTATCATTATACCTCCCACTTTGTTCTTATTTCTCAAGATTGCCAAGGCTATCCGTGGTCTTTTATGGTTCCATATAAATTTTAGGATTATATGTTCTATTTCTGTGAAAAACGTCATTGGTAGTTAGATAGGAATTACATTCAATGTGTATATTGCCTTAGGCAGTATGGACATTTTAACTATATTAATTCTTCCTATCCATGAACATGGTATGTGTTTCCATCTATTTGTATCTTTTTTCATTTCTTTCTTCAGTGTCTTATACTTTTCTGAGTACAGATCTTTTACTTCTTTGGTTAAATTTATTCCCAGGTATTTTATAGTCTTTGAAGCAATTGCAAATGGGATTGTTTTCTTATTTTCTCCTTCTGATGTTTTATTATTGGTTTACACAAATGCAACTGATTTCTGAATATTAATTTTGTGTCCTGCTACTTTACTAAATTCATTTATCAGCTCTAATAGTTTCTTGGTGGAGTCTTTAGGGTTCTCTCTATATGGTATCATGTCATCTGCATATAATGACAATTTTACTTCCTCCTTACCGATTTGGATGCCTTTTATTTCTTTTTTTTGTCTGATTGCTGTGGCTAGAACTTCCAGCACTATGTTGAATAGAAGCGGAGAAAGTGGACAACCTTGCCTTGTTCCTGATCTTAAGGGGGATGGTTTTAGCTTTTCCCCATTGAGTATGGACTGCGAGGCATTACTGATAAACCTGCTTTACTGTATCCAGTTGGGGTGCTTCCTAAAATAAGCTGCACTCTCAACCCTTACTATTCCCCCAAATAAGACAACCAAATTTTCGCTGTAATGGAGAAAGGTTTACAGCCCAAAGACTCTGGATTTTGGACTTCTAATCTCCAAAACTGAGAGAATAAACTTCTGTTGTTTTAAACCACCTGGTTAGTGTTGTTTTTTTTTTTTTTTTTTTTTTGCAGCCACAGGGCACTAATACATGTAGAAATGGCTTCCACTTTGTGATGGCCTTCGAGTACCTCAAAAGTGGACTCTATATTGGATTGGGTCTGAGCCTAGACTGAGGGGGTTCCTTCTGGGGATCAGCAGGTCACCCACATGAAACTGACTTCCTCAGGGCCTTGAGGAGCAATTAAGAAAATCTTTATGATGATTTAACTCTTCTTTTGGTATCAGCTTTTCTTTGCAAAAAGCCATAGGAGATGTGGCCATGTGGCCCCATTTAACAGATGAGCAAACAGGGGTACAGGCTGCTTATATGACTTAGCCTGGACTGTTGACTTGCTAAAGTAAAAAGAGAGCCATAATTTGAGCTCACATGTGGTGTATGAATTCTCCCACCAGGAGAGCCAGTCCCAGGATCAGGCAGTTGACCATTTTGCTGCTTTCTGTCTTTGGTGGTTAAATACAGTATTGCTGAAAATCACAAGGGTAGGCATTTATCACAATGTTGTTATCCCTGCCATTTAAGGTTGCTGTAGAATGAGGATTGAATTCCCCTCACACGCCAGAGACTCTGGCCTCCCCTTGGGATTGAAATTGGGATTGAGCTACCAGCAGAGTTCTCCTTAAATGAAATATATAAAGATAACCCAGTGGGTTAGCAGGGATCTGGTCTGTCCTGTGGCTGCTTGACAAGTAGGTGAAGAGAAGAGATTTCAATGTGATGTAGGTAAACTCTGCCAGGAGAGGTTCTTAAATACTGACATGGGTTGTGAAGGCATCGGTGTTATTGTGGGTCTTTCGAAACAAAGGGAAGTGTCAACTCTGCACCCTCTTCAGCTCTGCTCTCTGAATTGTGAGTTGGGAGAATTTTCCTGAAGCCTTCTTCTCCCTTCCATTTTAGTTCTAGTGCCTGAAATATCTTGTGTAGTAGAGTGGACTGCACGGCCTCTGGATTTGCATAGAATTGGGTTCAAATCCTAATTCTATTACTTACTGAAGAAGCAATCTTGGGCAAAAAAGTAACCTGTTAGCTACCATTTTATGCCTTTAAATGGGGGTGGTGAGTCTTTTTGGCCAGGTTATAGTGAAGTCAGAACACACAGAATCTTGATAAATCTTTCTTATGGGATAAAGGATAATAACTGTTAACATCAAATGACAACGCTGCACATTTCACATGCTTTACGTAGATTATTGAATTCACACAACCATCCTAGGGAGGAAGGTACCACCGTTAGCTCCATTTTGTAGAAACTGGACAGTAGGAGGTAAAATCAGGTGACAGTCCACACAGCTCATAGCAGGGAGACCCTGGTTCCATGCCTGGCCTGTCTCCAGAGACCGGGCTTCTCATTGCAGTTAAAGTTCCTGCCATAGTAACTGGCATTCACTAGGTGTTATCAAGTGGTGGCAATGGATTCAACAAATATATACTGAGAGCACCTATGTTATATGCCGGGCACTAACTATTTACTCATGAAAACATCTAAGCAAGTAACGTGGGAAAATGTGGGAATACTACACTGATGTGCCAGCGAGGTGTGATCAAGGAAGCAGTACCTGCACGAGTACCAGGCAGCAAGGGACTTGTCCTTACCCAACTGTGCGAGCTGGTGATGAGTCTGTGGAAGGCTGTTGCCGAAGTTGCTTTAGATCAGCAGAGCCAGAAGTCCAGAAGAAAAGCTGGATGTGATATAGGAGGCCAAACTGGAACCCTCAAAGACAAATGGGACCCCTATTTGTCTCTTGCCTCTTCCAACCTTGTTTATAAACATAAAGCTGGTACCCTGTACCACAGACCTGGACATATGCTTTGTCCAGGGCCCAGAGTCGCTGAAGGAGAAGAGCTGGCAGGAACTGGAGGAGCTGTGGGCCCACACCAGCAGGGGAAGCCAGCAGATGGGTGACACGGTGTTGCATGTGGAAGCAGTGCCTGGAGCCATGCCCTGACCCTCACAGCATGAAAGCTGTTGCTTCCCTTCTACCTTCCAAATGCCCCACAGTATCTTTTGTGAACAAGCCTAAGCTGGAAGCACACAGGAAGGGAATTCTGGGAAATATAGTTCATGCTTGGTTAAGTTGATGCAATACCAAACGAGTACACTGATGCTCCAATCTCTGGCCTCTGAGAAGGAATGGTTCTGGGTGGCCCTATATTGAGGTAAAGAGGGTAACCTCTTGGAAAGCACATTGAAGCAGGCCCTTTTGACTCACCTCTTCTGACTCTGACTTGCCATAAGGCTTGCCCATCACTTTTAGTCTGGTCTGAAATGCCCACCCTTATAGATATACACAGACGACCCTATGGGTTAGAAATGAAAGAATGAAACATATTCCCAGGTCACTGTGAGCACCTTATCTTGGTGCTCCTAGCTCTCTACCATCAGCACAGCGTGGCTGACCCTAACCAGGCACCTGAGGATGCAATGAGGAAACCTGAGCATTTGTAAGACATACCAAAGAGGTCATTTTTGCAGGCGGGTGTTGGCATTTAGTGCTGAGAGGCTGTAAAGGTAGGCAGAGGGAGAGGAAGGGAAGGGACACTTTGGAGCTTTGATGGGAGAGTTATTCCCAAGTGCTCTTGGCTAGGGAGCAGGGATAGGGCTCTTTCCTGAAGGTATGGGTCCCCAGGGAAGAGAAGGGCCTGCCTGGCAAACTGGCTGTCGAAGCCCTGGGTCAGACAGGAAAAAAGAAAAAATGTACCTGCAATTCCACTTCCCAAAGAAAGCTATCGTCAATATTTTGATGTGAGCTCTTTGTAGTCGCTTTCCCAGTTCAAATATATACCTGTCTTTAAAAGAAAAATGAAATCATAGCATACATGATATTTCATATAACATTTTATATAGAAGACCCTGTTTTTATTGTAGTGTAAACAGTCTTTTTTCCATTAACCCTTAATATTGTTCACATCTATGTAAAAATTTCACCCTCGTTTATCTATGAAGCATAGACTCTGAGGACAGATTGCTGAGGTTCACATCCCAGGTAGTCCAACATTTACTACCATGTTTCCCAAAAAATAGGGTCTTATATTAATTTTTGCTCCAAAAGACACATTAGGACGTATTTTCAGGGGATGTCTTATTTTTTTCATGTACAACAATCTACATTTATTCAAATACAGTCATGTCATCTTCTTCTGGAACATCGTCATAACATACTAAATGTATACGTCTGGCTGACGATCTTAACTGGGGCTTATTTTTGGGGTAGGTCTTACTTGTGGGGAAACATAGTAGCTGTGAAAACTTGGGCAAGAGAGTTAACTCTTCTGTGCTTTAGTTTCCTCACCTGTAAAAGGAGGATAAGAGTACAGTGATACCTCGGTTTTCGAACGTAATCTGTTCCAGAAGACTGTTCGAGTTCTGAAACATTCGAAAACAGCCGACAGCTAGGCCTCAGGATCTTGCACTTGGTGGAAGCTGCATGACATGTTCGACTTCCGAGGCGTGTTCGGAAACCGAAACATTTACTTCCGGGTTTACAGCGTTCACGTTCGTAAACCGAAATGTTCCTCAACAGAGATGTTCGAAAACTGAGGTACTACTGTACTCCCCTAGTTGTTCTGAGAAGCAAACAACTTTTTAGATGTGGATAATCTCTCAATGTTATTATGTAGTCAACCTTTTTTGTTGGATATTTAGATTGTTTCCAAGCTTTTCTCTCTTATAAATACACTGTAATTAACAAACTCAGTGCACTCTTAATTGCTTCCAAAGGAAATATTTGTGGTCAATTAAGGAATCTTTTCCAGAGTGAATCATGTGCTCAACGTACACCAACTGTCCATATGCACAAAGCAGTATGCTAGGCACAAAGAAAAATGAGCACAGTTCTCTTCCTTAAGACATTGAAAGCACAGTAGGGGGCAGATAAAAGGCACATTCGTATACAAATACAATACTATACAGAAATTCAACACTATGTAGATAGAGGTATAGACAAATGAAGAACTATGGGAGAGGAGAGAAGAGGGAGTTCCTTCAGCCAGAGAATTAAATCATGCAATAAAAAAGAAAGAAAAACTTCCTCCTCTGCTCCCACCATCTCCCAAATACCCAAATCAGAATTCAGAAGGGTTTCTGCCTGTCATGTCGAGAATTTGTTACCTCAATAGAGAACACCAAGGGCTGTGTTCCAAAGTTAGAAGCCGAGATATGGGCTTACATTGCAAGGCCAAACATTTAGGAAATACCTTTTTCTGGAAGGGAAAGAACACATTTCACAGCTGAAAAGAGAAGTGAAAAATGAAACTAAAGAAGCATGAAGGTAATATTTACTTGCTAGATTTATACAGTGCCTACCTTTAGAAAAGCCTGGCTATAAATCCAGCCTGTGCCCCCCTAACACACATACACTGTTCTCACTTATCTGGCTTTTTGTGAATTCTCTGCAGCACATTTTACAATCATTTCACTGTCATTTTAAACAGCACACTTCCCTGCCCCAACCCAGCTCACCCTGTCATACCCTCTAAGACCAAATGCAAATTTGGAGGCAGCCACTCCTGGCCTAAGTGCAGGCTCCACAGTTTACCAGCTGGGTGACCCTGGACATGTAACTTAAGTCTCTAAGTCTCAGCTTCCACATCCGTAAAATGGAGATAATAATAACAATACCATCTAGCATATAGGATTGCAAGGAGGATTACATGGCAATGCCTGTAAAGCAACTTTCACAGCACAGAACACACAATAGTGTCAGCTATTATTCTTCCTGTTCTACAGCATAGAAATAGTGTGTGTGTGTGTGTGTGTGAGAGAGAGAGAGAGAGAGAGAGAGAGAGAGAGAGAGAGAGAGAGAGAATCATTCCTGGAGTGTTTGGGGAACAGTAAGGATGCCTGTGTGGCTGGGCAAGCAGGAGAGCAGTAGGAGAGGACAAGAGAAGTTGTACACACTGTTCACGTGGATCCGTGCAGGCTGCTCTAAGGACCTTGGCTTTTCCTAAGTGACGTGGAGTGCCTGTGGCGGGCTCTGACCAGAGAAGTGCTGTGATATGACATTTTAAATAGATTATCTGACTGTCAATTGAGAATAAACCACAGGAGGGGTGGGGAGGGGAGACCAGGGAGAGCAGCCTCTGTACAAACCTAGGTGAAAGAAGATGTTGGCTCAGATTTGAAGGCAGCAGGGGGAAGAACTGAGAAGTGGCTTTAGCTGAAGGTAGAACCAAGGAGGTTTCCTGAAGGATTAGATGTGGGGGTATGAGAGAAAGGAGTCTGGAATGATTCCAGGTTTTGGGCCCCATCAAATGCAATGGGGAAGGCCATGTGAGGAGCAGGTTTGTACGGAAAAAAGGAATTCAGTGTTTGGATATGTTAGGTTTGAGTTGTCTATTGATCACCTAAGTGGAGACAGAGGTTGGTTGTATAGCCTCGCATTCAGGAAGAGAGGTCTGGGCTGGAGATACAAATTTGATATAGGCAGCTGCTTAAACCCATGGAGATGGATAGGATCAGCCAGGGAATGAGTGGAGATGCGAGGTGAGGTCTGAGAACATGAAGGGTTTGCGGGCTCCTCTGCCAAGGCTCAGGAAGCCCACTTTGGAGGATCCCGGGCCTGCAGGGGGTGCGGTGGTACTTGCTGTGGCTGCGATGAGTTGGAGAGAAATGTTTGCTTCTTATGGAAGGAGAAGCGCTCAACAGATTCCTGCCGGAGTGGCAAAAATAATTAAGAGAAGTAGGTAAGGATATCCTAGTAGAGCACGTGCTCGGCTGCCTCCAAGGAATTAGAATACCTGGGTCTATTAATCTGTTCAGACATCTGGGCACCACTGCTTTCCCTGCGAAGCTCCGCCCTCGGGCTCTCTTCCCCCCCCCCCCCCCCCCCCCGTCTTCCGATCCTAGCCTCTGTATGTCTGTATGTCACTTCTACAACCACTTTGATTATAATTGATCAGGCAGAATCACGGAATCACGGCTCATTTTGCTGTTTTGTTCAGTGGCCGGGTCTGCAGAGACTCAGCTAGTTGGGCAGATTGTAGTCCCCCCTGTTGGAATTCCGCTCACAGAGGCCTTCCCGTCGTGGACTGACACGCAGGGACGCGGGGGTGCTGCCGAGGATTACGGGGGGCGGAGGTCTGGAGGCGGAGGGGCGCGCAGGGGGCTGTCGGTGCGGCGCCCGCGCAGCCCGCCAGCGCCCACGATCGGCCCACGCCCCGCCCCCGGGGGGGCGCCACGCGCAGCCCCCCGTCGCCGCCCTTTCCGAGCCCGCGCCTCGCCTGCGCCCCTTGACGTCATGTGGGCAGCAGGGCTGGCTCCGTGGCGCAGCCGAGGGCCGAGCCGGTGCTCACTGGGGGCTCGGTCCCTGCCGTGCGCCCTGCGTCGTGCGCCCTGTCCTGCGCGCCGCCGCCGCCGCGCCACATCTGGAAGCGTTCAGCGCGTCTGCCTCCAGCGCGCCGGGCGGGCGGGGAGGGCGCGGGCGCGGGCGCGGCGGCGGGATGGGCTGGAGGCGGTGAGCGCGGCTCCCTCGCGCGCCCCGTGTCTCCCTCTCGCTGCCTCTGCAGAAACAGCTCCTGCCAGAACGGCGCTCGGCGCGGCGCGGCCCGAAGCGGCGGCGCCTCTTCCTGCCTCCGCGCCTCAGGAGTTGCTGGAGCTTCTTGACAGAGAAGAGCCGAGCCGGGGCCTCGGGAGGACTGGCCAGGAGAGGCGGAGACGGTTCAGCCCTTGCTGGCCCGGGCGGCCCCTGTCTCCCCGTCTCGGCTCCATCGCTCCCCTTGCCCCTCCTTTCCGCTTCTTCTCTCGCTGCCTCTCTCGGTTTATTTTTTCAAACCGTGTAGCCGCCAGAGGTGCGGTGCTAAATTCTTGGAAGGGGCCCGGATGTACTGAGGATGCATTACAATTTCACTCAAGGAGGCAGTAGTGGAAAGGATCAGTTTTTGGTGTTTGATGCAATAATGGGAATCAGGTAATCATCAGAAGGGAAGAAGAAATACCGCAGATCCACGGCTTCCTTGAATTTTGCACGAAATCCGCCGACCTCGGAGGAGGGATTAATCCAGACCCGCTGGGGGATGTTTTGACATTTCTTCCTCTTTGTCGCTTCTTCTCCTTTTAAAACAATTTTTGGTCAATGGTCAATGAAAACACGAGGATGTATATCCCAGAGGAAAACCACCAAGGTAAGGCTGGCCCCATCGCCCGGCCAGGGATCCAGCGCGGGCTCCCGCCCTCCCCGCCCCGCTCCGGCTCGCCCAGCAGCGCTGGGGCACGTCCCTGTGGAGTTGCCCGGGGCGCCTCCGCCTTGCCGGAACGGCGGGACCGGGGCCCGAACCCCGCAAGAAGGAGCGGAAAATTCCCGCCCCTCCCCCTCCCGTGCCGGCTTCTCCGGCGCATGTGTTTCCTATGAAATTCCAAGCGAGGGGGAAAAGTTCCCCAAGTGTCTGCTTCTGCCTCGCTTTTTCTTGTTTGCCTGGAAAGCCCAACTGCCTTGCCTGCCGCGCGTGGGGGAGGGGCGCCGGCGTCGCCGAACCCCGCTCTCCTCGAGCCCCCAGCCGGGGTCCCTGGTCTAGCTCGGGGCGCGGCCGGGAGCGCGCGCGCGCACCCCGTACCAGGCCGACCCAGCGCCGGGCCGCCCACGGGCGGACCACTGGCTTCCAGGTGCCCCTGCTCTGGGCAGCGCGCTCCGGGGGGCGAGTGGGGACCCAACATGCAGATACAAGGCTCGGCGCCTCTCTCCCCTCTCCTCCAGTTTCTTTCCCTCTCCCCGGCTCACCTACACCCACCCACCTCTCCACTGCCGTTGACCCCGAGGGTGCCCACGCCCCGTGTGTTCTTATTCGCGCCCACATGTGGGCTAGCACCTGAGGACGTAAGCGTTTAGAATTCGGGCGGTGTGTGGGCTTTGCTTTTTCATGTTAAGGAAATAATAAAAGGGCGTGCCGAGCTCACGCGGCTCCACACTATTGCCCAGTGTTTTCCAAGCATCTCCATCCTTGGCATCAAGTGTCGCCAACTCCCCCTGTGAGGGGGAAGGCTTTCAGGTAACTCTGCACTTCCTGGAAACTTTCTCCCCCCTCCCGGCCCCCTTATTAACAAGTTATTGTGTTTTTGTGTGTTGCTCAGCAATTAAGGTCTTGCTGGAGTGTGGCAGCCTCCAGCTCCATCTGTGTGTGTTCTCCATGGCTTTCTCTGTCTTTTCGGGTGTAGTCGCTCCCTTTTCTCTCCCAGTTTCCCAAGCCTCCCCATTGACACTCTTCCTTTCAATCTCTTCCCCTGAATACCTGTCGCTGTTGGTCTTGTTACTGGGGTTACTTGTTACTTCAGGTGATCCTCTGAGGACCAGCCTGGTGGAGGAGTTGTCTCCATGTTCCCTTTTCCCAGCCTCCTCCCTTCTTTTGCCATCAGCTCCACAATTTGGGGACAGTGTCCCTACCCTTCAGAGCCAGAGGCTGCTAGGCGTCCTACCTTCCTGAAACTGATTTCGGGGCAAATTGTCCCTCTGCTTTCCAGCTTGGGTGGCAGTGTGGGGATTTTGGCTTCTTTTGGTAGAAAGAATTTTCTCAAGGGTCATGGGTTCTAGGGTGAGCCAGGGCTTTGGGTCACAAGGGCAGCTTCTGTCCCTGGATTTCTCTACCCCATGCCGCATCCCTCACCTGCTCCCTAGTCCCCTGCCTAGCTGATGGTGTAACCAGTGGATTTGGGGGAGGGAATGAGAGACACAAAGGAAAGGTTGATACTTGTGAAGAGTGGGGATGGGTTTCTCCCCTCCAGGTCCTTAGCTCAGGCTAAGGAGCCTTGAAGAGGAGAGCTCAGTAGTGCTGTCCTTACTACACTAACAATGGCAGGATACTGTGGTAATAATTATTATGCACAGAATAACCTTAAATAGTTTACCAGTTCTCCTCTTAGTGCAGGATAAACCTTTTCTTAGCCCCTTTCCTTCCTTTCTGTTGCCTCTTTGTCCCCCAGCACCCCCTCCCCACACACAAATGCAGGGAGCAGACATTAAAAGTAGGAGCCTACCCTGGAGAGGTTTGTGAGGAAGATGGAGGGAAAGGCAGTGAGCGAGCAGGGCCGGGAACTCTGCCTTTCCAACCACATGCCGACAAACACTATGGCAACCTGAATTCCAGTTCTCTCCCTTGAAGCTGCAGTGATTATATAATTCACAGGAGCAGTTTTGCCTCCATTCCTGGATGCGGTTCTCAGGTGAAAAAGCACCAGGATCCCTGTCTCCCCTCCATTCCCCATCCCCTTTTCCTTGGTCTTTGGCATTGCCCAGGTTTTTTTGTGGGAGGGGAAGAGGAGAGGAAGAGGGTGATGGAGGTGGAGAGAGGCAGACCTGGAAGGGCATGGATATTTATGAGGAAGGGGTTGCTGTGACTTAATAACCAAAGGGGCAATGAAACATAATTGGAGGTCAGAGTTTCAGGAGGGAGAGGAGAAGCCAAATGATTACCTCAGATCGGTGATGGTGACGAACCAAAGAGTGGAGAACTGAAAAAGTTGCCAGTGGTGGGGCTTTACATTCTCTTCCAGACAGGCTCAAAGGCGCTGACTGCATCAGCCCTTTTCACCCAGCTTTTCAGTGGGGTGTGTGTAGGGTCTGGGTATGGAGGCCCGTGGTCACCTCATCGGAACAGCCTGGAGGTTCTCTGAAGGTCTGGCTTTTGACCCTGGGTTTCGGGCTGGGAGTGGCTCATGTGAGCCTTGCCTCACATCTAGTGCCCTATCTGCTCTGGTTCCACACCAGCCTCCCACTTTTCTGGGCTGATTTTCCATTGCAGGCTCCAGCTAGCAAATGAGTTTCTTAATAGTTAACCATTCAACAAATAAAACATCAGTATGTCCCTTAATCTGCTGGAGACAAGGCAGAGGGGAAAAATGTGTTCTGGGAATGGAAGACACACCATACTTTCCTTTTAACTACTTAGGAATACAGTAGAATAGTAATCATGGTAATAAAGTCATGATATAGTGATCACAGTTAACTCTCTTTACACATCGTCAAAGGACAATGTTGCTTGTGCAGGTTAAAGGAAGTGTGACATTAGCTTCTCCTTCTCTGGACTCTGCATGGAGGAAACTGCAGAAAAAGGGATGCTGAGGTGCAAAATATTGTTCCTAGTGTGGCTCAGATACTTTCCTGCGAATCAGAATACTACATAATAGACTATATTACAAGGATCAATTATTCATCATGTCCATAGAACACATGCTAATTTTGTTTTAGTGGGTGCTTGTACATACACACACGTACACACACACACACACACACACACTCACTCACTAAGACTGTTTGGACATTTCTGGTTCATCTTAAGTGGAGAACTGTTTTCTGCAGGTGGATGCTACACGTATAGCACTCCGCAAATGAAATGGTGAGCCATTAGCCCCTGGAGTTCTCCCTCAGTCTTGGCCATGACTTAAGACTCTTCAGTTTTCTCTTTGACTTAAAACTGCCTGAGGTGGCTTTTCTGTGATAAGACCGAGACTGAAGGAGTCCAGGGAGCATACTGAAGGGGATTTCGAAGCCCTGCTGATCTTTTTATCCCCGCTTCCCATATAGGCCCCCAGCTCATTCTAGGCCCTTAATACATAACTGAACGAATGCAGTACCTGCATAAACCAATGAATGCAGACCTGTGGTTTCTGCCTCTCCCAGTAGGTGGCGCTCCAGGGCTTAGGAGTCAGGAAAGGGGCACTGCTGTAGGGTTTGGTGAGGAAAGATGTGAGAGGGTTTGGAGAGAGTTTCCTGTCAGCTGTGCCTCTGTCATCATGCCCACACCTGTCCACGTGCAGAAAACCCCAAAGACCCCAATGTGTGTCCCTATGCCACCGCACACACTGGAGGCCCCACCAGTATGACTGAGTCCCTCAGTGACCTTGCCATCCTCTGGTAATGAAAACCCACTTTGGACTTCTCTTACTCTATTGCACACTCTTCTTACTTCAGGTTTCTGTTTACCTCTAGCACGGACATCATCCCAGGGCTTTGAAGGAGCCTTTTGGTCAATTAGCTGAACTTGTTTTAGGTGTATATTAATTTTCCCCGTGATTTACTAAACTATAGTTTAGTAAACAGAGGGACCCATGGTTCCCAAGCCCAGTGGAGCATGAAGCGACCTAAAATTTGGGATCTGGAAACCTTACCCTATAGGGTTACAAAGCTTGTCAGCTCAAAGACAAGAAGGCATTTTTCTAACTTTATTAGGGCAAAGAAACAAAAACAACTGGGTACACTTCACAGCTGATTTCTGTTTATGAGAGTCTGGCTGGTCTCCTGCTGGGTAATGGGAGAAAAGCTCCCGAAACCTAGGTTAGGAAGTACCGAGATTTGTTCTAATTTTCAGTGATGTTTTCCAACTCCTGGTGTTTTCTTTTCTATCCCTTTCTTCACTTGGCTTTCTTAGTTGTTGTGGCAAGTTCTGTGAGGTCTGAGAAACCCTCGCCACCACGTGAAGAAGGGGTGAGGGAGTGGCTGTCAGCACTTTCTTCCTTTTACAGTAATTCTTCCCGCTTGGTGTTGCCGCTGTTTGCTATAGGGTAGTTACAGGTCAGCCAGCGTCCTCCCAACTGGTCCTTCGGGGACTCTGAAATCAGTGCTCAGCATTCAAAATCAGGGGATGATTTTAGTTTCTCTTGCAGCCTAAAGAAAGCTGATAGATAGTTTGGGAAGCACTGGAGACTTAATAACAAGAATAATTAGCAAACTAATCACAATCATTTCGCCTGTTTCGGAAGTCCATCCTCACTATTGCCTGTTTATGATGGGTACTGTGGAGGATAGCAGAAGACTGATTTAAAAAAAAAAGGCACTGGAGAATTGTTTTGCAAAACATCAGGTGCTAAATATTTAGTGACATGAGTGCTAAACATTCTGGTAATGAAACAACACTCCAAGCCATGACTGTCATTATTAAAATAATTTAGTAAACACCTGTTTACATGTCTCAAGGTTAGACATTGTATAAAAAAGTGACAGGATCCCTCTTGGAAAATGGAATGCCTTTCCCTGCTGTTTGAAAGCCAGGCATGTAGACTTGAACCTAACCCATCACAGAAAAAGCAAAATGAAGGGCGGAAGTAATTATCATGATTGTTTGACCCTAACACCCAGGTACCATGTTTCCCTGAAAATAAGACCTAGCCGGACAGCCAGCTCTAATGCATCTTTTAGAGCAAACATTAATATAAGTCCCGGTCTTATTTTACTATAATATAAGACCAGGTATAATGTTTGCTCCAAAAGATGCATTAGACCTGACTGTCCGGCTAGGTCTTATTTTCGGGGAAACATGGTATGTGGAAGAAGTCTTCTGTGTGTGTTAAATCCCAGATGGGGAGCTTATTTTTTCAAGAGCAGGCCTCACTGGCCCCATGTCACATTTTAGGCCTCCTTGCTCTTTCCTGCTAGGCTTTCGGAGCACTTGGAGGCAGCTGCTTGTGGCAAGAAGGGAACTAGAGTGGAGTCTCAGGTTCCCAGGAGCCTTGGGACCCTGGAGAGCCTAGCTGCAGTCCTAGCTGTGGTGTTGTGTGGGTGGGAGCCCAGGAGGGCCTCCCTGAGAAGCAGAGCTGGGAAATGGCTGCGAGTGTCAGGGAGCAAGGCTGGCGGGAGGCTGAGGAACACAGGAAGAGGCCCAGCTGACTGGGGGTGTCTGTGGGGGAATTTGGAGAACACAGTTACTACTTGTGGAACTGAATTAAATTTAAGTTGGGATTTAAGGGACATAGGAGAGCAGTTTGGGCCTGGAGTTCAGTAGTCAGACAGAGGTTGAAAATAGGCCCTCACTTCCCCAGAGACGAGGGAACTAACGGGATAGTTAATCTGGCTTTGAACAGAGGATGAAGAACGGGTAGGTTAACTGGCAAGAAACCAAAACCCATCAGTTCCTCCCTTCCAACACCCCACCAAACCATGCTTGCCAACATGTTCACTTTAAAACGGTCTTGTGTTGTACTGTGTGTGTGGGGTGTGTGGGGGGATCAGGGGGAAGGGTGGTTCTAGACTCATGTGCTTTGTAGGGTTTGTCAAATAGACACAGAATAAATGTAATGTCTTTTTGGGGATTTACTTCCTAGGATCAGAACATCTTATGGGTAAAAGCAACCACAGGGACAAAGCCTGTTTCCACTTGAGAAAGCAGAGGCCCCCAAAGAGTCAGTCACTCAGGCAGGGATGTGACAATAGATGGGTTCCTCAGTCTCCTTCCCCCCTGCTTTCTCTTGACTACACTTGGCACATGGTAGACACTCTAAGAGCTTTGTTTCGGTGTCTGGTTAAGTTTTGCGTGGTCAACCTCTCAACCTCTCACTGTCCTTTCTCGCCACCGACCCCACCTTTGTACTGGCTTAAAATAATTTCTGAGATGTTAGATTTGGAAACAGGGTGGGGGAGGGTGGGAGTATCTATCATTGGAAAGGTTTAAAAATAGTATTTTAGACTACAGAGTAATAATACATGTCCATAAGGAACTCCAGCAAAATTCACATCACTATGTTGTCTGCAAATGGTTATGCCTCCAAGCTGTTTTATGTGCTCGCTTCCTTTCTGCCCCAAATCTAGGCTTGTTTCAGCCCTTCAGGGAGAGAGGGGTGATGAGAGGCCAGGCTGTGTGTAGGACTTTCCTTGACAAGCTGTTGGGTGTTCTTTGTGGACTGGCCAGCTCTGCTGCTGGCCAGGGCATGGAGACCCAGATTAACTGCAAGCTAAAACTGTGGGGACATTCAGGTTGCAGCTGTCCAGAGGACAGGCTGCTATGGATTGTACCTGAGTTGGAAGAACAAAGGCTTGTCCTTGCTTCCATTTCAAAGTTGGTTTCCTAGGACCCTTACTTCTTCCTGGAAGACATTGAAATAAGGAGTGGTGGCTGAAGTTCCACACACGGAAGGGAATCATCCGCGACCTGCCTCTGACATGCCCATCATCCCTGCAGCGTTCACTGCCTGACTTGTTTGATTCTCTCAAAATCCTCTCCCAGAAGCTGGGAGGCCTTGCAGGCTGACTTGGTTTCTCTCTAGCTTTAAGGCAGATGCGTGAGGCAGACTCCGCTTAGAGATACGGCCTTGGAGATCCCTGGAGGACGCCACCATTTCAGAACAAAGTGTTGCGATAATTTCATGAAATGTTCAAGCTGCCAATTTGCCAACAGGGGTTTCTTTGAATACACGCGGCTACCCTTGGTGCTGCCCACTTGAACTTAGCTAAAAGGAAAATAAAATAATCTTGTCTCCTGTCCTTTAGAGAACCGAGCCAAAATCCAGACAGCAAAGGAACGTTCTTCCCTGTATTGCCTGTGGGGAGAAATGTTGACTTGATTACTCAATTAAGCTCAATTTACTTTGTAACCATTGTGTCATGTTCAGTCATATGTGTGTGTGTGTGTGTGTGTGTGTATGTGTGTGTGTGTGTGTGTGTGTGTGTGTGTATATATATATATATATATATATATATATATGTATATAGTTCCTTCCAAAATAATCCATATTGGGCTACAACCTTTCAAAGATGTTAGCACAAGTAAAATAAAGAAAAAAAAAAAAATAAGGCTACGTGGCTGGATGGAGTCACATTCTTTGATTTGCTCTCTTTCTCTGAAAGCATTGAAGGAATCAGGTCTCATCTTTTTCATCCATAAAATGGAGATAATATTCCTTAGCCAGTCAGCTCCCCAAGGCAGCTGTGAGGCTCTAAATGGGAGAATGAGTGTAAATCACTGGAAATATCAGTTGTTCTTATCAGAGAGCAGGGCATTAGAGTTTGAAAAAGCAGTGCCATGAAACAACTTTCAAAGCATTTCAAACAACTTTGTGCATGTTGTTGGATGGCTGACATTATTCAGAATTTCAAGGATGGAAATGTAAAGCAGAGAAGCAGAATCTGAGGTGCTCTGACTGATACCAGAATAATCCAGGAAGAAGTGAAAAATCAGTCAGGAGAGGCCTGCTAGTTTGGTTTTCTTGACAGCTGTCAGCCATCCTGAGGCCAATGGGATCCCAGAACTTGATGCAGGGTGTCCTTATGCCCTGCTGCTGTCCACTGCCACACTGCCATCTTCTCACGTCCTCGGCACAGGACAACCTGTCTTCATCCTAAAGTCTAAAGCCAGACTGGTCGGAAGTTGTTTGGTGGTCCAAATATCCGGAAATGGGGCCACTGAGAGCAGGAAGAACACCACCTGGGCAAACAAACTCTTCCCTTTCCGACATGAATTCCCCAAACCTAAACACAGCACAGAAGGACAGACTGCCTGGAAAATAAAACTTTGCTTCAAATGTAAACCTTGGCTTTGGAAAATAAACGATTTTTTTTTTCATACAGCAAAAGTGCTGGAGGTTTGTAGATAAAGAGAGGGAATAATTTCATATAGCATCTTGAGACACTTATCAAAATAGGAAAGGACTTTAATCTTTAATTTCACATCTTAAGTGACAGATTAGCCTTTAGTTTCCTAAAGCACAAATAATCTCATCATCAAAAAGTGTGTTGGGAAACTTACATTTAAGTGTGTGCCTTGCTCCCCACACCACGCCTCCTCCTCTTCCCAGCCTCTGGTCCTTTGTATGATCTGTGGAGCCATCATGTTTTCATTTTTATTTAAAAAAATAAACTACATTGAAGAATATCTACCTTTTCCTATTCTAGAATGGCGCAGGAGTGGTAACTACCACTTACCGATCCTGGTGAGCCGCCATCAGTGTTCTTGGTGTTTTGTGCTCTTAGTATCGTGTCCTTACATCAGTCCTGAAAAACGGTGTTTTTCAGATGGGGAAGCTGAGGACCAAAGACCTTAAGTAATGCGGCCAAGGTCACCCAGGCAGTGTTGGAGCTGAGAATTAAATCCAGGTCTCTCAGACTTTCAAAGCATTTGTTCTTTCTGTTGTTTCTCCACGTGGGGAAGAAAGAGGAACCTACCATCTGTCATCTTGGAGGAAGCACCGCGAGTTAGCTCGCGGACCCTGGCTTGGGTTTGCTCTGGAAACTCCAGTGTCTGCTGGTACGTGGGGAGACAAACGGCTGAACACCATTCTTCTTTGATGGCTGCTCTGTGGTCAGTCTGCATGACTCCCCTGTCGTCCCGTTCCCTAGCTGTTCATTTATTTCCCTGGTTTCTGCCGGGCCCTCTTGGGTTCTGCAGATCCCTCTGTAGACCAACGGAAGACCTAGATCCGTGAGCCTTGGCTTTGAGCTGACCACCCATGGCATGGCCTCGCTTACCACTGCTTCTTGCAGTGTCTTCTCAGGAATTTCCTCCTGGAAAATAGATGCTCTCCATTCTCAAACAAGATTCTGATGCGTTCCGGGGGACCATCCTTGGAAGCTGAGCTCCCTGGACTCCGTGCCTTATTTATTTATTTATTTATTTATTTATTTATTTATTTATTTATTTATAAGTAACATCTCTGTGGAGATATAATTCACAAACCATAAAATTCACCCTTTAAAGTTACAGTTGAGTGGTTTTTAGTTTCCCGCCCTTCTTCTACCTCCACCCCCCACTCCAGTTCAAGCCATTGTTTCTCAGTCTAGTTGTGTACGACACAGCTCCCTGACCCATGCTGGTATTAGGAGCCTTGCGCTCCCCACTTGCGACCGCGTTAGGAGCACAACGCTCCAGCCACCTGAGCCACCGGGCCGGCCCCGTTTTCAGTTTCTTACACAGCTGTGCAGTCATCACCACTGTCTAATTCCTGTACATTTTCATCATACCCACTCCCCCACCACCGGAAAAAACCAAACCCTACCCCACTGGCAGTCACGCTCTGTTCCCCGCTCCCTCCAGCTCTGGCAACCACAGATTTGCTTTCTGTTTCTGTGCATTTTCATGCATTATTGACAGCGATAATAATTCTCCAATTGGAGTTCGCCTGTATAGTCTAACTGTTGGCAGTGCATGTCACGCATCTCAGATCTAGGGATGTTGTGACAATCTACATGGTAAATGATGGCGTTAAAGGGAAGTATGTGAGATTAGTTAAGGGTCATTTGTAGGTGAGATTCAGCCCTTTCAGTTACATGAAAAGTGGTTTTAAGATTTGCTTCTTTTAACTATATCACTATGTTTCCCCAAAAATAAGACCCAGCCGGACAATCAGCTCTAATGTGTCTTTTGAAGCAAAAATTAATATAAGACCCGGTATTATCTTACATTATATTATATTATACCCATTATTATATTATATGTTATAATATATACTATTATATACTATCATATGATATTAAAGACCCGGTCTTATAGTAAAATAAGACTCAGTCTTATATTAATTTTTGCTCCAAAAGACGCATTAGAGCTGATTGTCTGACTAGGTCTTATTTTCAGAGAAACATGGCAGTAAAGCTAAGTAAGTCTCTAAGTGTTATCTACTGAAAGTTGAAGAAGATATGAATTATGACCATTAAAAATTTTTTTATTATGGAAATATATAGATAACAAAATTTGCCATTTTAACAATTCTTAAGTATATGCAATTCAGTGACATTCCTTGTATCCTCAATGTTGTACAGCTATGGCTGCTATCTATTTATAAAGCTTTTTCACCACTCAAAGAGAAAGTTTGTAACCGCTAAGCAGTAACTCCCGGTTCCTCCCACTCCTCAGCCTCTGGTAACCTCTAACCTACTTGCTGTCTCTATGAATTTCCCTCTTCTAGGTATTTCACAGGAGGGGAGTGGCACAGTGTTTGTCCTTTTGTGTCGGGTGTGTTTCACTTAGCATGTTTTCGAGGTTCATCCCTGTTGTAGCGTGTGTCAGAACTTCATTCCTTTTCATGGCTGAGTGATATGTGTGGTAAGTATACACCACATTTGTCTCTCCTTCTGCTTGTCTGTCTCATCCAGGGGCACCTTTTGGCTGCTATAAACATTACCATACAAGTCTCTGTCTGAGTCCTTGTTTGAATTCTTTTGGGTGTATGTATATCCCTAGGGTGGAATTGCTGGGTCTGAATTATGACATTTTAGTTATAAGAGCCTGTTTCTTTGTGCGGCTTCCTGAGTTTGAGTCCTGTGTAGATGAGAATGTAGTATTAGGAAATTTCATTGTGCCAGTAATGAAGGTCTTATATTTTCTCTGGGCTCCCAGTGCCTATATCAGAAACTTGACTTTAATTAGGTGTTTGACAGTCTAGCAGCTGCCTTTTGTTGAGTGACTGATGCTGCCTCTGTTCCAAAAATAATGAACTTCTCTAGATCCAGTTCAGTGTTCACCTCCGAGCCGACTGAGCTTTGTAACCCGACAGGAAATGGGTGTTTGACAGGACAAAGCTATTTCGTCTGTTTCTGTCTCTCCATCTGCCTGTCGGTCCAGTCCAGGGGCATCCATGCCGTGGACAGAGGTGTCCAGTCCAGCAGTCATCAGGGCGCTGGGAGAGGACGGTTCCCTGCCATGTCGTTGGGCTGGGTCGTCCTCGGTGACTGCTGAGCGTCCGCGCTGGTGGAGGCCGCGTGGCCTGGTTTTTGAGGGGTCTCTGTCTCAGCCTGGGAGCTGCCTGTGGGGGAGCTATGTCCCATGGGCTCACGCCTACTCCTCATATATTTAAAATGTGCAAAGGGAGGAAGAAAACGTGTGAAGGGAAGAGAAAAATCAGGGGAGAGGAGAATCCGGAAAGGAGGGAGGAGAGGAAGAGTGGGTGAGCAAGACAGAATCATAACCCTGGGCGGGGCCTGTGCTGGGCATGGGTGGCCCCATCTGTGACTCAGGAGGCCCCTTCCCAAACTTGGGATGTTGATGTGTTTTGTAACTGTTTTGCCTAAAAGTAATAACATCACCTTACATTTTAATTGTTCTAAAATACTTTTTAAATCCTTTTCACATCTAGTATTTCATCTGTTCTTAAAAAGAAAAATCTGTTGAAGTAGTGGGACAAGTTTTATTATTATTCCCATTTGTTCAGATGAGGAAACCAGGCTTAGAGAATTTGAACAATGCCTGGTTAGGGAAGGAAAAAACACTAGTCAGATTAAAAAAAATGTTATTAAAATATAGCTAACATACAATATTATATTAGTTTCAGGTGTGCACAATAGTTATTCAACATTTATGTACCTAAATAAGTGATCACCATGATAAGTCCAGCAACCATCTGACACCGTACCTGCTATCACAGTATTACTGACTGTATTCCCCATGCTGCACGTTACATCCCCACGACTTACCTGTTTCATATCTGGAAATTTGAACCTCTTATTCCCCTTCATCACTCCCCCCTTTAAAAAGTTTTAATTACAGTTGACATTCAATATTATTTTATATTAATTTTGGGTGTACAGCATAGTGGTTACACATTTATATAATTTAAGAAGTGATCTCCCTGACTAATCTAGTACCCACCTGGCACTGTACATACTTACCATATTATTGACTATATTCCTTATGCTTTACTTTACATCCACATGACTATTTTGTAACTTGTGCTTCTTAATCCCTTCACCTCTTTCACCCTGTCCCCAACCCCCTTCCATCTATCACCCCAACAGATCTAGTTCCTATCTGACACCACAATATTATTGACTGTATGCCTTATTCTATACCCTGCATCCCCATAACTACTTTGTAACAACCAATTTGTACTTCTTAATTCCTTCCTCTGTTCACCCACCCTCCAAACCCCCTCCTGTCTGGCAACCATCAAAATGTTCTCTGTATCTGTGAGTTTGTTTCTGTTTTGTTTATTTTGTTCTTTAGATTCCACACATAAGCAAAATCACATTGCATCTGTCGTTCTCTGTCTGACATACTCCATTCAGCACAATTTCCTCTAGGTCCATCCATACCACCACAGATGGCAGGACCCCATTCCCTTCTCTCTGGTTGAGCAATATTGCGCTGTATATTCGTGCCATTCATCCATCGACAGACACCCGGGATGCCTTCACCTCTTGGCCATTGTAAACAATGCTGCAATGAACATATGGATACACAGGTCCCCTTGAAGCAGAATTTTGTTTTTTTTCAGATAAATACCCTGAAGTGGGATTACTGGGGCCTTCTTTGTCTCTTGTTATAGCCTTTGCTTTAAAGTCTATTTTGTATAAGTATTGCTGCCCCAGCTTTTTTTTGTTTCCATTTTCATAAAATATTTTTTCCAACCCTTTATTTTCAGTCTGTTTGTGTATTTAGATCTGAAATGAGTTTCCTTGGCAGCATATGTATGAGTTTTGTTTTCTTACCCATTCAGCCCTCCTATGTCTTTTGAATGGAGCATTTAATCTATTTACATTGAAAGTAATTGTTGATATGTGTGTACTTATTGCCATTTTATTATTCATATTTTTTTGTCTTTTTTGTTTTTAAAGCAGTCTCGCTAAAATTCCTTGTAATACTGGTTTTGTGGTGATGAACTCCTTCAGCTTTTCCTTGTCTGGGAAGCTCTTTATCTGTCCTTCAATTCAAAGTGACAGCCTTGCTGGGTAGAGCAATCTTGGTTGTGGGTCCTGGCTTCTCATCACTTTGAATATTTCACATCAATACCTTTTGGCCTGCAATTATGATGTGTCTTGCTGAGGGCCTGTTTGCTTTCATCTTGTTTGGGACTCTTTGCATTTCCGAGGCTTGTACATTTCTTTCTTTTAACAGGTTAGGGAAGTTTTCTGTCATTATTTCTTCAAATAGGTTTTCAGTTCCTTTCTTTCTCTCTTCTCCTTCCGGTACCCCTATGGTGCGAATGTTGGTGCTCTTGATGTTGTCACAGAGGCCCCTTAAACTGTCCGCCTTTTTTTGGATTCTTTCTTCTTTATGCTGTTTTGATTGGGTATTTTGTGCTACCTAATCTTCTAAATCACCGATTCCATCCTCTACTTCATCTAATCTACTGTTCATTCTTTCTGACTGGTTCTTTTATATGTTTTCTATCTCCATTTTTATGTTTCCTATTGCTTTTTTGAAGTTCTCCCCGAGTTCATTGAACATCCTTATAACCAGTGTTTTGAATTCTGTGTCTGGTAGCTTGCTTGTGTCCATTTTAGTTCTTTTTCTCTTTGTTTTGTTGTTTTATTTGTGAGATCTTTCTTTGTCCTCTGGTGGGGACTTCCACAGATGTCCCTCCTGATCTTTAATGGTCACACATGGGTGTGAGACCAGCCCGTTCTGTGCCTCTGCCCCTCCTACCAGTCTCGAGGTGGCTTCTTCTTTATTTACTTAGTCGTAGGGCTTCTGTTCAGCTAGACTTCAGGCGATTCTCAATGCTGGTTATTCTGTAGTTTAGTTGTAATTTTGATGTGGCCCTCGGGGGACGGGGGATAAGCACAGTGTTTACCTGCTCTGCCATCTTGACCAGATCCTAGTCAGATTATTTTTTTGAGAGAATATTGCATGTTAGACTTTACCGTATGTTTATCCTTCGTGGTCTCACATATGTTATTTCATTTATTCCTTACAGGAGCCCTGTTAAAATCAGACAGTCTTTGGTGACAGAATAGGCCAGAAACCCCATCTCTTGACTCTTGGTCCACGCCCTTTTAGTAGCCTGACTGTTAGGGCACCTGTATCATCTGTTAGGGCACCGTGTCCTGACTTACGCACAGATCTCAAAGCCTCATGTGCGCTAAACCTGCGTGAACCTGTGCATCTTTCTGCCCTATACCCATCTCTGTGATTGGTGGGTTCACTGGGCATAAGTGTCTGTGTTTGTGTGTGTATGTTTTTCTTTCTTAGATTAGCAGAGTTTAGTATGCTAAGACAGAAATACAAGTCAGGTACTTGAAGGCCGATACACTTAGTTTAATCTAACTATTGGAAAGTTCCTCCTTGTGGGCTCTGCCTCCAGATCCCCTCCCCGGTCCCGCTCATAGGGGTGTCTGGGCCACTGTCCAGAGCTGAGATGTTGCACAGTGTTTCTCCAAGGTCAAAGCCTCTGGTGCCATGTTTGGCTGCCCAACACATCCTGGAGATTCAAGCTACACATCCAAGGGGATGACAGTGACTCAGAGCTCATGTTTGGTCTGCAATGGATAGGATCTTGTGGCTCTGGTTTTCAATGATTTAAAACGCAAACATTTTGACTTATGCCCAACTGTCTGAAAGACTGGGAGATAAGAAGTCTTTTCCCAGGATAAATTGACTATGAAATGTCCCTGAATATGGAGTATCTCATGCCAGTTGTGGTGAAATTATCCTAGGTTGTTTTCCCCCTCCCAGAACTGGGATGGTTAGTTATTCACAGAAAGTTATGGAGCGTCTGCTGTGTGTGAGGCAGTTTGTTCATAGGCTCCCTAGGTTCAAGGAGACCTTCCAGGTTACGGCCCCTCAATTATCCTTTCCTTTAGGGAGTGTGTAGTCTAGTAGGAAGTAAGATACAAGCTCACATACACAGATACATAGACACCCACAACTATAATAAAAATTGGAATATGCTTGATGTTACAAGGAGGTAAAGCTGAAAGGCTCACAGGCTGAAAGAAGGAGCGTGATATAGTCAGACAGAATAAGTGGGGAAAGCATAGATGAAGGTGATAACATAGCTGAACCTTGAAAGAAATAGGGTATTGAGGAAGGGTGGACTTTCTCAATGCAAAGAATGGTGTAGTCAGGCATCTACATCATCCCTGAGGTGAAGCTGAACAATAATGAATGTCAACTACAATTTTATATATGCATATATACTTACAAGAAGCGGAGTACAGCATTAGGAATAGAGACAGTGGAAATGTAATGGCTCTGTGCGATGTCAGAGGGATAGTGGATGGGGGGGTTGTCACTGCGTGGGGGACATAAATGATAAATGTCTAACTTATTACATTGTTTTGTGCACCTGGAACTAATAAAAAATGTTAAAAAAAGAAAAAAAGAATGTCAATAATGTGTTGATAGGCATATGCATTGAACTGTAATGGAATCATGAGTTAAGTTTCACTAGAGCACAGGTTATATTTGGAGGAGAAATAGGAGGACATGGTAGAGAAGGTTGGAATGGCAGGAAAGGGATATCATGTAGATAGCCCTTGTATTGGGCTGAAGAGTTTGCACCCCATTTGGTACGCAATGGAGGGCTTTTTAAGGTGTTTGAGTGGGGACTGGTGTGATCAGAGCTGCTCTTCCAGAAGCCCAGTCAGGGAGGAGTGTGGGGGTGAGGTGGGGGTGCTAAGGCTGCAGGCAGAGGGACAGTTCTGAGGCTTTTGCTGTAGTCCACGCAAGGGAAGGAAGATGGGATTTTTCTCAACAAAAGCTAGAGAGCAAGGCAACCCTTTGCTGTTATCTAGATGGGAAGGGTGGAGGGTGGGTTTGGAGGGCAAATGGAAGATGCTCAGCACACATGCGGAATACGAGTTTCTCTTCAAGGTGATATTGAAGCTGTGGAAATGGGCAAAATTATTAGGGAGAAAGGACAGAGAGAAGGAAATTATGAAGGGCCTGAAGACCCATAGGGACAGGAAGAAGATGACGTGGAGGAGACAGAGCCAGAGTGGCCAGGCAGGTGGGAGCAGCCTTGCTACTGCAGGGCCACGGCGGCCAGGGCAGAGCCAGCTGTCAGGGCTGAATGGAGCAGTGGGGAGGGAAGATGGCGCTGAGGGAAGCCCCGCTGGGTTTGGTGGTTTGGGTATTGCCAGTGGACAATGGTTGTGAGTCAGACTGCACAATGCTGGGTGTGGTGGGCATGAACTGGGGGCACATGTGGACCACTCTCAAGAATTTTGACTGAGTGGAACAAGAGGGGATGGATTTGTTGGCACGGGAAAGATTGGAAATGGAAGAGAGGAGGGCTATTGATGAAGCAGGTCTGGAAGAAGGCAGTAGGCAGTGTGGTCAGGGACAGGAGTGAAAGGTTTCACCCAGCCAAGGAGGTGGAATCCTGTCTTCAGAAGCAGACACGAGGTAAGCAGAGGGTGAGAAAATGTAGAGTGATGCTGGCAGGTAGAGCTTCAAAAGGACATGCTAGGGGTGTGAGGGAGCGGGGCGCTGGAGGCCGAGAGACATTGGCGGCTGGTGTGGAGACTGAGCTGGCAAAGACAGGAAGAGGTCACAGTGAGCAGAAAACACAGTGGGACATCCCAGAGGAGTTAGGGGCCAGCAGTGCTACACTTCCCCAGAGAATGGCTCCCCAAAATTGAGTTTGGCAAAGTGAGGTACGTAAGACTAGGTCCAGGGGCTGCAGGCTCTAGTTCTGTAAGGAGACAAGCGAAGCTAGAGTTAATGTGGGAGAACTGAGGTGGCTGATGGGATGGGGGTCCCAGGACACAGGATTTTAGGAGCTGGGAGTCTGACCTCTAGCCTGCCTGTATTCATATGGGTTATTCTTCAGAATGGCTGGGTGGCCCTTGACATGTGAGTGGATGTACAAAGGGGCAGGTGGACCTTTGAGGAGCATGAGAAGAGGAAAATGGTGAGCCCAGATGGTGGGGCTGGTGGCAGCGTAAGGAGGGTTGATGCAGGGTGGGGGAATAGGGTTGCATGTGTGCGCTCGTGTGTGTGTGTGTGTGTGTGTGTGCACGTGTGCACACGTGTAGGTATGTATATGGAGACAAACTTCACTGGCTGCACAATTTGGTCCCTGAGTCCTCAGGGCACGGACACCAAAGCAGAGACCCCATGGTCCAGAGATCTGAGATTGTGTTCAAGGCAGGGATGGAAGGAAGCAGGTGACATCAGTGGATGTGGAGAGGCGACATCACACATCTGCTGTCACGGACTGTCCGGTGTTATGGACAGGAGCTTGCACTGCTGGCCTCAGTCATGTCTGAAGAGTGGAGAGGAGTGTTCTGGGCAGTTCAGATCGAAGTGCCGGCTTACGGGTGGTTACCCGAGGATGACCCGCCCTCAAGCTGCACCCACCCCTATCTCCCCACACCCGCAGCCACACCTGCCAAGCTTTTCCACCTATGACACTTGCTCTCGAGACTGTGTTAGCCTCTGTGGAGTGTTATGTCCTGTGATTTTCCATCCTTATATCAGAACATCATATTTCTGAGAACAGAACATTAAATTTTTTTCTTTATCCCCTCCCCTCTCCTAACTCCACAACAAAAATCTTCCAAAGCATTGGGAAATCTCAGGTTGGATCCCACTTGAGCTTTGCAGTCTTGGATTTCCCTATAATCATGAAAAATATCATGAATTTAATGAAAGGATGTGAGTTTTTAGTGCCAAAGTCAATAGCTCTTTGAATGCCACGGGACTATGTTCCCCTGGGCGACGCTGAGTTTACTTTGGTCCAGGAAGGAGTTAAGGAGCAGGAGGCACTCCAGACTCTGCCCCAGTCCCTCTCACATGTGCAGCGGTGCCGATTGTATCAATGGGCTGGAGGGTCTTTTCCAGAGGTGGGAGGGGGGCTGTGGCCGTAAAGGCCCGGTGTCCCCAGGCAGGGAGGCTGGGCTCCTGCACTGCCACTCAGGTTCCTCTGCACTGACCATCATGGTGAAGCGCATAGTCCAGTGGCCCAAGTCCCGCCTCTTTCCTGCAGCTCCCGGTGCCCATGCCTCACCTCCTCCACTTCAGACCTGACTGGAAGCTGGGGGGGCCTGGGGACCGTGGGGGTGCTTTGCCTGGAAGCGGTGTTCTTTTCCATTCTTGGCTGTTGCCTCCCCGGGAACAATGTGTTGTGACAGTCTGTGGGGATTGTCATGGCCAGCCTTTGGCCACCATGTCACCCTGTCTGGCCTCATCTGGAAAACCTACTTGCAGAGCTTGGCCTTATTCTAGTAAACCTCAAGGGCAATGCTGACCCCAGCTCTACCTCTTGCTGGGTCTGGGCAGCAGAAGCTGTGGGGTTTTCCCTTCTTTCCGCTCTGGTGAAACTTGGGCAGAATGTTGTTTCCCTCCGAGAGAGTCAGTGGTGGACTGAGCTGGGCCCACATGGGCAAGTTTCCTAATACCAGCCGCGGTCACTCTCTACACAGCTGATCCTCAGCATTTCTTTAACATTTGCCTTCGATAGAACGAAGGAGGAGAAAGAAAATCCCAAAGAAGAAAATGACCAGAAGAAAAATGTTCCTGGATTGGTGAAGCAATGAAATAGTTCTGGTGTCTCTGAGAAGTGGGCTCAGCTCTTCTTTGAGATATGCGCAGGTACCCCAGTGTATGGTCATGCTCAGGTGCGCTTGGCCCATAATTAGACACACGTCAGCCTCCTGCGTGGTCAGCGAGATCACGGCCGGTTTGGAAGGGAGAGGATACCGTGGCAATAAAGGCCATCTAGCTTGTGTATCTCAGGCTCAGGAGCAAATGAACAGACATTCTAAACCAAAGACTCATCGGGAAAGGTTCCCCTAACACTGTGGGCCAAATGCTTACAAGTTCTTTGACGAGGATCTACATGTGGTGTGTGCATGGGAGAGAGAAGCAGCAAAGAGGAGGAGGGAGTAGCGTGACTTACTTGAAATCCTGGAAGACAGAATGTGTCACGGGGTGCAGGCATATCTGGGCGCAAGGAAACCTGTAAAGTTTAGATGGACCTCTACCTCTTGTTTGGCATTTTGATCGATTCTTTTAACTTTCACGTGTCTAGGGATGTGCTACCCCCAGCCCCCTCCCCTCAATTAAGAATCTGTTTATTCTTTCAACCCCATTTATAAAGGATTATTACATGAATATTGCAAAGGGATTAATTGTAATACAGCAGGAGAAAACTTTGTGTGTCTGGTTCTTTATGTCCTGTCAGCTGCCCGGGGAAATTGCAGTGTAGGCTCAAATGCTTAGAGTATTTCTGAGCTAAGTTTTCTCTGAGAAAGAACATCTAGGGGCTGCAGCAGGAAGAGTGTCAAACAACCCTGCTCCATGACTTCAGAAACAGTACCAGAGAAAAAGCGTTGGGGCTTTAAAGGCATGGGATGTCCTGTGTTTCCTTGTCCTGTGTATGAAACTGTTGAGGGGGTTCTTGAATTGGCGTGCTTTATCTTCCACGCAGTAGATGTGACTAAGAAGTCACACTTGCTCCTAGGGCAGTCTGTGTGAGGAAGTTGTATTGCATCTTGCATTCCTTTCCTTCCTTGTTTTTCTTTGCCTGCCTACATACAGAAGCACACAATTTGCAGTTCTTTTAGCGATGGTCTACAGTCATAAACTTCCTCAGTCTTTGTTTGAAATTGTCTTTTTCCCCCCTTTTGTCCTCATTCTTCAAAGATAGTTTAATTAGGTACAGAATTCTGTTAGCAATTATCTTCCTTTAGTAATTTGAAGATATTCCACTATCTTCTGGACTCTACTATTGCTGATGGAAAATCTACTGTAAGTCCAAATCAATATTCTGATTTTTAAAAAGATGTTCTCTTTGTCTTTAGTGTTATGCCATTTTACAAAATTGTGTTAATATGTAAATTTTAAAAAAATCTTGCTTTATACTTTGTGAGATACTTCAGTCTAAGAATTCATATTGGTCACCAGTTCTGGAAAATTTTGTCATTTTCAAATATTGCCTTTCCCCTAGCTTTTCTGTTTTATTTTCTGGAGTTCTAGTATTAAAATATGTATTGACCTTTCTTATTTTACCTTTTCTCTTAAATGCTCTTGCATATCCTGTATTTCATTGTCTCTCTTTGCTACATTCTGGGTAATTTCTCTAGCTCTATCTTCCAATTCACCAGTTTTTTCTTCATTTGTGTCTAATCTGCTGTTTAATCTTTAAATGCTTTTTATTTTCAATGACTTATTTCTAAAAGTTCTATTTGGTTCTTTTTCAAATATTTTGGTTTTTTTTGTAATCTAGCTTTTCCCTTTATGGTTTCTATTCCATATTTTAGATTGTTAATCATTTTAAACACACACACACACACACACACACACACAACTATTTATAGTCTATTTTAGGTTCTCTTACCTATTTCAGCCCCTGGGGAATAGTTATCCTGTTTCTTGTGACTGCTGACTTTCACTGATGGTGGATTACTTCCTTCTGTGACATTGAAATTTTGTGTGTGAGCCCATCTTCTTTCTGAAATTCTTTTTCCCATGAGGTTCTAAGCACCCTGAATTGTGCAGGTGTTGCAATAGTGTTGTTTTGCATTTGCCTCCAGTGGGCAATTTTAGTGGTTTCACGGGCCTGGAAACAGTTTTCAATATTAGCTTCTTGACTTGGAGTTCCCACCGCATTCTGGTGCTTTAATTTGTCATGAGAAAAACTTTCACACCCAGAATCTCATCAGAGACAGGCGGAACATGTATATAGAATGGGCTGACTCAGACAAATGAGAAACATTTTTATTTTTCTACCATTGCTACTCTGTTGGATCTCTTTTCCGTTTTTTCCCCCCATCATCTCAGGCCTATCTTAGCTTCCCACTCACATTCAGTTATTAGAACAGTCTCATTTCAATAATGGGACTCATTTTACAGATATTAAAAGTCCATGGATTACTTCAGGCCTTACCCATGACTTTCCGATTTATGTGAGGGAAGAGGGTCATGACCTATTTTTAACTTGTTCTAATTCTCCCCCTCCTCCCTGCTGTGGTCTTCTAGGATTAGGGCAGAGGAGAGGGACTTAGAGGAAACAGGGCTAAAGTCTTTTTCCTTAGTGCTGCTTTGCCTGCCATCGGCTGGTCATCATGCTCTGTGCTGTGGTAGCCTGCCCAGTACTGGCTCTTTCTTAGGGCACCTCTGTGGGTTTTTTGAAGGTCCCCTTGGTGTACCCCTGAAACTAAAATTGTATGTTATATTTTTAATAAATTCTAAAAAAATAAGAATTCTAGATACTTCAAATACATGTAAAAGAAAAAACATTCTCCTTTGAACTGGTCATTTAATAAATCTATACTTATAAGGTTAAACTCTCAGACACCAACATGACGTGATGATATTCAGTAGTTTAACTCCTTTAAATATTCCCTCCCATTTATGGCACCTAATGATTTCCAGTCTGTCCTTTGGGATTTACTCATTTAGAGCATTTTAAACTTTCAGAATGTTAGGCCATTATTTCTTCTTTTTAATGTCATTAGGCTTAAGAAGTATAAATTAGGTATACATTAAAAATATATTTGGGACATTATGTATCTGTTAGGTAAATTAGGTATATTAGGTATATATTATACCAGGTATATCAGGCTGACACATTCTGCTTTCTTCATTTAGGAAACCAAAGACAGGACAGACTAACAATTATCAATCAATCAGTCAATGTTAAGTGAGTGCTTACTGTGAGTTTGGCACTGTAATAGCCACTTGGCAGAGGGCATAAATAAGCATAACCAATTTTTGACAGGTATGTATTAGGCACTAGATACCCGACAGACACAGGGCGAGATACATTGATGAATAAAACAGATGGACCTCTGCCCTCCTCAAGCTTACAGTGGAGTCACTGGCTGAATTGCCTTCGAATTTCTCAGTGGTGGCAATATGGTACCTTGTTATAACCACACTTGAAAACTGAGTGAATCCTCTAGACTCTGGAAGTCTTGCTCAGCTTTTTGTGGAACTCCAGTGTACAGACTGATACCCTGATCCCATCAAGGACCAAATTTAAATTAAAAAACACAAACCTAGTTCAGGGTTGAGTGGCTTTTGGGATAAGGGGGTCAAACCCAGTGTGAGTGATGATGTGGGGTCAAGAGCTGTCTCTGTGTCACTGGGGTGTGTCTCTGGTTCTCATCTCCCCTTTCTGTACCTTCCGTTGCTGTGGAACTTTCCCACATCACCCTCAGAGGTCCAGGGTTCTTTGCTTTTACCTCTTTCTTCCTTTCCATGTGAAGACTCCTATGCCCACAGGAAGAAGGCTCCGGTCCCTGACAGAGCCGTGCAGCACTGCCCCTGCTCATCCTGGGCATGTCGTGGGTGAGCCCGTGTCCCTGAGGTCAGCGTCAGCGTGTGTGGGGGAGACCAGGGGGTCGTCCAGTAGGAGCAGGGCCACCTGGACCCTGCTCAGAGGGAGGCTGCAATGAAGTGTTTACACTTCCGTGTAAATCCATTTTATCTCCTCTCTGAAGTATTTGCATGTTCAGCTTTTTGTCTAATTGTGAAATGAAAGACTTGGTCTTTTTTCCAGGAATTCCACTGATCAGCAAATAAACTCAAGAGGAATTAGTAAGACTAAAATTATTCTACGGATGGTTTTCTTGAGCCTGTGGTTTCAAATTAAATCAAGCAAAAGATACATGTAAGATAATAGATAGGCTTCAGGTCTATGATGATTTGGGATTGGTTATGACTGCTGGAGTTCTGAATCTTGAAAGGATTAACTGTTGCCTAAGCTTAGGGGAAAGAGTGCAGTGGTTGATTAGTGATGTCTGCCACAGGCTTAGGATGCCGGTGAGACATGCAGCAGAGCTGCTATTTTGGCGATTTCTGGTAGAGATGGACAGATGCTTACGTTGTCTTTTATACACCCAGCTGATTCAATCTGTCTCTCAGACAAATAGCCAATTCAGTGAAAAAAAGAATCAGATTAAATACGTGTTTGGTATAATAATGTAGGGGGAAAAAAGAAAAACCTTACCCATTTTATAAATTCTGTTTTTCACTTTTTATTCAGCTAGGTTGGTAAATCATAGACATATTTTTCAAGATGAATTAAATCTGAGAGCTTCTGAAATTCTGGACTAATCTTCCTGAAGGAGTCACTACATAGTACTTTACAGTTTTATTACACTGTCTTTCTAAACATGTTTCAAAACAGTTCACACATATTATCTCATTTTATTCTCACTTGATCCCTGTGAGAGGTTTGTTTGTAGTGCATGGGTGGGGAAACTGATGCTGGGAGATGATCTGACCTGCCAGAGGTGGTCATGAGTGGGTGAGGGATTGGCCCTGATCCCCGGCCTTCCTCCTTTGTACCATGAACTTTCTGTGACTTCCCTGGAATCTTAGGAAATTTCTATCTAGAGGATTATTGTTGGTATACTCTCTCAGGCGCAGGAGACTGTATGTTGGTGCAGTGACTCAAAATAGCGTCTGTGCTCTGCTTAAGAGGTTGTCCTTTCAGTAGCAAGCTGATGAATTAGACCCCACTGCTTCGATAAAATACTTTGGGGTTTATGGGATGGAAAATTTTGTTTGGAAATTAAAATAGCCTATAGTCATTCGTGCCCTGAAGTTGTCAGTTGATGCCATCTGAGTCACCCCTCACCATCATCTGGCACCTCCGGGGGCCTCCCTGAGGTTCACCTGGAGTGGTCTGAGCTTGGCCATGTTTGGCTTTCTAGAGCTTGCTGGTTTTGGAAGTGCCTTTCAACCTGCCAACACCCAAGTGGAGACCCAAATCAGCATGCATTTAAATGGCCAGGCTGTGGAGAGAGCTCAAGTGGAGATGTCCAAGGGATGTGGGGCCATTTACTTAACATAAATCAGCTCTCTGAGCGAGAGCGTCTTAATGCATTCCTTTGCTTATAAACAGTTTAATGTCTTGACAGCCAACATCTTCTCACCCCCGCTCTCCCTAGCTCAGACCTTCATTTGGATTTGTTTCTACAACTAGGGACTTTGATGATTGCAAGGGATGGTAAGGAGGCCCCTCTGAAGGATAGTAAGCTGTGGTGTACTGGGCTCTTCCTCCTGAGGCGTGTGTTTGTGCTTCACGGGTGCAGGCAGACGCTCTCTGCTCTCGCTCATGGCTCCCAGTGAGTACTTTGCTAAGTATATCACATACATTGTCTCATTTAATTCTCACCTCCAGTTCTTGAGATAGGAACTGCTATTAACCCCATTTACAGAAAAGAAAACTGAGGTTCAGAGAGCTCAAGTCATTTGTTTAAGACCACATAGTTAATAAATGGCAGAGCTGGAATTTGAACTTAGCCTGTTTTCTGAGCCCTTGCTCTTCAAAAGCCCTGTCATGATTGTATTGTTTGTCTTCTAATTTGGATAGTTTGTTGTTGGACTTTTAGGATTTTCCTTCGTAGCTTAACTAGCAGCCCATATGCTGGCAGAACAAGTCTATGGATCTGCTGAGACCTCTTCCAGCAGGAGGAATGTTCGAGTTTGGATTGTGTGTGGTCGTGGAAGTGGTGTCAGCACGATGGCGCGGTCCCAGCCTCAGCTTCAGAACAGCGAAACCTAGGGTTCTGGGTCTTGGTTTTTACTCTGCTGCAGGTTTCTCCTGGGAGGGGATGGGCCAGGGCTTGTGCCTGGGAGCCTGCCTGCACCCATGGAGTGCTAGCAGGCAGGGAATCTGTTCTGGTATCAACAGGGGTTGGTATATTTAGAAATAATCTCTGGGGACTGTCATATGTGTTTATCTGCATGCTCAGAGATAACAGTCACAGAGGTGGGTCCGTAAAAAATGCTTCGGTTGACATCCAGTTGACACAATGGCTCTTTCCCAGGGAACCAGGGCAGCCTGATACATAGGGCCTATTTTCGGGTCTTTCCTTATCAGTTTGGAATTGTCACTGTCTGCACTGCAGTAAAACAAGACTAGCCTGGATCTGCCTTTCCTGACTTGAAAAAACATCGTCACACAGGCTTGCCTTAGATTCAGCTTTTCCCACACGCTCATGTCGTGGGACTCTATTTTCTCTCCCCAACCTACCCGCAGATGTAACCTCTGATTCACTGCCTCATTTAGGGCAGAAATTTGCAGAGCAATGTCAACAGGGGCTGTTTTCACTTTGGATATTACACATGCTTAATGTTCTTGCTTTGAATGTATTCCAAGAGGATACAATAAATTAACGGAGTATGCACACATCCATCGTAGCAGCAGCCTGGCTCATGTGGAGTCTGCTGCTTCGGGGACAAACCACATTTCTTTTCATTCTCCCGTCCTCTCCCTTCCCCATCTCTCCCCTCCCTCGCCTCCCTTCCTCCCTTCCTTCAAATATATTTTTTAATTCATTAGACAAAACACTTTTCCAAGGGGTGAGCGAGGGCAACAGAGATTACAGCTCTAATACCACCTATTTTGCAGTCATAAAATTATTTGCCTCTGGCTTTTCTTCCAACTTTGATTTCCATTTATTCTAGAGTCATATACACTGATCTTGGGACCATTGCTGATTTCTGTCAGATGAGTCTGTTAAAGCGAACTCCTGCTTTATATACTAGGACGACTTACGTGGGCTGCCTGTTTGGAAGGTCCAGAAATCCTGTCCTTGGTACAGCCAGCTGCTGAGTACGAAGGAGACATGGGGTTGTGGTGTTCAGTACATAGTTTTCACTGAAAGAGAAATTGAGAAATGGAACAGGGACCTACTGCCCATGGAATCCAGGAGAGGACAGAAGTACTGGCCGGGGCAAGACAAACATCATGACCTGGACCAGAGCCTGAGTTAGGTTCATGTGTTATGGTGAACTAGCTGAAGGTTAGTGTTTCACACCGAGGCTGACCGATGCTCAATATGACGTGAACGTGCTGTCTACTCGAGGGATGAATGCACTTTGATTTAGAAGGTGTATCTTTTATGATCAGTTGTGAAATTTAGGTACAACTAATAGCTCTGCGAGTGTGTGTGTGTTTTAGGTTGGTGAGAGTTTTGCACATTTTGTTTAAATTTTAACATTCTCTAACCTCTAGGCAAGTATTTCATATTGGGGATATCTCATATCGCAGGCTTCGCAATTGATCGTAGATATCTCTTTTATTTCATTTTCTTCTCCTGTCTTTTTCAAGAGAAAGGGGAGATATTTATGTAGGGGTAATCTAAGGTACATAATATTATATATTATTGCTTTTTAATTGTTATTGTTTTTAAGAGGATGGGGAGTGGTTTTGGCTAGAGTTGGCTGAGTTGGGGTTTGGAAATGAAAATAGCCATGTTTCATTGAATCACTAGCATGTGCCAGTCCTTATATCAGGAACTCCTTGTGAATTGTGTAATTTAAGTCTCAAAACACTCTTGTGCCATAGATATGCGTATTTTAACAGTACAGAAGAGGCAATAGGTTCGAAAGAGCTAGTGAATGCCCTGGTGACCCCTAGGTTTGGATCTGGATATAGGGTACACGGTGTGGGCTGGAGGATGAGAGTGATAGCCTCATAAGATTTGGGGGAGCTAGAATGGGGCCCTTGCATAAAGCCTAGAACTTTAAAGGGCTTCCTGTTCGAGAAAGGGAGATGAGGAAACCCTATTTACAGCTCCGGGAGACGGTCGGAGCCTCCGTCTGTCCTGGGGCTTGCTGTACACCTGTGATAAAGGGGGCTTTCCATCTGTACCACTCACATGTACAGAGGCTGAATTTATGCTACTTGTCTTTTACAGGAACTTTAGGGTTAGAAAATTAGCATTAAAAATTGTATCTTGGACATCGATGGAATGAATTAAGGAAATGTGGCATATACACACTGCTATGGACTAAAATTGTGTTCCTCCCTACCCAAATGTCTATATTGAAACCCTAACCTGGCACCTTGATTTTGGACTTCTAGCTTCCAGAATTGTGCGAGAATAAATTTCTGCTGTTTAAGCCACCCAGTCTATTGTATGTTGTTATGGCAGCCTGAGTTAAGACACGTACAATGGAATATTATTCAGTCTTAAAAAGAAGGAAATCCTGGCATATGTTACAACATGGATGAACCTTGAGGACGTTATACTAAGTGAGGTAAGCCAGACACAAAGAGATAAACGCTGCGAGATTCTACTTATCTGAGATACCTAGAATAGTCAAACTCTTAGACAGTAGAATGGTGGTTGCCAGAGCCTGGGGTGAGTAGGGAGGGGAGTTGATAGTCACGTGGTATAAAGTTTCAGTCTTGCACGATGAAAAGAGTTCTAGAGACTTGCTATACAACAATGTGCATGTAATTACTACCACTGCACTGTGCACTGAAGAATGGTTAGGATGGTAGATTTTATGTATGCATTTTTTACCATAATAAAGAAAAAAACTAGATTGAGGATAAGCAATACCCATATGCCCCCTCAAAAATAAATGCAAACAACCCTGGAGCACAATTCTATAGCTCAGGGCCCTCAACACTTTCATAAATTAAGCAATCCTGGCTAAAGATGAGCTAACAATAAAAATTATAAACCTCAAAACAAAATAAACCTTCAGGAGGAGGAGCCAGCCAATGTACAAGCGTGTGAATTAGTGCCCCAAGAACTAAAGTAACAGGACAATTTGAGGAGACGGTAAAATAATTTGTTTAAAGTAGTTAAAGAGGTAAAAGAAGGAAAGGAAGCCTCATAAAAGAATAGTACTCTCTGAAAAAGGAGGTTTGAAAAAAGGGCCTAATAGTTGTTCTAGAACTGAAAATCGGTCATTGAAATAAAGAACTTAATGAATGGGTGAAACATCAGGTTAGAAATAGTAGAAGATAAAATCTGTGATTGGAAGTTAGACCTGAGGAAATTGCCAAGAATTTAGCATCGAGAGATAAAATACTGAATCCATGAAGGAGCTGTTGAAAGAATTGGAGGAGAGAATGAAAAGGTTCAATCTGTCGAAGTGGAATTCTAGGAGACAGTAGAGAGGATGGTGAAAAGGTGTTGTTTTAGAAGATAATGCCAAGAACTTTCCAAAATTTAAGAATGATGCTGATTTTTAGATTGTGGTAGTGCACTGAGTATTGAGTAGGATAATTAAAAATATCTACATCTAGACACTCAATGTAGAAAACTGCTGAAATGTCAAAGAAAATGAGAAAATCTTAAAAGCCAGCAGGGAGAGAATACAGATGATCTACCTACTGACAGCAGATTCCATCCACCCCAATAGAGTCCAGAAGACAATGAAATAATACCTTCGACGTGCTCAGTGACCCTCAAGCTAGAGTTCTATACAAAGCTAGATTGTCATGCAAGAGTTAGGATGCAAAGACCGTTTTCATATAAACAAGACTGGGAGCACTTACCTCTAAAACGATCCTCACTGAAAGAACTACCGCACGACATGTTTAATACAGAAGCATTAATTGTTTCTTTTTGTTTTTTGAGAAGACTAAGATTTTGGATGATTTGATTTGAAATTAAGGTGGTTTTATGGGTGCAAAAATCAGAATTTAATGCATTCTAAAGTCCTGGTGGTTTTCAGAGGAATAATAAACTATTACTTACAATATTTCTTTTTTTTTTTAAATTTTATTTTATTAAATTTATTGGGGTGACAATTGTTAGTAAAATTACATAGATTTCAGGTGTACAATTCTGTATTACATCATCTATAAATCCCATTGTGTGTTCATCACCCAGAGTCAGTTCTCCTTCCATCACGATATATTTGATCCCCCTTACCCTCATCTCCCACCCCCCACCCCCCACCCCCCTTACCCTCTGGCAACCACTAAACTATTATCTGTGTCTATGAGTTTCTGTTTCTCATTTGTTTGTCCTGTTCTTTTGTTGTTTTTGGTTTATATACCACATATCAGTGAAATCACATGGTTCTCTGCTTTTTCTGTCTGACTTGTTTCGCTCAGCATTACTCTCTCAAGATCCATCCATGTTGTCACAAATGTTCCTATATCATCTTTTCTTACTGCCGAATAGTATTCCATTGTGTATATATACCACAAGTTCTTTATCCATTCATCTATCGAAGGACATTTTGGTTGTTTCCATGTCTTGGCCACCGTAAACAAAGCTGCAATGAACATTGGAGCACACGTGTCTTTATGTATAAATGTTTTCAGATTTTTTGGGTAGATACCCAGGAGAGGGATTGCTGGGTCATATGGCAATTCTATTCGTAATTTTTTGAGGAACCTCCACACTGCCTTCCATAACGGCTGCACCAGTCTGCATTCCCACCAACAGTGTATGAGGGTTCCTTTTTCTCCACAGCCTCTCCAACATTTTACAATATTTCTTAATTCAAAACAAAAAAGAGAACTATTCAGACATTGACCTTTGGACACCAATCATTGTCACTAGAATAACACAAGGTACTAAATTCTTATTGTGTGCCAAGATATTTCATTTATGTTGTTTCATTTAATCTCACAACAACCATATGAAAAAAGGTCATGTTACCATTTTGAGAGGTAAGAAAATGGGGCATATTTACCTTTGCATCCCCATCACTCCCAATAATTTACGGCAGTGGTGTGTGTTCAGGAAATGTGGATGAACTAAACTGAGCTGAGGTTAAAATGCAGTCAACAATCTGCCCATAATATTAGAAGAGTGATAAAACCACTGTTCTAACTCTGACCTGTCTAACCTCACAGTCCCCACTTCTCTACAGGGCTCTGCCCCTCATTATTTACTTCTCTGGGTAAATGACTTTCTGGAACAGTCAGACCTTGGCTCTGCACTGCCTGTAAATTGATGCCCCACTTTTCTGCCTTTCACACATTCTTTGGTCTCCTGTGTGACATGTCTCATTCAGACCCGATGCCCTGGCTGTGTTTTTACCGTGTGTCACCCAGACGGGCAGTCTCCTGTATCTTTGATTTCACAAGCCTGTCTCTCCAGTTTCTGTGTGGTATTCAGATAACGTCGCTAGCACTGTGTTGCTAAGAAATGCAATAGTGATCGTAGTGTTTAGAGCACGTGCCCTCTCTCCTCCCTCCTGAATGCACCTGCCTTACCATCTGTTCAGGATGCCCACTTCTGCTGCTGCTTCAGTGCCATGACCCTGCCCTGCTGTGGTGCCCCACTGCATTCTGGACTATGGATCCTGGAGCTTGGATTTTCTTAACCAAGGAATTATCAGAAAACCAGCACCCGAGGTTGCTAAGCTACACTGGACCCTGTTCTAGTCACACATCAGAGAATCAGTCTCTTTCTCTTTCTTCACACACACACACACACACACACACACACCCGCCCTGCCAAATTAACTGGTTAAGTCTGTAAAAATAGTTTTGTTGTTGCTTGTTTTTGCCTCTTTGGTTTGTTGAGTTGTGGACTGTATTGTTTGGCTTCCTGAATTGCCAGTTGCTTCGAGGGTGAAGCAGTGAGTCAGGTAGCCCCACGAGACTCGGCCTGCACATCGAATGAAAGGGGGGCTCTGAATGCGTTTAGGTTCCAACTACTGGCTTCTCACACATCGTCGTCATCCTGTTTTGTGTGTGTGTTTGCGTTTGGGTGACCTGAGGTCACATCTGTCTCAGTGTTAGCAGGCCTGGTGGACAGAGGGTATCCTGACGGCAAACAAAGGCTCTTGGTTCACTGAGGATAGAAGCTGTGGGCTCCTCCAGTGTCTGCTTCCCCCAAAGATGCCCTGGCTGGAGATCCCAGCAGTAAGTACCAGGGCGGCCTGTGTGCTTGAGGCCTGTGGTTTTGCAGCTAAGAAAGAGCATTTCAGTTTCCCCAGGGTTGGCCAGAGGATCAGGGGATACCTTTCTTAGCGAGACAGCTTGAGGCAGGTGGAAATATCACCCGCCTTGCACATGGAGCTCCTGGGTTCCTGTCCTGATTCCACCATGTCAGATGTGGCCTTGAGAAAGCCTTTGGTCCTCAGTTTCTCCAGCTGTAAATTCAGGGTATTAATCTCCATGTTGTAAAGAGAACCGAGTGAGATGATAACATGAGAAAATGCTTTGTAAACCTTAAAACACAATGCAAATATAAGGCATTGTTACTCCCAGTGCTTGGAGAATGGATTGTGGGAGTTAATGGCCCTTGCTGTATTTCGGTGCCAAGAGCGACGAGAGCTGTCAATAAATATTTATTAATGATGAGGTGGAGAAGCTGTGGGCTCAGTGTGCAAGCCACGGCTTTGTATATTAAATGCACACATTCATTCGGTCCTTCACTGAGCTAATATTTATTGAGTGCCTACTCAGTGCTGTGCGCTGGGAATACAAGTGAACAGGACAAATGGAATCATGGTTAACGTTTTATCTGGTCCTCACAAAGACTGAAATATAATGTGTGTTGTTTTAGACAGTTAAGTTTATTCAATATAAAGGATTGTCCTTTATGCTGATAATTCAAATATGTCTGTCCTGCTTTTTGGTCTTACATTTTGTGAAATGATGATAGTAGATGGTAGTTGATTTTTGAAAAATTTCTCACATAGTAAATTAAAGAGATGTTATGGGTCCCTGAAATCCAAAAGCTTAGGAACCACTGATCCAGCCCAACCTCCCATCCAATGCAGAAGTCGCTGTAGTATTCCTAACAGGTGGCCATCTAATTTCTACTTTGACAATTCTGAGGAAGGGGGTTTCATTGACTTCACAAAGCAGCCATTCTGGTTTTGAAGAGCCTTTATCTTTTGAAGTAAGATAAAGTTGAAATCTAACACCCTGCCCATTCATCTTCCTTCTTCTGTCTGGAGCAAACAAAATGCATTTACTGTGCGTTGTTTAGCCCTCCAGATTTTTGAAGCAAGTCACCATGTTCCTTGTAAACGTTTTCCAGGGTTCTTGCCCCCACTGTGTTTATGCAGTTCTTCTGTGGCTTCATTCTTCACTCTTCACCTGCTTCTGGTCACCTTCATTTTGCCAGTGTCTCTCCTGGAATCTGTTTTGCCCAGAGGGACGCTTGCTTCAGCTGTGGGCGGAGGTGTGCTGAGAGCTCAGCCTGCTGCTTCCCTCGTTCTGGCCTCTGACTGCAGGTTAAGGAAGTAGAGATTGCATTTGCCTTGCTGGCAGCTGTGCTGTACTGTTGACTCATATTCAGTTGCAGCTACTAAATCCCCGAGGGTCTTTGTCATATAAATTGCTGATAAGCCAGGGTTCCTCCTGTGATATTTTTCATCTAAGTGCAGTACTTTAGATGCATCCCTATTGTATTTCATCTTGTCAGTTTGGAACAGAGTTTCAGCATATTGAGGTCATTTGAATCCTGATTCAACTTTCCAACTTACTAGCTATTCCTCCCAGATTTGTGTCAGCAGCACATTTGACAAATTTGTCTTCATCCAAATTTTTAATTCAGTGTTTAAAAAGCTAGAGCCAAAGACAGAGCCCTGGGTCACATCAGTAGAGACCTTCCAAATTTAAACACATCTGTGAATCAGTGTTCTAGATATTTGTGCATAGATTCAATGCATCTGTGAAGGCATCCATCATCGATGCATCTGTGTACCAGCTAATTATAGATCTACCTAAATGTGTTTTCCACACTGGTGATGTGAATTCAACTTCTAACTCTTCCACGGATCTTTCTTTAGGCAGTGTCAGCCATGCCCATTATTGAACCTGCCGCTGGTATAATTATGACTTTCAAATTTACTTTTTCAGCCCACGTTTGTCTCAAGTTCACATTTAAAATTTTCTGTTGGATGTCTGTAGTGTGTCAAGTGTTTAAAAATCAGTTCATTGTCTCTCTGCCTCCTAAAACCTTTTTCTCTTTCTGTGATGGCTGCTTCAGCGATGGCATGACCATGTTGGGTAAGCCAGGTGCCTGGGAGCCATTCTCAGTTCCTTCATTTCCTTCTCACTCCATGGCTAATTCGTCAGCTGTCTGCGAGATTCTCCTTCCTTAATACTTCATAATCCACCCCTCAGACTCTGCCCTGCCTGCCTGTACCATTGTCAGAGCCTCTGATGAGAGTCTGTCCTCCTGCTCTTCATCCTTTTAGTTCACCCTCTACTATGTCACCAGAAAGCAAAAGAACCAGTCAGATTATGCCATTGTTTACCTCTTTAAGCTCTTCGCTGGTTCCCTGTTGACTGTAAATGGTGGCTGGCCCTTCCGGGTCTGGCCTTTGCTTGTCTGACTGACTTGCTGTCTTACTGCTCCCCTCTACCAGCCCTACACTTTGGATGTACTATCCACTGCTGGTTCCCAAATGCAGTATATTCGTTTGTACTTTGCACGTGCTGTTCCCTCTACCAGGAGTGCTTTCCCCCCCTTTGTAATCCACTGACTTCCACTCCTGCAGAACTCAGAGCACACGTCCCCTGCTCTGGGACACTCCCCGACGGCGGTAGCTCTGCACTGAGGTAGCGTCCCTTTCCTGAGCTGCCATGACACTTTAGACATGCCCACCAGGTGCCTTGTCACATGTAGAGCAGCAGCTTGTCTCCATCTTCTGCCTGCTGGGGGCCCTTTAGGCAGTGACTGTGCTCATTGTCAGCAGCCACAACTCCTAGCGCAGGGCCTGGTACAGAACAGGCACTCAAGTTTTGTTGAACAAACGGTGAATGGGTGGCTTGACAAACCATTCCCAATTTAACCTGGGCTGAGTGACTATTCATTTCCTTGTTCAGCAGTACTTTATGATTCTGTGTCTGTAACATCCGTTTGATTCACTGGCCATGTACTCGTGTTAAGAAAGTAAGAGAAATGCTTTGGCATTGATTAGGCTTTTTCTCCATAGGTTCCAAACCATCTGGTTTCTAACCCTCTCTAGCCATGTTACACTCCTTCTACGTGTTTGTTTCTCTGACCCGCTGTTAGTAAGGAAAGCAACCCTAACAAGCAGCCCCCAAAGCTCACTGGCTTGACACATAAGTTTATTTTTCACTTATATCCCAATGCAGGTATTTCTCATCGAGTGGCCTTCCACAGGGAACTCCGTGAGCCAGGGTCCTTTCTGGTGGCTGTGCCGTCTTTTGGGTTTTTAGAGTCCTCCTTAGAGCTAATGTATGGAAAGAGAGAGGATTGCAGATGGGAAAGCAGGGCAGTGCGGGGAGGCTCTCCCAGGCCAGGACTCAATAGAGCACCAGTCACTTCTGTGTACATTTCACTGATGGGAACTTAGTCATAAGGCCATGTCCCACTGCCAGGGAGGTTGGAAAATGTGGGCTAGCTGTGACTCTGGGAGGAAATACGGCACGTTGGCAGTTTCTGCCATGGCGCTCAGTCTTAGGCTCTGACCTTGTGTGTCCTGAGCTAGATTCCAAAGCCCTTCTTATGCGGGGCTTTTTCTGTGCTCCAAGTGCTTTGGTCTTCCATCTCCTAACCTGGGTTTTGCTCCTGGCTCAAACCCTCTGGTCACTTGTTCCCTAACTCCTTGTTGCTTGCTTTTGGCTGGGCTTGACTCCTCATCTCTCCAGTTTCCTAGCAACTCTCCTTGCCTTGCGCATGTGTCTGGGACCAGACCACCTGATCCTTGGGACCTGCCTGCCATCGCACGTGTGCTGCTTGGAGCATAGCCCACCTTAGCCCAGGCACCAACAGGACAGAAGGGAGTCCTTTCAGTACGCCCATTGCTCTTCATCCTTCCTGTCAGGACTAGGGGTGGATTTCAACTCTATTTCTAGTTAGAGAATGTAAAGACTTGCAGTAAGAGCCGTAAATAAATAAGACATTAGAAAATTTAGCTTTGGGAAGCCAAAAGAACCGGTTCTGTGTATCTTGAAGGAGGCAAGCCTGACGGGAAGAGCCAATGTTTTATATATGTAAAAAGTTGGTTTAAAAAATTGCTTTAAAGGTGATGGTGCTAGAGTAGATATTCTTTTGTAAAGCTGAAAAAGAATGAAGTGTCTCACATTCTAGTGTGGGATTTTTTTAGGTAGGGCATGAAGAAAAAATTCATGAATTCCAGAATTTTGGAATCTGGGGATGGGTTCCTTAGAGAGGTTAAGTCCTGTGCTCTCCTGGAAAACACGGTGAGTGGGAGGAACCATCTCAGATGCCTTAGAAACGACCTGCTGGGAGACAGGAGGGGGTTAGCAAGCTCCAGATCTTTGTCTTATGCTTTGGCGCATACCTCTTTGAGAGACGCTCATACTGAAAGTATTTGTCTCTGGGTAACATTTCCCAATGATTGCATAAGTGGAAGGGGTATTGTCTTGTAAGGTTTCAAGAACTATGATTCCTGAATTCCATGACCTATTTTATCACCCACTTGCTCTGCAGGTCACCCATTTGGGCAGGTCACTTCTCCATTCGTTGGATGGTCTGATGACCTACTAAGTGGGGATTGGATGGGATGAGTTTTAGGAGGTTTGGGTGAGAAATAATTCATGTTTCTAACATGCTTTTGAATACATAAGTGAAATACTCTATTCAGTTATGCTTTTGTTTGGTGCATTTCTCTGCATCTTGATTCTTTGGGTCTTGCCTTGAAACGTGCTGTGTTTTGCAAATACTATTTATTAGAAATAGCTCCTTACACTTGTGTGCCTCTCCTAGTAAGGCCTGAAATAGTACCGTCTGCTGGGGAGGAACCTGGAAGCTAGCACCTTGAGGCCACAGACCTAACTGTAGAGGTCCCGAGAGCCGTAGTGCAAGCACAGGCTCCGCAGCCAGCTGTTTGGTTTGAACTGGTGGCTTTGCACAAGTTAATTAGTTCCTCTGGGCCTCAGTCTTCTCGTCTGTGAAGTGGGCATAATAATAATGCTTATCTTAGGGGAATGTGAGAGATTTAAATAAATCAATATACGTAAAATGGTGAGATCAGAGTCTGGCCTGTAGTAAATGTTCTCTAAGTATTAACTATTATCTTTAAGCAAGATTTTCAGAAAGGTACCCCTGTCTCTTTTTCTCCTCTGATGCTTGCTGAAGAAAGCCCCTCCCATACCTTTCAAGGGCGCCAGGACTGCCTTTATGCTTACAGACAAGAGGAGAAGGACCTTTCCACTGTCCTTATGTTGGCTCGGGTTCTGTCAGGAGATTCGACACATGGCATAATTGGAGTAATCAATTTCAGTGTATAGAATTGAGTTGAAGTGGGTATTGCATGTAATTGCAGCGCTGAGGGAATATCAGGGGACTCGACTGCATGGGAGCTTGCATTCTGTTGACATTCTTAAATGAATCCCGGTGACGCTCAATTGGTAGGGGAGGGCTTCCAGACCCATATTATTACTTCTGGTGGGGCTGGTGGGGCTCTGAGACTTTGCATTTCCGAGTCTAACCAAATCAGAACAGTTCCTGCTCCCGGTCTCTGATTCTGTGTTCCCCAGTGGTTTCCCCGGTTTTGTGCCGCATGCAGAAGGCTGGGCTGGGGAAGGAAAGTGAGAGAACACGAGCACATAGAGAGTAGCTCTACTGTGTTTACTCATAGTCTGGCCTCTTCCGTCAGCCCTGACCCATGCCTCCCTGTCCCCTTGGTGCTCGGTGGCAGAATAAACAGCACTCGGGAAGAATAGGATTCATTTGCAGGAGGCTGAGACCACACTCTTATGAAGAATTACATTTAGCAAATGTTCGCAGAGCAGCTCTTAGGTGTAAAGCACCATGCTGGCTGCTGGGTGAGGTCCGTGGAGTACTTAGACTTGACTCCTGCCCTCAGTGAGCTCCTGGTCTCCTGAGGGAGATGAACCCACAAATCACACAGGCTGCGATGGGAGCTGTCACTCATGCCTTGCCCGGAGAATCCTTGGGGCCCCAGCTGGGCTCATTGGGCACGTGCCATACAACCTGAGACTTTTAAGATTACTTTTTAATTTTATTCTGGTAAAAAACACATACCATAAAATTGACCATTTTACCACTTTTAAGTGAACAGTTCAGTAGGGTAAACTATATTCACATTGTTGCCAAATGGACCTTCAGAACTTTCTCATCTTGAAAAATGGAAACGCTATCCCCGTCAAACAACAGCCCTTCCGCTGTTCCTCCAGCCCCTGGTAACCACCCTTCTACTTGGTTCTATGACTTTGACTGTGGAATCATACAGCTTTGTCTTTTTGTGCCTGGCTTATTTCACTGAGCATAGTGTTCAAGGTCATCCATGCAGTAGCACGTGACACGCGTTCCTTTCTAAGGCTGAGTACTGTCCCATGGTATGGGGGCTGCATTTTGCTTATCCATTCCTCTGCTGATGGGCATTTGGAGCGCTTCTACCTCTTGGCGGTTGTGAGTGACATGGGCTCACATCTGCTATGAAGATGGGTGTACAAATTTCTCTTCCAGACCCTCGTTCAATTCTTTGGGGCATATGCCCAGAAGAGGGATTGTTGAATCAGGTGGTAGTTCCACTTTTATTTTTGAGGGGCCTCCGTACTGTTTTTGATAGAGTGTGCACCATTTTACGTGATCGCCAACAGCGCACACATGTAACTGTTTCAGTTTCCCCCCATCCCCGTCAACCCTTGTTTTCTGGATCTTTGACAGCAGTCACCCTAATGGGTGGGAGGAGGTACCTCAGTGTGGGTTTGAGTGGTGTTTCTTTGATGATCAGTGATGTTGAGCATATTTTCCTGTGTTTATTGGCCATCTGTGTTTCTTCTTTGGGGAAATGTCTATTCAAGTCCTTCACCCATTTTTTAATTGACACCTAGAACATTTGGTTTCTGTTCTAATCGACACCTAGAACATTTTGTTTCTGTTCTGACATAGCCCTGGACATTTGGTACTGCCCCACTGCTGCAGAGGTGGTCCTATCAGTTCTGCACCAGCAGAGGCTGAGGGCAGTGGGGACGTTGCCTCCGAGAAGTCCCAAGTGTGCTGCTTACTTATTGCCACTGGCCAAGTAACCAAGACCACTTAACCCTGCCCTCTTCCTGCTGCTTTCAGCTTGCAGTGATTTTTCACAGATGAGATGTTGGCTGTGTTCGTTTTCTGTCACTGCTGTAACAAGTTACCACAAACTTAGTGGCTTAAAAACATATAGCTCTGGAGGGCAGAGGTCTAAAATGGGTCTGCAGGCCTGGGTTCCTTCTGGAGGCTCTAGGGGAAGAATCTGTTTCCTCGTCTTTTCCAGCTTCTGTTAACTGTCCTTTCCTTGGCTCAGGGACCCCCCCCTCCATCGGCAGGGCCAGCCGTGCGGTGTCTTCTCTGCTCTCCTGCCTCTCTCTTCTAAGGACCCTTGTGGTAGCATTGGGCCTACCCGGATGTTCCCAGATAATCTCCCCTTTCCAGGTCCTTGTCTTCATCACACCTGTACAGGGTTTTTTGGTGTGTTTTTTAACCATGTAGAGGGATATATTCACGTTTCCAGGGAGTAGGACATGGGCATCTTGGGTGCTTATTATTCACTGGGCCTCTGTTATGTCAGGGGCAGTGGTTAGAGCAGTTTTTGTAGGTTGGTTTCTTCTTCTGTGCTTTCCAGCTTCAGACTTTAATGTAGGTTAGTAGAAACAACATGCTAGAAACTGGAGGCTTGGGCTCAAATTTTGTCTTGACCTTGACCTGGCTGTGCAACTGTGGCAAGTAGCTTGCTTTCTCTGAGCCGGGGTGTCCTTACCTATGAAAGGAGATAGGTGGGCCAGATGGTCTCTAGTGGCTTCCGGCTCAGCCATGGCTGAGTTAGTTCCCCTTCCTCACCCAGCTCTCATTTGTCCTTTCATTTCCTCACATTGCTGTCTCCCATCAGCTCATGGAGGGACTGAGGCTGTGCTGTGAGGTACAAGAGCACAGGTATGTGAGGCTTTGGGAAAACGGATCCTGGGTGACAGTTAATTAAAGGGAGACAGTGATGGCAGAAATGAAGGGAACAGGGCATAGCTTTATTGCCTGCTCCCTTTCTGCGACAGCTCTCCATGTAAACTATCCGTGAAACAAACAAATGAAAATGTTATGCAGCCTGTACGCCTAAGTGGATCATACATAACTTGCACAGTGATTTCATGTGAAACTTCAATTATCCTTCTTTTCTAATTGAAGCCCGATAAGGTCAAATATTTGTGAACTGCCAGCCAGATGGGATCTGCGTGTCACAGTGTGCACAGGTTGTGTAGCCCCATCTGTGCGGTGGCTGCTTTGGCCGTGGTCCCTAAGGAAGTGCACATCTGGCCAGCTCCGACGTGGCAGTGAGCGGCAAGACCTCACTAGGTGTTGTTCGTTCCCTTTGGGGCAGGTGGTCCACCTGTGCTCGGGAGTGCGCCGGGAAAGCTGGTGGCGGACAGGCGGGTGGCATCCTCCAGTGGCTGGGCAAGGGGGCCGTCACCCCTGTGTCACATCATCTGTCACTGCAACTCAAGAGAAAGAAATCATTAACCTCCAGGGAGCATTAATTGGTATTAATGAATCCTATTTTCCTTATTATATGATTCCTATTTTACTGACAAGCAAGCTGATGATCAAAGTGAACTTAGCGACGCTCACGCAGCTGAAACATGGAGAGTTGAGACTCAAACTGAGATCTGTGTAGTTCCGAAACCCATCTTCTTTCTACTGGGGCACGCACTTTGTATCTCCTAGGCTCTTCCCTTCACCTGAAACCACTGCCCTTGGGAGTGGAGCGTGGGAGGCACAGGTGGCGAGGGAGGGAGGGGTGTCTTAGTTACTGAGGCACTGAGCCGTAGTCTGGGGAGGGGGACAGCTCGAAATCACATCGAGTGCTTTAGAAAGCTAAGCTGCCTGGAGCTAACCTTTGGGCTAATTTCGCACTGGCTGCTTTGGTTTCAGGTCCAAATTGAGTTCCAGACTCTGAAAGAGCAAGGTCCCTGGCTGGGCAAATGTACTGGAGAGCGTGTGTGGGTGGGTGTCTGTGCATGTTCATGTGGCTGAACGTGCGACTGTGGCCTCTTCTTCCTGAGGAGGCTGGTGGCTTGTGGAGGTGAGGAGAGTACCTTCCACACCTGTGTCCCCACACCTCCTGCACCTCTGGGGCCCACATCGGGCGCACAGCAAACATTCCTGACCAGTCACCCTGTGCTAGGTGCTGTGGGGCCACACAGGGGCTGAGATGGGCTCTGCTCTCAGGGTCATGTGTGAGCAGGGGAAAGACACACACATATGTATGCAGCTGTGAGGAAAGCAGTGAGAGAGACCGTGAGGGGCACAGAAGACGGTGATGGCGTCTGTTTCTCCACGTCACACTCCAGGGATTCACACATATTTGTATGTGCATATTTGTACGTGTGTGCATGTGCTTGAGAGTTACTCTGTGGTTATGTGGGGAACTGGCTTCCCAGACCCTTATCCTAGGCAGGTGGCAGCTGCTCTCCTTCCCCCATCACTCATCCCTTTCCACTGATGACTGGGGTTAGTGGGTTGGGGCTTCAGAACTTCTTGGCTCAACTGGGAAGTTGGATCAGACATTTACCGTCCTGAGTGAGAGCCAAACGCATAGTTTAGAAAGAAAATTGCCTCTCTTTCATGATGCTCAACAAATAGTGTTTGCAATTGCAGGCTGCCAGGGGACCACCCAGTAACAAAGCTGTTGAGTCCGTCTGTGTTGCATACCGAAAGGACACTTTCCCTTGGTGGAATACTGATTGCATAGCACAGACCCAAGCAAATGCCCCAGTAACTTTCTCTACAAGTGTAAAAACTCAATAACTCTCATCTTTGAAAGAGGCTTCCTTTTCACCCCAAGATTCCACATATATGCTTTTATCCCTCGTTAGCTAGTCGTGATTAGCCCTATTTCACAGATTGGGAAAACCACATCCAGGAAGGCTGCCAAATGAGTCAGACATTCAAGGGGAGCTAATAAGCAGGTAATTGTGGTCACCGTGGCATCTTGCTCCAAATCTTGAGTGCAGCAGGGAGGGCCAGGAAAAGCAGCTCAGTAAGTCAGTAGGTGTTCCAGGAGCTGGGCTCTGTGGGGGGTGCAAGCACTGCATATCCCACTCTCAAGGAGTCATGGCAACCCTCCATGGCTATGTTTGTTGAGACTCAGAAGCGTGGCCCTGTTTCAGTGACTTTTATAGTAGGTTGATGCTTTTCAGATTCAAGTATTTATTAGGATTAAAGGAGGGAATTCAGGGGTAGGCTGAGGGGGCTGTGAGGATCCATCTGGGAAGCCTGTTTCTTTTGCCAGAAAGTTCCAAATGATAAACTCTTCTGCCACCCACATGTGAATTCTAGAATCAGTGAATGCCAAAAAAGTATACGAGGTGTGATCAAACAATATAGTGACTGTTTAAATTAAAAATATATATATTATAGTAAAAGACCCATTGCCATTAATCCCCCTCAAAGTACTCCCCCTCCCTTCAAATGCACTTATCCCATCTTTCTTGCCACCACTCTCTGAAGCACTCTCTTTCGTATGTGTCTTTAGTTGTGCTGTCATGGCTGCCTCAATGTCCTGAATCATTTTGACTTTGGGGAAGAGCCAGAAGTCACATGGTGCCAGATCCGGTGAATAAGGTGGATGAGGATACACTGTAATGTTTTTATTTGACAAAAATTGCTGTACCAGAAGCGATGTGTGACACGGAGCCTTTCTGCTGTGATCACAAAATACAGTGAATGCTGCTGCCGAGTGCCATCCAACAGAAAAGCAGGGACCTTCAATACAGGAAGTGGCACATAGAACCTTAGTAACAGTGTGTGACAAGTTTCAACTTGTTTGGTGCAGTCAGTCGGGTGTGAGCTACGGTTGAGAGGAGGTGTGTTTTAAAGTGTGTCATAAATCATCCTCCATCATGACAACGCTCTGTGTCACACATTGCTTATGGTATATGGCAATTTCTGTCAAATAAAAACATTATGGTGTGTCCTCATCCACCTTATTCACTGGATCTGGCACCATGTGACTTCTGAATCTTCCTCAAAGTCAAAATGATGATGAAAGGTAAACGTTTTGAATCGATTCAGGACATCGAGGCAGCCACAACAGTGCAACTAAAGACACTCATGAAAGTGGACTTCCAGAACTGCTTCAGAAAGTAGCGAGAACAGTGGGATAAGTGTGTTCAAAGTGAGGGGTGGGAGTATTTTGAGGAAAATTAATGGCAATGTGTCTTTTACTGTAATAACTTTTTTAAATTTAAACATTCACCATGTTGTTTGGTCATACCTCGTATAGGACCTTTGAGATCATTTGGTGAACTCCCTCATTTTACAAATGAGATGACTGAAGCACAGAGGGGGCGATGAACTTGTCCAGAGTCACACAGCTGTTTCGTGGAGGAGGAAGGAGGAAACCAAAGTATTCAGCCCCACTAAACCTCATCTTTGGTCTTCTTGATTCAAGGGGGAGAGCTGACCAGGAAGTGGGAGTGTCTGGAGCTGTCTCTGCATCTGGAAATGTGGAGAGGTGTGAGTTGCTGACAGTCTGGGCATGGTGTGTTGGGACTCTTGCAGAGGCCTTCCTGGTGCTGAGCCCGATGGCCTCCTCAGGCCGGGGGCGTCCCCATGCCTCATTGCTGCAGGCCCCAGGGACTCAGCTCAAGTTAATAACATCAACTACAAGAGCAATACCAACTAATGGCTACTGTTCACTGAGAACTTCGTATAAGGGCTGCATGATGCTAAGTGCTTATAAATGTTTTAAAATTCTTGAAATAGCTCAGAGGTACCTAAGTCTCAGAGATGTTAAATAACTTTCCCAGGCTCACGGGGCTTGTAAGTGGACGTACAGAATATGAACTTTGGTCTCACATGACTCCTGATCTGTGCTTTTAACTATAGACTACTGCTCTCTCTTCTGACTGCCATTATTCACTCAATTCCCTTGGGGTCTGTCCCTGAAATTCAGTATTTCCAGATCCCACATTCTGCTTTCCCACTCTTTCCTTGCTGTCTTCACAGACCAGCACCAGATCCAATTTATCTTAAGGTTATAACCCTCCTAATTACTATGGGGACATAGTCAGAGGGGAGTAACATAAACAGAGTGACAAAGTTGTAGAGATTGTAGAGTTTTATAGCATTTTCTGCGCTGTGAGTTTCAACTTCATTCTGAGATGAAAAATGGAAATGCTGTTGACCTCTGCCTTCTACTTTTGGGCTCTCAGAGATGGACTTCCCCAACTTTCCCCTTCCCGTCCCTTTTGGCGCAGGCTGTAGGGGCAGTTGAGGCCTGAGGAAGAATCTGGGCAGCACCAGAAGTGGCCTTGGCCCAAGTCGGGAAGTTGGGTTTCTGAGGACCCCAACCCAAGCGTCAGTCCCTGCCCTGTGTCTCTGCCCCACGCAAGGACAACCCTCAGTCCTCCAAGGAGATAAAGATGGAGAAAAGGGCCAGGAGGAGGAGATACTGCTGGTCTAGAATGTGTCAGAAAAATCAAACAGAAAGAAGAGAAAGGAAGCTTGGGTCAAGAAGGATGGGAAAGAAACTCACGTGGAGGGAGAGAGCACAGGAGGTTCCCGGCTACAAGAGGCTCTGAGGAAGGAGCGTGGATTTAAGGTGCCAGAGCCATGGGAGGGCTCAGAGGTGGATGAGTCAGTCCCAGCCTGGTCTCATCACATGCGCTTCACTCTGCTTCAGTTTCCTCACAAACACTGGGAATCATGGCATTTGTCTCCTCACCTAAAATTATCGGGACGCTGAGTAGAAGTCGCATTTCTTCAGCACACACTTCTTTCTATACCTGATGTGTGTCAGGCGCTGAGCGAGGCCCCAGAGCTACTCAGACAACAAGCCATGGCCTGTCCTGGAGGTACGTCGGGTGCCCAGAGCAGAGCTTTTGGACAAGACTGAAACCAGAAAGGCCAGGGATTGATCTCATGTTCTGATTGCCCGGCGCTCCCAGCCGGAGAGCTGCCGCCTCATAGTCAGTGGTGCTTGAGAACACTGTAGATGTATTTGGACGTGAGTCTGGTTTCGCTCAGTTGTGACGGCGTGTTTGTGTATGTGCATATGTGATTTATTTGATATCTGAAAACAATTTATGGCCAGAATTCTTTGCATCCTTCTCTGGGCCAGTGTCACATGTTGAGGGCCCGTGAAGAGGGCCACGCAGGGAGGCACTGGGTAGGGTAGCGGCCTGTCCTGTCACACGGCTCCCCTCGGGTGGGTCTGAACTCACTCGCCCAGCCCTTCCTGAAGGTCAGCGTGAGTGGTTTACATTCCAAATGTCCTCACCTTCCGGCTTTCTTTTCCCGAGAAGGCAGCCCTCCCTTCCCAGATCTCTTTCCTCTTGGAATGTTCTTTCACGTTCTAAGTCCAATACTCATCCCATCTCTGGCTTTTAAAAAAATTAAATTAAAATGTTTTATATTTTTATATTATGTAAAATTTGCCTAACATAAAATTTCACATCTTAACCTTTCTTCAGCATGTAGTGTAATAGAACTAAGTATAATACGTTTGTTTGTTGTGCTGCCATCACCAGAACTTCTCTGTACTCATTAAACCACTGACTCCACACCCCCTCCGCCCCCCAGCCCCCAGCGACCACCCTTCTACTCTGTCCCTGTGACTTCTCGAGGCTCCTCACATAAGTGGGATTATATGGTATATGTTTTATGACTGGCTGAGTTCACTGAGCATAATGTCATCACAGTTCATCCATGTTGGAGCCTGGGTCAGAATTTCTTCCCTTTCAAAGACTGAATAATGTCCGGCTGTTCATGTATACCTCCTTTTGTTTATCCATTTACCTGTCGGTGGGCACTTGGGTTGTTCCACACTTTGGCTGCTGTGATACTGTGGCTGTGCACACATGGGTGTAGAAATACCTGCTCGAGTCTCTGCTTTCAATCTTTCTGGATAGATCCAGAAGTGGAATTGCTGGAATATGGTAATTGTATGTTTAACTTTTTGAGGAAAACCATACAGTTTTCCATGGTACTTGAAGCATTTTAAATATTCCCCGTCAGCAGTGTACACAGGTTGCAAGTTCTCTACATCCTGGGCAACAATGATTTTCTGATGTTTTGCTAATACCACCTAATGGGCATGACGTGCCCTCTGCTTTGAGGCCTTCCACGCAAACCGTGCTGAGCCCCCGGAGTCCTGGGGAAAACCTGTGAAAATAAACTGGACATGAAATGAGGCTGGAGGGCCTTCCTCTCTGTGTTGGCCTTCCTGGCTGAGCAGCCCTTCAGGTTGGACTTGCCCTGTAAGCACAGGTAGTTGGAGGCAGCCACGAGGGGGAGCACACTCTCTCGTAGGCCACCTCTCTAGCCCAGGGGTCAGCAGGGGTGCAGGGAGGTGCACGTTGGGCTGTGCCTTATCCTACCTGCTCTTTGAGGTCGGGTGGCAGGAGATCAGGCACCAGGCCTTGGAGGGGGTTCGACCAGCTGGGGAGCGGTGATCGCAGCAGTGAGAGTTCTAGAACCTGAGTCCTGAGCTTGAAGGATCTCTTTTGGTGCTGGGCTGAGCCTTTTCATTCTCAGGAAGAGGAAATTGAGAGCCGACGAAGGTGCGTGGTTTGCCTGAGCGCACAGAACAAATGTGATGAAGACAGGACTAGACTTTAGCTCTCTTGGTTTCTGGCCTGGCCCTTCTCCCACCGAACTCAGGGAAGAGTCAAGATGGCTTCATATCTATGTGAAGCTTACTATTTACCAGGAAGCGAAAGCCTCAGGGACACTTGCTTATTTTTCCTTGCCTTCCACCTTCTTGCCTGCCTGCTGTCTGGCAGAGGTTTTGTGGGGATTAATGAGATAAATGGCTTTGACTTTTCTAAATGAAAGAAGCATTATACTTTATACAAAGCATCGCTATTAAATGGCCCGTGAGTGCAGAGGAGTAAGCTAATGGGTTTCTTTTGTCCCACCGTAATGAGAACTGGAGATGTCCGGGAGTAGGACAAATAGTCTGTGTATGGGTGCATTTGTGTGTCATGTGTTTAGTGTGTAAATATGTGCAGTGAGTCCCCCCCACTCCCACACACACGCAGTACAATCCCACTCACAAGGGCAGTATTCCAAAGCCTTGCACTGGTAGAGGATCCTGGGGAAATGGAGCACTGTTTTCAAGGGTCTCTGGAGAGATTCACTCGTTCACAAATGGACGCTGTTAATATTTGTGAGTGAGAAATAGGAGTTTTTAAAGAGGTGGTTGCTTCACATAGAGGGTGTGCTTCTGGGAAAGAGACTTTTAAAAACACGTTCGTGTTTCATCTCACTTCACTGCAAACGAGGTACTCTTCTTTGGTGCCCTGAGACTTTGCATGGGGACGTCTGTGGACTGATTGCTGTTAAGGACTACTAAACAGCTGAGTAGTCCTTTCATATGCATCACCTCATTTAGTCCTTATCATTGTCCTGTGAGGAATGTATTAGTGTCTCTGTTTCACAGACGAGTAAACTGAGGCCCCGAGAAGCGTGCCTCTTGCTGTTTGGCCGTGTGGCTGGTGGTGTGAGTGACAGTTGCAGGGAGAGGGGCCTGGGTTCTGATCCCGGAGGCATGCACTGGACGAGAGCCGCTCACGCCCTCTGCTGTCCGCTTCTGCTGGACCCTCCTCAGAGGGCTGTACGGATGGCCCGTCTCAGACCTAAGTTCTGAGCCCAGGTGTCCTGACGTGCAGGCAGCCCTGGTGCCTTCCCCTCCGTGTACACATACCTCATCATACATCATGGAGCCAAGCTGATATGAAATAGAATGGTTGTTAAAAATCGAGATGACAAAGAAAAAGGAAAGGATCTTATCCATGTGTCAAATCAGCCATTTCACTTCAGCCTAAACCTAAATGCTTCTGTTTTCAGGGGGCCACAGCTGGAGCCACAAGGGTGCACACGGCCCTTTGTCCAGAGCTTAGGTTCGGGTCAGCAGAGGGCTCCCCAGAGGTGGGTGCTGAATTCTCACGGGCTTCTTGTTTCTTGGTGGCTGTAGTTAGGTGCTTGTGTTTTCCTGTGGTGCTGGGGCTGGCAAGTGAAGAAGGGGGGCAGCCGGTTGCCACATGGGGTCTGTGTGTAATACCTCCCCCACCACCATGAGTGGACAGCATCTGCGGCTGGTTGGGCCAGAGTAAATTTTGGAAGCATACCTAAAGAATAAAGCAAAACCATAGCTTTTTTCTTTCTGATTACCGAAGAATTATATATTGTACTAAATTTGGCAAATATAATAAAAACCAGCTAGTACTCATAAGGCTCTGACCCTCAAGCACTGTTCTGAGAGTTTGACATTTACTAACTCATTTGGTCGTCATGACAGTGCTGTGTGATAACCACTGTGACGGTCTCCATTTTACACATGAGCCAGCAGGTACACAGAGGTTGTGGCTGGTCCAGTCACACAGCTGGTAACTGGCAGAGCCAGATTCTGCCGGATCCCAGGCCATGGCGCTGCGTGCTGAGCAGATCTGCCTGGGGACAAGTCTCACTTGTTGTTGACAGATGACCACTGGTAATATTTTGAGGTGTTTGCTTTTAGTTCTTCTTCTATGAAAAAAAGTATCTTTTGCAACATTGGGGTTCTCCTGTATATACCTGTTTGAACCCTGTTTCTGTTGCTTAAAATTATGTTATGGAGTTTTTTTCTGTATCATTTAACAAACATTTTTATGGTTTCCTACAATTCTATCATATGGATACACACTGATTTATCTACCCAGTGATGGGCTCCAAGCTTGCATGGCTGGAATCCACGCTGGTCAGGACCCAGGTAGGCACGTTGTTTGCCAGAGTCTGGTTAGTCCCTCAGGGTAGCTTCTGAGAAGGCTGGTCGGGTGTTAGAATTTCCGAAAGACTCCTTTTGGAGTGCTGACTTGCTTTCCTGCCAGAGCCTATCAGCTCATGCTGCCCTCCGGTGAAGTGCAAGAGGCCTGCACAGACCTGAGGCAGTCAGACCTTCCCTCCCAAAGTGCAGAAAGAAAGGCTCGTGGCTGGGAGGGTCTGCGTCTGTGAGATCCAAGTGCCAGGCTCAGTGGGCTGCGCCTCTGCTAAGGGCCGCTCTGCCCTGCCTGAGTCAGGCTCCGGCCATGTGGCTGGGCATCCACAGGCCCCACGGACTTAGACAAGTGACCACTGGCTCCCAAATGTGCCAGCCCACTTCAGTGGGTGACAGTAAGCGGCAGGGTGAGTACTGGCTGAGCAAGCCTTCCTGGCACCCTGTCCTCCCAGGTGGTGAGAGGAAGGAGGCTGAGGCCACTGACTAGACCAAAAACCGTCCTCTCAAGAGAGCCATGCCTCGCATGTTCTAGTGCCGGTGACTGAGAAAGGGGCGGTCACGCTGTGTCTACCATGTGTCCCTGAAAAGAAGACCTAGCCAGACATCAGCTCTAATGCGTCTTTTGGAGCAAAAGTTAATATAAGACCCTGTCTTATTTTACTGTCATATAAGACCCCGTCTTATATAATGTAATACAATACAATACAAGACTGGGTCTTAATTTTTACTCCAAAAGAAGCATTAGAGCTGATGGTTCGGCTAGGTCTTATTTTTGGGGAAACAGGGTATATTTTCCTACTAGTAAAATGGAGCCAAAGCAGCAAAACCCTCAGTGTCATGGGACCGGAAGTCTAAGTAATTAATACGCTGGGAAAAACATCATAGGACAATTGCATTTTGAGACAGTCACTCATTCATTCATTCAACACATTTTTAGTGTGTACACACCATACTCCAGGCTGTTTGGGGCTCTGGGGAGTATAGCTGTGAACCAAACAGACTAAGTTGCCTGCTTTGGGGGGCTTCCCTTCTGATGGGGGGAGAGAAACAAATATTCACTTAACATATGGTAATAAACACACTGAACATATGACAAATATACTGATCTAAAAGAATCGAATAATATTATCTCTGTAAACTTCCGCACAGAAATCTGTGAAGGCTAAATACAAATTCTGCAGAACTTCCATGCGGCAAATGTGTTTGGAGCAGCTACTGACAACCATTCTGCTAGGATTTCTGAGGCTGCAAAGCTGGTTCCTGCTGTGAGGGAGCCTGTGAATCAGCGGCAGAACAAGAGAAGGGCCCAGATATCAGAGTGCAGCTCCTTCCGGAACTCACAAGCTGAAGCAGAGGAGCGGACCAGTGGCGTTTGGGTCCCATCAGTGCCGTGCAGGGCTCTGAGACACTCTTCCCTGCTTTCCGCACCCTCTGCCTGTCCCCAGACACCAGCAACTGGAAGGATTTCCCGTTTTTCTAGCTGAACACCTGACCTCACTCAGGGCTGGACCTACGTTTTCCACTATAAAGCCTACTCCTCAGTTACACTTAAAAAGCTGAGATCCTCACTTTTGAGAAACTGGAAATGATCCCCAATGAGGCCCTGTAATTTAGGTTTGCAGTCATCAGCGGGTGGTGATAGTTCAAAGAGCAAGAGGTTGAGATTTCCCTCCTCTCGTTGCTTGGAAATAAATGAAAGAAGTATTATTATTTCAAGTTACTGTCTTTGGTTGGAAAGTACGGTTTAGCTGTTTGTATCTATTCATTTGTTTTCTGCCTGCTTTTCTCCCTCCTGCTCTCTGATCTCAGTATGACCTGATTACCCTGCAGGAAATGGCTTTATGAGGAGGGTCTTCTAGCCAAGGTAACACTGGCTCCAGTCCTCTACAGATGGAGGCTAGTTTAGTCCAGTGGGAGTCTGTCCAGCATTCCTTTCCCCCTTTTCCTTCCTTTAGACCAGCTAGCTGCCCTGTGAAGAACAGAAAAAGGGTTCAGTGTGCTGGCTCCCTAGAAGGTGTGAGCACCAGTAGCTTTACCATTCTCCCAGTCGGTTTGGGCTTCTGGAATGCTCCAGGTTCTCTGCCTTGGCCCTGCTCCTCACAGACAGGTAGGTGTAGACTAGATACGAAACAGTTTTATTTAAGGCAGTGCCGATCGATTGAGTCAGGGAGATGGCCACAGATGTCCTTCGTCCTACACTGTCTCCGTTTTGGAGCAGATTTGACTACTGATGGTCATGGCCTGTTCTGAGCAGCCCCATCTCTCATGAACCGTGTCTGTCGCAGGGTGAGGGGCAGGACAGCGGGAAGAGTACGAGAATGCTGTTTGAAAAGAGTGTGATGATCGTTCAGGTCTGAGACAGAGGAAGCGGACGCACAGCACCGAGGTTGTGACGCCCTGAAAACCCTTTGCGTGTTTGCTCGGGGGGAGTTACACCCCAGCTGGGATGTCTTGGGGTTCTCTTAGGCCCACCATAGGCTGGGGGGAAATGTCAGCTTCTTCCTCTGCCCATTGGGAAAACTAGTTTCTCATTCAAGGGATTAGCTACTGAAAAAAATGACTTTTGGTTTCTGTGTTGTTTGTTCGGTCTTAGACTCTCTTATGCTTTGAAACATGTCTTTTTGCTGATCAGAAAATCCACCCACCCAGAAGAATCTGAATCAGTTCTTGATTGCCTTTTTTAAAAAAGTTCCTTCGCAAATTAGGATTAAGTGCTCTGTTGGTACGCTTTCCCGTTGTCCACACCTGACTGCTAATCACGCTCTTTCCATTATGGCTTACTCTAATGTAGACCTGTGCTGTCCACTGTGGTAGCCACTGCCCCATGTTGCTATGGAAATGGAAACTAATTGAAATTAAATCAAGTGTAAAATGTAGGTCCTCGGCTGCAAGTGCGTAATGGCTGCACTGACTGGTGGCTGCCATCTTGGAATCCCAGAACTATAGGACATTTCCATCATTGTACATTGTGGCTGTGCACTGTACGTCTCAGTCAAGGTTCAGATCCATAGCAGACACTGCTGTAGCCATTTGAAGGCGAAAGATACTTAGTACAGGAATGTAAGGGCTTAGAAAGTCATTGGAACGATTTGGAGAGCAGGCTGTAGGCTGGGCCTCCAGGAATGCCCACCAGAGCAACACTGGGGAACTGGCCCACTGAGAGGACGGGGGTCTGGAATAATCGGGAAGCTGGGGGATCTGGAAGTCACTGTGCCAAGAGCTGGCTCCAGGATCACACCCCTCATCTGGGTTCTGGGGGCCAGGGAGCCACCGCCAGAGCCCTGCCCATGCTGAAATAGCAGTGAAGTAGATATCCTGCTCACCCGGCCTCCTTTTGGTTCAGTTCTTGAGTTGGCCAACCCCATAGTGACAGCAGGAAGTCCAGTGTAAGGGAGGTTGGAAATTGCAGTTTTTCGCTCTCTAGCCTTTGCAGGACAGGAAGGCACATTAGGAGGAGGTTGGAAGAGCTGCTGAGTTTGTTAGTCTGCTGTCCCCCACATCTGTCGCAGGCGCTGAGCCAGACCTGAGTGTCCAGAGGAGCCGCGCTGGGGTGGGGGTGGGGGGGTGAACGGGCCGCAGGTTATCTTCTAAGACCAGGAAATAGTATCTTCCCTGTTGGGTTTCCTAGCGATCTTTGTAATGCACTGGATAGGGGAGGTTCATAACTTCCTTTTTTCTATTTATCTGGCCTTTAATGGGCAGAGAAAGCATAGTTTCTGTTTCAGGTTGGCTGCTACAGCCGTCCAGGGAATGTAGGCCCCTTGCCACTGCAATGAGATGACAGACAGCTGGAGCCAAGTGGACCTCTGCAGAGATCTCGGGTGACATTTATAAGCTTGAGTGAAAGGATTTCCTTTGCACTGTAGAGATTGCTGAGTGAGAGGACGTTCAGGACAGTAGGAAAAATGCATGTACAGTTCTCTCCTTTCCAGGGATGAACTGATGTTTCTTGCTCTTCGTAAATCAGTCTTGGTGGTTGTTGTGTGTACAAAGGCTGGTCATCAGTGGTGACCTTTGTGCATGGCTGAAGGTATGAAGGCTGAAGAGGGAGGCCTGCAGCCCCGACCCTTTTTCCATAAGGTGGCTAACTGGGGATCTCGTTATGGTGCCGGGGGTTTGGCCATCTCTATGCAAGGTTAGTATGGAGGCAAGGAAATGGGGACACATTGGTAGCCAGTGTCTGAGCTCTACTTATTTAAACTGGGAAATCAGGGTTGGGGTTTGGAAGAGGAATCATTTAAGCCCAAACCTGAAGCACGAGAAGGAACCACCAAGCAAAGGGCAGAGGGAACAACATACTGAGTATGTGCAAAGGTCCTGTGGCAGACACGAACTGAGCGTGTCTGAAGGGTGAAGTGTGAAGCCAGTATGTCAGGAATGCGCTGGATCAGGCCAAGAACAACGAGAAGAGGTCAGAGAAGTGGGCGGGGCTTCATCAATCATGCAGAGTCTGGATTTTGAAGAGATTTAACTAGGAGAACGACAGTGCCTGATTTATGATTTTTATTTCTAAAAGGTCACTCTGGCTGCCACATGGCGATTGGTTTGGGGATAGGCCAGAGAAGTGGGAGAAATGTCAGGGGACTACTGTCACAATCTGGGCAAGAAATGGATGGTGGCCTGTACGAGAGAGGTGGCCTGGGGGATGCATGTCTTTGCTCACAACCTCTGCCCTCAGAAACGCCCCCACTGTCACATCTGCCATGTAAGCAGGAGGGCCCACTCTTTAGGGCATAAAAGGGCTGAGTCCCACAGCGCTGCTGAAGCTCAGCTGTGCCCACCTTCACCTTTATCGTGACGCCATCATCCACACAGTCGCTGGCAGCTGGTGAACAGCTTCGGGCTCTGGCCCTGGATCTGGTGTATGGATGGGGATGGATTAAAGGGGAAAAGCAACCTTTTCATCACTGAGCACTTTCTCGGTGCTTGGCACCCCGTCTCACTCACGGGGGTGCCAGGGAAGCATAAGCCCCGCCCCTGACTGGGACCCCTCCATGGACCTCGCAGAGCAGGATACCTGCAGCTGACCACCCGTTCCTGTGGGGTCTTGCCCTTGTCTTGGTCCCTCGGAGAAGCAGCATCTACTGTGTGCGTGACGAGGGAGCTGCTGCTGTCTTCAGGGAAGCTGGGCCATTTGACAAATGGGAGTCATTTGCTTCTGCATGAGGAAGAGATCACAGCACTGGGCACCCACCTGTTCGTGGGCCTGATCTGCTGAGCTGCGGTTCTGGGGCTCCGTCAGGGGTGAGCGCAGCCGTGGAGACAATCTAGGAAGGCAGGAGCCAGAGCAGATTTAAATGGTGGCATCTTTTCAGCTGGCAGCCAGGAGACAGAGCTTTGAATCAGCTTTATAATTTGAAAATTGGTTTCTTTGCATTGGGTGGTGATTTTGTGCTAACAGAAGCCATCAGGCACACAATGCTGCTTGCCTTTCCTCCATGGCACTGCTCTGGATTCAAAGGTGCTGAGCCTGAGATGAGAGGTTTTCTATTCTGGGGATTCTTGGAGAATTGTGCCTCCTTGGCATGGGGTCTGTGCCCCTCATAGAGCTGGGGTCTGGGTGAAGGAAATTGCTTGGAGAAGGGGCGGCCCAGTGGTGCCTGGAGCACAGCCCCCAGAGGAGCCCTGAGGGGCCATGCCAGTCTCACCTGTGTGTGGTTCTGTGTGACTGTGCTCTTCGCCATGTCACAGGCCGCAGCAATGCTCAGAGCTGCCAGGACCAAAATACTGAAGGCTGTTTTCTTGTCCTCCGGCTGGGGAGACGTTGACATTCTGTTTTTCCCCATGGGCTTCTTCGTATGTGCTTTCTCCAGATGGTGTGCTCCAGAGAGGTCCTGTGCTCTGGGAACGGTTCACATGAGAATAAGGTCACCAGTGTGGCATGGCTCAGAAGGCAGCCTCCCAGGACGTGGCATTTAGAACCCCCCGGGCGCGGTGGGGAGGCTGTGGGGTCCACGCCCCCACAACCCTTGCAGGGCGATGGTTGTGCTCTTGCACTGGTGCATCCTGCCTTCTCCGCGAGTGTTGCCCAAACACTCCTTGGTGTTGGAACTGGCAAGTGGTGTGAAGGACGGGGATTAAGGCAATGCTGGGGGGTGAGTACAAAGATTAGAGTGTGAAGACAGTGCGGGAAGGTGTGAGGTGTTGAGGGCTTGTGGAGAGGAAAGCGTTGGGGTCTGGAAGGGCTGACGATGGGGGTATGGCTGCATTTGTGTATGTGAGGGAAGAGGAAAGTTAGTTCAGGAAGACAATAGAGTCTCTTAAGCATTGTCAATGCCAAACAGGTAGTCCAGGAAGGAAAAATGGACTGCAGGTTGAACAGACTGAATTAGAGGACCAGCCTTCCCTGGTGAACCTAATGAGACGAGAGGTGAGGCCACTTTAGCCTCAGTCACTCCAAGCAGCAAATGGGAACAGGGACGCTTCTCACTTTCATCCATCCCCGAGGTGCCCAGGGTTACTGAAGGGCTGTTTGGGTAGTGGATGCCGTCCCACAAAGATCACGTCCAGTGTAAAGGGTGTTCTGGGGGTCAGAAATGCGGCCTCTCCAACCTCAAGGCCCATGAACCGGTGGAGGTGTGTGTGCTTAGCTTGTGACCACGTATGTGAGCGTGCATGTGTGTGTGCACGTGGCGTGTGTGTGTGAGGTCTGAGCAGGCGGGGTGGTCTCGCCTCGCTGTGCTTGCTGCAGAAACCTTCCATTGTGTCACTTGGTGACCTTTAATGACTCACACACTTTTGTTTTCTTATGTGTTAAATGGAGATACTCATGCTGCCTGGTTATTAAAGCAGCTCTGATGCTTCAGCTGCCTTGATTTATTTAAATCCTCTCTTCCAATTTGTTCCTTGGGGGTCTTATAAGGAAGGTGTGGGTCCACCTTACTGGGGTCTTAGCATCCACAGTGTGTGCAGTGGCGAGGTGTGTGAGAGACGAGACGTCTGCCAGGAGTGTTGGGGTCTCTGTGATCCTGACATTCTGGTTAATACACTCTACCCCTGGGGTGCGGCAGCTGCCTGGAGCGGCCGGGGCAGGGCAGAGGAGGTGGGAGAAGGGGAGAAGGGAGTATATGGTGAGAAGGGAGTCAGTGTCACATTCAGAATGTAGCCAAGGATTGAATATGGCAAAGAGGCAGTTTTCAGGCCCTAGTGCGTGGGGGTGGGGCTCCAACGCCACAGGGGCCAGATGGCAGTAGTGCAGGAGGCAACTGTCCTGGGAGCAGAAGGCAGTAGAGCAGCTGGTAAAGAAGACCTGATGTGCTCATCTTGGTGTCATAAGGGTGGTAAATACGTGGCATCTGTGATACCCTTCCCTATCATTGTTGCTGTGCAGACATCACTAATCCACCATGATATGCTTTCCTGTCGCACTCAGAAAAGTCTCAGAATCCTGTAGGTACAGCATTTTGGACAGTGATGCCAGTCGGTTGGCACAAGAGTGGAAAATTGTCTTCTGCCACTGGTGTGATGATGAAAGGACATAGACTTTGGAATCTGGCAGAAATGACACCCCTGCCAGGTACAAGCTTTGTGGCACTGAGCAAGCATATTAGTCAGGTCTTTTTTGGTTGCCAGGGACGGAAACCCAATTCAAATTGGCTTAAGCTAAGTTACTTAAGCACTGAAACCAGAAAGCTCAGGGGAAGGCTCGCGTCAGGCACGGCTGGATGCAGGAGTCCAGAGAGCTTGTTGGAGTCTATCTGTGGGACAGGTGCTCTCTGGGTGAGAATGTCCTGACTGGCTGAGCTGGGTCACGTGCTCCTCTCTGAACTGGTCTGGGAGAGACAAGTCTGATGGTGGGGGTGATAGGGTCCAGAAAGCAGGTCACACTGGGAGAAAAAGTTATCTTAAAGTCAGATGTAAAAGGATGAGCCGCAGATAAGAGCTGAGGAGAGCTGGCTGGGAGGGTGCCAATTGTTTGTCTGAAGCCTGGTAAGCTGCAGTGAGGAGAGGTGAGGGGTTCTGCCAGGTGCTGTTTCTAGGCTTAGCAGCTTCCCTGGAAGGACCTTGTGCAACTGAGCAGAGCAGAGGGGCATTGTGGGGGGACTTGGAAGTGACGTGCATGCAGCCGCCTGCCTGCCCCAGCCACAGGCTCCCAGGCCATTGACATGGCATCCAGACGCCAGGCTCTCTGCCCACAGCAGTACCCCATTCTCTGTGGCTTTTCTTGATCCTGCTACACCTGGTCAGTTGACAGATCTCAACGTCACGCTTCTGTTCAGGGGCATGCAGGTTTGGGCCCAGGCTGAGCTGATGACTTAGGAAGCCTTATAGGATTCCGGGGGGGGGGGGAGTGCATCTGACCCACCAGACTCAGGTGTGTCCCCTGAGTCCTGTGGTGTCTTAGGGACAGTCCTGAGTTGCCATCAAACCAGGGCACTGCAGATGCCCCTCGTCTGGATTTCACTGGTTCTTACTAAGGTCTCCTTCCTGACAATGTCTGTCTTTCCCCCTCTCCCCCCCTCCGCCCCCGTCAACCCTGCCACACACGGTTCCCTTTCCCACATAGAAAGTCACCCCAAACAGTGGCTTCCTGTAGCAAACATCGCTGTCTCCCACAGTTTCTGTGGGTCAGGAATTCAGGAGGGGCTCGGCTGGGTGGTTCTGGCTTGGGCGCTCTCCTGAGGTTGCAGTCAGATGGGGGCCGGCTGGGCTTGCTCATAGCATGGCAGCCACAGGGCAGTCAGGCTGCCTCATGGGGGGCTGGCTTCCCTCAGGGCCAGCGTCAGAGAGCCCAGTGGATGCAACATTCTCTTACTTGGAAGTCATATGATGTCACTTCTGCTGGACTTTATTGGTCAAAATGGTCACCAAAGGCCAACCCCTTTTTAGGAGGAATGGGTCTAGATGCTATTGCTCAATGGCAAGAGGCTGTCAAAAGGTTTGGCGGGTGACTGAAAACCATCACAGTCCCTTACCCCTCCTGTTAAACCATTAGGGCTAATGGGTTTGCGGTACCTGGATGTAACCTTACTTTGCCTAACCCCCTTATTTTATTATACTTATTTTTAGTTTTTGGAAGTCAGGTGCAGAGATTTGAGTGAATTATACTCTTCGACTCCTGTGCGTTTGTCATCATTGATTGATACAATGGCTCTTATTCACTTCATTCAATCATTCATTCATTCATTCATTCATTATTCCTTTTTATCCCCGTATCCTACTCCCATTTTCCTCTGCACCTTCTTTAAACAGCCATTCTGTTCTCTTTAATTGATACCATTTTATTTATGTTCTCTTATATAAATGTATTTTAATTTACATATATTGCATTGTGTATTTATCTTTTTCTATATCCTCCCTTTCTCACTAGCACCAGTGTTTCTGAGGTCCATACCTATTGTAATGCACACATCCCATGTCTGCCTAAAATGAGGCAATGAGACTAGCGGGGGAGAGTGACCCATCAACGTCACACAGCTGAAGTAGGATAAGAACAGATTTCCCAATTCTTTTTTTTCTCAGCGTCACACACGACAGTTTCCGTGGACCACCTCCAGGCTTAAACTGCAATCGTTTGAAATAAGGAGTTTAAGCTGTTGTGAGTCTGGGATGCAGAGCTCTCCTGGTGATGGCTGTCCTCTGTCCTGTTCTCCTGCAGGTTCCAGCTATGGGAGCCCACGCCCAGCGCACGCCAACATGAATGCGAATGCGGCAGCAGGACTTGCCCCCGAGCACATCCCCAGCCCGGGGGCGGCCTTGTCCTGGCAGGCAGCCATCGATGCGGCCCGACAGGCCAAGCTGATGGGCAGCGCTGGCAACGCCACCATCTCCACCGTCAGCTCCACACAGCGGAAGCGGCAGCAGTATGGGAAACCTAAGAAGCAGGGCAGCACGACCGCCACGCGCCCGCCTCGCGCCCTGCTCTGCCTGACGCTCAAGAACCCCATCCGGAGGGCCTGCATAAGCATTGTGGAGTGGAAGTATCCTTTGTGCCGGGCGGGGCAGGGTGCCCTGAGAGCCGGGCCCCTGGGGCCTGCTAGCCAGTTGTGGTACCCACTGAGCCTATGAAGTGGTTCCCAGACCTACTGTGTGCAGAGCACGAGGCAGAGCTCTGGGTCCTACCTCAGAGTGGAACTGGAATCTCTGGGGGTAGGGCATGGGGAGCTTCTTGTATAACAAGCTCCTCAGGTGTTTGTTTCTTTCTCTTTTTTCCATATAATAAGCAACATTTGAGAACATGAGCCTAAGAGGTTCTGAAGTATCTCTTACCTTGCTGACTTTGCCCAGCGACCTGCTGGTGTGTTGGGTTAATCGTGGTTTCATGCTGCTACTCCAGAACCTTCCTTTCCTCCCACGTGGTGACGTTGGCATAGTTTCACGACCTCCCGCTCTCCAGGGCTGAGGAGCCCAGCAGATGCCAGAGGGCGAGGTCAGTGACTCCAGTCTTGGTTCCAGGCCTAGGATCAGTGCTTCTCATTCTGGGCTGCGCAGTCACACCACCTGGAAAGCTGTCACAAAGCAGGGGCCCAAGCTCCACCCACACACATTTTAAAGCTCTCGGGGTGATTCTCATGTGCAGCCAAGTGGAGAACACTGGCCTGCCATGTTCAACACAGGTCCGCTTTGTGTGGAAACCGGTGAGTGGGACCTGGGGAGAAAAGGGCTGTGAAAGGTCGGGCTCTCACTACGGAATCCAGGCCCTTCACATGATGGGAATTGTGGGTGTTGGAGATGGACAGGGCTTTGGAGATCAGTAGGTCCGCCTCTGACCTTCCCGAGTGAGGGAGTTAAGCCCCTCAGGAGTGACTCTTGGGTCATGCAGTGACAGACAGGACTAGAACCCTGCTGCTGAGTGCTGGGCCTGTTTATAATGAGAGTTCCTTCTGGCAGGGCTGCTGTGGCTCCCAAGGTTCGGGATTGGAGTGGCAGGTTTTGTCTGTGAGTGTCTCCAGAAAGATTTCAAAGTCTTGGGTAGTGGTTGAAAGGTTATGAGATGACCTGGGGAGACAAGGAAATTTCTGTTCCGCAAGAACTGTTAGTTCTATAAATGTGTGAACACCTCAGCTCAGAAGTAACTCCAAGAGGATGCAGTTCAAGTGGAGTGTCTGCTCTGACCCTGCCAGTCTGCCCCGAGTGGCCAGTGTGCTTCCAATTCCCAGGTGGGTCCGTGGAGGCTCCGCTTTGGGCCCCCCGTCAGGCTGGTCTCACAGCTGCTTACTCAGAATCATGGGGCTGGAAAGCTGGGGGCCCTGCATGTCAGGCTCCCCCAGCGAGGAGGGTACGGAGGCCTGGGGAAGTGTAGAACTTGCCAGAACAACATAGCTGGCAACTGACAGAATGGAGTTCCAAAGACAGGTTCCCCAAACCCCAAATCACTTCCCACACCCCATGCACCCATGGCATAGAAGAGAGCTACTAGGGTAGACAAGCAGCGGACGCAGTGGGACCTCAACACCCACCCCATTGTGGCCCTCCCACCTGTGTCCTGACGGGTCCTGGGCCACCCACCCCCAGAGTTTCTGTTCATCATCTCCAACGAAGTAACCACGGTCACCTCCCCAGGTATTAGCAAGGGCTGTGGAATCCCGCATGTGTGGAAACACGCAGAAAGCTACCTCGGGAGAGTGGTCAGTGCGTGCTCGTTAACTCTGAGTCCACTCTTCCCTCCTGGATGGATGGCTCCCTGACAAGGAGTCCTGAGTGCAGAGTGAAGTGTCGGGCGACATACAAAACCTAGGAAGAAGGGAAGAGGGGGAAGGTGACAGTAGTACCCAGGGCAGGTGGGGGAAGAGTGGGAGGGTGGGGGCTTCCCAATGGGAGTGTGTGAGGTGCTGTCCACAGAGACTGGGCAGGCCCACGAGGCCACATTAAGGCAGTTACCCAGGGTGCCATCTGTGGGTCTCAGCGACCTCACTGCATCCCCCCATACTTAGGCAGAGGGGTACTGCAGCCACCCTCCCTATAGGAGAGGAAGCAGACCCAGCCTCGGCAGTGCCACGTGGGTGCCATTTCCAGGCTGCCTTTGAAGGGGAGCAGACGGGCGAGGATGGTCTGGTGTGCCAGCCAGTCAGTCTCTTGAAAGCGTGGAATCTGACACTGTCATTAGGGAGAGAAGGCAGTTTTAATAAATGAGCTGGTTGTCCCTGGGTGACACAGAATGCTTCCAGAGCTTACTGGTCCTCCTCTGCTTTGTTGCTGGTGGCTTTTTGTATCTGCCTGGTTGGTTTCTTTACTCGTTACCTCCCCCAGCACTAGCCAGTACTTTTAGGAGGGGAGGGCATAGAACTGACAGTGTGTGAAACACCCCAAGGGTAGCATCGCCCCTTTGTTGGAGGGACCACACTGACATCTGAGGACTGCGTGTGTGGGGTCTGGCTCCATAGAATTATCCTTGCCTTGGTGGGGGACACGGGGGCCAGATGATGAGAACAAAAGTGGCCAGTGTTTGGGCTGAATATCACTTTCCTAAGCAGATGGAGAAAGGGCCAGGAGGGAAGAAGGACCTGGGAGGAGGGCTAAGAGAGCTAACTTCCTAAAAATGCTTCAGGACGTCTCCAGGATTCACAGGTCAGCGTCCAGTTGTCCTTACAATCCCACCCCGCAGCCAGGCTTTCTGGATTTGAGTGCCATCCTTTCGTGATGTCTGTGACCTTGGACAAGTTGACATTTAACCTTTCACTTAGAAATGGGCATAAGAGTTGTATGTTCCACTCAGGGTGTTTGTGTAGAGCAGTTAGAACAGAGCTTGGCACAGAGGAAGCTCTCAGAGTAAGCTATGCCCTTCCTGTGACCTTTACCATCATCATCCTCTCATCACCTATACTGTGGCCAGCTCAAGGGGCAGCAGGCATGTTGGAAAAGATGAGTCAGTAGGTCTGGTTCTGGTCCTGGCTCTGCTGCTGGCCAGCTTGGGAACTGGGAGAGGTGATTTTATTTTCTGTCTGTCAAGCTGGGAGGCTGGACAGGTTCATTGCTTGCTTTGTTCTTGACATCAAGGCTCACACAGAGAATGGCGGCCTTCACGAGGCGTGCTGGGTAGATGGACCCTCACCTACACCCCAGGGGCCAAGGGGGTCAGCAGCCAGCACACTGGCTGGGAAGCCTGGACTTCATCACCACGGAGGTCCCTTCCAGGCCCAGGGCTGCCCTGTTAACAGACAGAGGCCAGACATGGCAGGGGAAGGAGCACTGGACCCAGAGGCCAGGGAATCGGGTTCTAGTCCTGGCTGGGCAGGACCTGCTGTGGGGTCTTGGGAAAGTTTCTTAGGCTCTCTGGGCCTCAGAGGTTTGAACTAGCTGATCTCTAGGTCTCTTCCTGCTTCAAGATTTGTCAACTTGGTGAGTACAGGTTTCATGTGCTGGCAGATGAAGCTGGTTCCTTCTCCAGGAATTTCCGTCCTCTTCCTCTTCCTCCTGTTAAGTTCCATGGACTAGTCTGGAAACTTAGCGGTGTCAGGGGTGGGGGTCGGGGCTGGAAGAGTAGACATGGGGCACGTCCTCTGAGGCTTCTCCATCTTGGCCTTCAATTGTGGGTGCAGGGCGGAAGGGGTAGTATCATAGTAGCTCATTTTCCTGCTGAGAATGTGTCTGGCCCTGATGTTTTGATAAAGCAACCCAAGCCCAGGAAGTTCCGTGAGCACGCTGCTGCTGGGGAGTGGGCCGCGGCTTGTCCCGGGAGATCCCGACATGCACCGAGGGAGGGACAACGGAGCGACCTAGAATGTCAGTCTGCTCACAGAGGGCAGGCCCCACAGCCCGGTGGGGTTCTCGCTGGGGCTGCACCGGAAAGCACAGGCGGCTGCCCCAGCCTGCATGCACAGTACGTGTGCCACGCTCCTGGGCTCCTGAGCTCCTGGCCCTCCCCAGGTCCTCTGGAAGCTGTCAGAGAACAAGGGAGAAGAAAAAACACTCTGAACCTCAAATTAAGGATTGAAATGAAAATCTCCAAATTTCAAATGAAAAATCTGGAAGTCAGGTCTCTGCCTCCGTCCTCCTGTGTCCTGCCCCTCCCATCACAAGCTTGAGTCGTGGTGGCCATGCGTAACCACAGGAAAGGGACTTCTGGGGACGCCGGTCCTGACTGGAGCAGGCCCCGCTCTTTCAGAGCAACCCGAGCACACATGAGGGAAAATGAAGTCCAATGCAATCTAAATAAATAAAAGGAGGGGAAAAAACTTTTTAGAAATCTGTGTTTACTCTGGCACGCGACTAGCCTCCACTGCTCTTGACATATTAGGAAAAATTTTGGCGGGGACCCATTAGAAGTACTTAAAAAGGCATATGTTTCTTTTCAGCATACAAGGGGCTTGGAATGTATTGTTTAAACAAAATTCTTATGAATCTTTGATTCATTTAAAAATATATATGTATGTTTGTTTCACTTGTGCTTTCTGCGGCATTAAGTTCCTTAATTCCCTTCCTCAGACCATTTGAAATCATTATTTTACTGACTATTTTTGCCAATTGTGTGGCCTTAGCGATCTACATTCCCTTTCCAGAAGATGACTCCAACGCCACCAATTCCAACCTGGTAAGTCCGTCGTCCCATCTGCGCCGTTCTTACTCCGCAGGGGCTGGGCTTGGGTCACGCGGGTTCAAGTTGGAATGTGGGAGAGCAGAGATGTGTGTGACACGTACAGCAGCGCCGCCCAGCTCATACCTCAGGGCTCTTCTGCTCGTATTCAAATCAGCTCCCATCTGATCACAGCCTGTTCTCAGAAAGAGTGTTCCAGTTAGGTGGTAGTGAGCTGTGGGGGGGGGTGTGCGCGTGTGTGTGCACGTGTGTGTGTGTGTGTGTGTGTGTGTGTGTAGTGAGTAGCATGTCCTGTGAGTCTGTGAAATGTGCTGCATATGTGTCAGGGCAGGTGTTTGTGGAGCGAGCTATTCTCGGATCGTCTGTTGTATTTAAGGGTCTTTGTTCAGTGGTGGGCTTGCCCAGGTGACCTGCAGTGCCGTTGCATGATAAATAATTTCTAGGAAGCTTTTAGGAAAGTTTGCTTTTGCAGCCAAGATGTATTATTTAGTTGAAAAGGTTTTATTTTCTTGGGAAAGGCAGCTTTCCATTTGGATTGTTGGGAGGCCGGTGCTGGCAGTTTGGGGTTAGAACTTGTCCATGGAAAAAGTGTGGAGAGTGTTTACTTTTGGCTGAGCGTGAAGTCATTACAGCGGCCTTTGCTCCGTCTGGGCATGGGAGGGGAGGAGCTCTGGAATGCAGTTGGCAAACGCGGGGCACTCGGGGATGCCTGTGCGCCAGGCGAGCAGGAAACCCTGTCGCTCTGCTCCCTGCATGGACACCGTCACTGTCCTGCGATTCCCGTCTTTCCCCTGGCGCCGGCACCATCCTCTCATTAGAGGGATTGGACGGTCCGATGGTTTCTAAAAGAAGCAGGAGGGTTACGAAGTTCTTCTTTCTGCTGCTGACAGCCACTGATGATATCACGGGTGGAATTCTTTTGCTTTTTAACCTTTGACATTTTCTTTGGCCCCTTCTGCAGACACATGTGATGCACACTTTCAACTTCTCTGCCGTTTTCCCAGTTTTTTAATTAGCCCCAGCTCCATGTTGGGGGAAGTGTTTGGTGGGAGCCAGGCTCTGAGTCTTCCGGCTTGGCTGGGACTACTTGTTGGGGACAGGGTCCAGAGCTGGCCAGCAAGCGCTGAGTGATGACATGGCCGGAGCCGGCAGGCAGAGCACTAGTGGCAGTCCACGTGGCCTTCTGAGGCGTGACTGTGTCTCTTAACAGGCAAGAAATCTTCACTGTGTCAAAATAAATACAAGTGAAACATCTCCCAAATGACCCTGGAAAGGCAGGCACTCCTCCCCTCCCTCCGACACGCTTCTTCTCTGTGTGTCCATTCTGTCCCTTGTTACCACGTTCCTCCTGAAACCCCTGCAGCTTAGTTAGCACTGAATCTGCAACTGGAAAAAAAAAAAAATCCGTCTTTTTCTGAGGCCAGTGAAGCTCTGGGTCTACTCTAGGCCAAAGCAGAGGGTGGAGGAGTTTGGTTTTGTCTCAGGCTCCAGAGATGGCCCCAGAAAAGCCCCTCTTCCCACAGTCCCCAGGGGGATTGGCAGGGCCACCCGGGGGGCAGGGAAGAAGCCTGGCCTGGCAGGTCCATGAGCCCCCAGCCTCTGGAGGTAGAGGGACCAGCGGGAGAGGAGAGCGAGGGGTCGTGTTGGATTATTGTTGGATTCGCTGCAGTGAGGTTGCCAGGTACAGAGAGTGCTGGAGGGACGGTGGGTTTTGTCAAAGCCCAGACGGAGGGTGGACATGTTCTAAGATGAGGTGGTGGTCAGGGTTGCACAGCTGCACAACCTGACTGAAGATCGTTGAGTCATATATCTATAATGGGTGAGTTTTATGTGTGAATTACACCTCAGTGAAGCTGTTTCTTTCTTTCTTTTCTTCTTTTTTTCTTTTTTTTTAAAAAATAATACCGGTCTGCAAACCTTAGCCTCTCAAGGTCTCTCAGGGCTGTTGCTCCTGTAATCCTTCCAAAGGAGGGTAGGCAGGTAGAGGGGGAGGGGCAGTGGGGGCAGCCAGTGAACTTTGTCAGTGGTGTTACTTGAGGAATTTGGGGGTGCAGAAGAAAGTGTGGGAGTTTGAAAGGGGCCTCTAGCTGCTAAGGCAGTTTCTACCTCTTTCAAGCCATGGGTGGGCAGTGACTTAACTAAATTAAGGACGCATGCTCCGGTTTCCTTCATTCTAAATTCTCTCTCTCTCTCTCTCTCTCTCTCTCTCTCTCTCCTGATTCTGCTAGCTCTAGCCCTGAATTTCTTTTGGTGGAAGTTCAAATTTTAAAAAATTTACAATTTTAAATTGAAAAATGTTTTATTTTTATTTCTTTTTGAGGAAGAGGCTGCGTTTGCCACGTCCGCCAGTTCGATTCTGCTCTCTCCTCAGCTCCTCGTCTCTCTCCCATCCCTGTTTCTGGAATGCAACAGATCAGTTGGCAAACTCAGGACGGGAAGAACTGTAACTTGTTTTTGCTGTCCTATAACGGAACTTAATGTTTGATTTGAGACTTCATTTGGCATAAACCTCGTGTCTGTAAATACAGGGCTCTCAAACCCCTCCTGGAGCCGCAGCTTAGTCCTCGGGGCTTTGTGGGGCCCTTGTATTCTGGGGTTCCTGGTGTGGTCAGTCCCCACTGATGAGACGGCCCTGCCCCATGTAGAGGGCCTTGGTCTTGGGTCCGTGCAGGCGGCGTGGCCTCTTGCTCCCCAGCACAGGCTGTGCCCCCTCTAGATGTCTCACACTTCGGGCTTGCAGAATAGGGACAGGGGAGGTTTCCAGGGCCCTTTCCCAAGGACTGGCCGCAGGGTCTCACTCGCTTGTTTCCTGGCTGATACCCCATGTCAGCCATCGTGGGACCTCTGTTTGGGACAGGGTTGCCCAGGGGACGCCTCCTGTGGTCTCCCAGGCTGTTGTGCATGCCCTGACCTATGTTCCTGAGCCCCTGAACTGGAGTCTGAGGCCTGCCCTCTGCGCTCCCACTGTGTCATACCTCCCTGGGGGCTGTGAAGGCCACCAACGGGGTGGGGGGGGATGCGTGGTGACCAAGGACTATTAGAAAACTCCTGAAACCAACCACCAAACAAAACCCCCCTCAGCTTGTAGCTCAGGGTATTATTTCTGCCCCACGGACATGTGCCATATGCGGGTTATGGTCCGGGCCCCCCTCCTGCTCTCCGCAGCATCTTATGTGGTCAGCTGACCCTTTGCAAAACTCTTACCCCCTGGCGCTGGGACACAGCTACCATTGAGTCTCCTCCTATCTCTCCACTGTTTCCTGGTTCATTTAGGTCCTCCTCCTGCTTCTAGAGGAACCTGTTCTCTCCTGGCCCTCTTATTTTCTCTTTCTGTACTCTCCCCTTGGTGAGCTCAGCTACTGCCACAATTTTATATTCCTTTTCTGGGTAAGTCATGCCTGGACTTAACGTCTCCAGTTCCGAGCTTTTCCCAAAGGCCTGGACTAGTATTCCTGCAATACATCCAGCGCAGCGATGCCTGGAACCAGCTTGACTATTACACCCACCTGGAGAGCCTGAATTGTACAGACTCCTATGCTTTGGTGGATCTGCTTCAAATTTAGGAGTTCTGGGATATGGCCTAAGAATACGCCTTTTAAAAATTCCACATTGGTGGCCGGGGAGGGCTAATGATCAGTCAGGTTTGGGAGCTATGGGCCTCTTGGATAGAGAAGACTTTGAGTTGGGCAGACCTGGGTTTGAATCTTGGCTCCAGCACTTTGTGACTGAATCTTAATCTGAAGTTGATGTGTCTGTCTGGACCTAAGTTCCCCGGTCTGTAGGCAGAGGGGCTGTTCCCTGGCAGGGTTCTCAGGAAGAGTAAGGCAGACAGTGACGACGGAATACCCAGTGTGGTCTTGGCACACAGTTATATGTGCTATCATGGCTTGCAAACATCCATCCCGAGAGCCGGGCACTATGTTTGGGATAGTTCAACAGGCAGACCGTGTGTCTAAGAGGGAAGGTAAACATGTAAACAGATGTTTGCCAATAGCGAAAGGTCTTGTAAGGGGTGTGGGTGTCAGGGAGAAAGTGCTGATTTCTGGCTATTGGGAGGGAATAACAGAAGGCTTACTTAACACGGGAGGACAAAGGGTTGCATCTCCCAATCAGAGGTGATTTCCAGACCCCAGGAGGCATTTCAGGCTGAGGTGCACACATGTGCAGAGGTCTGTGGTCGAGCCCTTCATGACCAAAGCCTGGGGTGCTGGTTTCCAGGGAGTGAGGAGAGCCAGGTGATGAGGGGCTCCATGGCCCCTGCCAGTAGCCAAACAACTGCAGGTGATGAGCAGACCCCGGGATTTTCAGAGCAGGCGGTGTGGGTCCAGAGGATGGTGATCCAGAGGGAGGCCTCAGTGTGTGTGAAGAGAAAAGGAAACTGCAGCCGTCCAGGACATAGTGCCAGCAGGGCTGGAGAAGAGGTGCTGGTGGGTGTAGCAGGGAAACCTGCCTGGACCTGTGCCCAGGTGGTTGCTGGGGATGAAGGAGAGAGCTGACTCCCAGGATGGTGATGTGAGTAACCAGGTGCCATTAGCCAGGAGCGGTACTTCAGGTGAAAGGTCACAGTTCAGGGGAAGGGAAGGAGGGGTACAATTTGTAATTGGGTAAGTGGGGAGCCTGTAGAACGTGCAGGTGGAGATGTCCAGTAGTCAGTAGATACGGGTGGTCGGAAGCTCAGGACGCGGTTCGTGCTGAAGAGAGAACTTGGGGGCAGCAGGAGGATGGATGGAAGCCGGAGCAGTTCAGCAGGGTGGAGAGTGAGAGGAGCTGACCGCCAAGACTGGAACTCCGAGGGCTCCCAACGTGGGCTGGGGGGATGGTAGGGGAAGAGGAGAGGTCGTGGCATGTGGGGGTGCAGTGGGGGTGGGGGGAACCCAGAGTGGAGTCTTGGAAGCTAAGGGAACAGTGCTTAACACTGTACCGAGCGACTGGTTGCTAGTGCAGACTTGTCTTTATGACAAGTCACGGCCACTGCCAAGAGGACTGGCCTGACGGTGAGGAGAGGAGCTGAGCTTGGGGCTTCGGGCTTGGGCAGGAGGAGAGGACTTTCACTTGCATTGCAGCCTCCCGACGCCTGGAAGGAGGGGTGCTAACGACTGCTGAGCTTCAGGGACTGACTGAAACGTCTGCCTTGTCCTGCCAGAATGTGCTCCCTGGATCATTTAAGTACCACCGAAGTGAAGCTGGAGAACTCCCCCGTTGCTCTGATAGTACATTCATATTCTTAAAATAAAGAATTGCCGCGTCCGAATCCTGCTCTGAGGACTAGGAAAGGGGAGATAATGACGCACTGACAGCACAGAATCACATGGAGAGCGGCTACAATGCAGACCCCCAGGCCCTGCCCCAGAGATGTCCGCTCGGGAGTCTGCAGTGGGCCCGGGCGTCTGTATTGTGAACAGGCTCCTGGTGCCCAGGGTGCAGGGACCACGGACTGCTGTCCGCTTGGCTCCTCTAGACCCACAGCTCTCCGGGATCCAGACAGAAAGATGAGACATGGCAGCTGCCCAGACTTTGCCTACGCTGTTGGGTTCAAGAATAATCTCTTTAGCAAAGCACACTCACACTGTCCCGGAAATAGAAGAGTTTTGTTTTCACGAGCACTTGCATGTCCACATCTGCCCATGTTGGCCTCACGCTTTCTCTTGCAAATTTCCCAGTTCCCATCCATTCTCTCCCAGCCCTTCCCTTTCTTCCACCTGCTTAATTTAACCCCCATTTATTTGTCTAGCACTTTGCTTTCTTCTCTTTCCAAGAGATGAAAAATATGTCAGTATAGAATTTTTCTAGATCTTTTTCTCATTATTTACACAAAAGTCAGTTTGTTTTATGCTCCATCTAACATAGACTTTTGCACCCAAATCCATCATCTTTGTTATCTTCTCCTCATGCTAGTGAAGCTAATGAAACCTGAACTGGCCCGTGACACAGTGTTTCTTTCTTATCATTCACAATCTTGTTATTGACATTGCCACCTACTATGCAGTACGTCATTTATAATACAGCAGCTGTGGACCTGTCCTAGCAATAGCTGTTACCCAGGAGGTAAATTGTATGATGTCTCTTGAACAACCTCTGTGAGCAGAGCAAACTCATTGTGTGTGGAAAACTCCCAGTTCTCTGCAAACCCCGAAGTTCACAAAGGCTTGGCTTGAGTTGAAATATTAAGAGAATTATTTGGCATTTGACCTTGTGCAAAGAACAGTGCTGTGTACTTTCTGAGCAAGAGCCAGGCTTAAGTGGAGATGGAGTGGAGAAGGGAAGGCGTAGTTTGGGGGCTGGGCTTTTCTTCTCCTTGGGGATGTGTGGGGAAAGAGCTCACGGTGCAATGAGTTTATCAGAGGAGCTTGAGCTAGACTAGGAAGGAATCTGTGCTGTCAGATTCCCCCATTTGTTGCTGTGAAATTGGGGTGGTAATAAGAGTGGTGTCATAGGCAGGTTGCGTGGATTAATGAGGTAACATAGGTAAATGCTTACAAAAATGCTTGGCATAGGCGGATGTGTGTTGTCCTTCCGAACTCAAAGCCCTTCCCCTCTGCCTGCTTCCTGTGGGTAAGCCCAGATCAGTGGCACTTCAAGCTAGCTTTAGCCTCAGAAGGATGGGAGGGGAGACCCAAAAGTTCTTGTTTCTGGCACCTCTAATCCCGCAGGACTGGAGGGTGTGTGCACGCCCACCCCTGATGTCTCACTAGAGAACGAGGGAAGCCTGGAGGGAGAGCCTTGGGGCTGTGAGGACTCCATTCCAATCTCCCACAAGTCTTTGTGCCTGCAACAGCCCTGCGTCCCTTCCCAGTCATAGCGCAGGGAGCGGGGTGTGTCTGAGGCACAGTGAAATGGAGGTTCCCCCATCCCCACCCCAACCATGGGGTCCTGCGTTTAGACTACCTCAAGTTCTGAGCTGCGTGTGAGGCCTTCCACCAGGCTTCGAGAGGACGTGTGGGCCCCACATCAGAGCCTCTGTCTGAGAAGGGAGTCACAATCCCAGCTGGGGTGTCCCTCATCTTCCTGCTGTGAGATGTGACTTCGTTTATCATCAGGTTTGCCTGAGAGCGAGAAGTCTTTGTGGGGCTTTCATACATCAACAATAATGGTCACACCAAAATGAGATTTATTATTGCTCTCTTGTATGTGTCAGCCTAATGCACCAGGCACACGCACACTTTACAGAAGTACTGGGGTTACAAAATGCACTAACAGGTAATTGCAGGTAACAGGCCACGTGGCTAGTGCCTCACATGCATATCCTCTGTGCTGGGCAGTGCCAGGCGGGGCGGGACTTGGAGAAGGACGCAGGAGTCTGTCTATACTCGGGTGCCAAAAAAATGTGTACACATGACTTGTATTTATCTTTTGTTGTTGGTATATATTGAGTATTACACCTTTAATACAGTTTTTTCCTCTCTTGAAATGTGTACCCATTTTTTTTGGCGCCCTCTGTAGATGAGAGACTTAGATTGACACAGGCGTGATACAGTCCGAGGGGCTCATCCCTCAGTGACTGGGAAAACTGAGTCAGTCCTCCCCTCTGAGATCCCGATGGAGCTGGTCTGAGTGGCACCTGGGTTTGTCTTAACAGCTATTCTGTAGCCAGGGTGGCAGGTGCTGACCTACGAAGAGAGACCTGAACTGTGTGGCCTTAGGTCGTCACTTACCTTCTGTTTGTGTCCCTCTGGCAAGTGGGAGTCGTCCAGCCTGCTTGGTGTAGTAATTGCCTTTATTGAGTGAGCACCGGGGGGCCAGTGCTTTGCAGAGAATGTTTTTAATCCCCACAATGTAAGTTATAGTATCTATGTATGTGTTTCCTTCAGGGTAGACAGTTTACCCCTCTTATTCACTGTGGTAGCCCCAGGGCCCGCGGGCCGTAGCACAGGCCAGGCCCTTGTAAGTGTTGGCCGAGTGAATGCGTGAGCCCTGCTCTGTAGTGTCCCTTCCTTCCCGATGAGGATACAGTATCTCAGAGAAGTTATGGGACTTGGTGAGCGAGTAGCAGAGCCATGATTTGAACTCAGGACTGTATGATGCCGTTGCTTGGATCTTGGCTCTGTTTTCTGGAATATGGAGGGCTGTTGTGAGCATAGAATGAGGTGGATGTGAAATGTTTCAAAGATTAAACACTGTAGCAGTATTAACAGGTATTAAAAAAGTAAACTTGATTCTGTTGCAAAATAAATTTGGTAAATGCTGAGGTAACCAAAGTTAAACAAATTACTTTATTGTAAGTCTTCTCAGAGTCTTTTAACACAGTAATAATACTCATTATTTATGACTTTTTTTCTGTGAGCAGATACTGTCCGAAGTGCTTTGTGTATGTCAATGCATTTAAGTATCCTCGTAACCCTATGGAATGGATACTGTTGTGTCCCACTGTACAGACTGAAGCTCAGAGAGAATTGAATGAATTTCCCTGTGAGACGTAGCTGTGACGCCCTGCCACTGTCACGGAGATGTTCAGGTGGACATCCTAATCCTCCCTGTGTGTGAAGGTGCCCCCGGGCTCCCTGCAGCAGGCAGGGCATGTGTAACCTTTCCAGCCCTTCCATCCCAGACAGCTTGTCTTTGGAACATGCCGTGGTCGTGCAGTGGGTTACAGCCACAGACAGAGGAGAAACCTGCCCCGAGGACGGATGCCACGGGACGAAGAATGGAGCTGGGAGCGTGATAGGACGTCCGCAAGGCCGTTGCCACACAGGAGGCCGCAGTGCCCACCAGGTCGGCCTCATCAGGAGCATGGCTTCCGATGGGGTGCAAACTCCCAGCCAGAGTCTGCGTATTCTAATCTGCACAAACCCTCAGACGGCCTGGGGCAATTGTTTCACTCAGTGTTTCCTCACTAAATATTTCAGAGGGAAGGCGTTTTCTTCTCTGCATTTTGCCAGCAGATGGGGTGAGAGGAGATGAGACTTTGAAGTCTTTAAGTATGGTGACCCCTCTTGCTCCATTTGTATCCATCTGTATTCATTTTGGGGGGCAATGTTCCATATATAGTCACACTCTGTAATGGAACCCCTTTCATGTATCAAGCTCCTCTTAATTTAACTATATTTGAAGACAGTCTTTCTAGAATATAAAATAGAAATCCCCGTATCCTTAAAAGAAAAATTCTGAACACATTTTATCCTTTTTCTGGGACTGCACAATCATTAGAAATTTCAGCCAGTGAACCTGCTGTGATATTGTGAGGCCATCAGGAAGCAAAGCACCTTCAGCAGGGCCTGAGCACAGTGATTCGAGAGGGGCTTTGGACGCGACTGTCACTCATCTGCCTGCTCCAGCACCCACACTTTCAATTTGCTGCTCCCTCTCTCCTGTGGACTTGGAAATGAGCAAATCCATTATAGTTATGTGCAGAGCAAGAGTAAATATATTCTGACGGAGGAGGCACACTTATGAATAAAGTGCATTAGCTTTAACTACGGCTTTCATGACATTGACTTTGGCTTCTCAGAAGCCTCCTTCACCCCCTTTGTTCCCTTTGTCCTTACTGGTTTCTGAATGATTGGAGTTGTTAGATTAGCGCCTCCCGACTAATAATCCACACAAGTGTGGCCTCACTTGCATTGTCGGCACTGTAATAAGTACGCTACAGTGTGAGCACATTTAGTCTTCTCAGCAATCTAATCACCCCATTTTAAAGATGAGGAAAGTGAGGCACAGAGAAGTGAACTGACTTGCTCCAGACCACACAGCTGTGAAGAGGTAGAACTAGGGTTCCAGTCCAGGTCTGTGGCTCCTAGGTCTGTGCCCTTGACTGCTATGCCATGTGGCCTCCCTCGGTGTGTAGGAGAGGATATGGCCCTTTAGTTACTGGGGTCTCAACTAACATGTTCTAACATATGTAACGGTCCTTTACGAAGGGCCACCTTGGAGGGCAGCAATGAATGCAGGGGATGAAGCCCTCAGACTGTCATGTCTGTGAAAGCCTTGGGACGTGGTCCCAGAGCCCCTGGGTGGGCGAGGAGGTGGCTCATCTCCATCCACTGCTGCCTGAGTGGGCAACTTGGCTTTGAGGCCCTCGTTCTCCCAGAGACCAGTGATTTGTGGTAGCTAAGGTCTTCAACCAGACAGGCCCCCAGGCCTCCCCCTAAATAGATTAGCACCCTTGGTTGGGGTGGGGGGACCCAGAGTCAGCCTGACTTCCAGACACAAGCTTAAGACCTGAATGAGCCTTTTGGGGACTGAGTCCTTGGAAGCACTCTCTGGGAGCTACCTGGGCCCATACTTGAATTTAGGGCTCTCTTGGGACCCCAGTCAGTAAGGTCTAATGGCAGGGCCAGAAGTATCAGATGTGGGGAGCCTCAGGGGTACCCAGCCCCAGGCGAGAGCCATGTCCCTTTCGTGATGTAGGCTTCATGGGCTACGCCCCGTGGGAGGTGCAAATGTCGTGGAGTCCTGGCCTGAGCCCTGGGCCAGTGTGATGGGCAGCGCGCGAGCCCTGAGCTGCGAGTCACAGCCCCGGTGCTGGCGCCCATTCAGCCACTGATGAGTGGCGTGGCCTTGTCACTTCACTTCCCCAGACTTTTGATTTCTTGGCTGTGAAATACAGATGTGTCCTATTTCACAGTTGTGGCAAGGTTCAAATGTGAGGATGTGTATAAGTGCTCTGGAAATTTTGAAGTGCCATGTAAATGTAGCTACATTATCACAACAACTGTTAGTACTGTTGTTGGTACACTAGACAGATACATCCTACCTCTGATTTATTTACTCTTTTTTTTTTGGCATGTTCCTTCCTCTGTGAACCTTTCCCTCCGCCTCCTCTCAAGATAACTTAGGGATGCAAAGAACTAAAAGCCAAGTTCCAAATTTAGTTCCTGACCTTTCCAAGATGGATGGTGAGTGGTGTGGCCGTAAACCTGCTTGCTGCTGAGAGCTCAGCTGGGCTGCCGGAGCCTGGGAAAGCCCGGTGGGAGGACAGCCGTCATGCCCTGACTTGCTGCGAAGGCCCGGAGCTGGCCATCCCCTGGCACAGGGAGCCCGTTGTTGGTGGCCCACTCGGTGCACTTGCACGTTTCTCCCTGGGTCTAGTTTAACCCTGGAACACACGAGTACAGCTAAAATGTCCCCTGGGAATGGCTCTCACCCCTGTGTCTTTGAGCCCTTAGGATCAGGTCAGACACAGAGTCAGCAAGGATGGGTGTGTCCACGAGGGGACCCCATGTGTGGGGGCTTCGGCAGATCGCCACAAGTGCTGTAGGACTCGTCGTGGGGTTAGGTTGTCACAGGACCAGGAGTGCACATCTCAGATTCTGGTCAGGTGGCAGAGAGGGCGCATTCTAACTGAGGGCTGGGCTATGTGTTTGAATGGCGGCAGTCGGACAGGGTTGGTGGAGGTGGGCCCCGCGGAGCATGGTGTGGGAGGCCAAGGTGTGGCTGAGTCCCCCTCCTGCCGGGCTAAGCGGAGAGCATGGGTGAGAGTGGCCTAGGCAGTGGTGATCCCCAACCCGCTGGCTGGGGTGGCTGCCACTTCCCCATCCATTGGAAGAACATTCCACAGGTTGGCACACAGTGGACAGCGGCTGGCCTCTGATCGACAGCACTGTGAACTGACAAAGGGATTTTGCTTCAGCACTAGGTGTGTGGTGATTTGCATGCAGCGATGGAAAACCCGTTTATCCCCTCTTCACGTCCCTCTTGCACATACACTCCAGAAGCACTGGACCTGAGCAGGTCTCTCCCTGCTCACTTTGGGGCTTCTGCTTTGTTTCCCCCGGGGTCGCCGTTTCCTGCGCTTTGCCAGCTAAGTAAGACGGGTCCTTTGTGTCCCAGCCTCGCTCTCTGGAAGCCGTCCCTGACCCCACAAAGCGACTTTGGGTGTTTGTGCTCTTGGCTGAGTGTCATTCATCCTCAAGCACAGACTAGAAGTCACGTTTTGCCTTCTTTGCCCTCCACATCTCCACGGCATTCTAGATCTCAGCTGTCCAAGCACTTTTAACCTCCCATTCACTTGTACGTGTTTCTCACAGAGTTTGTTTAGCCCAGCCACCATAACGAATGGCCACAATTTGGTGGCTTAAAACAACAGAATTTTTCTGTCTCATCACTCAGGCGGCCAGAAATGTGGACTGGAGGTGCTGGCTGGGCTGGCTCACTGGGCGCTCGGGGGTGGCCGCTGCGTGCCTGTGTCCCGGCATCACGCTCGCTGCTACGCACGTCACTGCAGCCTCGGCTCCACCTGCCCAGGGCCGTCTCCTTCAGGTGTCTGGCCCTCTGGGTCCCAGTGCCCTCTCCTGCAAGGATACCAGTCACGGGATTAGGGCCCACCCTAATCCAGTGTCACCTCACCTTAACTCGATTGTGTCTATCTCATAGCATCCTATTTCCAAATAGAGTCCCATTCGCAGGGATGGGGGTTGGGACTTGGACATACCTTTCTGGGGAACACAACACTCACTAACAGTAAGGGACCATGGCTGTGTAGTACCTGAGTATCACAGGAGCTTAATACGTGTCAGCTGAGTGCCTGGACGGGCTGTGACAGGCGGTGCTTCTTAGAGAAAGTGGGCTTCAGGGAGGGCATGGGTGCTGGCGGGCTGGGCACCCGATGTCCCCTCGTGCGGAGGAAGTCGCTTTGCCCTGAGGGTCTGAGATCTTAGCTCAGTCCTGGGGCTCAGACCCTCTCCTCCCCTCTCTCTTGCCTCCTTGGCCCCTGGCCTCAGATGCATGTCCCAAAGGAAGGGGGCATGTGGTCAGAACCAGAGATCCATGGGCAGGGCAGCTCCAGGTCACAGCAGGCTGAGTCCTGACATCTCCTTAGTCCTTCCTGGTTCCAGTGGGAGCAGGAGGCCTCCCTCGGGGCCACAGAGAGGAGTCCTGGTTCCCCTCCAGTTTCCTAAGCTGGTGCCCCCTCTTTTTCCCTGGCTCTTGGGGCCCGGTGAGGTGGGTTTGGCAGAGACCGCAGCAGCGACTTATCTTTGCCAAGTTTCAGTCCAAACAGTGAGAAGCTCTCAGTGGACACGTGGCAACTCAGCAAGCTTATTCCACACCCTCTGAAGTGGTGTGTACCCCCCGCCCCCCGCCCAACCTTCCCGCTTCTGAGGCTGTGTATCATTGTCGTGTTCTGGCAGTGGGCCCGTCCTGGGCAGGGCAGTCTCTTCCTGGGACAGGGACAGGCCTTCGTCACTCTGGGAACAGTCATGGGGTTTGTGTACTGCCACCTGCAATCTTGGGGTTGTACACAAAGACTCCCGACACTCTTGATATGGATTCTGTTCCAAGGACAGTTCTTGAAGCAGGGAATACGCTCAATGAATATTTGCTGAAGGTAACTGCGTGAATGCGTGAGTACGTGGGCCTGTCCCTGGACCGGGGGCTCTGGAGACTTGTCGTGTGACACGTGTGTCGTGTGACACGTGTGTCGTGTGACACATGTGACGTGTGACACGCGTGACGTGTGACGTGTGGCTGTAACAGCACCAGATGAGGGGGTAGGGGCCTTGCGGTCCAGATCTTTGTCTGCTTCTCACCAGCTGGATGGCCTTTGGCATGTGTCTTTGCCAATCCCGACCTCTGTTTGTTCATGTTTCATAATCCAGGAGAGGATTCTGTTCACATGCTCATTTTTATATTTGGCACATCTGTGGCTCTTTGCCTACATGATAGAGCATTTGACTTGGTAGCAGTATAGTCATTCATATGTTTAGTCAGTAAATATTTACTGAATGCCTGCTGTGTACCAGGCCAGGTGCTGGAAATACAAAATGTGCAGAAAAGACAAGGTGTCTGCCCTCAAGGAGCTTATATTATGAGATGCCAATCAGTAAACAACTAGGCCAATTAATAAATAAGATAATTTCAGAGCATGTCGATACTATGAAGAAGGAAGTACAAGGGGCCAATGGCACAGAGAGTCCCAGGGTGGGCGATCGGCAGGGCCCCTGAGCTGAGATGTGGTGGTGCCAAGGGGCGCTGGCAGGCCTGCCAGAGGAGCCTGTGGGTGAGGGCAGCAGGGCAAGCACCCCGGGGGGGTGGGTGTCTGGTGGGTGTGGCCAGAGCACATGGAGCAATGTGAGCAGGGACTCAGGTGAGTGCAGAGGTGGGTGGAGCTGGATCTCACAGGCCAGGAGTCCAGGCTGCATTCTAAGTGTGGGGTTGCCACACAGATGCTGGAAGCATTTGGAGGAGTGTTAGGAGGTCGACAGAGAAAGGTGAGGGTTACTGCCTGTACTTTAGCATTCCAAGAGTGATGTATGTGTTGTCGGTGGGCCTGGGTCATTCTCAGCAAGAGAAGAAGACCCTCGATGGTGTGAGTCACAGAAAGATGTCACAGGGACCTGTCAGAATGCTCCAGGGACCTGGAGGCAGGCTCCTCTGTAGGCAGTTTTCCTGACTTCTCTGTACACTATGGTCTCAGTGACCCAGGCTGAGTTACCCTGGCGACTTCCCTATAGCCAGACTCACGAGGGGCACCTTCTGGCTGTCTCATAAGGGCTGTGTACAAACTCCGCGCTCCCGGCGGGCTGGTGAGGTTTGGGCATGCCAGCCCACTCCGCAGCCTGCCCCCCCGGGCATCTGGCCTCGCGGCCTTTTGCTGTCGAGGACAAGGAGTCCGCGCTCTGGGGGGCCTGCTTCCTGTGCATGTGCAGTGCGCTTGGTCCCCATCCATCTGGAGGGAGGGCGAGGGCAAATCTGCGCTGTCACGTTCACTCCTTCCTTTTGCGCAGCCCAGGGGCTGGGTCGCTCACATAAGCTGTAATCAGCTGGTCTATAGGAGGGTAATGTTGGAGGGCTCTTCAGTAGTGTCCATGAGTCCTCGGTTGGGAAGTGCTGCCAGGTTAGCTCAGACGCAGGTGTGGGGAGTGAGGCCTGCGCTGGGCGGTCCCTGGCGGTCCCGGCGCAGCCACCACCTGGCCACGTGTCCTTGTGACGATATCCGATGTGTATGAGTGCTTCCAGTGCCATAGCTGTGCATCACCTCAGTCGGTCCCCCGACAACCATAGGAGGCACAGGTACTCTTATTCCCTGTGTCAGAGAAGCAAACAGGCTGGAAAAGTAGGTGACTTGCCCTGGTGATTGCACCCGGACAGTGAGAGTGTAGAGTTCTGGCTCGTGGACTCTCCTCTGCTGCTTTGGCAAGTGGCTCCGGCTGGCTGGCCTCGATTTCCTCATCTGTAAGAGGGGTGGTGAGATGATCTCTGGCATCTCTTCTAGTGGGAAGTGCTCCCATGAGCCCAACAGAATACAAGCCTTTGACAGCACCAAAGCCCACATTCTGAAGGGAGGAAACAAGGGCATAGTCAATGCACAAGGATTGTTTTTAAGAATTGATCAAAAAGAGGACAAACCAAGAAAATACTTTCCTCTCCCTCCACCCCCTGTGGGACATGCTATCTATATGTTGTAAGTTGTATCTTTAGTTTACTTGAAAGTGGCCTGAAGACATTGGGCTGTACATCTATAATCACTGGCCACTGGCAGTATTTGAAGAAAGTAACCACAGTTGGCTGTGTAGTTGGTCCATCCCCGCAAACACTAACTGAGCCTAATCTCCTGCCTATGGCCAGCTCCGTGTGGGCGCAGGCTTCCCTCGACAGTGTTGAGAAAGCAGAACTAAGACACATGGAAAACTAGGGCTAATCTGTAGGCTTCTGATTATTATGGGCTGGAGTGGTAGAAAAGGTTTCCCTGGGAAAAGTTGGGCTTGAGTGAAGCTTGGAAGGTTTTGGAGGAATTGGCTAGACCAATGGTAGGAGTGAAGGGATTCCAGGTAAGAAAATAGGTACAATTCCATGCGAAAGGTACAATTTTGACATGTAAACATGAGCTTTCCAAGTTCAATCTAAAAACATTCTTGGGGTGATCTGCATTGATGCATCAACAGATATTGAGCACCTGCTATGTATCAGCACAGCAGTACTTCAGACACGTGTACAGGTCCTGCCTCAGGGGACATCGTTCTAAGGAAGACAGGTATTCAGCATCTATGTGATAACTGATTAATCAATTATAGTTGGCCTCTAAAATGTTTATGTTTGGCTGTGACTATTTCTGTTTTTAAATTAATGTTATTTATGCTACTGAAAAAACAAAACTGGAACTAAGAATCACTTTATTGCATGGAACAGAGGGCTATACCATGAAGAAGTCATTTCTCTTAAATGATGATTTAAAAGTGTTTTAGGGTAATTGTGGAAGTTTTCGTCATGCTAAGGTGGTTTCTAGAGTTTCAAACTTGAGCCTTGCTGAGTGAAAGGGGGAAACGTAAATCTCCATGGAGGACTAGGTTATGATTGCTTCACGTAAGGTCATACCTGCCATAAGGTACAAGGGGAGGATTCCAGAAGGAAAGAAAACATCTCCGGAGGAAAGACCTGAGCAGTTTCCAACTCTCTGCCACCTTAGAGCTAGGAGGGCAGCACTGCACTGGGGCGACTGTGCAACAGGAAACTCACTGGGTCTGCAGAAAAGTGGCTTCCGTCCCAGGGCGGACGCGGAGCCTCCGAGTGCTCCCGCTGTCATCAGGGTGATTGGAAATTCTGGGTTTCCAAAGTGATTTTCTCCCTGTGTCCAGCCATTTCTAGTAAAGCTTGTTTAGTTTTGTAAAAAAGAAGGGTTTTTTTTGTTATAGTCATTTTATCATTTTAGAATTAATTTTATTCTTTTAGGAGGGTTTTCTGCCTGAATAATTTGTTTTTCTTTTCCTTTGCTCCAATGTTTCTTAGGTTTGGTGTTTTGGAGCTAAATAATAAAACTCTGTGTTTACTCTGGGGGGCCTTTGCTTATATTAGAGCTGTTTTGTGTCAAACACCTATAAATCTATAAATTGAAGTCAGCTTTTCTTCAACGTGTGGATTCCTTAGATTTGAAACCTACTCTTGGTTCCATGGGTAGTGACAATGAGCCTCTTGTTGTAGGTTTATTCATTTGTTTGCTTGTTCGTTGCTTTTTCATCCTTCACTCATTCAGCCACCATTCATTGAGTGCCTGCCGCACACCAGGCCCCAGGCAAGGGGCCTTCAGTTAGAGAAGACGTTTTGGGGAAAACACTAGGTGAGTCTCTGTTGCTCCAGATGTCAAGTATTGCCAAGTGTGGGGTTTGGTGGGAGGTGTGGATTTTCCTGGTGTTTGTCCGTCTTGCTGAATTCTTCTGATTGCCTGTTCGAGCCTAGCATTTTAAGAGTCTGGAGAGGCCCTGCAGCCAGAGAGAAAGTGCTGGATGGAAATGCTAACCTGGCCCTCTGCCCTTGGGCAAGTTGCTTAACCTTCTGAGCCTCAGTTTCCATCTGTTATTTGGTGCTAATTATACCTACTTAACTCTTAGGCTTTTTGTGGGAGCATTATCTCATTAGAGATAATGGTTTTAAAAGCTCTTTGAAAATTGTGCAGCATCATTCAAATGGAAAGTATTGTTATTTTTGTTATTGAGTGCCTACTAATTCCACACCCGGGGTGGTGACAGCAGGAGATAGGGCGCTGTTATCACCACTCTGCTCTGTTACTGCCTGGCTGTCTTCTTGTCTTTGGGTTGCAGATGGGGCCTGCAGGAAGACACCAGAGCGTGCCACCCTTGAGCAGTTTAGGATCAGATTCAATGACAAGAACCAATTAGAGAATCATGTCGTAGTAGTTGAGAGAAGGGAGAGAGGGCTTGAGAATCTCTCTGGGCCTTTCTGGGGCCAAAACTCTACTCAGAGTCAGGAAAGACTTCACTTGGAAAGGGCCACTTGAGCTTGGCTGTCAGCAGCAGCAGAATCAGATTCTGCCATTAGTATATTACTACCATTATTACACTCTGGTTTCTCTTCAGATCGTATAAATCTTTCGCCTTTTACTACCATTATTAATAACATAGATATTTATTGAATAGCAGTACAGGACAAGGGACATACAGTGTGGTTGGGGAGTCAGGACAAATGGTACACAATTCCTTCCACTGGAGCCCAGACGAGGGAAGTGCCACAGGCCACAGGACACAGAGGAGAGGGCCGCCCCAGGTTGAGGCCCTTGGGAAAGATGACTGAGAAGCATGCACCTTGGCCTGAAAGAAGGGCAGAATTTAGACAAAAGCAGAACCATCTGGAAAGGCGTTCCACGTTTCTCTTATTGATAGGATTTAATTATTCGTTTTCCCATTAAGCTTGAAGAGATTGAGATCTACTGTCACTACCTCATTTTGTTTACCTGCCCAGTAGGGAAAGCAGCATAAAACCCAACTCACAGAACCCTCTTCAGCATTTCCTGTCTTGTTTACAGAAGGGGATTTGTAGAAATTTGCCTGTGACATTTCAGGCCCTGAATTTCAAGGTAATCGTCTAAGGGTTAATATGACCCCAGCAGGGCTAAGTGTGGGGGCAAGGGACAGAAGCAAGGGAGGTGGGGGGGTGGGGAGACAGGGAGAAGCACAGCCAGGGTCCACCAGATGGGGGCGACTGAGAGAGAGGACAGAGTCTCCCCTGAGAACACTTTAGCCCCTTCAATTATCAATGCAGTTCATTTCACTGGAAGGCATATCTCTGTCCCAGCTTTCGTCATTATCCCTCTCTCTGTGTCTGCAAAATCCAGGGCTTTAAGGATGAGGGATGGCATGAAGGGAAATTAAAACAAACAAATCACTGAGACAGGTGGCAGCCCCCAAGATTCGCTTGTTTAGTGTTTCAGAAGCTTCAAAAGAATTGAGCCATTTAGGTTGGATTTTAAGAAATGGAGCCGACTAAAGAGAAGGAAAGTTAGAAACAGTGTACCTACCGCAGGGGTTGAAGTTGGAGGTAATTATTCTCTTGTAGCCCGGCCAGTCTGTCTTCCAGACAGTGAGTTTCTGTGTGACGTTAATATAATACGAGGATTATTGACAACTTCCTCAGGCAACCTTGGGGAGTGGAATGCCAAATATGGGCAAAGCTTTATTGCTCTTGGGGCTTCACCAAAATGATCTGCCGTGAAATACTTTCCAGGGACCTTTTGCCTCTTTATGACAAGTGTTAGATAATTTCCATTAACTGAGTTATTGATAGAGACGGCAGAACGGTGAGGCAGTGGAGGGAGAAAAGATCAAATGAGGTCCAGAGTGAACTGGAGGAACACAGAAGATGAAGAGAAAAGTGGGGAGAAAGCATGTTCTTAGGAAAAGGAAATTATGAAACTACTATAACCAAATTGGGAGGGGAGGAAATGTGAATTATAAAGTGAAAGGAGACTTCTTTCGACTTTCTCAAACCTTTTGGGGACTTCTTTTGGTAATTAAATAGACAGAAGGTTTTCTCCCAAGTGAAGCATTTTGAAAAATTCACCCCTTAATACTGGGTTTCCATGTTCTTGATTCATAATCCTTGGATTACCACTGTCAGCTGTGCAGGTCCCACTGGAGAGCAGTACGCTGTCAGTACATCTGGTAATAGTTAGGAAGATGCTGGGAACAGGAATATATTTATGCAAGTTCTAGGACTTTTTTATTGTTTGTGTGTTCACATGCATATATACACACACACATGCACTTATTTAAAACCTGTCAAATCTTTCAAAAATTTTTGAAGGAATTAGCATTATAAAGTCATAAAGAAATCTCCGAAGGGACTTTAGAATAGAGAAAGAGGAGGGAAAAAGCCTAAACTATATCACTCTGCAGCAAACCAATCATCCACACAACCGCATAAATCTCTGATAAATCTCTTATGAAATAAACTCCCTCCTCCTGACAGTTCTCTTTGGAAATGTTGACTCTGCCTTTCATATTAAAATATCGCATTGAAAAGCCCTGCAGTGGAGACATTGATCCCACTTACGGGCAAGGAGGCATCTGAACTTGTCTTCCAGCCGCTTCTCAAAGATTCCTCATGTTATCCTCTGCTGTGCGCATGTGTGTATTTAACCAAATTCTTTCCACAGGCAGACCAGGGTGCCTGGTTTCAGGAATGCAGTATAGCCCAAAGGTTTTGGGTCACATCTTCCATTTAGCTGCCATTCACCTTTAATCGTACTAATAACAGCTACTACTATGATAATTCAAGAGCATGTGTCATGTGCCAGGAACTTGAATCTTTATAGCAACTCTGCCATTCTAGAGTCTTCAGCCTTCATTTGCAAACAAGGAAGCAGGTTTAGAAGCAAGGTGACCTAGCTAGGGTCGCACAGCTAGGAAATGGGGAGCTAGGATCTGAACCAAGTTCTGTGTGGTTCTGAGCACTTGTTCTTTTCAGTGTGCTAAACACTTGCAACCGTGTCTACCCCAGATGTGGTATCAAAGGGGCCTGGGAGGAAAGCAGGGGCATCTGGGTCTGAGAGCACAGGAGTGAGCGTGTGGTTGGAGCACCCTGGGTCACGTGCTCCCTCTGCTGAGCACTACCAGATGGACGGGCAGGTTTTGAGTGTCCGTGGGACTCACTGCTCTGCATCTTGTTTGGACCAACCCTAATTTTTTTTTCTTTTTTTTTTTTTTTTTTGCCTTTTCTAGTGGAGATTCAACATAGGATTTGATTTTTCCCAGAGTCATTTGGGTAATGATATCTTGCATCTGGGAAGATATGGTCTTAGGGTTACCTGAGCAGCAGAAGCCATCTTTCAAGATGACATTTGGGGCTTATGTGGAATTAACTTGGGAACTGATGGTTTGCTGGACCTGAGAACTCACAAAGGGCATCTGAATGTCTGAGGCTGAGGAAGAAAGGGCAGCTCTGACCCGTCTTGGGATTCTGTGCTTTGTTTTCACGCCCCTTTGGAGATGCTCAGATAAGCGCACGTGTTCAGACTCGTGCCAGGCCAGTACATCCATTCCAGGCTCGAAGCCAAAGGGAAGAGAGACAGACCTGGCAAGATATCATGGGAAATGTCACAGTCCCTTCTCCTGGACTCATTAAAAAGCCCAGGACCCATTCAATATTTCGATTGAAATAATTATCTCTATTGATGGTGTTTTGGAAAGTAGGAGTCTAGGAAAATCTCAGCTGTAAGAATTCTTACAGTAGTAGAGAGAAGCTGCCATCTTTTCTGGTTTTCACCAGTGTCTTAATTTTCCTGACTATTTATTAACTGTCTACCATAATGAAGGGTTTCTTGGATCAGGACTCCCCTTGAATAAGAGATGGTGACCTGAAGTACAGTGGGAGAGGTCTGTGTCAGCTGAGGGCATCCAGTGGATCTGGACTTAGGAGAGCCATTAACCAAACATGGAAGCCCAGATCTTAGAGGGCACATGCTGGTCCAGGCAGGGCAAACCCCAAGGCAGGGCTGCCGGGGAAGCTGGGCGGCTGGTCCTGGGGCGCAGCCAGTGGCTCAGGAATCTGGGTCGCAGGCAGCATTTAGGAACCAGCCTGGCTTTATGAGTCACGACTGGGCAGTCAGCAGGAAGCAACGAGAAGGATCCAGGTTATGACAACGGTGATGGGGTATGGGTACAGAGACTGCATAGTGGGGGTCAGGGCTCCAGCAGGAGAATGGACATGCCGTGTGATGGAATCTGGGTGGCCAGAGGAGCAGGCCCCGTAAAGGGCCGGCGCCCTCCACGTGAGCCCAGGGGCTTTCCGCGCTGCTCAGAAGCTGGCACTCAGCCCCAGGGCTGGCTGGCCTGGACCTTGCAGGTTGGGATGAGTCAGGGTCAGGCTGCAATAAGAAGGAAGTGGCAGAAAAGAAGGTCTTGACCTTGGTCTCTAGAAGAACCACTGCATGGAGGAAGGCATGTGTCCATTAACTGACTGATCAACAGAACTCAAAGGAATAAGGAAATCCCCCCCCCCAAAAAAAAAATCTCCCACCACCGCTGGGGAACAGAGCGGAGGACATTCCAGGGTGAGCCTCATGCGTTCAGAATGAGGAATGCCCACTGAGGAGGAAGACGATCCTATTCACATCACGATATCCTGCCCTCGAAATTTCCAGAGGGCTTCCAGGCTATAAAGCAGCACTGATGACGGCAGTGCATTCCCTCTCCTCTAGAAAATCAGGTAGCTTTAATGTAGTTAAGGCTAATTTCATTCCCTCTGTGAGTTCTGGTGGAAAGGGTGTTTGGTGAGAAACGTGTGTGGGCTGGCATGCAATGACACTTATTTATATTGGTGTGTTAACGACAGTGACACAGTATCAAAATTTAACCTGCAAGTTTGAGTTTTCTGTTTCCTCTGCTTCTCTCCTTCTTGGGAGACCTGTATCTACCTTTCCTCCTTTCTTGACCTCATGACAATCCCTCTTAAAGCACATAGGGCATGCCTCTTAGGAAGACATATGGGGAACACAGTTAACGCTAGCTGGTGGGTGCCAGGGCCCGAGGCCAACCGCATGTTTGTGTCCTGCGTGCTTCCCCTTGCATTGGTTGGCTCTTATGGCTGAGTTCGTTGTTGGTCTGTCTGACAATTATCGAGAAGTGTGAGTAACCGTCACAGATTTCACTACGTTCCGCGGAACTCAGGAGCGTTGTTCACGACAGACTCCACGAGTGGTATGGGGCTCCTGTAGACTGACTGCACTCCACTGTGGTAGGAAGCGAGGTTTATGGGTCCTCGGAACGAAAAGGAAACCTGACGATCAGCTCGTCTGATTCCCTGGCTTCACAAGGTGAGGAAACTAAGGCTAAGTCAGATCTTGCTTAGGTCTAAGACTGAAGTTGCCTTTCCTGTAGCCCGTGTGCTTTGCATCCGCTGCTGGCTGACTGGTGGTAGGTAGAAAACGGGGTTTGTGATGGTGGGGTGGGGGTCTGACGGGGGAGCCGTTTTAGAGGCTTAGAGCTGCACTCACCACGTATAAGGCATTTGTCTAGGTTTGTAGTAGCCGAACCCCAAATTGTCTTTCCCTTTTCAGGAGCAACTGTGCGTGAATGACTCACTGGCTTTGGATGCTGTCCCTGTCACATCAATAGCCAGGCCAAGGGGTGTGACCAGGCGGCTTGGCACATCCTAGCCAGAGCAAGCACTTGTCCGAGAAGGAGTCGTGAAGCTGGGCGCAGAGCCAGCTTTGCATAAATGGCTTTGTGTTGATAAGAAGGGTGGTGTATTCCTTGTCTTGGCCTCCATCGTGCTGAGGGTGCTACAGAAAAGCAGGCCTGATACCAGGCCACTTGGCGACTCATGTGAAGCTTATTTTCCTCCATTTCAAATACACAGGCCAGGGGACCCTCAGGAATCTGTTCTGATATGTGGGCGGATGAGCCAGAGGTTGAGCAGAAGTTCATTTCAGTAGCGTATTACCTGCCAATGTGTCCTGAACCTGTGCTGCCCCAGGGACGTAGCGTGCTGCAGACAAACCTGAACCAAGCAGTGAGGTGGCAGCCAATGCATGACTTACATTTAAACCCTCATGCTTCCAGCGCCTCGACTAGGCTGAGGAGTTTGGAACGGACTCTCATGGTCAGTTGAGGCTGGTATCAGAAGTGCTGTCCCCCAGTTAGCCATGCCTCATTTGCCCACATCATGGTGTGTGCATTATGGTGGGGGTCATCCAGACAAAGCCGGGCAGCGACTCCATTAGTGACAGCAAGGACTCCTGTCACCCCATATCTAGTCTCCCTACCTTTCTTAGTATAGAATTCTGAGCTGGGTACATGACTACCTGGAAGAACGAACTACAGTTCCCGGCCTCCCTTGTGCTTAGTGAGGTTGTGGGACAAAGTTCTTGCCAATGAGATGCCAGCATAAGTGATGTGTGTAGCTTCCAGGTTTGGCCCTGAAGGGAAACGTGTGCCACCCTTTTTCTATCCTTCCTTCCTGCTGGTGTAAATGCAGTCTTGGGATGAGCCATTGCAAATCCTGCCAACCAGAACAACGCCCTAGGGATGGTGAAGGTGCCTGGCTGCTGCTGACTGGGGGAGGGAGGGGGACACAGCCATCGCACCCACCGGGACTTCCACGTGAAGAGTTGAAATGGCTCTCATATGCAAGCCCTGTTATTTTAGTCTCTGTCAACTACAGCTCAATTTATAATTTAAGTTATACCTTCCTTATTGGTATTCTAAATAAAACTAAAGATAGCAGTTTTATAAAATGGCCAACTTCAAGTGCCATGAAAAAGGCAGGATGCCAGAACCAGAAAGTGGAAGCACATTGCTTGTATTTCTTCTCTTCCTGGTTCCCATCTCACATGTAGGACTGGTGTGTTCTGTGGGGAAGAGGTAAATCCCAGTGGTACTGGTCGTGCAGCCCTTTGTACTGGGTAATACTGGGGCTGTTACCAATTTTGGATTCTCCTAGAGATTGGAAGTGGTGACAGACAATTAAAATTAAGCAATAGATGAAATTTCAGGGACTTCCTTCTAGAAAAAGCAGTTTGAGGCATCCAGCACCCGTCCTGGTGAGCATGGCACAGACGAGCAGAATGTAGGGCTCGGAGACGGGCTCCATGCTGACCTAGCTTTAACAGTAAGTTTTAGTGTTGGGGAGTCCGTGCTGTGCGTGCGTCCCCTTTTAATCCTGCCTGTGTGGCTTTTCGTAACTTGCCTGAGGAACTGGCCTTACTATTGAGATTAACGAAAGCGCACTCGTGTGGAGCATGCTTCGTGCTTCACTCCTCCATTTTAGGGTGGAGGCTGTTTTCTTTTTTATTGTGGTAAAACACGCATAACATAAAACTTACCATTTTAACCATTTTAAAGTGTACCTACAGTTCAGTGTACATATAGTTCCCCTTGCGCAATCGTCAGCACCAGCCATCTCCAGGACATTTTTGTTTTTCCAAATTGAGACTTTAAAATCAATAAACACTAACCCCCCATTCTCCTTTCCCCTTAGGCCTGGCAACTACCATTCTACTTTCTGTCTCTCTGAGTGTGAATGTTGTAGGTACTTCCTAGAAGTGGAACCGTGCGGGCTTTGTCCTTCTGTGACTGGAGGCCACTTCTGACCAAGGTGGAGAGAGGCGGATGAATTCCTTGCTAGTTGGAAGGAGCCGGGACTGTGTACTGGGAATGGAGACTTCACAATGTGATTCTGCGTTTTCCCCAGTGTAGGATGGGGCAGGCCTGTGCCCAGATGTCTTCCATCATTTCATCTTTTAATTTTCCTTACTGGGCAGGGAAGACAATGGTGTCTGCCTCCTTCATTTGGAGACACACAGGCATGGGTCATGAATAAGACAGTTGGAATGTACTTGACAACATATTAAATATTATCTGTCTCAGAAAAGCTAAGTAATCACAGACCCTCCAGGCTCTTTAATTGCGCTTTCAGCCATGCTCAGACCTTTCTTTTCCCTTGCTCCCACTCTGCTCCCTACCTCCCAAAATGCTAGACAGAAGTTCTTTAAATTCAAGAAAAAGGGGAGCACTTCACCTTTCTGCTCAGTGACCCTCCCAAAGCCTCTTCTTTGACCAGGAAATTTCATATGTCAAATTCATCCGGAGGCCCTCCCAGAGGATTTTTTTTCCTTTAGGTTCTCCATTTAAAAATCTGACAAAAGGAGGCTTTGTCATCTCCCCTAGTGACAGGCTACTTACAAAACAAACAGCTGAGAAACCCTATGTCCTATTTGAGCCACATGCTGCCAAGACCAGCCAGGGAGGGAGAGAGGCTATCACGCTTGGAAAGGCGATTCGGAGACTCGGGATGATGTATCATTGAGGCAGAGTGGGCGACTGATCAGAAAACAAAATCTGTCGGATTGTCTAAAGAACAGCACCTCAAATGTTTGGGCTCCTTCCTTCCTGTGAACCCTAGAGTCTTCCTGCCCCACTCCTGGCGGTCGTGGCCGGCTGTGCTCAGCATCCTGGTGCCCACTTAGAAGCAGGCACAATGGGTGTTAGAGGAGAGGAGACTTCTCACTGAGGCCAGCATGGGCCAGCGAGGGACTCAGGATTGGGACTCAGCTTTCCCAGTGTGGAGTCTTGTATCTGAGTTTAGAGTCCATGGTATTTCCAACTGTAGCTCCAATGCTCTGGGATTTGCCAAGGAGGGAATCCAGGGCCCAGGACAGAAGTCACTGAGGGCTCATCAGGCAACTTTCCAGGTGGGACACACTAAAGCCCAGAAGATCCCCCTCTCTTATGATTCCTGTTGAGGCTGCGTCCTTCCCTCTCTCAATTCCAGAGGCACAGAATGTCTGATCAGAGTTTTAGCACACCACTCTGTACTGTTTCCTCACAGTTTCCTGTCTCAGCCTTGGCTTGCCAGTGAGATGAAAGCTCCCTGCAGGACAGAAGGGAGGTGGGTGCTTCACGATGGCTGTGTTGATGCTTACAAAGCTCCCTGAAGTGAGGTGTTCCCCCACACTTGTTTCCTGAGGCAGCTCTGAGTTCCTAAAGAAGCCCATCCTGTCTTCCTGGGGTGTAGGTACAGTCTCCTTATCAGGAGATGAAAGATCTTTCCACTGGTGAATCTTGTGGCATTGTGGGAAGATTCTTGTAATCCAGACACAGCCTTCTTTTCTTGCAGTCACTTAAGCGTGCGCGCGCGCACACGCACACACACACACACAGTCACACTTCTGATGTGTAATGGGCCTTGTTTTGCATGAGGATACGACACATGAAGGTACGTTTTCTGTGATGGCTGCTCCCTTGGTGTGGGATTGATTTACTTGTAGATGACAGGACCTTAAGATCATGTAGTCATGCAACACCTGCCCTCCACAGAGGAAGAGGCTGCGACCTAGAGAACGTAAAGCGCCAACGAGCTTGGTGACTTAGACAATTTCACCTAACTTGGGCTTCAGTTTTCTTATCTGGAAAAACAAGGATTACGCTAGAAGGATCTTTAATGAGGTTTTCAAAATTTTATACTAAATGAGTTTTAAGTGCCATTTCCTTACCTTTTTTGGCCTTCTTATAACTGACTGGAATAACTGGATTGTTTGTTAAGGAATTTCTGACTGTAGTCTCTTTTTCTCATGCAAAGACTCAATCAGTCGTAGAGATCTGTGTCTGTTGGGGCTACAGCAGACTTGAAAGTGCCATCAGAATATGCTGGGTTGTGGAGAGGAGATACTGACCGTCCCTGAGAAGACATCACCAAGTCAAAACCAGGGCGTCTCCTGATGAAGTAAGGGCATGTAGACTAGTTTCTCCCTCCGCAGAGGGCAGGAGGATGAGCAGACATTTCCTCCATAAAATGGAGGAAAGCCATTTTAAGGGAGCTTCACCTGCCTGAAAAGTCTCTAAGTATTTCCACACTTAAGAGGGAAATATTTCTGAATCTTTTTCTCTCTTAAACTTTGAGTAAATTATTTACTTCTCTTTCTTTACATGCCACCTCCACAGCTCCCTAACACCTTATTTTTATTATTAATGTTGTAAAGTGTTTTTCATTAGAGGGTAAAGATGCAGGAAAAAATCAATAGCTTACACATAACGAGAATGTGTCTGACAAACAAGACTGAGTGAAAGAAGGGATACGTGTTGTTCAATAGGATTCCATCCATCTAAGCTAGAAACAGGCAGAACTAAACTCTCTCTTAAGGTACGCACACATACGTGGGAAAACCATAAAGAAAAGTCAGGAGAAGGTGATAGCCGGAGTCTTGGTAGTGGTGTTGAGTGAGTAGCAGGACGAGGGGGTTACGACGGGAGGGCTGTGTGGGAAAGGGCTTCTGGATTTGGATGGTAGTTACATGAGTGTTTGCTTTATAATTATTCGTTAATCTGTACAAATGTGTTTTATGCACCTTTATGAATGTATGGTATGTTTTACAAAAATAGAATGAAGTGATGTGGAAAATTAGAAAAAAAAACAACACAGCAGTTTAGAAATTGGAGATAAATATGGCAGATTGAATGCTCTCTTCCAAACCTGCACTAAAATGATGGTAAAGGAATCTTTTAAAACATGCATAAACCACAAAGACAAAATGAATGGAAAAGAAGACAGTAGCAGCCATATCTATAATTGAGGGCTAGGTTTTCATTTGTTCAGATTTTGTATTTACAATATTCTGGAATGACACATTTGGCCTGAGATGCTTTGTCATGGTCCTGAACAGCCATACACCTACAACCAACTGCTTTGCAGGGCTTTGCTTCGCCTGTGATTTTGCAGAGGGCTCCTCGTTCCTCTAGTTTCCGGTGATAACAACCTCAGTTAAATTAATCTGGTGTTCAGCACACAGTTCCCTACCAGGTTTTTCTACATAGACTCATCACAGCTGGATGGCACACACGAATTCCATGAGCTAGGCCATGGTAGGCGAGACATTATTTAGCACCTCTTTTAAAAAGTGTTAATGTCTATTTCACCCCCGGCCCCCGCACCCCCCCCCAAAAAAAAAAAAAAAAAAAAGCAGTGCCTTCCTTGGCTATGGTGCTAGGTTAGGTTGGAGTTGAATCCTGAGCTCACTGGAGAGGCCCTGTCTCCATGCAACCCAGAGGTGACAGGGAAAGACAGCAGCAGTATTTTCAAAGCTGGAAAGCAGATAGACACATAGTGACTGACTTTTCACATACAAGCTAGCTTAATCCTAGACTGCAGTGGGGGCAGTTGAGATAGTTAAGCTTGCCGCTCATAACCCCTAAAAAGTTTGGGAATGAATGGTATCAAGTATCTTTGAAAGTAGTGGTGGAAATGGGGCTAAAGACTGGAGAGTTGGTTCAAAGTCTGTTTAAGATGTGATTAGATCCCAGATTCCCACTCCCATTGTAGTAGCCAGTACTTTCCCCCCTTCAGCTGAAAAGCGGAGGGTTGTTCTCTATTGAGGGTGAAGGAGAAACTCTCTGGACTGGGGCATGACTGGTACAATGAAGGGCAATCTCTTAGGGGTGAAACCAGGGCTGAGACTGCTGAGCTGTCTCCCCCTGTGGCTCTCCCAGTGCCAGCCCCTGGGCATACTCTCTAGGCAGGAGATTTGAGCATCCTTCTGGCAGAGTGGAGTAGCCTAAAGAAGAAAGCCCTAAAGATACATCATGGTCTACCCAACAGGACAATTCAGCTGCAGCCCTCTGCAGCGAAACCTACTTGGCATGTCCCACTTACCATTCAGAGCGTCTTGTCAGTGTCTTGTTGTTTCACTCTTAAATATGATCAGTCAATTAAGGATACCTGAATACTTGAGGAAGTCCCTTAAAATGAAAATAGAAACCAAAGCAAAAAAGCAAAGGATGCATATTTAAAGTAAAACATGCAAGAAGAAGAAAACTTAAAAAACAAAACAAAACTAAAACACCAACATTCTTTTCTGTCTTTAGAGAGAGACGATATCACATCCTTGAAACAGAAAGTGATTTCTATGTAAAAGGAAAATTTAAGAAGCAAAAAGGAACTCTTGGAAATAAAAAATTTGGTAGGTGAGGGCTCTGAATGGTTGGAAAACAAAATTGATGAACTTTAAAATGTTGGGGGGAAAATCAGAGATGGAAATTAGAAAAAAAATATAATAATTAGACAACCAGTCTAAGTCCAACATTTGAAAGTAGGAGTTCCAGAAAAAAAAGATAACTGAAAAAACAATGTGGAGAAATCATCAGTGAGACAATTTTAGTAACGTTTCCTAGAATTAAAGGGCATTAGTTTCCAGATTAAGAAGGTTCATTTAATGAACACACAAATGGATGAAATAGGCCTATACCAAAAGTACATCATTAAAATTTTAGAAATATGGGGACAATTGGATGATTTCACAAGTTTCTAGAAACAAAAAATATATTACAAAGAATCAGGAATCAGCCTGGTTTCATGTGTTTTAACGTGGGAAGCTGGAAGGCAATGGAACAGTGCCCTCAAAATTCTGTTTTCCAGTTGACAAGGTCATAGCCATCCAAACTCAAGCAACAAAGTAGAACAAAGACATTTTCAGATTGGTGAAAGTCTCAACAACAACAACAAAAACCAATCCCCCAAAACAAGTAAACAAAACTGGGCACCTTCTCTTACGAAGCTGCAGAGGAAGGTCTTCACCACAAGGAGGGAGGAAACCAAGGAAAACATCGGGTTCAGGAAATAAGGAATCCAGGACAGGAGAGATACAAATAGAATGTGCAGAGGGCACCCTTCATAGTTATCACGATGCAGACATCGGATATTGATCTAAATCAAATTATGATGTGGCTATTGAGGAGGATGGGGGAGGGGTAAGTGAAAGTGTTAAGCCTTCACTTTCCATGGTAGGAAAAAAAGTTAAAAATCATCAAGAAGCTATATAAGCATATTATTTAAAGCTATGGAATTAAATACCTAAAGAAACAACTAAGTAATTGAAAGTGGTTGTTAGGGAGGGAGAAATGGGGCATAAGGAGGAATTTATTTATTTATTGCGATGAACCGTTTAGAACTAGTTGACTCTAAATTATGTGGATTCATAACAGATAAAATTAAACAGTTTATTGTTGATAAGTGGCTATCACTTTTCGAGTTATCTCACGTAAAAATAAAACGAGAATCCTATGTTGTCCATTCATTTACTCAACAAATCTTTTCTTGAGCGTCTGTTATGTATTAGGCATTGAGGCAGTGTCTTTTCTCAGTGTTTGCCCTTTCCCTGCTCCTGTGCTGGGCCTTCCTACTGGCACCCTCAGTTCAAGGAACTGCTGACCATCTGTCCCATGCCCCTCTCTCCCTCGATTTCTGCTGGCTGTGTCTGTGGCGCTAATGTGTCAGCAAAGTCTCAGCTATGCTTCTTTCATGTTCTCCAGGGGTAGGTTGTCAGGAGTGGTACAATTTGCTTTTCTTTCTAAAGGAAAGAAGGGTGCCCTGGCCACAAATTCCTACAGGGCACATACGTAGTCGGTGGTTTCTTTGCCCAGCTCAGTGCTGGACACATAGTGAGCACGCAGTGGGTGTTGACCTTGGTGGTTGTGAGATGGGCTGTTTCCTCTCTCCGGCCTCGCCTCCTCAAGGTGGACCCAGTATCCATCTCACTGCATCCCCAGAGCACCCCTGGGCTTCGGCAGAGTGGGGCCACTAGGAAGGTTCTGCATCAGCCCTTCTGGTCCCCCGGTATTTACACTTCTGTTACCGAAAATCTAATCATGTCAGATTCAGTACTTTGAGTCTTGAAGGATATTTGAAATTTAAGCAAATCTCAAATGCCTCTAAAAGGAAAACTGCTATGAACCATTATCATGGTAATTTCCAATCTGAAGTTCCACATTCCAATGTCTCATAAAAGACACAATGATGGCCAGAGAGCTCTTTTTAATATTTCACAACCCCTAATGGAAACTGCCCATTTATTCAAGATAAGGCTATGAAGAGGAACTAAAATGTCCAGGTTCTTTGCTCTCGGCTGAAAGAGTCTGTCGATGTGGTATGGTAGCTCTGGTTTCCCATGTTGATGATAGGTAGATGCCTATCTTTGATAAATGTAGGAATGGCAGGGGGAGATACTAATTATTAGTGCAGTTTATTTGGTTGGTAAACCCTTGCCCAAGGCTGGGTTGGAGTGGTGGAATATGAAGGGGTCTTTGAGGTGAAGAGATGAGGGGCCTGCGTGCTAGCTTACTCATTCCTCGGGACTTGTTGGGAGCTGGGCTAAGGGCTGAGGAGGGGGCGCAAGGGACAGTGTGCGGGCCCCACAGATCAGCCCCCCTGCCCTGCTTCAGCACTGTGTTGAGGGCTGGCCTGAGGGGCCGGGCTGCTGCCCAGCTGGTTGACTCCTGCAGTCCAGACTCCATCACACAGCCTCATGGCAGCAGAGTTAAGTGCTCCAAGAAGCAAATTAATCCAGAGAGAAAAGGAGCCCCACGCCGTGAAAACTGATGGAGACCATGGCCTACTTTCTCGTCTTGCAGAAGTCACTTGCACTTCTCTGGGGAGCAGCCAAAGTGCTCCACGCTGGAGAGCGGAGATGTGAGAGGAGAGGATGGTGTTTGGCAAAGAGAGGCATGCGTGCCTCTAGTGGGTCCGGCTTTTGAGCTCAGACTAAAGAAAGCCAAGCTGGAGATTATACGTGAAACCTTACAAGACCATTTACCTCTTTGGTGACTTGGGGTGGAAATGGTCTGGGGGACTTTTGTTAGGAAGGAGTGATGTTTGGAAGCAGACACACTCGACAAATGCACCCTGACCTTCTGCGGCGCTCAGAACTGCTACCACAGGCTTTGGTACTTAGTCGTTCTGTTTTGATGTGTTCTAATTTTGTGTTTCCAACAAGATGGTAAGCTTGCAGATGCCAGTTTATTTATTCATGAGCCTAAGTTTTCTCATCTGTAAAATGCCTATTTTGCAGGTTTGCTATGCGTGTTAGGAGTTCGGGGGCTCAGGTTTGTCTATCTAAATTTGCCTCAAATCCTCCCATCCACACTTTCTCCGTCCTGGGCTGTCTCAGAAAGGCTCATACTTCCAAAGAACAACATCCAAATGAGAGACGTGACTGCTTTCTTGAAGTGCCCGGCCAGCACCTGACGACCACCCTCCCATTTGGAGGTCCTTGTTTCCTCTCACTGAGTGCCGGCCAGCTGGCTCTGAATAGCCGATCATGAGCCCGTTTGTCCAGATAATGAGGGTAATGATTTCGCCTCTGTAGAGAGAGAAGCACCCATCCAGTTTGCTTTCAGGAGGCTGAGAATGAAAGAGAAAGTTGGAGGAAAAGAACAAGGAAAGTTCACGGAGAGATAGGGTCCATTTATCATCCACCAAAATGAATGAATGAAGGACTATGGAGACCATGCTTTTGATGTACAGTAACCCTGCTCACTGATAGTCCCTTGGTGTTTCTGATTAGAATAGCTACGCGTCTGTCAGGAGACCTAGAAATGGGATGGAAAGAGGAATGGAAGTACCCTTAATTAATCGCAGAGTGGTAAACAAGGGGACGGGACAGGGAGAAATTGCCTCCTAACACGGAGAGTTAGAGATGATGAGTTTAGAACCCCTAGCACACTGCCCGTGGGAGGGGCTTCCCAAAGGGTAACTTATGACTGGTAGTGGCTTTGCCATTCCCAGAGCTGCTGTTCAGGCTGTAAGGACAGAACTTTGCTGAGATGAAATTTCCGTGTCAGTGTGCTTTTGCGGACCACTTTACTGAGAAGCAACACAAAGCAAGTGGGCATTTTAATTAACGCTAGAATCATGTCTGTCCCTCATTTGCCCATACGTCTGGAAACCCTATGGATATGCCTTCCCAATTTAATAATCTGACCAGTGAGATTTGTATAATGCTTTAGAATTTACAGTGGATTCCCTCGTGTTATTTGACCCTCATAACAGCTTTGGGAGGTAGGTGGTCTGAGTATCCTCACTGTGCTGAAATGGCACAAGCTCCAGGCCAGGTTCATACAGGAAGTGAATGGTTGAGGCGATGGAAGCCTCTGGACTCTGCATCCCGTGCTCCTTTTTGTAGTCCCTGGTGCTTCTCCCATCTTGCTGTCTATAGCCTAGCAACAGGACTGGTCACTTTTCTCATCACCTCCTGATGGAGCCATCCTCAGGAGCCCTTTCTGTTTTCCAGGGGCTAAGGAAAGTGGCTTTCAGCTTGTGGTAAAGGTTGATAGAAAAATGGGATCCAGAAATGTCTTCGAGCCTGGTCCAGATGCTAGAAGAGTTTGGCAAGTGAGTTTACCAACACTGAGTCAGGCCCTTCTCCCACTCCCCCTGGGTTTTGGATCGATGTTGCAATGAGTCTGGCAGCTCTGAGCGTTTCCCTTGGCCTCTAAGGCATTCATTCCAGTGATGATGATGGCTTGTCAGGGTCATAGCCCTAGTACAAAGCAAGGCTGTTCGCGGCTGATCTAAAACATAACTGGAGCCACCTCCAGGCGAGGCTGTCTTTTCAGGCTTAGGTCTGTAACTAGCGGAAGTAAAATGTTCCCATCACTGTGTGTAGCAGAGATCAAAAGTAGCATCTTTGTCTGTAGTTTTTCCTGAGTAATTGGAAACGCAAGTTGCCTACTACCATGCATGTCTGACCAGGCTACTCAGTTTCTCCTTCCATCCCCAGGGCCTGGGATGTCCCTCTTCCCTCTCTTTGTCTATCTAAATCCTACTTGCCTGAAAGACCGGCCTCCTCCATGGAGTCTCCATTCCAGAATGCACGGGACCCCGGTGTTTGTCTCCCAAGTTGGTGCTTTAATATCTCCATGCACTGGTTTCTGTTTCCTCTGTCTCACAGTGCCTGGATGTTCTGGCCACAAGGGAATGGTGACAGATTCACTGGATGAAACATAGTGAGGGTTATAGAAAAAGTAGAGACCTGGGAATCCAAAGACCTGGTTTTGTTGCCCTGGACAAATCCCTTCCCGTTTCAGGCTTTCAGTCCTTATCTATAAAATGAAAGAGTTGAACCGGATTATCTCTAAGGTCCATTCCAGATCTAAAGTTCTAGGACTAATTGTAGATTAATCAAGAGAGGTTCTCATAGTTTTTACCTGTCTATATGCACTCCCCATATCGCCACCTGTTAAGCTGTCTTTGGCTTATCAACACCACCTAAGATTTGGCTGCATGTAACTTAAAAAAATTATCTTTATTTCACAGAGGAAAGTCCCAGGGGATAATGAGGGAATATTGAGTAGTGTTTAGAAGCAGAGACTTGGAGTTAGAGAAACCTGGGTTTAAATCCTAGTCCCACCACTTACTAGTTGTCTGATATTGGGCAAGTTACCCCTGAAACACCACTTTCATCATCAGAAATATGGAGTTAATAATACCAGTTTCACTAGGTGATCATAGAGTAAGTGAGATAAAACATGCATGGCACATACACAGTGTAAGTGCTCAATAAACAATGGTGCCAATAATAGTTATTGTATTTGGGAAGGAAAAGGGTGTGTCTTCTAATCCTCCAATGAGCATTTTCCGATTTTTAAAGTATTGGTTGTATTTTAAGACAATACCTTTATCATTTTAGTAAGCAGGGTAATGATTTGAGGAAAATAATTTCAGTTCCAATAAGAACACTAGCAGTACTAATTATGCAAATGATAGCATTTTAATAGAGTTCCATAATTTATGGAATTGGGAGAGACTTAGAAAAACATGGATTGACTCTCTGGAGTCTCAGATTTCTGGTGATTCAAACAGACTACTCTTACTTCCTGCCAGCGCAAATAAATCAAGTGTAAACCTGTACTTTTTAACCAAATTGGAACAAAAGTGGAACAAATTCAGTGATAAGAAACTGTTTTAATAAGACACTTCATTCTTGAGGTGATTTGCTAAGGAGAGATTCTCCAATTTGTCCCTGAACTACCAAAAGCAACAGACCCACTATTGTATTTGCTCCCCTGCCCCCAGTTGCTCTGGATTTAAGTAACTAAAGCTTCTCAAATATTAATGTTGGAGGGTAGCTCAGTGATCTAAGCAGTGGAGACTAAAAAAGGCTTTGGATGTGAATCAAAATTTTCTAACTGCCTTGCTCTGAGCTGCCGGGAAATTCCTTACAAACCTTGGATGTGTCAATCTGACCACCTGCAGAAATGGCATGACGACACGACGGACATAACCTGGCTTTCTAGAGTATTAGTGAGGAAATGAAAGGTTAGATGATCCTTTTCTGGTTAAGTGAAAAATGTATGCCGGTGGGCATTACCTTTCAAGTAACTTTTGGACAGTGTACAAGGGTATGTGTGTGTGTGTGTGGGGGGTGTGCGTATGCACATGCATGCTTAAAGTTCAAGTATTTGTAAAGCTTTCCAGCACACAATGTTGTTAGGAAACAGAGACAAGTGTTTGACTGAAACAATGTCTTTGCTGTATCAAATCATCTACTTACGTTCTTTCATTTGTACCATTTCTTCAAATAAAGTAATTTGGTACCCCCAACTTCTCCCCCTTCCAAAAAAATGTCTTTTCATCATTGGTAAGTGAGCTCGATTTAGCACTTCCAGATCTTCTATGTCTTATCTTGATAATTTATATTTAACTGAGTTTCGACATTGACTCAGAGTCAGAAAGAATTCCAGTAGATAAAGGAGAACCAGAAAGCCAAATTTTAATAACTACTCAGAGAGCAAAAAGAAATAATTGAATAGCGTATATTGCAGAGGGCATGTGGCTAGTGAAGAAATAGCTTTGGATAAAACAGGACAGGGAGAAACTTCAAAGAAATGTCTTCTGCCCATTAATTCCATAGTGTCTCAGTGATTTCTCAGAGATTGATTATCTCTGGCAAACTGTGTTACATCAGCCCTCCGGCCATTTTCCCAATCCCATTAGGCCCAGAAAATACTCTGTACTGTAGGGATAAGGGGCTTTTGTGCTGTGTTTACCAATATTCATCCAGCTTGTCCCCTTTCCTCACCAGTCCCTGCAGGAGCAGAGAGATGCCTCCACCCTCAGTAGTTAGCCTTTGGGATTTTCACTCAACCCCCTTGGAAGGCTAGAGAAGCTCAAACAGAATGATGAGGCAGTATGTGGCTCAGGTTATCTTTTGTCGCGTCCAGCGCAACACAGGCAGTGAGAGAACGAGAAGGGGGGCGAAGGGTTAAGGAAGAAACAGAAATCAAGAAAGTTATGAAACAGGGGCCAAAGGTCCTCCAGCCTCAAAGGACTGAGAGCCCCGAATTTGGCCACCTTGTGGCTTTTATTGATGTACACACAAGGAAGTAGCATTGTTTTCTCCACGGTCTGTGAGTCTCATACATCACACCAGAAAACTGGTTCAAACCAATCACCCTTGCTTACAAATAGACGGAATAGAAAGTCCCATGATGTCTTAACAATTATGGTATGTGCCTCCCTGGGGAAATATCCTTTATGCTAAAACTTATTGATAAGAATGGAAGGAGAACTGATGTTATCACATCATTGACTCACTTCCCAAGCAGGTCGTGCGAAGGAATACAGCCACAGAGGCAGAAGCTCTCCTTAGCCGGGGGAAGGTGGGGGTTATGCCTCTCTCTATCAACCCCGTGAGTTCTCCTGGTGGTCCCCACATGGTTCTGCCTGGCTTGGGTTGTTCCTCCGTGAGGAATCTTACCCTTCATTGGCTGACCAACCATCTTTTGGGGGTAAAACAGAGAGACATGAAGTTTAAGCACAAAGGTGAAGCAAAGTCCCCGAAAGGATCCGTCTCACAGACTCTTCTTTCTTTAGGGATAGGCACAAGGAGACAGATGTGTAGGCTGCTGCATGACAACAATCTTTAGGTCAGCTGACCAATTCTTCATATGGTTTTTGGTGTTTATTGAGGATTTTCATGATGGCTAGATATACTGTCCCCATTCAAAAATACCTGTTTAACTTAGACGTGAGATACCTATAGGGGGTCAAAAATGAGAGGAAAAAATTTCTTCTCTTGAAGTCTCTCTCTTTGTCTAGTATGGTAGGCAAAGGAGTTTGCCAATTGCTAAATAAATAACCTTCCCACAGTGTCAGTTTTTTTCATATGTAAAATGGCAATAATAATAATGCCTCCCTCGCAGGATGGTTAGGAGAGATAAATTGGTTAGTATTTGGTAGATGCCTAGCACTGTGCCTGCCTTGCATCACGGAAGGCACTCAATATAAGTTAGCTAAAATTATGGTAACTGGCCGAAGCGGAAAGGTTAGTGGGCCTGTTGTAAATTGAAATTGATAAGGAAAAAGGTCCGTATTGGGAAGAGTAGAGATCAGAGAGAAGACTGGTCAGCAGGCATCTGAGCTTGGAAATATGCCGGATGTGAACACATCTCTATACTTAAGTGTCTACATCCTCCTTGCCACAGAAATAACTGCATCAGACCCAATAAGAGAAAAAGGATCCATGCAGTTTTAAGACTGTGTGAGCATGGTACAAGGGGCCTACCCATGAGTCAGTAACACTCAAACTTTTAATATTACTCTCAGGTACTTTATTCATTGCTTCATTCATTCAGTCCACATTTATCATAAAAAATTTGTTGCATATTGATGCTATAGATAAAAATGATCCACTCCCTTTCCTTAAGAAAGCTGAAGGAAGAGGCAGGCAAGTAACCAGACAGTTAGACAGTAAGTTCCTGAATGATTAGAAGGAATGCAGTACACTGGGGAGGCTTCTTGGTGGAGTTGATACCAGATGAGTAAGAGATATCCAGCAAGGGGGGAAGAGTATTCCAGGTAGAGGTTGCTGCATGTTCAAAGACATGGATGACCGAGGCTTGTATGTGACACATCTGAGTCATCTCAGTGTCAGTCTCCATTGATTGCCTAGTCTCTTAAGTATGAACCATATTGTCATGTGTCTAGTCATTTTGGATTGTATTCTGGACATTGTCTGATATATTGTAAAGCTTATGGATTCTATTATGTTCCTCTGAAAAATATTGTTTTTTTGTTTGTTTGTTTGTTTGTTTTATTAGGCACTTACTTTGACTGAACTCAAACACCAAACTTTATCTCTCCTGTGGTGGGCAGAAGCTGAAGTCTCTGATCAGTTCTATTAATCTTAGCTGGAGTGCTTGGAAGCTGTCTCATTCATGTGGAGCTCTGGAGTCAGCTAGAGATTTGGATGGAGTTTATGTGCAGAATTTGGTGCTCCCTTTCGAGGCTCTCTCCATTTTTGGATTTCTCTTTTCATTTTCTAGCTGATGCAACTCAATCTTCTGATTCTGCAGGTTTCTGTCTAATTTCTAGCCACTCCACAGGGTGCTAGAGGCATACTCTCAAGCAAAAAGTTGCAAAACTCAGAAAACTCATTCAGTGCTCCCTTTTCTCAGTTGCTTCTTTCTTATGGTTGCTCTCCAGTACACACAGATAGTTATTTTTAATTTTCTATTAGATAGTAGATATGAACAGAGGATCGGTCCAATATAAGCTACTTCAGGATATTGGAAGCAAAACATCCACAATGGATATTTCAAGAACTTCAAGCAATTCACTATGGTTGAAGGGGAGTTGCGTGTGTGTGTGTGTGTGTGTGTGTGTGTGTGTGTGTGTGTATTAGAAAGACACACAGCTTAGAGAAAGGCGGAGGCCAGATCATTAAGAACTTTGTATGTTACACTAAGGAATCTGAGCTGTATCGTGAAGGTTGTGATGGAGAGTTTTAATCAAAAGAATAAAATGATCATAATTGTGTCTAAGAAACATTGCTTGACATGTACATGCGTGATGAGCCAGAGGGGTAGGAAGATAGTTAGGAAGCTGATAGATAAAACAGAGTTCAGTTTTCTCCTCTGTAAGATGAGAAGTTCAACTAGCTGATCATCAAAGTCTCTTAAAGCTCCAATATTCTAATCTTCCAATTAATGCCCTCACTTGGCCTTACTGGAGCTGGGAGTTCCTGCAAATATGTGTTTTTCAGAGTACTGTACACAGCTCTTTGAGCCTATGCTTTAAGTGATGCCATTAGAGAAAAATACATTGGAGAAAAATACATTGGTAGCATTCTATGGTTTATGAATAGATTAAGATAATGGTGGCACAAAACAACACACATGAATGCAACATAGATAGTTAACATCCTTTGAATTTTTCTGGCTCTCCTTTCAGACCTCCTGTATCACAATATGTATTTGGTTGTTCTATGTGATCTTAAATGGCCGACTGTTAGTCTGGATTTTATTTTTGTCAGTCCTGAAAGAGATGAGCTGGGCCTAGTAGGAACCCATTGATACGGACTCTTTGCAATAGGGGCACCCAAATTGGGAAAGGTGGAAAGATACTCTATTACAGTCTCCTGAGAGCCTCTGGAGGTCCTGATGGCATTGTGATGGGCATGTTTATTTTACCCTTTCCAAGTTCTGAACCAATAGGAAAGGGAGGCATCCCTGGGCCTCCAGATGCCCCGCACCTTCTAAGGTTTCCTGGAGAGCAAAGAGCTCCTTTGTGTCAGAGACTGTGGATGACATGCTGCAAAGCATCATCTGTCTGCTCTTGCTGAAGAGGGCAGTCCAGAGTTTAGTAGTTCACTCTCAGCATGGCACATTTTCTGTGCTTTGCCTCAGTAGGAGTTCAGCTCTCCTAGTACTTAAACCTAGCCTAATGTACTGCCTTTGGCAAATTAATCCTATGTTCAGTTCATAAAACATGAGGTTTTAGGAGTTACAGAGGCAGCAACATAATTCTTGCATGTGATTACTTGCATGCAATTGTCAACAAGGCTTTCCTTCTAGAATTGCAAGGCCTGATATAGTGACTGGTGAATTACCTTCGTGGCTTTTTACTTTGATGATTATCATTTTATTCAGAGTTGACTAAGTGATATTGTTTTAAATGGCTCTAAAATTTTTCTCTAATCTGTGCCCAGCTTGGAGTGTATGAATACATCCATTCAGATACTTACGAGGCGCCTGAACTGGGTCTGGTAATTCCAGGGATTAAGATACAGCCCTTGTCCTCAGGGAGCCCGGCGTCTAAGTGCCTGCCCATGGCCTCTGCTTGGCAGCTTGGCTTTGTGCGCTGCAATGTGAGCTTGTAAACATGACAAGCCTTCCCACAGCAGTTCTCTCTCTTCTAGCACATTGTCACTGAATTGGATTTGGTGAAAATACCAGGGAGTGGGAGAATGTGCTTGTGACATGGGATGGTCAAGTTAGGTCACTCACCATAATGTGCTGCCAGCTTCTGTTTTATTGGTTTTGGTATAATCACGCCTATAGTTGGACTCCTGTGCTATGGTTTGAAGGTGTTATGAGGCCTGCTCCAGGTTTGCTTTCTACTTCCTGCCTCTGTTCCTGAACTTTCTGCCATTGGCATAACTCGTAACGTCATCATGGAATATTCCATGGGTTAAGGCATTGCTTCCAGAATTCTACTTACGTATGAAGGCCCATTATGTCAGAAAGAGTTGATTGAGGAAGCACATTGACTTAATTATGATGTTTCACCTGAGAACTGTGGATGGCACAAGTGGGAGGCAGAGGTGATTCTCAGGTGTTGACAGAGATTCATGCAGAAGAGCATGGAACAGAAGGAAAGATGAAGTCTCTCGGTTAGAGCTCTAGCACGCTCTGTGCCTGTTTCTTTCTTTTTCCATTCTTTCATCCCTATCACGTAGCCCAGCGTTTGGTACATAGTAGTTGCTCAGGAAATGAAAATCCCAGATCCAGCCTTGGCTGACAGCTAGGTCTGTGAATCTCAGCCCTGATTTAAGCTTGGCCAGTATTGAGTCATTAAAGAATTCTTTGCATTTTTTGGATAGTGGAATTTTTGCTGTGTCTCATTCTTTTTAATGTGGCTTCGGTGTGACCAGCACTGTGAGGAAGGGGTTTCCCTCCCAATATAAGGATAAGTCTTCTGCTTTGATTTACCTGCTGTGATTTAGGTCAGACGCCCATTTTTAGAGGGCAACGTCCATTTCAGAACAGGAGAGAGAGGGGAGCTCAAGCATGACCTAAGGAAAGGGGAGGGGGACCAGCTGTCCTGCCACTTGATGTATGGTTGACTCAGCCAAGTTCAACTACAGGACTGGGTCCTGGCTCAGGATGGAGAGTATCCACTAATGAGGTAAGTGGCTTCAAGAAGATCAAAATAATTAGTCAGTTTTCACTGCTGTAGTGACTCACCATCTTAAAGACATTATGTTCCAACTTTAGAGTTAGGGGATAAAAGATGCCTAGTTCCTACTCCCTGGGGAATGCAACGTGTGGCTGAAAAGCTTGTGAGTTGGTAGAGATGGAAGGAGATTCTTTCTTTCTTTCTTTCTTTCTTTCTTTCTTTCTTTCTTTCTTTCTTTCTTTCTTCCCCTCCCTCCCTCCCTCCCTCCCTCCCTCCCTCCCTCCCTCCCTCCCTCCCTCTCTTTCTTTTTCTTCTTTTTTTCTACCTTGCTTTTGCTTTCTCCCTCTCACCTTCAGGACAGGAACTTGAGAGAAGCAATGCGTGCTTGTGAGGTTGAGTTGGGATGAAAAGGGCCGACTGGAGGTAGATTAGTGGCTGAGCAGAAAAGAAAGCAGCTGGTATTACTTCCAGACCCCTGGAGTCAGAGCTGTCGCCTGGCCTGCAGGGGTTTCTGAGGGGGTATTTGGTGGGCATAGCTTTTCATATGGGAGTGGGACCAGCCCCCATTATTTGAGAGGGATAAGTGTTCCCCTCAGAGGCAGGGAGAAAGGCTGATGGTCTCTGCATCTTGAACTCACCCATCTGTGTGACACCTGCAGAATGCTCTGTGACCCCCTGTGGCCAGTTGACAGTGTGCAGTGATTCAAGTGCAGGGCTGCATTACTGAGACCATCCTTTGCCGGGGGTATCCCCAGATAGGTGAGGTGGATATGGGTCTGGAACGCTAATTGACATATTTTGTGGGGCGGGGCAGCATGACCTGTGAGGGGAGTAAATTCTATAGCTGTTTGGCCAGAGTCAGAGCTGTGTCTAATGGGACAGAAGTTTCCTTGGAACCAAGCAGGTTGGCCCCCTTAGAACTGAACTTGTGCCCTTTGTTCTCAGGAATCCCCCACTCCAACCAACTTGCAGACGAGACAGCTTCACGACTCAGAATGTGCTCTCTGTCCTGGGGCCTGTGCTGAGCGCCACCTGACATGTCTGGTAGAAAAGCTCAGATTGAGGGGGGCGCTGTTCTGCCACTTCCTGGATGAGGGACCTTCAGGACGTCACTTAAACCCTTTGAATCTTTCTGACCCTCCTTTTCCTCCTTTCCTTTTCTCCACAAACATTTCTGAGCACCTCCCAGGGGTTGTGAGTAATGGACACGCAGTGGAAAATAATATAGACAAGGCTGACGTTCTAGTAGGAGGAGAGCGATAGAAATGAGGTAAATGAGTGAGACTATTTCAGATACTGGTAAGTGCTGTGCAGACAATAGGCCATGACGTGGGAGTGCCGGGAAACATGGCTGTTACCATGGGGCAGCAGGGCCAGGCCTCCCGAGGCAGTGCTATGTGGGCCATGGCCATGGCCAAGAGCCCTGCATAGTGGGCCAGGGAGAAAGGGCATTGCGAACAGGCAACCGCAAATGCAGCGTCCCCGAGGTGGGGAAGACCAGTGTGCAGGTGGTCACGATGCCTCGAGGGGCATAGAGCCTGGTCTCTGACTCCAGGTGTGCAGGAGAGCTTACCTGGAATTGTTTATGCTCTGGGCTGTGAGGAGGAAATAAGCTTCCGTCATGGTAAGCCACATATTGTTGGGTTTCCTTGTAGGAGCAGTTAGTGCCATCCTGGGAATCTGGTATAAGTCCCTGCAGAGCAGCACAGAGCCCTGGAGCAAATAGGAACTTGAGCAGGGGAAGGGAAAGCCTGTTGTCACCTCAGCAGCAGGTGGAGTGCAGAGACCACAGGGTGCTCCTCTCTGCGTCCTGTGGTCCGAGCCAGAGGCTCTGTCCTGCTCTAATGTCAGCTCAAAGGGCAGTGTTTCCAGACTCTGCTCACGTCACAGGAGCAGTAATGTGCTTGTGCAAAGGTCCCATATGGTTGCAATGAATCAAGACCAAATTGTCTTAGTTTTAAAAATTAATATTATTAAGGACAGTCATGAAATACCACAATTTTATGTCATGCATTTCTTCTGAAGAGCTCAAAATGCAAGCATTAAAATGTATGTCCAAATATCCTACCAGCTGTGCCTTAGGAAGAAAGGAAGACCCATGGAGGAGGTGGGAAAATGACCTACTGGAAGGTAAGGCTCCAGTCTCTCCCCAGCTTTATCTCTGACCCCTTAAAGATAGCTAATCTTTCCTAGCAATAAACCAGCATAGAGGGATAGAATTAGGGAAATGGGATTATGTAATGTCACAGTAAGATGAAACACAAATAACGGATTGGAGCTAATTAGGTACTACATAATGCCAAGATTGGAGCAAACCAGAGTAGACTTGTCTAGGGAGAGAAGATATGGGGTGGGGACATGGAGGGGGGGAGGGGACGAGCCAGCTTTGGCCAGTAGAGAGGGATTCACCAGGAAGTACTAAGTTCTGAGAGGCAGGGACAGTTGAGGGCAGGAGACTGGCATCTACCGCAGAGAGCACAGGGTTTGATATGAAGGAGGTGGCTGATGGCTTGACATTGTGCCCAGAGACACCTCTTGCTTAGGAGTGACAAAGGAAACACGCACGAGTTTCAGTGCTCGGCTCTAACCCAGATCCACTTCTTGCCTGAATCCCGAGATGCTGTGGGATGACCCAGGGGAGTTGGAGAGAGTTGGCATGTACATCTGAGGGGAGTACTTAGGAGAGGGCATGCTATGCGTCACAGGATTAAAAAACGTCGCCAAGGAAGCCATGGAGACCATTACTTGGTCAGTTCTCCACTTCCAGGAATGTCCATCACTTTAAAAAAAATTCGTCAACCTTTTATTCAACAGGTATTAGTTAATTGGCTATTATGTGCTTTTCTTACCCTGGAGGAGCTTATAATTAAGGTGTCCATATAATTTATCATCCAAAGTAGGATGCATTTGAGACAGAAAGGGAGGCACTATTAATAATTATGTGGGGACAGCAGGCACACACAATGACTGGCGCAGGCAAACTGGGACATGTGGTGAGCCCACCTATGACACCCCCCTCCACTTAAAACTAGGCGCCGTGAGATGCCTGCTGTGTGTGCAGCACGGTTGTGCTCTTGCGTCCCCATCTTCTGCCAAGAGTGGGTCTCCTTTCCTCCTGCCTGAGCTCATTGTCCTCCATGTCAGGACCTAACCCCCAGCCACTAGGCTTGTGCGAATTACTTAGCCTTTCTATGCCTTAGTTTCCTGATCAGTAAAATGGGGGTAACAATAGGATCTACCTTGAAGTGATGTCGTGAGGAGAAAATGAGTCCGTATGGATTCACACTCGGACAGTGCCCGACACAAAGCAAACACCACATACGTACTGGCTGTTAACTATGTCTAGTTTTGTGACAGCTGGTAACTTACCCAATCTCTCTGCACTTTAGTTTCCTCATCTGGAAAACAGAGACAGTCATACCTGCCTTTTATGGGCCTGGAATTCAAGAAAAGCTAGCCCCCCTTCCTCCTTAGAATCAGCAGCAGACATCAAAGGGTGAGTTTTAATTCTCCAGTTCATAGATTTATTACATAATATATTTAGATATGGTTAAAGAACATCTCACTGAAGGGACAGAGGAGTTGCCCAAGAGGAAGAAAGCCGACAGGGAGAGGGGTGTGTGGCCTTACATGGGTAAGGTAAGCGGGAACCAGAGAAATGAACGGCCAATCTTCCTAGCACTCTCAGGCAAGACAGAAGACTCTAGAAGTCACAAGAATGTCTGGCCTTTGTCTCAGGATAAAAACCAGAGGGGCTTTCTCTGAACTAGGGAGGCAAGGCACTTGGGCATAGCTACAGTCAGGAAATGGCCAGCTCTTTTGCTTCTAGTATTTGATCTCCATGCAGAATAGTATAAAACTATTCTAGGTACTTTAATTTTTTTTTTTTACTTCATTAAGTTCATCTATAAAAGAGGAAGTTATAATTTTTAAAAATGTTTTTGTAATGGAAAATTTCAAGCAATCAAAGTACAGAACTTGTCTAATGAGTTCCACATACCCATCTCCCAGCTCCAGCTTCAGCAATTGTCAACACTTGCCAATTTAATCTGTTTTCCTCAAGACTCTTTTCCTGAGATATTTGAAAGCAAATTCCAGTTATTATATAATGTCACCTGTAAATACTTCAGTATGCATCTCCTACAGACAAGGACTTCAAAAAAAACAAACAAAAAACCAAAAACACCCCCAAAAAACATAACCAGATGTCTGTATCACCCCTGATAGTAATAACTCCAGCAAAACCCAGTAAATCCTTTATATCACCTAATACTGAGTTTATATTAAAATTTCCCTTATTATCTCAAAACTATCTTTTGACAGTTGGTCAGTTTGAGTCAGGGTCCTCATGAGGTCCACATATGACATTTGCTTGTATGTCTTCTAAGTCTCTTTTTATCTGCAATTGTTCCCCCTCCCATTTTGAATGTCATTTGTTTCTTGAGAAACAGGGTCAGTTGTCCTGTAGAATGTCCCACATTTTGATTTGGCTGACTACCTCCTCATTTTGTCATTTAATTTGTTCCTTTATCCTCCTTATTTTCTGTAACCTAGAAGTTAGATTGGAAGGAGAGTCGGGGGGCTCCTTGTCAGCCCGTCACTTCCTGTTGCAGCGTATCAGGAAGTGCTTCTAGCCATGCGGAGACGAAGCCGGCTCAGGCTTGTCAGCCTGTCCCTCGTTGTGGGGTTGCCGTCCAGCCTTTCACCGCGTGGCTGTGGCCTCCGTTGCTGATTGTTGCCCAGATCCATTATTTCATTAGGGCTTGTAAAATGTCCAGTTTTTTATTCCATCGTTCCTTTTGCCTTTAGGAGCTGGAAGTCTTCTGTAAAGAAGAACTTTCCCTCATAAGCTCTTTGGTTATCCTGAAATACAGTTTGACAGAAAAAGCAGGACGAGTGCTTTCCTATCATTTATTAATTTTCAGAATAATGAGTTGTTTTAGCAAAGGAGGGTCGAGCTTTAATTAACTAATTAAACAAATGTTTATTGAGTTCTTACTATAAGTTAAGCATGGTTCTAAAACCTCTTGGTTCAGCAGGGAACAAAACAGATAACAATCCCTGCTTTCTTGGAACTTATATTCTAGTGGTGGAAGACAGACAATAAACAAACCAGCAGGGTGATATATGGTGTTAGGTGATGACAAGGGCTTTGGAGAAAAATAAAGCTGGATGCAGTATAGAGAGGGCTGCAGGGGGTGCGAATTGGGTTTGCACTTTTAAAGAGGGTCGGGAAAGTTCATGAGAAGGTGACATTTATGCAAAAGCTTGAAGGAGGTGGAAAAATGAGCTCCATGCATGTTGGAGAAGAGCATTTCAGGCAGAGGGTCTTGAAGTGAGAGCCTGCCTGGGGTGTCTGAGGAGTAAAACAGAGGCCAGTGTGGCTGTGGCTGGTGTGCAGTGAGCGGAGGGGAAGTTAGTAGGAGATGAGGTCCGAGAGGTGAGGGTGGGCCGATCACGTGCGGCCTTGTAGACCATTTAAGGGCTTTGGTTTTGCCCTGAATGGCATGTGTAGCCAGTGACGGACTTTGAGCAAAGCTCTGGTATGACCTGACTTATGATGGAGTAATCAGGTGAGGGAAGAGCTGAGTTTAGACTTAAACGTAGAAGCTTCCTTCCTTGTCAGCTGGTGCACGCTGAGGGGGACAGAGGTTCTCCATCTGTGTGGAGGGAGACGGTGGGCACCTGGCTAGACATTGGGTTACAGGAAATGCTTCCCTCTGAATCCATCCTTTTAAGTTCCCAGGTTTAGCGTTCTCCTTGGCACTGCTGAATGCTTCATAACATCAGTTACCTGGGCAGAAACTTTTCCCCCAGACCCCGGACAGAGCGACTAATATATATCTCCCCCTAATCCCAGAGGAATCGATACTAGAAGTACAGGGGAAATGCCACCACTTGACCTGTCTGCGTTTATGCTTGGTTACGAGTCTGTCGGAGCATCTTCACCACCACTGAAGACTGGGTGTTGACTAACCAGCCACATCTGGTGGGGACTTCTGATGAGTCTAGAGCTAAGTCAGCGTTTTGATGCCATAGGACATCGATTTAGCCAGCGTCACCACTTTAACCATGGCAAGGGTTGGCTCAACTAAGAGGTACCTGCCGACATCGGGTACAGGTCAGCTGAGCACCCTTTTCCTTTCCACCCAGACTTTGCCAGTCAGCTTGGAGCACACTTTTTCATCCATGCTGCCTTCTCAGCATCCAGAGAGCCTTTTCATAGATGAGCATCTGTCTTTGCCTGTACCTCCCACCTGTCATAGGCTGCTTATGATTTTCTGGTGCTTAGCAACCAAGAGACGATAGGCTATAAGCAGCCCATATTTCCTGTCAAGTAGCTGTTCCCCTCTCTCTTCTTCTCCTCTGGGTTTGTATATGCAATGAAAGCAGCCAGAGAGACATTCAATCTCAACTTAAACAGTGACTTTTTAAATGAACAAGAACAAAAAAATTAAATTGAATCTAGTTTAAGCAGATCTTGCCTCAAAGAAAGCTTGCAAGCATCCCTTTTTGTCATCCCCTGTCATTATTTCAGGTGCTTCTCTGTAACCGTCTGAGATTCTTTCCCACAGGCCTAGCATGAAGGTAAGATGCACCACGAGAAGTGAGGCGGTGGGAAGAGTCTCGGCCTCTCCACACTGCAGAGTTCTTCTCAAATTGCAGGTTCTGCAGAGAAAAAAGAAGGATGTAATGTAGGAAGCAGGTTCTGCAAAGGAGGAACGTGACTTAGAAATGGGCTGTCTGCTCTTATTAAAAGGAGGGTTGCCTGCTGGGGTGTGGCAGAATGGATGCCAAGTCCGTAGTAGCTACCAGTACTCATCCAGGTAGCAGGTTAGGCAGAGCAGGAGGCTTCTTGAGGAGCCAGAGGTCCTTAGGAAGGGAAGGGAATGCAAGGGGTCATGCACTATTAGCCACTTTTCTTAAAAATATCCGTAGGAGGAATGAACCTTGCTTTTCGCATGGGATGAACCTAACTCAGAATTGATACTGCCTGTGAGATGGTTTTCTGCAGAGAATCCAGGACCCATAGAAGGCTTGAGGAAGCATCTCAGTTGGAATTCAACAAAGAATCTATGTCTGGGTAGCTGGGTGCTAAGACCTGGAGTTTGGGCACCTTGCACCGTTGTCCCAAAAGGCTGTGGATATTTCTCAGCTCCTGGAAAGTGCATCCTCCCCTAGCCCCTAGGTAAACTCCACAACATCCTTCGTGACCTGGTTCTCTCCAGGGAGCTTTTGGGGCTGCTTGAGTACAGATTCTTAGCAGGACCTGTGGGTGTCCTCTTTTTTTCAGATGAATTCCAACAGGCTCCAAGAGGAAAATGAAAAGATAGGAGCAATGGGAATCTTTTCTATGGTTAAAGCAACCGAATACTTGTTTAATGGATTAAACAAGCATTAAAATAAAGGTTTGAAGACTTGGAATCCAAGTATAATCTGAGGCTTCTCTTATATCTCCAAGCACTCATGGCCCTTGCAGACATCCTGCCCGTTTGAGCTGGGGGTACATCACAGAAATAAGGGGGTGCTGCATTGCCAATGAGTTGGGAAGCACTCCCTGGGCCTGCGATAGTAGGTTAGCGGACTGATGGTTTGGGCCAGGGTCTTGGTCCAGTGGGCCGTCTGACAAGGGGAAAAGGACGAACCTGTCAGTGAGGTCGGTACCTTAGACCCACAGATCCCTTAAAGTTGGAAGGGCCTTCGGGATAATCCAGCTTATTGCCCCGTTGGATGCTTGATTGGTAGTTAATGCAGCAAGTCTGGCCTCTGCATTCTGAACGTTGACCCAGACCTTTATTATTATAGAATAGAATAGAATATTATTATAATTACTGGAATGCTGCTAGCATATTGACTCCAGACTTGACTACACAAAATAGAAGAGATTCAGAAACAAGGACGTCCAGAGGAAGCAACAGACATTCGTAAAGTCAGACTCAGTGAGCACAGAGCAAGTCAGTATCTTCAAAAGGAACAATCAGAATTTCATGCTAATGATCAAAATGAATATTCAGTAGTTGTCCCACACTTACTTGATGTGAATCTTCTCTTAGGAAGAGCTCTTACCTTCCTGCCTTTGGTTTCTTCACCCCGCAGTCCATCATGCCTGCCACCGCCGGACAGATCTGAGAGCCAGCTCCTTCCACGTTCCTTCTCTACGAGTGAAACACTCATAGTTTCTCTTTGTCTGACTGGAGAAAGTAAGAACTTTTTAAGCTTGGTCTTGAGGGCCCCACCCTTCTTTCTACACCCTCTGATATAAGCTTTTGTTTTGTTCAGGTGCCCCCGCCCCCACTGCCTTCTGAGCAGCCTTCCTCTGAATCGTTGCTCCTGCTTCTAGAACGGGAAGCATCTTTTCTAGTTCCTGTAACCTCCGTCAGTATCTATCATAAGGCTGAGCACGTGGTGAATGTATGAATGAATGAATGAATGCTACATTCTGAGTAAGCAAACATCCAAGTATAAGCACATACCCCTGTATCTGCTCACACCGGAAACACCACACACTCCTAAGCACAGACAGGGAGAAAGAACCCCTTCTGTCTATCCTGGGACCTGGTGAAAGGTGCAGGTGCTGGAGAGGCACAAACATCAACATGAGGGGACGGCTGGCAGGAAAAGTGTTAGGGTGTGGAACTTCCGAAGCCCAGCAGGCCGGAGCCGGGCAGCCTGGCAGGGGGCCCTTCTTCAGAGGAAGCGAGGGTCCCAGCAGGATGAGTCCCCGGGAGAATGGGACCTGAGAGTGAATCACTGTGGGAGGAGAGGCTAAAGGATCTTTTCTGCTCACAGATATTTTAGGTCTCGGTAGGTTTCTCCCACTTCTTTTGTTTAGACAGAAGTTTGGGGCATGCGGCTGCAGTGGGTAAGTTCTCAGACCTGATACGGAAAGCTTTGCCCTGGCTGTCCAGAATGCTGCATTCTAGAACATTTTTGCTGACAGGAGGCAGTAAAGTGAGGGATTCAGAGGGTTGGCTTTGGATCCAGGCGAACTGGGTTCTAATCCCAACACTTCTAGAACCAGCTGGGGACCTTGAGTGAATGGTTTAATCTCTTGAAGCCTAGTTTTTACCATTTTTAGAAATGAGGGTTGTGAGTGTGAAATGAGATCGCATATTCGTTTAGCCCACAAGTATTTATTGCGTCCCTTGTGTGTGTCTGCCACCGTGCTGGGTGCAGAGTTTGGGGTGGTGACGCCACAGATGCCAGCCCTCCCCTCTGGGAGGGCCACAGTTGGGGAGAGATCGTGGACGGGAAGTGCTCAGCATGTGCCGGCGATTACAGTAACCATTACTACCTACAGTTTCCTGTGAGCCAGCTCATCTCTTTGCACCTCAGTTTCTTCACTGATAAAATGTGGAGCTGAATTAAAATCATCTCAAACGGGAAGTCCCTGAGCCTCTAGTTTCTGAAGTTTCTGAGCTCATGCTTGAGTTATCCAGAGACCCTCTATAGGCCAGGGGAAGAAAAATACTAAGAATAGCTAATATTTTGGAGTTATTGTAGGACAAGAGGGCTACATACCTGATTTCATTTATTTACAGCTGATCATTTAATCCCCATGGGAAGCACATGGGGTGGATATTATTATTATTACCGTGTTATAGATGAAAACACGAGCTTAAGTGAAGGGGTGGATTGAGCAGGATGCTTGCCCATGGCCTATCACGGACCACTGTCGGGGCCAGGCAAGAAGATGCACTTTCAAGGGTCATGTAGAGAGGGAGTAAACTGATTTGGGTTACTTGTTAGTGTAGCACTCGGACACTGGATTCAGTAAGGAGCTCTTTAGAGGTAGAACACATCCAGAGGCCACGCAGTCTCCATCCCTGAAAGCATCCAGGCAGAGGCGGGAGGACTGTGCAAGGCGCTGGAGAGGGGCTTCTGGCATTGGGAGGGAGCCGGCCAGAAGATGTGCGAGCCCTGCCGGCAGCCGAGTAACAGCCGTCCCTGCCTGAGCCCACGTGCTCTTCCCTAACAACAGCCCCAAAAGAACAACGGCAAGAAGGTTGTGTGGGGATGAAGTAACCCTGGTGAAGGCAAATGTGAGCGTCAGTGCCCTGTAAGCGGGGACAGGCACCGCCACGACAGGCTGCGTGCCTCCTGGGCGGCGTTCTCACGAGCGTCCTGCTTCTACCACTCCTCTCTCCCAACGCCTTCCCCAAGTCTTTCTTCCTACAGGATTTCTTTTCTTTTCTCCCACACTCCCTTAAGTTGAAATTCACTGACCTCTGTGGAGGTTTCAGTCTCCTTGCCTACTGGTGAGCCATGTGGAGGTCACTGCTTTCTTATCATTTATTACTGAGGTCACAAAATCTAAAGCCATTCCGGGAAAATGGCTTCTACTGGAGTTTTTCCAAAGAGAAGTGGTCAGCTCAGCTCAACACTCCCTCACTTCCTTTGTGTGATTCAACTGGGAAGTCTTTGCCTAGTGCCCCCTACAGAGCAGAACTGAGCTGGGGCGGAGGGAGACAGGGAGGTGAGCAGGCAGCCATGAGTGTGATGAGCAGTGGGACAGAGGCACACATGCCTGTGGCAGCACGGGGGAGGGGCAGCCCCACATCACCGGTGGAGTGACAGTCCTGTCCTTGTGAAGAGAGGACTTGGGAATTGGACAGGCCTTGGTTTCCGTTCTCAGTCCACCACGTGCTGTGTAATCGTGGGCGAGTTCCTAGCCCCTCAGGGCCTCTGGCCTCCTCCTATTAAGTTGGGATAATATTACTTCCTTCACATGATTTCTGTGAAGGTTAAGTTGAATGAGTTAATTTAGGGGAATCATTAGGGTAGTGTGGGGCCCTTCCGTTCCTGGCCTTGGAGGGAAGGGACATCCTGAACCTGAGGCGTGTGAGTCCTTAGGCAGTGGCCTCCGAACTCCTTGGCCACAGACGGGTGTCCAGCTGGATGTTGTAATCAGCAGGAATATTTTCTTAAATATGGAATTTGGGGCGCCTCCTTTAGAGAGTCTGCACAAGAATCTGAAAAGTTTCCCAAGTGATTCTGAGGCATAGCTAGGTTTGGAGACCTGCTGAAAATGATACAAAAAAATGTGTGTGTGTGTGTGTGTGTGTGTGTGTGTGTGTGTGTGAGAGAGAGAGAGAGAGAGAGAGAGAGAGAGAGCACATGCGCGTTTTTCTGGAGAAAGGGCCCCTGGTTTTCATCAGATTCCCCAAGTGCTTTATGATCCCACAAAAAATTAAGAGCTGCTTCGTGTGCTATGTGCTAGCGGGCAAAGAAAGTGTTTCTGGAGAGCATGGCTCAAGACATGAAACAGTCCCCAAGGCTAGCACTCTTGGCCCTCGTCCCTCACCCCCACTCTGGAAGATTCCCAGAGAAATCGCAACAGCTGGTTGATCACCTGACTCTCTGGCAGGTAGGTAAGCTGTTGGGTCTTGGGGCGTCTCATCAGCTCTGTCTCTAGAGGTTCTTAAGATATTTAGTTGTAACCAGCCTGAAACATTGACATGGAAAATGTTTCCGTCTGGTTCCTGTAAATGTAAAATCTGTTATGAATTACACCCTTTGGAGTGAAAGAGAGAAACAGAGATTTGGTGTGTGCAGGAGAGCCAGCCTCGACACTGTCTGAAAGCTTTTGCAATTTTTCCTAATTGGCCCAGTCCTTTTCTGTAACAAATCTCTCTTTTCTCTATCCCATCTCTCCCCTCCCGCCTAGAGCTTCTGATTTCCTGGCAAAGCAAACAGACATCAGAGCCCGGATGTTGTTATTCTGAAGGGTTTTCAGGTGTGTGATGGGAAAAACAGGCAGGAAGGGAATGTTGTGCTGGGTTTGGGAGCTGAAGGGGATTTGTTTTTCAACATGCCTTGGGAGACTTGGACTTTGTCCTTTGTCTTCTGTGTTCTTGGTAAGTCTCCTAAGATGCTCTATCAGCTGTGGGAGGAGCTCTGACTTCCCCAGTGATGCCCTTAAGTGAGGGACAGAAGGTCACAGCTGCCTCCAACTCCTGTGGCTGACCCACTGCCTTGATAATTTGAACTAAGTTCAGTTAGTCTTCAGTCTTTTATGGAGCTGAGAACGCATTTGCCTCACACAGACCCCCTCCAGGAGGCTACGTCTGGAATGGGAAACAGTCAGTGAGCGCCGGGAGACTGCCTTTCCATGTAGTTATTCATTTGTGTGTTCATTCATTTCTCAGCAGACACTGCTTTCTTGTCTAACCCATGCCAGGCCCACTGTTAGGCACTGGAAGTGTCGTGCGGGATGAGGCTAAGCCCTGCTTTTGTGGAGTTTACATCCTGCTGAGGAAACGGGCAACCAGGCATGATGAAGCAGACAGAATCTTGTTTTCTAAGCTCCTTTCTTCTGCGGAGGCTCAGTGGCTTCATGTTCCTACTTCCTGTCCCCCCAAAGGTATTTATAGCCAAGGATCTAAATGATGAATAACTTAAGTAGCTTAAGATGCTTCCCTCCCATGGGTATTTGCTCTTAAACTTGGGTTAAAGTCCTATCTGAAGGGATGTTGGGGAAAGACCTTGAATCTCCCTGCCAGGCTGGCTCCTTCACCATGCCCACGGCCATGCCATGTGAAGGTAGAGATGTCTCCTCTGCCACCCCAAATTGCCTCTCTTGGGTTTCTACTTCTTTGGTTATCGTTGCTCTCACTTGATCAGTGGCCCCAATTTCCATTTCAGTGTATGGGAGGCAAGTGAGGCTGAGAGGCAGAGGAAAGGAGTCCCACTGCAGGGGACGGGGAGCTCTTTCTCTGGCCGGCAGTACTTCCCTGCACCCTCCCCCCACCACTCTACTCTTCATACCCACCGTGGCTCCAGGGCAGCACGTGTGCCTGTCTACAAGGGCCATCTCTTGGCTGGCTCCTCTGGCACTTACTTCCCCCTGTTTGTGTGGCCCTGGGCAGAAGCTGCCCTGTATCCTCGGTGACTTTTTCTCATGTACCACGTCTTCTTCCTCTTATCTTTGAGACCAGCCTAGACTTCCTGCACCATCTTAGCCACCTTTGTGGTCCTCACGTGACTAGTGTCCAACTAATACTTGTGGCCTGGCCGCTTGGTTTTCCCGGCCAGGCCACCAGTCATTTCCCTACCACAGTCACACTCCTCTTTTGAGCACCTCCCCTGGTCCCCCTCTCTGAGGAGGCAGCGGCCAGACATGTCAGCAGCTGTTCCCACTGCGGACTCTGGTTTTTGGTGAGCCACTTCTCAGGCCTCCCATATCTATGGGAAACCTGCCCAGCCCAGGACTGATTCGAATTGGAAGGTTGCAGTAAAGGTTTCCCTTCCTTGCAGTGTGGCTGAGTGTATAGCCTTGTATGGCTGAAGTTGGCCACATGAGATAGTGAGTTTGCTTCCTGGGCTTCTAGTCACTGCCCAGCTCTGTGCTATGTCTGCTCAGCTCACGTATCCAGAGAGGACTGAAGTCTGGCTCTGGCTGTGTCAGAACCTGGGACGCAGGGTAAGGCTGGTCCCCACCGCCTCACACCCCTTCGGAAAGGATCATTTGGTGGAAAGCCAGACAGTTGTGTGCAGTGGGTCCTAGAGTGACAGCAAACCATGGGAGGCCGAGTACTGACGGAGTGACCACACCTGTCAGTGAGAAAACGTACCTTCTGCCCTAACAGACTTGGATTTAATTTTCTTTTCCAAATTATTTTATTCATTTTTATTTTATTATTTTATGAAGGAAGAAAAAGACTAAGAACTCTAGAGGTCAGAGTCTGAGAGAGACAGCGACTGAGATAGAGACAAAAAGAGAGTCAGAGAACAAGAAACACAGAGAGACACAGAAAGATGGTGAGAGCTAGACAAAAAGAGAGGCGGGAAGCCACAGGATAAAAGAGCCAGAGAGAAGCACTGAGCTGCAGAGAGCACGTGCGCACAAGTGCGAACGTCCGATTTCTGAAGTGTAGTTTCAATGTGGACACCCATTTAATAATAACAGGACTTCTTGAGTGTTACTGTGTGTCAAGTGCTGTGCTAAGTCATTATAAACGTGACCTCCTTTAATCCCTGGGCAGTCCCATGAGGGGCTCCCTTTATCCCCATTTTGTACAAGAGGAGGCTGAGGCTCAGAACAGGGCACGAGGCCAGCCAGGAAAAGAGCTGGGATTCTGAACTCAGGTCTGTGTGACCTCAAAGCTTATCATTTTTAAACCTATGTGGCACTTACTTCTTCTTTTCTTGGGGCTGCACCATCCATTTTATCCCATGAGGTCCTTCCCACCCCCACGTGGCTCTGAGCACACCGCACTCCCCCTTCATCCCCCTGCCCCCCCATCATCTTGTGCTTTTGTCACCAGCAGAGTCAAGCACGCAGGCTCCTCTTAAAGGGCCCCTTACATCTGTGTGCCGTTATGTGTTTTCAGAGTCTTTCCCAGGCAGTCATTCTTTGAGTGGATATTATTTTCTACAACCTGTAGGAGGGGAAACTGAGGCTCAGAGGGATTACGTGACTGCCTAGGGTTGCACTGCGCGTTATGTGCGGGGAGCTAGGCTGCAAATCCGCAGTACTGGGGTTCAAGTGTAGCCCTCTCCTACTTCTGGGTGGCCACCTGTCTGAGAAGCCATCTCCATAGCAGCCACTCCATCCTGAGCCACAGGAATGGCGGGGAACCCTGGAAGTGATTTGCATTTGGAATTCAGTTGGGGCTGGTTGTGAGTGGAGACAGGCTGAGGCAGTGAGGGGCAGAGGGGGCACCTAGAAACTGACCTCTGAGGGCCCTAGCCTGTCTTCTCAAGGCCCAGCGTGGAGTCGTGGCTTTGTTTGTTCATTTCTGGGAGTTCCTGAAAAGTCTCCCCTCTCACAAAGTAAAATGATGATATTTCAGGCAAGTGTGCACAGACGACCATCTTTTAATGACTGGTGGGCCAGAGGATGGGGCAACATGGAGAGAACCAGGCAAGACCACAGGGAACAGGAGTGGTGTCCACTGTGGGCAGGACTCGTGCCTGTGGTGTTTTAGCCCCTTTCTTTAAGGAGAAGTGACTAAGAAAGCTACAGCGCGAGTCCCTGGGTGGCCCCTCCTGGTGCCACATTCCTCATGGTTGCAGCAAAAGACTGGAGGCTCTAGGGCCCCTGAGATGGCCTGGCCTCAGAGTCAGGCCTGTTGACCCCTCAGAGGGACTAAGCTGGGACGTTTGCGCAGTGGCAGGGAGGAGGATGCCACAGAGGCACCTCCCCTTGAGACCTGGCTCAGGCCTCAGGAAAGAGAGACGCAAATGGCCGAACAGACTAAGCAGCCTGTGTAAGAGTCTTTAACTCAGAGTTGAAACAAAACCCAAAAAACTTGTTATCCACAGGACACCTAATAACTGCCGTCTTCCCAGGGCTAAGACCTTCCAAGTCCCGAGGCCTGATACCAGCTAACTCTACCCTGTAGCATACCAAACATATTAAAATATAGCCACAAACCACATCAAATAGAATATTTTTGCTATAAAAAATTAGAAGGGATTATATTGTTTATAATGTTGAGTTTGATGAATAATGAATTATTCATTTTTGCCTTGAAACCTACACTCTTATTATATTGATAGATAATTCTGTGGGTTGAGCTAAACTGCATTTGACTAGTTAACACATGTTAAATTTTGTAGCCACTGAGTTAAATATTCATTTTGGTTTTCAGTTTTCTTTTATATTTTGGATCCTTTTGTTTTTCATTTCAAGTGTTTTTGTGGGACAATGAAAAGCTTGTAGGGTATAGGAACTGAGCCTCTTGTACCTAATGGAGAAAATACCTTCTTCCCTCCCACCCCTCCACTTCCACCCCCAGAGAGAGAGAAAGAAATAAAGAGACTACCCCAGCGACTTGATATTCAGTTTCTGGGCCTAAATCTTACTAGGTCCTTCAGTCTTCTCTTCAGTTTTGTTTTACAACTATAAAATATAAGAAGTGTTAGCTAAGAAATGTACAGTTTCTAAGTATCCCAAACAGGTGATACTAAGTCAGTTACCTCGAACCCCTTGGCAGAAGGGAGGGTGTAAATTCTCCCCGCAATTGTATCAGCTGGCTCAGATTTTCAGGAGTGGAGGGTAAGGAGGTGGGGAGGGCTGGCTCTTCCTGAGCTCCGGCCAGCACCGCTGTGTGGCTCCAGCATAGTGTAGACACTGGATTTTCCCCTCATCTCAGAAAAGAGCCTTGCACTGGATGTAGCCGTGACAAAGGCTGTGTGTGCAAATACTGAGCACAGAGGGGCTGCGGAAGCGCAGAGGGCAGAGCTGACCTGGGTGGGGAGAGCTGAGCATTTACCAGGAGAGGAAGGCTGGAGGAAGGCCTTCCAGGCCACGGGAAGGTCCCAGACGTGTAGGAAGGTCCAGCCCTGGAGCAGGAAGACACTGTGCCATGTGGTGACATCATGACTTCCTGTTTAGGGACCGAAGCTGTGTTCTGTCTGTGCTGCCCAAGACGAGGATGCCAGGTCTGCTCCAAGGGCAACTTCAAGGAGAGAGAGCTAACCATCTGGAAAACTCTAGCAGCAAGATGAGAGAGAACCTGTGGGCGAGAGGGACAGGAAGGAACATTTGGCTACTGTCAACCACAGTGATTTACCTGACATAGGAAAAACTAAAATAAAGCAGCATGAAATCGTAGCAGGCCCCGCTAATGTGACATGCTCATTAAGAGCTCTGGTATCTAGTGATATTTAAAAAGAAGGAAAAACAAAACAAAAAACACCTCACAAAAGGGCCTGAGCAGGTTTACTACAGGAGAAGGAAATACAGCTCCCTGAGGATCACTGGTATCAGAGGACAAAGGAGGTCCTGGAAGCGGAGGCTTTGATCAAGGTGACAGTGGAATCTTCCCGGTGGGACAATGGCACTTCTTAGACCCAAGAGAAGCGGCTTCAGGGTCCTGCCTGGTGTTTCTCCACGAAGGGCACGGACAGCCCCCCCCAACCAGAACTTTCTCTTTGGTAATGGAATGGAATGCCCTTTCTACACGAGGAATGAGATTTATTTGAAAGAGGGAGGGCCTTTTCTTGTTGTTCATGATGTATTACCATAAATGACACCATCTTATTCCTCATTGCCTAATTAGTAATGTTGTACTTCTGTGTGAAATGGTGTGTTTAAACATTGCCAGTCGATTTAAACAAAAGATTTCAAAATACTGTAGGATGAAGCACAGTGAAATCTTCCTGCCAGCCAGCGTTCTCCCTTGGGAAGGTTTCTGTCCTCTCAAAGTGTGCCTTTGCGGTGGGAGCTGAGCCAAGAGGGAAAGTTTTCCCTATCACGTGGTTTCCCAATCCCTGCCGTGTTTTCTGACTCCGCCATCCCCTTCATCCAGAGCTTAGCTGGTCCTGGGGCTGTTTTGTTTTCTTTCAATTAATTTTTTCAGGTATTGTAGACATATGTTGGGCTCAGCTGGGCTCTATTATTCATTCACTTATTTATGCGTTGCACACTTACCGGAGACACCCATAAACGACGTGCCCTGGGTATAACGGATATAGAGTGAGTATAATACAGTTCCTTTCCTTGGGGGGTTAGCCCAGTGGGAACACAGGTGTTTTTGTGGAAAATCAAAATACAACCTGGTAGGCAAGGAGCATGGTAGGGAGATGAACAAAATTGCAGGACCTCTTTTAGAAGGAGTGCTATAGTTGGAGTCACCCCTCTGCTGTTACAAATAACCCCAATGCTTGGTGTCTTAACAGGATAAAGTTTATTTCTTGCATCAGTCCAAACTGGATTGGCAGGGCAGGGATGGGGTTATTCAGGGATCCAGGCTTCTTCTGTTTACATCCAGGCTGTACCATCCCCTTGGACCTGGAAATTTTCCTTTGGGTGCTCAGAATTGAGCTGATAAATAAGGGATAAGAAAGAGGGCATGGAGGGCTGCTCTCAGAGTTTTAGATTCCAGGCCTGGAAGGGGTGCTCGTTATCCCTGCAGGTTCCATGGCCCTGTGTCCCGCAGGGAAGACTGTAAGGTGTGGTCCACCTGTGTGCTCAGGTGGGAGAGGAAGAGTTTGCTGAGCACCAGTGTTGTCTTCACTACAAGGAGCGACCTGCCTACCCGGGGCAGTCAAGAGCGACCCCCTTAGAGGTGGACATGAGGGTGGGGTGCAACTGGCCAGGTGGAGATGGTGGGTACTGGCTGCTGGGTGGTTGGCGAGCAGGTCTGTGAGAAGAGCTTCCCTAGCAAAGGAAGTGGAGATAGCTTGGGGGTGTCTTCAGGTCGAAGTGGATTTAAGTATTGGTCCACAGTTAGCAATGACGTGACCATGGGCCTGGTTCTTGTGTCCCAGGTGTCAGCCTCAGCCTTTCATCCCATGCCCTCTCCAAGATGTGAGCGTTACCTAGGGATTTGCCTTCCACAGACACCTCTGGCTCCAGTCTCACCAAGAATCACTTTCTGGGGCTGTGTCCTTCTCTGCTCCAGACGAGCTCTGACATGGACCCTTCTCTGATTTACACACACACACACACACACACACACTCACTCTACTCTCACACAGTTTTTGTCTGTACTCAGGTTTTGGAAAGATTGAGGGAGTTGACATCATTGTAATGTGAATATTAAATGGTCAAAATTACTGTGCCTAAAAAGTCCCTCAGGCATTTTTGCCAACCTGCTATATTTCTTACCCTCTCCACTTCTGCCTCTGCTGCCCGCAAACAACTCAAACACCCCTCCCCTAAGGAATTTTATTATGCAGAGCAGGCCATCTCTACATAGTCTGTACCCCTAAACTCAGCTCAGAGCCTCTTCTGCACGCCCACAGATGTGCCTTCCCACACGAGGGCCATCTCATGAGACCCGGCCCATCCCCTTCGACAAGGGAAAATGGGCAGAGGAATGATTCATTCCCCGTGGCTGTGAAGGTAGAGCAGATGGTGTCAATTTTTGTTTTAAGTAGCATTTTATTTCTTTTGTATTGAATTTCATTAAAGTTCAAATGGGAATGTTGCCATCAAAATTGCAGGGTTGTTGTGAGAATTAAATGAAACAATATATGAAAGTGTGTACCATGGTGCCTGGTGCATAGCACACATTGCAGCTCCTCAACTAAAGGCACCTCTCACCCTCCACCCCCACCCCAGAGTCACTGGGCATTAAAAGGTGCAGTTCTTTGTGGTCAGAAATTCTGCAAAGACTCAAGGATAGAGTGTGTGTTGGAGTAGCAAGATGGAGCTACAGAGGGTGACAGAGCCAAATACGAGTTTGTACAATTAAGTTCATGAACTCATCCTAGAAAAAGTGCTACATAACTCATTGCTGAATAGCACTACAGTCTCCTTCGAAGTACTCCCCCTGGGAGGCTATGCACCGACACCAGTGCCTAGTCCACCCTTCAAAGCAGTTTTGGAACTCTTTTTCTGGAATGGCCATCAGAGCTGTCGGCATATTACCCTTGATGTCCTGAATGTCATCAAAATGTCTTCTTTTCAATATTTCCTTTATCTTCGGGTCATTGGGGGCCAGATCAGGTGAGTAGGGAGGGTGTTCCAATACAGTTATTTGTTTACTGGCTAAAAACTCCCTCACAGACAGTGCCGTGTGAGCTGGTGTATTGCCATGATGCAAGAGCCATGAGTTGTTGGTGAAAAGTTCAGGTCGGCTAACTTTTTCACACAGCCTTTTCAGCACTTCCAAATAGTCAACTTGGTAAACTGTTTGTCCAGTTGGTACAAATTCATAATGAATAATCCCTCTGATGTCAAAAAAGGTTAGCGACATCGGTGCAACAAGCTCATGAACTTCACTGTCCGATCTCGTAGCTCCATGCTGTGTGTTTTCCCAGGGTGACAGGACTTTGTCCCTATCGTTCAGAATTCAGAACAGAGCACATCAGATAGAAATGGGAGGAGAACCTCTTAAAGTAGCTGTCTGTTTCAGCTACTTTCAGAAATTGTTCAGAAATTGTTGAGTAAGATTCAGGTTGTGACTCCAAGTGATTTGAATTTGCAGTGCACACCCCGGAGACGCTGGTTAATTGCAGTAAGACCCGGTGCCTGCAATGAGGGCAGCAGGCCGTGGTTTCCTCCCAGGTGTGCTGTGGTTTACTGACCCTACCTGGGAGATCGGGACGAAACTTGCTGCCCCAGGGACTGGTTTGCAGGAGGGATCTGACAAAGCTGGAAGGGTCCCAGGTACTCCTGGAGGTGCTGGTTTGGGGACCTGCTCCACCTTTACTATCCCTTAAGAGGTAGAAGAAGAGAACCTCAGCCCACTGTGAGCAGTTGTGTGACTCGGGCATGGGCCGCCTGGATGACACTGTTTTCTCCTGCCACTTTGTGGTCTCCCAGACCTGCAAGGAGTCCTGTGGCCCACCCAGTGGAGTGGGCCGCCTCCTGCAGGCTTGGCAGGGCTTGGGGGCCATCTGGCCCCTGCCCTGACACGTCTGGGGATGCAAATCCATTTGGGGGGTATCTGTAGTCATGAGAAAGCTGTTTCCTGCAGCTGCTACCTCCCACCTGCTGCTCCTCATTTGCCATCTGGAGGGGGCCAAAGTATTCTCTCTTCCTGATGGCATCCTGGTTGCTCCTGAAGACACCGTGCATGTGCCTGTTAGTCGTCCCCCCATAGGGTAACCACCTTCATCTCTGCACCCTCTCCCCTCAGGCCTGGACACCTCAGCTGAACTCTGGTGTTTGCCCTTGGCTCACCACGTGTCAGCTCCACCTGGCCCAGGAGGAGAGGCTATTGTTAGGGGAGCTCATTTCCACCGGGCAGCCTTCCTCCACCACCCTCCTTCTCCCCTGCAACCACCTGCCCCTCTTCTCCTCTCCCTGCTCTCCAGCCCCTCCTCCTCCTTCCAGATCACGTTGTTGACTCATGTTGAACTTTCAGGAACTGGAATTCCCGAGTCCTTTTTCATATGTGCTGCTGGTAAGCTTTGTTTCTCCCTTCCTGTGCTTGAACAGTTCCTTTGGAGATTTCCTACTAAATGTTTTCCATGGACACGCTTTGCCCATTGTGGGGGCAGAGCCCCAGAAAGTAGTTTCCAGGCTCTCAGCCTCACATAGACAGGTGCTGGCTCAGGTAGTAAATGGCCATCAACTGTGATTGCATGGCCATCAGCTGTGGCTAGTTGGCCGTCAGCTGTAACCAATGAGCCATTGGCCACTAATATAACTGCTGTGGCTACGCTAGGAGAGAGAGAGAGGAGAGGAGAGAAGAATGGGGGCTAGCAAGAAGATGGTGGCTGGGCTGGCAAGCGTGGATGGCGGTTTGCGGACAGTGTGGATCCAGCCTCCAGTGAGAGTATAGTGCCGCCAGAGAGAATATAGTGGTATGACTCCCCTACCTATGGCTCCGTGGGTGTCCCTTTTTGGCCTCACCATATCCTGCGTTCTTGTATGGGGAGCGGGAGCAGAGACCCCGCAGGCCTACCTGCATGACAAATGGCGCAGCGAGCAGGGTCCCCCGCACGACAAATGGCGCAGCGAGCAGGGTCCCCCGCATGACAAATGGCGCAGCGAGCAGGGTCCCCCGCACGACACCCATCTTTGGGTTCCCTTGCCTGTTTTTGTTCCCTGCCCCTTCTGCTCTGCGACGTCCTTGTTTCCTTTCCCACCATGAACACAGTGTTTCAGTGACTGGAGGAGTTCTTGGCCCATCTATTTGATGAGCTCCTTTCCCAGTGAGCACTGCATTTGCCCTGGCTGCACCCCATTTTCCCATATAGGAACATCCATCCCCTAGGTCCTGACCTTGCCATTGAACCCCTGAGGGAGGCATCACCGGGTTTCCTGTCCACATGGGAGCACAGTGTTCATTCATCAGGACCTACCCTGCATCCTACACTGGAGTATCTGAAAATGTTATCACTCTGGAAACTAGAAATGCTTTCCCAACTAAGGTCCCATGCCGGGGACGCTTCCTAAGAGCAAGCACAGACTGGGGTGTGCTTTTTGGCTAAAATGGAATCTGGTAGAAAAGTTTTGAGTCACCAAAATAGATAATATGTCCTAATGTCATCTTACAAATGAACCAGGCACACTGCCCTGAATGGAAGACGAGCCCACGTATGGTTTAAAATCGCTGCTCGTCCCAGAGTGACGGAGTGACCGTCCTCGTGTGCCTGGATCGTGCTGCCTGTGGCACACACTTGCATCCATATGCAGGTCATGGGGAGCAGTGCGGGGTCCCAAAGCCGCCTCAGGAGAATGTCAAACGTGCCCGGATCACATGGCTGAAAGCAGAGAGCCGCGCTCAGACCCCAGTAGCCACCTCCTGTGGAAGCAGGCACCCGTAGTCAAGAGGTGATGTTTCCCACGGACAGGACAGGGAGGAGAAAGGCACCCGGGGCCGCGGTGGGGCCACTGCTGCTGCTTCTTGTGTCAGCCTCTGGGCCTCACGTCTGTGGTGAGGGAGGGATTGGGTTCGATGGGCTAAAGAGTATTTCCAGCCATGCACGTCTATCGTGACATCTCTATTATTTCACAGAAAGGTTCCTTTGGAAAACACTGTTGTCACAAGAAAAAAATTTGCCTTTTATTAAATTGTCTTCTGGTCTTGGACAAGGTGAATGAGGTTGGTGCCAGAGACAGGAAACCATTTCTACAGCGAGCAGGGGTGCGGAAGAGGGTGAGGGAGATGGAGGGTCTCCATTTCTCATGTGAATAGGGAAATGATTTTCTGACTCTGTACCCTGAAGTTCGAGCCTGCCAGAGATAGCAAATGTCCAACCGGTAAACCTCTTCCTCTCAGCCCCAAACTCAGAATTTGTGTGTCGGATCTGGCCAGGAACACCCAGGATCATTCAGTGCCCCCTTCATTTTGCATTAGCATCAGTGCAGCTCCTGACCCTGGGAAGAAAGAGACCTCCCAGGCTCACTGCAGGGATGTCGAGCTTAGAAGGCTCTTTCAGCCTCTCTTCCAATTGCTTCTGCTTCGAGGTTATGGGATAACTAATGCAAACTCTCCAGACTGACTTATGTGCTTAAAATGGGTCGGGCAGAAGTTCATCTGCCAGGTGGTTTCATGCAGTGTCCCTGGGACAAGGAGCCTGGAGCCCTCCCTGTGGTTTAGGAAGCACCTCTTGTCCATCTAACCTGGATACTTCTGATTTGTCCGCTCACCCGACCGTAAAATACTTTCTTAGTGGAATTAATGGATCCAGGTGCTACTTCTCAGGTGATAACTTGTGATAAAGTCTAGTTGAGATTTCCTACCTTAGGTGTAGTGAAAGCCTGAATGAGGTCCCATTGGTAAGATATTTTGAGTTTTTCACACAAAAGTAATGTATAGGCAATCCCCTTTTAGTTATTGTTAAATTAGTATTTCAAACTTAGAAAATTGTAAGTGGCATTTAGATTTCCAGGCTAGCCTGTTTAGCCCTTAACACAACTGAAACGCTATATAGTTGCCATGAATCATAATGGAAAAGAATAGTTTTGCAAATGAGTGATATAGAATTGCAGTTACAGATTCCCTCTGTCTCCAACCACTTTTGGAAGGAAGGCCTTCAGCAGTTCCAGCCAGAACACAAACACATTTACACTGACGAGTAAAAGAAGAATGTCCCATTACTCTGTCCTTTGACAAGAGGGAAATGAAGAAGCAAGAGGCAGCTGGAGATCTGCACCACACTCCCAGGAAGCGGCAGAGCCCAGAGGGCTTTAGAGTTCTTAAGCTGTGGTTGTGTGCAGCCCTGATGGTCTCTTGTGAGCATGTCTTCCTGAGTATTTCAAGTGTCACGTGGACCAATGGTCCAGAGCTGATAGGAGCAAGGTGGGTAGAGGGAGGAAAGACTCCAGGCTTCTAAAGCTCTAAGCAAGGCAGACCTGTGAGCAGCTTGCCTTCTGGCTCAGAATGGATGGGCTGGAGCTGCCCTTCCTAGGTCAGCAGTCCTACACCGAGAGCTGGCTTTCTACCAGGGGCAGGCCGGCCCAGACCCCCTTCCTCCAGGAGGCCCCATCCTGCTCTTCTAAGGTGGAGCTAAAGCTGTCTGAACAAGGAGACTGCAGAAAGGTCCCTCACTATTGTCTAGACTGGACACCCGTGCCCTCAGGAAATTTCAATCCTACCATTCTCCTGTTGCTCTTCTCTACCAAGGCTTTATCTTGAGATTCCAAACTTAAGAATTTATTTGTTCTTCCCTGGGTAGATCTCTCCTCTTCTCTCTGCCTCCCTTCCCTCCCTTCTTTCTTCTCCCACTCTCCTCTCTGCCCCTAGCTCTCCGCTCCCTTCTCACCTCTCCCCTTATCTCCTTCCCTCCCCTTCCACCCTTTCTCTTCCTCTTCCCTGTAGCTCGCATCCACTGAAGCCACTCATTGACCGTTGAAAATGCCAATTAAATCCTGAGTGCTGTGTAACTTAAATTTAAATTGTACCCCAGGAAATCTCACACAATCTGTTTCCCATTGATTTAAAAAATTAAGACTCAGTGATATAATGTAATTCACTATTATACAATAAAAGCCCATTATGGATTGTAATTTTTCAGTGACTAACTTAAGTTTACTTATTAGTGTTCATTTGAATCTTAGCTTATTATGTGTTCAATATCACAAGTACTAGAACCATTTTTCCCCCCAAATCAACCACTTGGAATTTTTCCATCAGTTTAGACAAGACTTCCCTCCTCCCGCTTCCTCCAAAAGCATTCAGATAAGTGAGATTTTCATGCATTTAAATCAATGATTGAATGGGACCAAACTGGAGGATAATTAATTTTTGAACCAGAAGCACTAAACTGAAATGAATTTTGTTAATTTCAAAATCTGACATATTGTGGACCCTTTAATAACCAGGGCTTCTTAACCACCCAGTAAATCAGTTCAGTGTAGAAATAAACCTGTACCTTGAAATGCAACATTAAGATCGTTTCCAAAGGAAGCTGCAGTTTCATTAGGCATGTGCCCTGACTTACATTTTCTGGGTATAGTAAATTCAATTCAAATTTATTTCCTCCTGAATTTTTACTGCCGGAAGTGATCTTCCGTCACTGTGGTTTCCCTGCCCTGGAGGGCAAGATGACCTTGAAAGTAGAGGGCTGAGCTGCCTTGGAAAAAATCAAGGAGTTCCCATTCAGGACTGGGAGCTTTGCAGAGGCAGGAGCAAAGGACAGCCTCAGAAAGGAAGGTCCCCATTTGTGCTTTTGTCCTTTATGACAAAACATCCAGATCTGGCAGTTCAGCTGAAAGTGTTTCTGAAGGCAGTAGGGGCCCAGCCCCTGGGGGCTGCCTGCCCAGCTTCCTCCCTCCTTGCCAGCTCTACCCACTCTGCCTCCTCCAACGATGGCTTCTGAGGAGGCTGCTGAGGTGTGCAGCCAAGAGAACTCCTAGGGGGCTGTTTGGATATGTTCCTGGGCCATCAGGATGACTCACCATTTAATGCCTTACAGCTCTATACCGTAGGCCCTGCATGTGTGGGACTATAACCTCAGTGTGACACCATGCTGATGAACTTCTCCACATTACCAAATTGTGAAGACTTCAGTCTTAAAAAAGCAGAAATTGGACCAAGTTTGGAGGGAAAGGCCCAATGTCTTTGATAGAAAATCTTTTCATTTTCTACCCTGTGGCTCTCTGGTTGAAGTAGACAGATGAGGAAGGTGGGGGATCAGAGCAGGGAGCCTGGGACTGAGGGTGGAGGGCAAGGAGCTAGCCTGCTGAGCACTGTTGGCCAGGGCTGCCGTGACCTGCATACATTCTGACAGGGCCGTCAAGAGGTGACGTGCAATGTGGCATAATTATTTTATGTGATTTTTGTTTTCCGGATGAGGGATGCATTTTGATGTACTCTTAATTGTTCTTAAGCATTTATTGTTGTCTGTTTGTCGGGGGAGGGTCATAAAAATAACTTTCTTCTCACCTCTGAGTTCTTCTGTCTGGGCTAATAATCAAATTAACATGAGACAATGTGCAGAATGTATTATGGACGTACATGCGGGGGTGCCATAAGGATCTGAGACCCAAGGCGGCATTGGGCAGTTGAGGCTTACATGTCATTCTGAACTAAGAAGAGGGACCAGGGGTCTGGGATGTCAAAGGGAAAGTAGGCAATTTCAAGATAGGTGAGAAAGAGCAAACATGGGTAAAGAAGTTCTTGCTGGGCCACCCAGAAACAATTAGGCTCTCCCTGTCTGCCACACTTAATTCACACACACTAAGGTGAATATGCTGATTGCCTTCCGGAAGCAGGTTTTCTTTTAGGCAGGTAAGGTGGGGGAGGTCGAAGTTTCTTTCTGAATCTTCTGTTTCTTAATAACCTGCTTAAACATCAATATCCCAAAGGCACATTTTGGGGTGGCAAAATGTCAGTCCCCTTCATATCCAGAAATCTTTTCTAAAGAAAATGTGTCTGAAACAATTAATGTAGCCTTTGTAAGTTAAGTATTGGCTGCCTAAAGGCATCTCTCCTGATACACGTGAGGTTGTGCCTTTTGACCTTCAAAGAGCACTCCAAATTGTTCCGTCACTCTGTCGTGCCCATGATGTCCTGACAGACTTTGAGGCATAAGTCTCCTGGCCTTTCTGGGCTTTGCCATCTTCCGTGTGGCAGCTCTGTCCTCAGAGCTCTCCCCTTGAAATCACAAGATAGCCGCTGCCATTTCAGAAACCAAAGCAGAAGCCGCAGTGTCCAGAGGAAGAAGAGGCACCTCGTCCCTGAGTGTCTCTTAAGAGCGAGGAACCTTTCCCAGAAGCATCCAGCAGACACCTGCCATGTTTCACTAGCCAGCAGTTGGTTAAATATTCCTTTAGCAAGAATGAGATTGTCTTCACTGGTTTAGATGAACTAGGATTTACGTCTAGCGCTGGGAGAGGGGTGGACACCCAAACAAGATGCAGACCCTACCAGCCAGGGAGAAGGAACGATTGCTTCCAGGGAGGCCGTGATTCCAATTTTATCATTATGCTTCCTGGCAAGGGCTCAGAGAATACTGACCATTTATATTTTTCTAGCCCTTCATCATGCACAAAAGTCCATGTTTTTTTCTTTTTAAGTTATAACGATTAGAGAAAGGTTTATTAACCTTGGGCCTCTGTTTCCCCTTGCCTGCGCTGGAACCTGGGCAACGCACAGACATTACTTTTGATAAATTAGGTTGTCTTACAAGCTTTTAGAGTTGGAAGGCTTAAAGAACATCCAGCTTCCAGTTTTCGTTTTACAAATTGGGAAATTGAGGCTCATGCTGCTACGGATATCTCACTGCTAGTTTACTGAAACATGCCTTTGGTGCCTTGAGTTTCTAACTTTGTGTCTTTTTCCTACTTTCATGACGCTTGGTCCCTTTTCCCTCTAGGTAATCAGTACCATTGTGCACTTTTAAGTTTTTATCTGTTACAACTGAGTAAGAACTAAAGAACTAAATAGCAGTCATTTATAGCCCAGCGTGAATATTAGATAGTTCCTATTTTAAATCCTCTTTTGACTCATTTAAAGACATTTCTAGCATTTATTAACAGGCATGGGCATTATATTTAGGGATAGGAGATTTTCAGTTCTCGTGTGGGGCCTTCAGAATCACACCTGCGGGGGGCAGCTTCCTGCCTTCTTCCTCTCTGAAGCCAAGCCCCACCAGCCTCTCAGCAGCTTTGGCAGAGAAGAGAAAGGGACCTGGAGTCATATGGAAAAACTCTTCCTGCCGACATCATCCTCAGACCCTTCGTTGAATTTGAAAATGTTTTGGGAGTAAATTCTGAGTTCTGTTGTCTTCCATGAGCGGAGGGTGAAATGAGCCATGGTTGAGGGCCGTTAGCATGATCCACGCCCCACAGAGAGAGACGTCTGTCTGACAGTCTGCCATGTCCCCCAATCCAAGCTAGACTTCTCTCCATGAGATGCTTTGCTTCTGGAAATCTAAGTGCAGGAGCATAGAAACCGGGGAAGTGGCTATTTGTGCTCCAAGAGTTTTCTTTTTTAATGCAGACAGACTCATCAGGGGATCCTGTTAAAGTTCCCTGGAGTATTTAGCAAGCGACTTGACTTCCACACTGAGGGTTGTTTAAAGTGAAAAATAGGTGGTCTTTCCCATCAAGGGAGGTGCCTGCCTCTGAACTGTTCAGACTGTCAGGTCAGAGAAGCTACCCGCTGTACCAGGAAGATGGTGTAGGGCCCCTCCTGAGCCTTGCCTTTGCTCGGCCGCTCCAAACCCTTTGGAGTGCACTTTCTCTCCTAATAAGGCCCTTGAGCCATTCTCCACTGCTCGGGCCTGCCTCCATCTCTTTGAAGTATATTTTTTCTTCCAATAAACTGCTTTTTCACTACTTTAAAAATAAATAAATAAATACATACATACATAAATACATAAATAAATAAATAAATAGAGGAAGGAAGGAAGGAAGGAAGGAAGGAAGGAAGGAAGGAAGGAAGGAAGGAGGAAGGAGGGAAGAAGATGGTGTAGGATCTCGCGCTCGCCTGCTCTGCCCTCCCTCCACACCTCTGTGTGCAGCAGCTGCAGGCACGTCCTCTTCCTCTATGGGAAATAGCCTTTGTTCAGTGCTGCGGGCGCTTTGTCCAGGACCGTCCTTCGTTAGGGTCCATGTCCCCCATTGCAGGTGCTAGAACCCATGGCTCGCAACCCCACTCCTCCCCATCCATGTGCTGACAACCAGAGGGGCCGTACTGGCTTCCAGCTGCCTCTGGGCGGACACGCTCCCGGATGATAATGTCCATTAGACAAAGACTAAGAGTCAGAATTCGGGAGCCTGACTTAGTCCTATGTTTAAACCTGTTCCTTTACTTCCTCTGTTTTTGGGGGCAGTTTTCTGAATCTAGAGAAGGAAGGCACTTGTCTCTTGTGTTCACCTTTCTGCCAACACATTATGGCTTCAGTCAGCAAATAAAGAAATGAACATTGGTTAATGTTCCCCTCACATCTCTTCTCCCCTCCCACCCATGGGCCTTTCACGCATGCATTCTGGAGACGTTTTTCACACCAGAGAGATTGCTAACCAGAGCCCAAGGGGACAGCGCAGGGTGTTATGACCTGAAGGATCTTCATACCAGGCCTGCCTCTGGCCCAGTCGCAGGGCCCAGCGCCCCAGACCCTGCTCTGCAGTGCGCAGGCTGCGTGGCACACCTGTGATGTCTGCACAGCGCAGCTCCAAAGGCAGACACAGGGTTAGGGAGGCTTGGCAGTGTCCTGGACATCAAACGGCATCTGCAAACAACAATTTGATGAGCTATGAATGAATCAGAACCCGTTGCATTTCTCTCAGAAAGCATATTTAAACTACACACGCACGCACACACACCACAGAATATTCAGCCCTTCCCGGAGGATGGGGGTCTTGGCCACATGTGTTGGAGGCTGTGAGAAGCCAGCGTGCTTTTCCAATCCACAGCACACCCACATTCTCGTCCTTTATGTTTTTATGGCCACCAGCCTTCTTAGAAGAAGGTCATCCATTTGGGCCCTTTAAAGGGCTGGGTGAAACCAGGTGACAGGCTTCGGTACGTTAAACTAGGAAATCGCTGTGTGTGGAAGTTCAAGGTACCCTCCCACCCACCCTTGCCTTGAGATGCCGGGTACTCACATTTGCAATATGGTGGGGTGTTGGGAGGTGGCATGTAGCAATGGTTACAGAGAGGGGGCCGATGACCCAGGGTGCTCACTCCTAATTTGGTTTTCTCTTTCTTATCCTTCTATTCAGGTCTCATTAAATGTCACTTTACCTGAAAAGTCTTCCCTAAGTTTCTATTCTAAATCCTCTTTCTGTTATAAGCGTCTCCCTTGCCCTTTCATGCTTGTCTGTCACCCCAGTAGGTTGTAAGCAGTGGGAGGTTGAGAACCTTCTCTGCTCTCCACGGCATGTTACATCGCCAACGGCTAAGGCCCAATGCCGCCATGTAAGAAATAATTGTAGGATGAATTTGTGGTGATGGTAGAGTCCTCTGAGGTCGCTGTTTTGAAGTAGGATGTAGGCAGATAGTGTGTGGTATCTGGACTGCATTGGGGATTAACCTTGATTTGGGGGTGTTGAAGAAGGCAGGTGGGCGAGCTGGACAAACCTGGGACTGCTCCTGTAAACCAAGCCGGACACTTACTGGTAGCCTAGCTGAGAACTAGCACTTCTACAGGAGCTCCATGAGATGTACATCCAGGCCTTGGGATGCGATCCAGAGGGAAGAAGGCCAGCTGACTACTTATAACATGTAGATTTGTGTTTTCAGAAGCATAGAGTAGTATTTTCAAAAATAAAAGGAAACCCTGAGGGTTGGGAGAATGGTAGAGCTTGGGAGCTGAGGCGGCTTCTTACCAGGGAGGAGGCATTGTGAGATGGTGGCAAGAGCTCAGGCTTTGGAGGACAGTCCACCTCTGAGTCTAGATTTCACCCTGACTAGTTATGTGGCTCTTGGCCAAGTTGTTTATCCAGTCTGAGACTCGGTATTTTCACCTGCAGATGGGGCTAGTCAGACCTCCCTCTTTGGGTTGTCATGAATATTAGATGAGCTGAGATGTGTATCCACCTACCAACACCTCCCTCTCTGGGTGGGTGTGAGTATTAGATGAGATGACGTGTAGGCTAACCCCCCCGCCCCACAATGCCTGCTTCATGGTGGTGTCCAGTGAGCCCCTTTTCTCTCTTGAACAGCCAATGTGGTCGATTTAAAACTCCGCCTGCTCCTGACTTAATCTAATCTCATTGGTTCAGTCAGCCATCAGATTTATTAATTATCTCGTCCACAGTTACATCCTGTGCACAGGTGTGGGGGCAGAGCCCCAGAAAGTAGTTTCCAGGCTCTCGGCCTCACATAGAAAGGTGTTGGCTCAGGTAGTAAATGGCCATCAACTGTGATTGCATGGCCATCAGCTGTGGCTAGTTGGCCGTCAGCTGTAACCAGTGAGCCATTGGCCACTAATATAACTGCTGTGGCTACGCTAGAAGAGAGGAGAGTGGAGGAGAGTGAAAGAGAGTCGTCGGTGGGTTGCAGACAAAACGAACAGCAGGTCGCACGTCCAGTGAACCCAGCCTCCAGTGAGACCGTAGTGGTATGACTCCCCTGCCTATGGCTCCGTGGGTGTTCCTTTTTGGCCTCACCATATCCTGCGTTCTTGTATGGGGAGCGGGAGCAGAGACCCTGCAGGCCTCCCGTCGGATGCCCTGCATGACAAATGGCGCAGCGAGCAGGGTATGGTGCCGGCCAAGGCTCTCCCAAGAGCGGTGGAGCAGTTTGTGTGTGTGGACACTCAGTCTCAGGAAGACCAGGAGGAGCAGCTGCCGGAGAGCTGGACCCCCGTGGAGGGGTGGGAGGACGTGGACGGTTCTCCCACCAGCACAGGAAAAGCCATGCAGCTGCTGCAGAGATGGAGCCCCGTGGAGAGGTGGAAAGATGTGGACGGTTCCCCAACCAGCACAGGCCGGAGAAAGCGAAGGTCGTTGCAGTCCTGTGGGCCGGGAAGTTCCTGCTCAGGCAGCCCGGATGCAGGACTTATAGTCCCAGGAGGTAACGCTTGCTGAGTCCTCCGTGGGAGATGAGGGTGAGGTCAAGGTCGTCCCTCACCCCCAGGACAGCCCTGGTGAATGACTATGGACTATGGGGAATTGCCTTCCATCCCTAATTTAATGGACCGCTTGACTGTTTGTTTGGGAACTGTTGTTAGTGGAACTGGGGGATATTTGCTTTTGTCTCTTGACTGGCCGCCATTGAGAATATGTAAGCACCTTGATTGTGAGTCGCTGTTGTTCCAGCAGGGAATCCTGAGAGGCCCAGAGAGAGTGGCAGTGCCCTGAGAGCCCTGGCTGTGTCCAGGAAGTGTGGCTGTGCCCACAGAGTGGCAGTGCCCTGAGAGCCCTGGCTGTGTCCAGGAAGTGTGGCTGTGCCCACAGAGAGTGGCAGTGCCCTGAGAAATCCTAGCTGTGCCCGGGGAAACTAGTGGTACCCTAAGAAGTCCAGGAAGTCTGGCCGTGCCCAGAAGTACTGGTGGTGCCCTGAGAAACCCTGGCTGTGTCCAGGAAGACAGGTGGTACCCTAAGAAGTCCAGGAAGTCTGGCTGTGCCCAGGAGTACTGGTGGTGCCCTGAGAAACCCTGGCTGTGTCTGGGAAGACAGGTGGTACCCTAAGAAGTCCAGGAAGTCTGGCTGTGCCCAGGAGTACTGGTGGTGCCCTGAGAAACCCTGGCTGTGTCCGGGAAGACAGGTGGTACCCTAAGAAGTCCAGGAAGTCTGGCCGTGCCCAGGAGTACTGGTGGTGCCCTGAGAAACCCTGGCTGTGTCCGGGAAGACAGGTGGTACCCTAAGAAGTCCAGGAAGTCTGGCCGTGCCCAGAAGCACTGGTGGTGCCCTGAGAAACCCTGGCTGTGCCCAGAGAGCCTGGCTATGTCCAGGATATTGCATTCACCTCCAGGCTCCTCGCACAGGTCCCTCATGGAAGACGCTTGTCGCGTAGATTGTGAGGCGAGAGCCTGTAGGGGTGGAGTGTGGGGGCAGAGCCCCAGAAAGTAGTTTCCAGGCTCTCGGCCTCACATAGACAGGTGTTGGCTCAGGTAGTAAATGGCCAACTGTGATTGCATGGCCATCAGCTGTGGCTAGTTGGCCGTCAGCTGTAACCAGTGAGCCATTGGCCACTAATATAACTGCTGTGGCTACGCTAGAAGAGAGGAGAGTGGAGGAGAGTGAAAGAGAGTCGTCGGTGGGTTGCAGACAAAACGGACAGCAGGTCGCACGTCCAGTGAACCCAGCCTCCAGTGAGACCGTAGTGGTATGACTCCCCTACCTATGGCTCCGTGGGTGTTCCTTTTTGGCCTCACCATATCCTGCGTTCTTGTATGGGGAGCGGGAGCAGAGACCCCGCAGGCCTCCCCGCACGACAACAGGTAATGTACCCATCATTGTGTTCAGGGTTGTAAAGGTTCAGAAGAAATACAGGTTTATTCTGCAGAGCGTCTCCCATGATAACATATTCCTGGGAGAATACATCTTGCTTTTTATTAGCTCTGTTCCATATTGTATGCATAGCTCTGAATAAAATGATTTTTAGTTGATATTTATGTAGGAAAATTTGTATTTATAATTTATATTTGCATCCCCAAAGTCAATATAATATTTTAAAGAGAAGTCTCAAGTTACATTTCACATATAGTTGGTGGAACATGAGAATTATTTGGAGGTGATTTGTAAAGCCCACTGAGTGGCAGTAAAAGGGAATGGGCTTTGGGGATCTTTTGGGGTTGATAGAGGCATGTGACTGTATTGAAGGAACATTCATCGCACCTCAGGGAGGAGTGTGGCCATGTTTGTGTGGGAGAGCTGTGAAGCCGGTGTATTTGAGATGTAGACCAGCTCAATCCACAACACACGTGAGTTCTCCTCCCTCCCCTTTTTCTGACTGCCAGCCTTCCTTTTAAAGGGCTGGGAGAAATGAGGTGACAGGATTCTGCACATTAAACGGAGAGATTAGGAAATGCTATTTTAGACACTTTACATCCTGATTTGATAGTATATATGATATTATATGGTATTATGGAATAGAGATTGCTGTATTTTGCTTACATTTTAGGAAATACCTTATAATGTACTTTGGTTATATTTTAGGAAATTGGTTTTGGGTTGATGTAATGCTGATGTAATTATAATTTTTCCTGTTTAAACTAATGAGAAATAGGTTAGCGTTTGCCACAGAGCCCCCGACTTTCGGGAACGGATCACTGACTCGTGCTTTTGTACGCGTGGTGCCTGTCTTCAGGGTTTATGGTCTAGTTGGGGTGACAAGACAAACAGCAAGACCCGAACTCTTGCATAAGGAACATAAGAAATAACACAAGATGGTATGTAGTCAAATTAGGTGCTGGGGCGTGCAGTGTGGAATTAGAACAAGCAGAATGGCTGTGGGGAAGAGGAGCCCAGAGCAATTGCACGGAGGGGACAAGACCTGATGGGGCCGTTGAGAACGTCATGCCCGGGTAGGATGCCGATCAGCTGTTTGCATTTCAGGCTTTAGAAAGTTTCTCCCAAGGGCATTCGTTAAATACCTGTAACGCACCAGGTGCTGGTTAAGTATAAAGTGACAAGCAAAGAAACAAAACACTGTCTGATGCCTACCCCGAACCTTTTTAAATCTAAGAGGAATAAGAAGACATGTACATTTAAACAAAACAAAGCAAAATTCACACCCACAACATAATTCCAAGTAGGAAAGTTAAAATGTGCTAAAAGAGAGGGGCTGCTAGATAAAGCACTGCTCAGAAGAGGGGAGATCATGCGTGTATCTGAGAGGTTGCCATGGCTTTGGCTTGGATAGTTGTGTTAGCTGAGACGGTCTTAAGGAAAGAGCTTGACTAGGGCTGCACATGTTAGTAACCGCCTGTCCTGCAGAGCTCGTCAGAATGAATGCCACTGGCCAGGAGAGCTGGTGTAGGGTTCTGGAGCCCTCTGCCCTGCCAGGCACAAACGCTCTGCTTGCCGGATTCGAGGGAGGAGCCAGGGGCCTGAGGAAGGTGCCCTGGGTAGTGGGGGCGTTTGGGAAACACAGGACGATGACTATTTATCAACCAATGAAGAAGTATGTTAACATTTAATGATCAGTATGGACTTACCACACTGAGTAGCTAAAGCTCAGCCTAAATGAGACTCCTTGGGGTGGGTAAGCCAATGAAACCAGTGGTGCAGGCTATCCGTCCTTCCTTAACCCATCCCATAAAATGTATTTTGTCCCATAACACACGTCATGTTTTCCTCTGAGGTTGTTCGGCTTCGCTTAACCTGAAGGTCTAACCTTGGGCCCGAGTTGCCCGCATAGAAATCTGTTCCCTTTTCCATCCACTCTGCGCACTCTGGACCCTCTCATCCAGGTGCCTCCACCACCCTGCCCCTGGCCAGACCCGTGGACTTCCCCTGCACCCAGTGAATAGAAGGTCTGTGCCTCGCGGAGCAGAGGGCTCCAGAGCCCTGGCCAGTCTTTCTGCTGGCGGAGCACATCCTGACGCGTGGGGATTCTAAACACCTGGTCCTCATGCCTTCCCGTAAGAACCAGCCAGTCAGACTGTGCCTCCCCAAAGTCTTGGTTTTGGATTAGGTGTCTTAGTATTAGAATTGTTTTCATCAAAACAATAATCAAGCACCTTTAAAATTTTTGTGAGCATGCACTCTATGTATCAGTTCAGTTCCAAAGAGAACCAAAGGAAAACAAACACCAACAATCCTCATGAACAAAGGAATGAACAAAACAGTCGGAAGTGGTCTGCTTGATGGTTTTAACAATAAATTCACTGGGAAGGGTCATCATGTGCCTGAAATTCGCTGTCTCTCAGAAGACAAATGGTGTTCTATCTGTGCGCATACAGGCATGCGTTGGGGGTGGAGAGCGAGAGAGAGAGCGAGAGAGGCGTCTGTGCCACTCTGTAGGCCACTCTGTAGTTTGGGGTTGTTTCATAAGGTTCTTAAAACTGGCTTGAACTATCATACACACGGTGCCCTGTGAAGCAGTTTTTTGGCCAAGCATGGAGAATCCCTAATTATAGTTTTGAAGTACAATTTAAGGATCTGAAGGTTAACATTCCTGTCTTAAGCTTCAGAAAACTCATCTCCATCTATGGAAGGATATTTGTACTTCCCAAAGGGGCCTGGGGGGCAAAAAGCAAGTCAGATTTTTCTACATTTCAGTCCACGGCCTCCTGAAAGGTCACTCATGCATTTCTTTAAGACAGCAATTTCCTTGCTTTCTCAAGCGCCAAGACCCATCCCCTCCCACAGTCAAATTCTCATCTCAAATCAGAAAGGTTTAAAATCCAGCTATTTAAAGTGCTACATAGTCTTAAAAATGTGTGTCTGGTTGTGTGCTGTATAAGCAGCTCATATCAGAAATGCAGCAAGTCAAGCTATGTAACATTTAGTAACATGCTGGAGAGGAGACAGGGAGAAAGGAGAGAGAAAAAGGGGAGAGAGAGAAAAGGAGAGAGAGAGAGAGAGAGAGAGAGAGAGGCGCTGATATCCTTTTCTCCAGGAGAGGCTTGCATTGTACTTTTAACCCATTTCTAAAAATGGCAAATGCAAAGTAAGAAAAGTTTATCTGTTGCAGGAAGAGAGGGAAGGCAGGGAGAGGAGTCTAATCTCCAGTGTGGTGTGATTTTATTTTCGTCTGACTGCTTCTGCAACAGAGCATCTGGGGGCTAGTGCAGAGTTGGGGTCTGCCTATGTTTCAACAGCTTTGTTAGGGTTATGGTTAGAGATTTATTTCACCAGGACCATGATGGAAAATATAAATTCTTTACAAAGTTGGGAGTTGAGAATGGGGTAGGATGAAGTGGTGATATACGAGGTGTGATCAAATAATACTGTGGATGTTTAAATAAAAAAAAACTTATTACAGTAAAAGACACATTGCCATCAACCCCCTCAAAATAACCCCCCCCCCACACACACACACACTTCGAACTCGCTTATCCCATCGTTCTTGCCACTTTCTGAAGCAGTTCTGGAAGTCCTCTTTCGTGAGTGTCTTTAGTTGTGCTGTCCTGGCTGCCTCAATGTCCTGAATCATTTTGACTTTGGGGAAGAGCCAGAAGTCACATGGTGCCAGATCCAGTGAATAAGGTGGATGAGGACACACCGTAATATTTTCATTTGACAGAAATTGCCGTACCAGAAGCGATGTGTGATATGGAGCATTGTCATGATGGAGGATGATTTATGACACACTTTAAAACACACCTTCTCTCAACCATAGCTCACACCCAACTGACTGCACTGAACAAGTTGAAACTTGTCACACACTGTTACTAAGGTTTGACGCGTCGCTTCCCATATTGAAGATCCCTGCCTTTCTGTTGGATGGCACTCGGCTGTAGTGTTCACTGTATTTTGTGATCACAATGGAAAGGCTCCATGTCACACATCACTTCTGGTACAGCAATTTCTGTCAAATAAAAACATAGTGTGTCCTCATCCACCTTATTCACTGGATTTGGCACCATGTGACTTCTGGCTCTTCCCCAAAGTCAAAATGATTCAGGACATCGAGGCAGCCACGACAGTGCAACCAAAGACACTCACAAAAGAGGACTTCCAGAATTGCTTCAGAAAGTGGCAAGAACAATGGGATAAGTGTGTTCAAAGTGAAGGGGAGTATTTTGATGGGGATTGATGGCAATGTGTCTTTTGCTGTAATAATTTTTATTTAAACATTCACAGTAGTTTTTGTTCACACCTCGTATGAAAAGTGTATCAAGTGGGATGGTGACAATAGTACTAATCACAACAGCTTTAGGATGTATGTCATCTTCCTTTGAGGGCATCCAGGTAGCTTGTCCTGTTTTCCTTTCCTCTGAGGAAACATGGGATTGGTGGTGGTACCTCCACTATGAAACCTGGGAATATGGTGGAGGGTTAGATGACGCCAGGTGAATTTCAACCCTGTCTTCATGGAGTTGACATTGACCTTTGATGCTAGTGTGTATGATCTCAAAGTCAGTAACAAGGCAAACATGATCAACTTTAGAATCCTAAGTTCCTAAGTTGGCAGCATCCCATTAATCAAATGAATAAGAGGAAAAAGCATTAAGGTAATATTTAATTTATTTATTCAACCATTCAACACAGAGTTCTTATCATGTGTTAGGTGCCCAGCACAGTGCTGGAGGCTATATTCGGGGAGATGGGGAGATGGAAGCCATGTTCAATGTCATCTCCTCCCCTCTAGTAACTCCTTTCCTTTGGAATCTATGCCATAGCGAAGGAAGTACACAAATGGGTAATGAGGACAAAGTGGGATTTTGTGTATCAGGATTGTAGAGTGATGGTAAGAGCTATCTTTTGAGGCACATTTTAGGAGAAAGGCCCGTAAAACTTTCAGAAGAGCCCTATTCTACAGTCTTTATTGGCCTGACTTTTCCATTTGTTTGTGGTCAAATGAAGGCTCTTTTGAAACCCAGGGGTCCAAGTGGGGGTTGGCACACAGGTGCACTCAGCTTCAGTAGTGAGAGCGGTAAATGAGGCAGGTCTTGCTGAATTAGGAGCCCTCCCAAGGCTGTCAGGTCAGGGCCAGACATAATAGTTTACAGGGCGCTACCACACCTGCTTGTACTTGTGGAAACCATGTTTTAGTAGCATAATTGGATTGGTCCGGATTGTGCCTGGCTGTGAAAACGTCAGGTGTTGTGAACTCGGGACCCCTCCAGTAGGGGTCTGGAGTGGCTCCTTTTGGTAGAGAAGGACTATGCCCAGGAACTTGAACTTCTGTACAGACGATACTAAAAGCAGATTTGATGGCTGTCATCGCTCTATTTTTGTGAAAATAGGAACCTCTGTGGAGTCTTGTTGAAATCCCGCAGCTGTGTGATCTCTGTAGCTTACTCAGTAGGACGCCACATGTCTCCTCCTCTCAAGAGTGAAAGTAAATGAATTCACACAGCGTTGGTCTGTGGGTCCGCTGGAGGTTGGAGTTTGGGGGCACGACCATCAGGGCTTGCTCTCAGGTCCCGGTCGTTCTACCCCTTCTTTCACTTACCATTCTCTCTGTGCTACTTTTAGTTTATTTGTGCAAGTATGGGGGGCCAGAGGCAGGAACTGGCATTTGGCTTAATGGCGAGGTAATCCAGAACAGTGGAAGAAACGAAGAAGTATTGTGTTCTGGGTTATCTGTTTTTCTGGGGGGATGGTGAGAGCAACAATGACTTTAGATTCCTAATTGTGCACTTCTTGCACAAATGTTAAAATTAGCAGCGGTTTGCAGTTTGCCTGCGCACACCAACCAGTGGTAGGGAGAGAACTCAAGGGTGAGTGTGGCACAAGGAAAGGAAGGAGTCTGTCGTCACTGCCAGCTTCACGCAAAGTATAGGTTCAAACTATCACACACGATCTGAGTGACACAGATTGTACTTAGAAGAAATTAGGCGGGCCTACATTTGAGGAAATCTCATTATGCTTATTTGTAAAAGAAGTTATTGCCAACAGAATTCTGGATTTTAATTTACCTGGTCTGCATATGACACACCTGTATATATGACAAGTCATTTTTTGAGACTAGAGGCCTGGATAAGGACTAGGATGTAGTTCTTAGAATGCAGAGCTTGGAAGTTTAGAGAGAGAGGTATTTTATCTGGGTCAGATATTATTACTGTTAATATCTTTGCCATTTACCCAGAATGCTATCTCTGTTATGTCTGAGTCAGTGGCCCCTCCCTCCCTCGCTCCTTCCCTCCCTCCCTCTTTTCTTCAGTGTGTTTATTATGCTCTGACTGTGTGTCCAGGATGACAGCAGATGCTGAGTTATGAGGGTGAACAGTTTGATGTGATTTCTGCCTTCCTGGAGCTCCAGCATCTGGTGAGAGAGACAGACAAAAGAAGCGTAACTGTTGGACACTGCGTTTTCTCCTCTGATGTCAGAACCCACCCAGAAACCCCTGTAAACGATTCCACTGCCTGTCCCTTGGCAATGTCTGCAAACTGCTCACTGGCTGTATTGTCACAGTCCAGGAGTGAGTATTCTGATAGTGCTCCGGCTGCCAGCTGTCACAGTTGGAAAGCCACCCTGAAGTGCTCATGCTGCCTGATCCGGCCCCTGATGCCCACAGACACCTGTGGGGCATCAGGGTCTCGTCAAGTATTTTCCAAGAGAGAAGTGGCCGATGAGGAGAAGGACCGGCACTCCCATTCTCTCCGAGCTGAGGACGTGGGGGGAGCGGGCAGCCTGGAGGGGCCCTGCTTCGGTCTGGAGTCGAGGTCGGCCTCACGCCAGTGACCCTCTCAGGGAAGGAAAATGCCGGCTGGATTTTGCGCTGCAGCTCTCTCTGATGCTGCTCGTTACATGGTCTTTAGATTAGTCACCACCTGTATCCAGGTGCCCTCCTCCTCACTGCCTCCAGCATGAGGCTTTCTGGGCAGGGTGATGTGACTCGTGCGGACTCCGGGCTGGGAGCAGCAGTGCGGGCTGGCTGGGGAGAGGGGCTGGGGTGAGGAGGAGGCTGCATTAGTGCCTGTTACACATGGACCTGAAGAGGGGAAGAAACGGAGCGGCTTTATTTTTAGGCTTTGCTAATTCTCACTCTTCTCCTAGTTCGCTGCTACCTGGCAACAGCTTATTGTCATGGCAACACCGATGTTAATGAGTGAAGCTCTCAGTGTGTCTGTTTTTCCCGGTGCTCTGTGAAAGACACTCTGAGTGGAGCTATCTCTCTGGCCATCAAAGGCTAAACATTAGACCTCCGCTTCTCCAAAGGCCTCCAGGCCCTATTGGCAAAGGAGAGGGATAGAGGCAGTGACACGGGATTTACAGTTTTGCTTACACATTCCTCACTTATTCTGTATTTACGGATGGGCCTGCTGGCTTCACATGCTGCCCATCCTCCCATCCGGCCTCCCCTTTTACATTTTTCAGTGGCAGCCATAGGCTGTTAAACAATAACCAGCTTTCTCATGTTCCGGGCACCTTGGGATTTGTGCAGGTTTTTATGGCACCTTTTCTGCAGTTGGTCAGCAGATCCCAGAATCCCAGCCCTGAAGAGAGGGGAGATTTGCTGGTGGTCTTGGAGGGAACTGGGGCTCACATCAGGAGTGAGAGCTTGCACCCCGGGCCCTCAGGCTGAGAATCAGTAATTGCAGCACACCTTCTTGTCTTGCTTTCTCTGACATCTGTTGCTAGAGGCTGCCATCCATGGCCTTACCATGACACGAGAGAGAGAGCGCGGGTGGAATCTGCTGCAGCTTTTGGTGCCTCAGTTTCTCTACCTCTAAAGTGGTGTGAATCTGAAATCCTGGCAGTCCTCAGTGCCCGTCTGCTGAGGGGTGGTCATGTGAAGCGCTCCAGACTCCTGTTCATCAGTTCTGTCACGTGGGCGCCTCCCTGGGCCTCTTGGTGCCTCAGTTTCCTCTCTTATAAATTAAGGATGATAACCAGATAAACCTGTATCAAGTGCTTAAAGCAGTGTCTGGCATAAATTAATGGTTCAATAATGTTAGTTATCATTCTGTCTGGTCATTATTTAATCGTCACACTAATCTTACGAGCTAAGTACTGTTATACTCTCAAATTACAAAGAAGGAAACTGAGGCATAGAGAAGTGGAGCAATTGCCCAGGGTCTCCAAAAGTGACATCTGGGCTGGAAGCCTAGGAAGGCCGGTCAGCCCAGGGATGTTTCTGGTCCCCACAGCTGGAGACCTGCTTCCTTCTCCTGGGGGCTTGGGGCTCATGAACATGTATGAGCACTTTGTACTCCTTGGATAGAAGGTGCTAGGTGAGCCAGTGTCACTATCATTACCAAGTGTCATCTCCAGGGAGGTGGCTCTTACTGCTACGGCTCATTTTGAGGTTGGCACTGCAAAGCCCTGTCACGAGTGGTGGAGTCAGGCTCTCTGAAGCCGCCTCTGCACGACCCGACTGCTCCTCGGGACACAAGGTCCCTGGCACTGCCTGTCCTTTGGGCGAAAAAGTCACCGCGTTTTTCCTCCCGCTTAGCACGTCCAAAGTTTTCAGTTCCTGGTAACTGCTTCACTTGTTTTTCTTAGAGTAGTAGTTATTTTAAGTAAATGATTCTATGTACTTTTTAAAAAGTAACACATTCATGTGGTACAAAATAAAAAATACACAAAAGGGCATATGGGGAAAATTCTCCCTCTTTCCTTGCCGCAGCCTCCTAACACTTCTCCCTGCGAGGAGACCTATACATTAGCGAACATACACATATTGGTTGATTTTTTTCCCTCCCCTGATGGGAACACTTACACATTCTGTCCTGCATATATACAGAAGGTGCCAAAAATGTATACACATTTTAATAAAGGAAAAAGCTATTAAAATTGTGATACTCAATATATACCAAGACCAAAAGATGAATACAAGTCACGTGTGACTTCTGCAATTACAAAAGGTGCTCAAAGTGGTTACCATCAGCGTCCAGACACTTCTGATTACGGCGAATTACTGCTTGAGCAACGCTAACCAAAGTGTCTACTTGTATACATTTTGTGGCACCCCCAGTATATATTTTCACTTATCTGTATTTGGGAAACTTCTCCATATCAGTACATGATCAACGAGAGTGGCCTCAATCATTTTCAACAGACAACTCGAAAGTTTTATTGAGTTTTTATTCCAGGTAAATACTTCTGTGAATAATTAAGTTAATAGAAATAGTGATCTGTTACTGAGTATCACCAGGATAATAGCACCAGGATTATTTTTAATCCCTAAACCAGTGTTTTATCACCCATTTAAAAGCTGAAATCCGAAGTCAGAGCTGCAAATGTCACTGAGCTGCGGCTGAACCTAAGCCTGTGTGTGTTCAAATCTCTGCGCCATTTCAGTCATGCCCTGCTCCTTCTCATGGAAATGCACTGGGAAATGGGTCGTAGCCACAGGCAGGGGCTGCAGGAGTCAGCGCCCTAGGCATGATCATAACATTTTTAGTTTCGATGGCCTTCCCGCACCTGGCGCTCCTCTTCTCTGCCCTCGCTTCCCTGCAGGCCCAGTGTAGTCACAGGCAGACACTGTGTTTCCAAACGTATCTAATTGGTGTGTGAGGTTCGTTTGAACTCCATCTCTTCTCTTCTATGCTTCTGTTTCCCTGCCTATAAAATGTGCAGAACTGTCTCACCCCTGCCCAAAGGAGGTGCTGAAGAAGAGACAAAAACAAAGTTCAGTGTCTCACAGCTGTGTCTCCCCACCCCTCTGTCTCCCTCTGATGTGGCAAAGAGGCCCCCTCTGGGTCTGGACTTGAGCACCCTGTAGGTGGGAAATCAGGAGGGAGGTGGCGTAAAAACGGGGGGCAATTGGGGAGCGCGTAATTGCTGATAAGTAGGTGCTCACCCAGGATTTGCTACAGGAGCTGAAGAGACAAATCCAGCTGTGACTGCATATTTTGGGTTCCCTGTTCAGAGAATGTCAGAGACAGGCCCGTCTGAGTTGCCTGCTTTAGCTTTAATCTTCTGCTATTTGTAGGTGTTCTGTTGCATTATTCAGGGCTTCGGTCTTCATTTTTCTCTATCCTCCACACTTCCTCTCCCTTCCCTTTGCATGAGCTTGCCCATTTGTCAAGTCTCTGTCGTGGTGCCCGGTGCCCTTTAACCTGATTGATCACGGCTGTGCTGTGGGGCCAGCATGTCTGCGAACTGGCTTGCTCACCCCAGCCACACTCACGTCCTGTTCCTGGGCCGGACGCCTGCTCCCCTCCTCCTCGGTCTGGCTACATTGTACTCACCCACCTCTCCTTCTGTGGGGCCACCCCACAGTCTGCCTTCTCTCTGCAGCTGCCCTGACTCCCTAACTCACGTACATTCTCTCCTCTGAACTCCTGCGTGGCTCTCGTCCCCAGCACTGTCTGACACTATTACATGAGCACCGCACATGGACAGAGAGCCAGCCCCTGGGAACAGAGCTGACCTGCCTGTTAGAATCCGGACATGTCCCAGCCCCTTAGATGCAGGGCCCAGAGCAGGCGTGGCAGACAGGAGGGTCTATTATCAGGTCCCAAATGGGCCCCTCCTTGGGAGCGTGGAGCTGCCGCTGTGGCTGTGGCGTGAGTGGCTGCCAATATCCTGTTTGGAGGGCTCTCCCCAAAGAGGCAGAAGAGCTGGTGAGGTGAAGGGCCCTGGAGCCCCAGGTCTGTGCACTGGGAGAGGAGGGTCCTCTGGGGAGCAGCAGGGAGAGGACCTGTGTCCCAGGATGTGTTCTGCTGCTGCCACGATCTCGATCTCATCTACCTTTGGTGGTGAAGTTGCTACAAAGAGTAAATTTAGGACTCGTCCTTCTGGTGGATCCCCCCTGCTCCCCTTTTATTGACACCCTCTTGTTCAGAACTCTATACTCAGGGAGCACAGCAGCTGGAGATGCATTGCAGGGTGTTGGTTACGGGCGGAGTGATCAAATGCAGAACCAGACAAAGCCACACTCAGTGTCCCCAGCACAAACCTAATGAAGCCCCGGTGTCTTGGCTGAGAGTGACCTAGGCGAGGGCCTGGGGTGTTTCAGGGCTGCAGGAGAGTGAGGGTGACGCAGGCCCCCATCCTCTCTAGCAAGCCCAGGCCCTGTGCCTCTTCAGTAGCCTGCTGACACCTGGGGGGGGGGGGGCCTGCGACCACACCTCCAGGCCCTGTTCCTGTCCCTGCTGCCTTAAAATTCGTTTATAATTACCTAACGGACTGGGAAGGCCTAGAAATACTTCCCCACCTGCTTACTCAGATCAGCTTCCTCCCAAGACAGAAGCAGGGTCTGTCGCACAATTGGACTTGGACGGGATGCTGTGGAGGGGAGGTTTCTCAGCTGAAGTGTAATCAGCCAAACAGCTAGAGCCGTGACTGGCGATCAAACCCTTTCACTTTTGATGAGAGAAAAGGAGAGAGATTTTGTAAATACAGAGAAGGGCCTCCCAAAGAAGAGTTTTTTAGCAGCAATTCTCACTCTTGCAGAAAAATCTGTGGGCGGGGGCAGCTTTTAAAAAATATCCAATTCTTCTGCCTCAACCCAGAGACTGAGATTCAGCAGTCTTCAGTGGGGCCTGGATATCAGTATTTTTTAAAAGCACCCGTAAGTGGTTCTAATGCACAGCCAGGATTGAAAACCACTGGTTCAAAGGTGTTTAACGGCAGAAGGCAAAATGGACAGGCCCCAGCATAGCATTTGTTCTGTTTCCCAGGCTGGAACTAACAAAAGACATACCCTGATTTTAATCTACAGTGACACATTCTGAAACTACAGGATTTAAGACGTTTAGATGCTTTACATAAAACGGTCACAGCAGCATTATTCACAGTAGCCAGAACTGGAAGCAACCCACCGTCCATAGACAGTTGAGGATAAACAAAATGTGCTCTATGAGTACAGTGGAATATTATTCAACCTTAGAAAGGAAAGAGACTCTGTCACCTGCCACCACACGGAAGAACCCTGAGCACGTTATAGTAGGTGGATAATCCCAGACACAAAAGGACAAATACGGTCTGACTCCACTTATATGAAGTGCCCAGAAGAGGCAAATTCATAGAGACACGAAGTAGAATGTGGTTTCCAGGGGCTGAGGGGAAGGAATTGGGCAGTCAGAGTTTAATGGGGGCACAGTTTCATTTTTGGAAGATGAATGTGTCTGGAGACGGTGGTGGTGCTGGCTGCACAGCAGCGTGAATGTGCTTCATGCCTCTGACTGTACATTTAGAAATGGTTAAGCTGGCACATTTTACAGTATGTTATGTATATTTTACAATTAAAAATTTAATTTTAGATTAATAAGTATCATCTGTTTATTTTAATATTTTGGAAAAACAGAAATTTAAGAAAAAGAAAATTGAAAATCACTTGGTATTTAGATGTGTTCTTTTATCTGCATGTGTGTAAACACACACACACACACACACACACACACTCACACACACACACACACTGGGGCCCTTACTTTCTATACGACTTTGCAATCTGGGTTTTCATTTGGACTCGCTTTGGTTTAATACTCGTTTCTTAGCGATGGCTCCATTTCAGGGGTCTAGGGGGAGCGGTGTGTTAGCTCGGCAGCACAGTAGCGTCAGGTGTGGAGCCGAAAACAAACTGAGTGCATTCAGGAGCTGTGACCTAGGCCTGGTGTTGAGCTGAAATTTCCCTGTTTCAGGGTTGTTTTGGAAATGAAAGATAAGAGATTCCACATAGCCGCTTGGGCCCCCAGGAAATGGTCATCATTAGCCTCCGCTGATATCTTAATGTACTTGGTAGAGGCACCTGCTCTTTATTTGTTGCCCTTGTCTAAACATGCGAGATGTAGGAAATCACTGACTGCTGCCCATGCTGGGACCGTGGGAGCACCACTGTCCTTTCTAGGTCTCAGGTGCTGCATCGATGAAGTGAGCACCTTGGGTTTTCAGGTGTCAAGTTCCCCTACCCCACCTGCTCCGACAGTCTTTGCTTCCCCGTCTCCTCTCAGCACCTGGGATGATGCACAGTCCTCAGTGCAGGAACGTTCACCGACAGAGTCCCAGCCTGCTCGGCTTTCCCTCTGTCCTGTTAGGCTCCACGTCAGCAACTGCGTCCTGGATAGGAACCATCCCCTCTGTAGAGGGCAAACTGCTCCATGCAAACTCCTTCGCCTTTTCTCAGGAAGTTGTTTCCAGGGTGCAGTATCGTGTATGCAAGGTGCTTGGGGAGGTTCTGCTGGGAGGAGAGGAGTAGCTCCCTAAAGACTGTGCATAGGGCAAAGGACCTAACTGCCCCTTTGTGACGCCTGAGCTGCTTGTACTGGGACAGAGGGGACAGGGGGACTATCACGAGCGTGGGAAGAAGTTCTAAGTCCGGCTGAGAGCTGAGCAGGTCCTTCTGCTGCCAAATGGAGGGTCTCCGTATGGCGATGCTGAGAGGAAAAATTGAGTTAGACTGGCTTGTTCCAAATAAAACGCTGTATTTAATTTCATTCTGGGAAACATTTGATGTCTCTGCAATACGTGAAGTATCTTTCCGAAGATCTGTTTTGTTAGAACAATAGACAAACATGGGAGCGGGGGAGGTGTCCCCCTGTCAGCTGTAGGTTGCACACAGGAATCCAGTCACTGCCGTCTGGTTTTCAGTGCTCTGGTCGCTGCTGACCGTGGGCTGATGAGCCAGAGCCTAGCAGCCTGAACATTGCTGTGTGAGCTGTGTCTCAATATTTCAGTCTAGGAAGTGCCTTTCCAGTAAAACAAGACATGTGGCACTAGAGGGAAGAAGTCCGTTTTTAAATTTGTGATATGCATTTGTGTGCTTGACACGAGGGAGAAAGGGTGGAGTCTACACCTGTGCCGAATTCAAATGATCCAGCAAATATGTGTCTGACTATTTGTGCTAAAACATCGGCCTGGTGGAGTCTCATTTCCAGAATTGCTGTGCCCTGGGTGGCCGTCATCAGCACGGTGGCTGTCGGACGCCCCCCCTCACAAGGGGCCACTCTGTGCCTGGGGGGCCACGTGCAGATCTGGGGGAGGAGCCTGCCGTCTGCTTGTCTTCTCACATTGTCTCTGTCCCTAAGGTCTCCATGCACTTCTGTCCTGACTCTACTGTTACTTTTTGGTGTGATGTTAGCAAAAGCTCTTCTGCCCTCATTTTATCCCCCATTCAGAGGGCCTCGCTGAAGCGGTCAGCAAACAGCTCAGGAAGCCCCTTTCTTATGGGTGACCTGGCCAACTAGAAACCAAGCAGTATTTTGTTGTTGTTGTTCATTTGTTAAAACAAAATACAGGTCCAGGAATTTTTGAGAATCCTGCTGCTCTCTTGGGTTGTAAATAGAAATGGTCCAACACATCTTGTGTCCAGCATTTTCTGTCAGACTTCCAGAAGGACACCTCCAGCCTTCTTCCCCCAGATTGGCTTGGCTTTTTCTCTTACGATGATGCAGATTAGAGAGAGAAACTAATCTTTTAAAAGTACTGTGAAAATTTCTTTATGGTTCACCTGAAACCCTGGGAACATTTTCTTTCACACAGACCATGGGTTTTATTATATCTGAAAAGGATTTTCAGAGGCGCCATCTCAGGCAGGGCCCTGGGACAGTGGGGAAATGCAAGCTGTTTGGCCTGCAATCCAGGGACAGGGGGACCCAGGGGAGTGCTGTCCTTGAGCGTATCCTACACTGGAGAAGCTCTGCACCTGTCACAGACAGGAGACTCATCCTGGGAAAGCGGTTCTCAACTGCAGAAAGGATTTCCTTCTCTTCAGAGGCTGAGAAAAAGGGTTCTTTGCTTTTTGCATCCAGAACCAGCATGAGACGGTGGCAATGGTGAGGGACTGGCAATCTGGGCACCCCACTTCTCAAACCAACTGCTTTGTGCACGACCTTGGCCATGGTGCAGGGAGCACACATTTGGAGTTAGTTTGTGCTGTGGTCTTGATGGAATTCACTTGTTCTGTGCGTTGGTTTCCTGATCTGTAGGCATGGGGATACAGTGCCTCCGAGAGTCCCAGAGGTTTCTATGTGGTTATGCAGGTCAGATGCCAGGTAGCATGCTGGTTCTCTGGTAAGGGCCCAGAAGTAGGTGACTGGTGCCAGCAACGCCTGTGCCCGCGCAGCAGTGGGGATGTCCTGACATGGCTGAGAGCCACACGCTTATCCACTGCGCTCACTGTAATCCAGAGGTCTGACACGCGCGTCTTTTTTATATCTTTGTTCTTATTAATACACTGGGTCTTGAAATCCTGAAAAACAGCTGTAATGTCCTGTCCATGTTTTTTTTTTTTTTTTTTTTTTTTTTAAACTGACAGTTTAAACAACTCTAATATAAAAACGCCAAAGAAGATACTCTCAGGTGTTTTCCTATAGGTTGTAATTTCTGGTGATAAAATTTTCTTTTCTTTCTGAGGCGACTTTCTAAAGGATGCAGCTTTTTGTTTTCCAGTGCAAAAGGATCTATGTCTGATTCCTGGTTAGATTCTCCTAGACCGGTCTCATGCAGACGAGGCGTCACAGCCTGAGCCTTGGGGTGTATAGTTACCTACCAGTCTTGACTTGGTGTTTTTTGGGTGATTCTTGTTTTTTCCCTTGTTTCTGGAAGGCAGCAAGTGACATGTTGTATATTAGGTTTAGCTCTACTGTTATGCTTAGTAAGGGCAGCACTAAAATTACTCTTTCCTGTGCATTCACTTAGCAAGTATTTACTGAGCACATACTATGTGCCAGGCTCTCTGACAGGCACATGTGGTATAGCGGTGAGCAGGAGTTTGCATTCCCTGTGCATGTGAGGGGAGGGAAGAGACAAAATTAGAAGTAAGCAAATCCATAAGCGAGAGATCTTCATATTATTGCAGGTGCTGTGAAAAAGGGGTTCGGAGAAGCAAAGCACAGTAATGGGATAGTATGACGATGGGGAGGGAGATACTTTAAGTTGGTGGCCAGAGAACACCCTCTGGGACCTGGAGGACAAGAAGTGCTAGGCTGGCAAAGAAAGAGATGATGAGCATCCTGGGAGAGAGAAAAAGTACAAAGTCCCTGAGGCAGGCCAAGCGTGGTGTGTGCCAGACACAGAAGAACAAGGCTGGCACGCAGTGAGTGACAGGTGAGCAGGTCGGAGGGGCGGGAAGGGGCTAGATTGTGACTGGTGGGGAGGGTGACGTGTATTGTAGTTTGGAATCATTCTGTCTGTGGATTAGAAAATGGACTTGGGATGGGGTGGGAGACAAGTTGGGGGGCTAGTCAGATAGGGGGTTGGAGGCTGGGACCAGGTACCAGCAGTGGAGGGAAGATGAATGGACATGATTTGCCCATTGGGATAAATGGGATATGCTTTGGAGGCAGAGTTGCAGGGGCTCGCCGAGCTGCAGGATATAGTGAATGCCTCACTTAAGGGGGGAATTTGGGAATATGTTCAAAAGCCTTAAAAATGTTCACTCCTTTTGGCCCAAGAATTTATTCTGCAGGATTTTATCCTATGGAAATGACCAGAAATACACACAAGGACAAGCATTTCATTGTAGTGTTATTCATAATAGAGTCAAATTTGAAATAACTTCTCTCCCCTATTCTTCAATCTCTATGGGACTGGTTGAATAAGTTAGAAGATACCCGCATGATGGAACGAACACCAGGCAGCCACTCAAGTGATAATGTGGAAGAATATTTAATGTCACAGGAAGATGTTGAACTGGATAGCTAAATGGAACGATATATTATAGAATGTTATCTGTAATATGATCCCCATTTTATAAAACATAAACTCTATAGTTCATATAGGTAGAGATAGGATATACTATATCCTGGGAGGTCTAATAGTATGTACATTAGAGTGTTAACAAGCCACTTCAGGGAGTGAAATTACAAATTATTTCATTCTCTGAATATTTATGATTCTTCCATATTTTCTATGATAAACATTTTGAAATCAAAAGTAAAAAATGTGTTATCTGTAAAACCTAGTGATAGGTGGTCTTACCATGCCTGAGTATAAATCAGAATAGTGAATAAATCGGTGAGCTAATGGCCCTGCTGAATACCCCATCATACATTGGGAAGCATTTGTACTTAGAAAGTTTTACTGAAAAAGCATTGGATTTGAGTCAGAAAAATTGGAGCTGGACCCCTAGCTCTGCCACTTACTGCTTTTGGACCTTGGACACTACACTTAGCCTCCAGCACACAGACCACTGGCTTCTTCAGTTTGCAAATGGAATGGATGAATGATGGTAATGAAAATGGTAATAATGATTTCCTGGAGTTGTTGTGAGGACTAAGTGATAGGAAATGAGAAAACACTTTGTGGGAAGAAAAACACAGTGTAAATATTAATATTCCAGGGCCCAAGTCTTCACACACAGATTCAACTCCAGGGCCCAGATCTGCACTTCCCAGATATATTTTGGGGTGATGTATTGTGGTGCACATCTCAAGGGCCATACTTTGACTAAGGATTAGGTCAGCTTGCCTCTGATCCTGTGCCCCCCAAAAAGCGAGCAATTTGGATTTAAGGTACAGTTAGCTGGTCCTGAGTGGCAGGCAGCTCTCAAATGAGGAGTGGTTTCTCATTCACTGGGAAGCTGTAAAGGAAATGCCGTCTCAGCAGCAACCACACCTGGAGCCCTTTTGATATATCTCTCAGCTGCTCTGTTGCATAAACCTATTGGAAATAAACCTGCAAAGGAGTTGAGCAGAGGGCGGTACCAGTCAGAATAAAGATGAGAAATGTACTGCCTCTCTTTAAAGGAGACATTTGCTTTTTCATGGAGCTGGACACTGGGAGCTGAAATGTCCTGGTCCTTATCTGTTGGAACGGAGATGCACAGAAACACTGACGAACAGATAACAGGCACTTGATTTTTAGTTTCTCGGATTGTTCAAGGCCAGGGACACCCTGCTGGGCTCCAGGAGACTCGCAGCGCAGTGAATGGCGTTGTCCACATTAGGATGCCTTAGTGGAGAGTTGCCCTCCAGAGAGGAGCTGGGCAGAGAACCAGTCCAGAGCTACAGCATACGGGTTTGAACCCTGTTTTCAGCTGGTGATTTCTGGGGAAAGGAGATGAAGCAGCGAAGCCTGACCAGTTTCTCAGTGTTACTTCTTCAGGGACTCCCAGCCTCACTGGGGGGTGGGAAATACCGCACACCCGTTACCCACAGGGATAACGCCTACTAGAACTGCCCTGTTAGAAAGGACGCTGGTACCCAGTAGTGCCTCTGGCCCCCAGAGGAGAACCCTAACCTTGCCGCTTTGAACAAGCACCCTGGGAGCTACTCATTCGACGTGCCCACGTGCAGTTCCTTTAGAGCTGGCACTCGTCATCCTCCCTGTGCAGGTACTACTGGCACCCTTGAGAAGGCACACCGGAGGAGGATGAGCACAGGAACAGCACTGCCAAATGCCCGATGTACATCCTCGCATTTTATCTTCGCAGCGGCCCTTCCACAGAGAAGGAAATCGAGGTTACGTAACTTGCCCAGTGTCACAAAGCTAGTAAGTTACTAACCTGGGTTTGAACCCGGGTCTCTCTGACTCTGAGGTTCATGCTAGGAACTCTTCCGTTGTCCTGCCTCTTACTGAGTTGTTTTCCTAGCACTAGTGATGGCTTTGAATTTGAGTCTATACTGCATATATTAACAGGCCTGTTCTGTACCAGGGGCTGCTCAGGTAGAAAAATGAATAATTGTGGTTCCATCCCTTAAGAAACTTACATATTATTTTAAGAATGTAAATTCTACAGCAAGAACTTGATAAATAACTGTTGAATAAATAGTAATATGTAAGTCCATTCTAGGTAGGTTGGTTTACAGATGTCCGTCATCCCAGTCGGGGGACGATGCATCTCATAAAAGATGGACACAGAAAATCCTTTGGGGGTTTAAAGGAGAGAGAGAATACTTCTGTTTGGAGAAATCAGGAAAAAAGCAGGTTGAATGTACTTTCTGAGATGGGCCTAAAGAATGGCAGGGCATTTGACAGTTCAGGATGGTGAGGATTAGTTCCCAGCTAAGAGTACTTTTTCTCTTATAAACCGAACTTGCTGCCTGCTGCTTGATTCTTGCAACTGACCCTGTGCCCTTGGTTTATTTCTCTTTGTAATTCCACGTCTCAATGATGTTCACAACTGAGAACTCAGAAATGGAGTTTTTATTATAATAAACATGGTGGGTCTTAAGAGACCTATATGGAAAATTATGATTTCTAATCTCAATATCACCTGTATATAACTGGATCACACTTCTTTATCTGTATTCTAGAACTCTCTCCTGCACTTCTAATCCACCTGGCCGAGCATCTAAACTTGGTTATCCAAGCATTTCTCTTAGACTTCAGTTTAAAACAGAATATATTACTTCCCCATTCTCCCTTCGACTTGAGCTCCCAATAACCCAACCACCTGGTACGCTTCACACCTTGTAGGGGTAACAAGGATGGTCAGTTGCACTGTATTTTTTCAAGGGTGGCTGATGAGTCTAGAGTCCTGTGTTAAAAGGTGACTTTGAAGATTAAGATCTTTTAGAGGCTCACTTTGGGATCTTGGGCAGTAGCATAAGTTGCCATCAATTTCCTGATCAAGCAAAGGCCACTTGGCTTCTTTTGTATAAGCAAACAGATCAGTGTTGGAGATAATGAAATTGTAAAGCACCTTGGGGTCCAAAGCTGGGAGGTTCCCTGTAAACACCACTGTGCTGTTGCGGTGTTGTCAGGAGGGGATGATAACCTCGGATTTGCTTACAAAGGGGTTTTAGTTGAAAGAGACAATATGTACCTGAGCCAACTATTAGGACTATTTTTTTTCCCCAGAAGAATTTATAAAGTGCTTTTTTGTCACACCCAGAATTTGCAAGACCAGAGAACTTGGATGCTTAAGGGGTGTCTTTTTAAAATGAGTGACTAAACAATAACACTTTAAATTGCAGAATGCGATGATTGTCAAGCCTCCATTTCTGCTTCTCTTTCTGTTCTCCCACAAGTCAGTTCACCTCTCTGCTTTTTTGTTTCTCCATCTGTGAGACGTTGCTCACTTTGCCGGTACTTCTTCAATATGAGTAGAGAGTGTGTGGAAGCCTCTCAGCTGCAACATCATTCCAAAGCATTTATTCAGCTCCTACGTGGTGTTGCACACACAAATGTAAAGACTGGATCCCTACTTTGCTTTGAGATTGTATTCTAATGTCTTCTTAAACAGGAACTAGGCAGCTAAGGAGAGCAACAACTCAAATGTTATCTTTGAGTTATGTGGTACAAATAACAGTGCAGAAATAAGAAGAACTGATATGGAAAGGAATCCAGTTATTAAATGGAGCTCGCATCAAAAATATGTAGATAGGGCAGCCCGTTAGCCCAGTTGGTTAGAGCACGGTGCTCTTAACAACCAGGTTGCCAGTTCGATCCCCACATGGGTCACTGTGAGCTGCGCCCTCCACAACTAGATTGAAAACAACAACTTGGAGCTGATGGGTCCTGGAAAAACACACTTAAATAAATAAAAGTTTAAAAACAATTACCTCTATTGAGAATAAAAGGAAAATAATCGGAAAAAAAACCACAAAAAGTGCAAAAAAAATAAAAATAAAAGTGTAGATAAAACGATTGGGAAGTTCTCGCCTATCTGGACCTAAGTCCTACAGGAACATTGTTTTCTGTAATGAAGTCACCAAACGTTGCCCACAGGGACCCAAGCGAGGAGACCACAGTAGGGACAGGGAGGAGGGAAAGTCCTCTGGAGAGTTGTGCTTGGGATTCTGGTGTTTAGATTTCTGTGACTGTCTGTTGTCTCCCAATGCAACTAAGGCTCAGACATTAAGACTCGAGACCTCGAAAGAAGGAAAGCCTGTGCTTTCGAGAGGGTGCTCTGGGGCAGTCGGCAAGTGCCATTTCATTTTCTGAGCGTTGCAGTCATGCATTACGGGCCTTGATGAGGATGAGCATGAGATGCTAAAAGCAAGCTGGACATGGATGAAGCCCTGCAGAGCAAGGCATCCATACAGAATCCCTCCCTGGTTCATCTGTGTGTGAATCATCTGAGGAACTTCCACAGGTCTGTATACATCTGATTTCCTCATCAGTTAGACGCTTTGAAAGGTTAGCCCTGGAGAGAAGAATGTCATTTGCTTCCGCAGTGCTAGGAGAAGGAAGTGATGATATCTACATTACTTACTAAATTATTCCCTGCTTTTCAGAGAAGCCAAACCTCCCAGGTATCTGTGTGTGTGTGTGTGTGTGTGTGTGTGTGTGTGTGTGTGTGCATATGTACGCGCGCACACACACTCACACACACAGTTTTCTTCTTAGAGGGGTCGTAAAACCTGCCAGGAAATTAATTAAGTTAGTTATTATTAGTGCTTTTCTTCATAGCTTATAGCATCCTTTTGCCGGTGTGATCGCATTTGACCAAAAACTAGCTCTCAAGGTAAGCGAGACTTTTATTGATGACCACCACTGTACGCGAGAGGAAACTGAGCCTCAGAGGCTGAGTAACTCGGCCAGGGTCATTTAGATTTTACAACCAGCGTGAACTGAGGGTGGAGACCAGGCATTGAACTCTACATTTACTGCCACACTGCCTTTTCCTCTAGAAGATCATCAGCATTAAAGCCACCTGTGCGTAAAGACTCTTGTCAAGGACAAGTTTCCCATACAAAGATTTCAAGCCCCATCTAGATATCTGGATTTCCTCTCAATAGCTCATGTTTTTAAATGATGATTATTTGTCACCATAGCACACAGTATGGTTAAAACCCGAGTTGCCGCTTTTAATAATTATGTAGTGTCATTGTTTCCTGCAAGGAGACTCCAAATGGAAGCTAGCAAGCCTGGAGCTCGTCCTTCATTGCACTTGGGTCTTCAGCAGCTATTAAATTCGTGGAGCTTGACTTCCATCTTCATCTAGTTTTCAGTCTCTCTCCCTGTTGTTTTTCAGGAAGGGTTTCAAGTATTCTATTGGCATTAGGAGGGCTGTTGAAAAATGGCCTATCGTAGTGCAAATTCTTTTCTTTTCTTTTTCTTTTTTTAAAATTTATTGGGGTAACAATTGTTAGTAAAATTACATAGATTCCAGGTGTACAATTCTGTATTACATCATCTATAAATCCCATTGTGTGTTCACCACCCAGAGTCAGTTCTCCTTCCATCACCATATATTCGATCCCCTTTACCCTCATCTCCCACCCCCCACCCCCTTACCCTCTGGTAACCACTAAACTATTGTCTGTGTCTATGAGTTTCTGTTTCTCATTTTTTTGTCTTGTTCTTTTGTTGTTTTTGTTTTATATACCACATATCAGTGAAATCGTATGGTTCTCTGCTTTTTCTGTCTGACTTATTTAGCTCAGCATTACACTCTCAAGATCCATCCATGTTGTCACAAATGTTCCTATATCATCTTTTCTTACCGCCGAATAGTATTCCATTGTGTATATATACCACAACTTCTTTATCCATTCATCTATCGAAGGACATTTTGGTTGTTTCCATGTCTTGGCCACCGTAAACAAAGCTGCAATGAACATTGGAGCACACGTGTTTTATGGATAAATGTTTTCAGATTTTTTGGGTAGATACCCAGGAGAGGGATTGCTGGGTCATATGGTAATTCTATTCGTAATTTTTTGAGAAACCTCCACACTGCCTTCCATAATGGCTGCACCAGTCTGCATTCCCACCAACAGTGTATGTGGGTTCCTTTTTCTCCACAGCCTCTCCAACATTTGTTACTATTTGTCTTGTCGATGATAGCCATTCTGACTGGTGTGAGGTGATATCTCATTGTGGTTTTGATTTGCATTTCTCTGATGATTAGTGATGTTGAGCATTTTTTCATATGTCTATTTGCCATTTGTATGTCCTCTTTGGAGAAACGTCTCTTCAGGTCTTCTGCCCATTTTTCAATTGGGTCGTTTGTTTTTCTGTTGTTGAGTTGCATGAGTTCCTTGTATATTTTGGATATTAGCCCCTTATCGGAAGCGCTGTTTGCAAAAATCTTCTCCCATTCAGTTGGTTGCCTCTTTATTTTGTCGATGGTTTCTTTTGCTGTGCAGAAGCTTTTAAGGTTCTTATAGTTCCATTAGTTTATTTTAGCTTTTACTTCCCTTGGCTTTGGAGTCAAATTCATAAAATGTTCTTTGAACCCAAGGTCCATAAGTTTAGTACCTATGTTTTCTTCTATGCAGTTTATTGTATCAGGTCTTATGCTTAAGTCTTTGATCCATTTTTAATTAATTTTGTTACATGGTGACAGATAGCAGTCCAGTTTCATTCTTTTGCACGTGGCTATCCAATTCTCCCAGCACCATTTATTGAAGAGGATGTCTTTGCTCCATTGTATGTTTTTTGCTTTTTGTCAAAAATTATCTGTCCATATTTACGTGGTTTTATTTCTGGGTTCTCAATTCTATTCCATTGGTCTATGTATCTGTTTTTCTGCCAATACCATGCTGTTTTGATTATTGTAGCCCTGTAGTACAAGCTAAAGTCAGGGAGTGTGATGCCTCCATTATTGTTCTTTTTTCTTAAGATTGCTTTGGCTATTCGGGGTCTTTTGTGGTTCCAAACAAATCTGATGATTTTTTGTTCTATTTCTTAAAAAATGTCATTTGAATTTTGGTGGGGATTGCATTAAATCTGTATATTGCTTTGGGTAATATGGCCATTTTAACTATGTTGATTCTTCCAATCCATGAGCATGGAATATCTTTCCATTTCTTTGTGTCTTCTTCAATTTCTTTCAAAAATGTCTTATAGTTTTCAGCATATAGGTCTTTCACATCCTTGGTTAAGTTTATTCCTAGGTATTTTATTCTTTTTGCTGCAATTGCAAAAGGAATTGTTTTTTGTATTTCTTTGTCTGAGATTTCATTGTTAGTATATAGGAAGGCAATGGACTTTTGTACGTTGATTTTGTAGCCAGCAACTTTACTGTATTGGTTGATTGTTTCTAATAGCTTTTTGGTGGAGTCTTTAGGGTTTTCTATATATAGCATCATGTCATCTGCAAAGAGTGATAATTTAACTTCTTCATTCCCAATTTGGATGCCTTTTATTTCTTTCTCTTGCCTGATTGCTCTGGCGAGGACTTCCAACACTATGTTGAAAAGCAGAGGTGATAGGGGACAGCCCTGTCGTGTTCCTGAACGTAGAGCAAAGGGCTTCAGTTTTTCACCATTAATTATGAGATTAGCTGAGGGCTTGTCATATATGGCCTTTATTATGTTAAGGTATTTTCCTTCTATACCTATTTTATTAAGTGTTTTAATCATAAATGGATGTTGTATCTTGTCAAATGCTTTTTCTGCATCAATTGATATAATCATATGATTTTTGTCCTTTATTTTGTTTATGTGATGTATCACATTGATGGATTCTTGGATGTTGAACCATCCTTGTGCCCTGGGATGAACCCCACTTGGTCGTGATGAATAATCTTTTTAATGCATTGTTGTATTCGATTTGCTAGAATTTTGTTTAGGATTTTTGCATCTGTATTCATCAGAGATATTGGTCTGTAGTTTTCTTTTTTGTGTTGTCCTTACCAGGTTTTGGTATCAGGGTAATGTTGGCCTCATAAAATGAGTTAGGGAGTACTGTCTCTTCTTCAATTTTTTGGAAGAGTTTGAGCAGGATTGGTATTAGATCCTCTTTGAAGGTTTGGTAGAATTCACTAGTGAAGCCATCTGGTCCCGGACTTTTGCTTTTGGGAAGGTTTTGGATGACTGATTCAATTTCGTTACTGGTGATCGGTCTGTTTAGATTTTCCCGTTCTTCATGGTTCAGCCTAGGAAGGCTATATGTTTCTAAGAACTTGTCCATTTCTTCTAGGTTATTGAATTTGGTGGCATATAGTCCTTCATAGTATTCTTGGATGATCCTTTGTATTTCTGTGGTGTCCGTGATAGCTTCCCCTTTTTCAAATTCTTTTCTAATGAATGCATTGTGTAAGCAGTAAATCTGAACAAACTGCCATCTGGATTCCTGTCCAGGTGGAAGATGCTAAACTTCCTTAAAGCTTAAAAATATGCATGTCCTGGGCCCGATTAAAGATAATTGCCCTTGGCCCTCACACTGTGGCCTGTGTGTGTAAGGGAGGTGATGCTAACTGAACCTTCATTCCAAAACTGCTGGATGGGCCACCATGTTTTTCTTTATGCCCTAGCCTCCTCTCATTTGCTAATCACCTCCTTTCTGAAATTCTCTCTCCCTAACTTTGCCCAGGACCTCCATCCAGCTCCCTTCTTCCTTCTGGACCTGCTTTCTGGAAAAATAGTTTTTATACATCAGTGTCAATTTTTCCCAAGGACAATAGCATTTCATGATTTAGTTGTTAACTGGGGACTCTATTGAGCTAAAGGACTTTTTCAGGTGGGCAGTGTAGTCTAGTGGTTCACATCATGCCCCTGCTGGTCAGACAGACCTGAGTTTGAATCCCAGCTCCACTTTTTACTAACCTTGGCTAATTAACTTCAGTGAGTCTGCAAAACGAGGATAATGGTGCTAACCTGTTGTAAGGATTCCGGAAGATCACAGGAGGCTCCTGGATATGCCAGCTTGTGAAAAGCCACTGCGTCTCAATCCCACTGTTCTTTCCCTCCTAAAGAACTCACAAGGCATCTTTATCCAGCCTTCCACTTGAGGTCATTGGACAATGTGCTGAGAAGGCAGGAGAAACCAAACGTCATTTTATCACCAGGTATCCTTACTACCTGACAATAAATATCAAGTGTCAATTGGTTTTGGTTCAGTATATTATATTTTATTGATTTGATCGATTCTAAGACATACATTTCCCTCTAAGATTGAGATGCATTGTAGAATAGATGTGAGTTACAGTTTAGTTGGTAGCAATTTGTCTTACATACTGGTATGGAAAATAGTGAGTATGTCTTACAATTTATGACTTACTTGATTTGATGGAATACAGCAGTTATTTTTAAAAATTGGTGTTTAAATCCCCTCAAGTCAAACAACTGCTTTGATCTCGTGATTCTTGAAGGAAACGCTTCCTAGGCTCCATGTTCTGGGTCACCTGTCCAGTGTCCCCATGTGGCAGGCTGCTGTCGGGATAAAGGAGCAGCTGGGAAGAGTGCCTGGGCTTCTGGGACACACTTGAATAGGGCTAAACGCCACTTAGGATTGCATTTTGTGTTCGAGCTCAGGTGGCTTGCAGCGACTGTCTGTTTGGCCCCAAGATGCCTTTCCAACACCTTACGAAGGAGGATCCTCTCCCATGTAACACGCAGGTCGGGCTTTGTACAAACACTTAGTGAGCACTCACTGTGTATTGGGCACTGGGATAAGCCCTTGGCGTATGCAACCTTTCATTAGAACAGCACCTCTGTAGAGCAGATACTGCTCCATCTTTATCTTACAGACAAGGAAACACCTCACTTGCCCAGGTCTTGAACTGAGGTCTGTCCAACTCCTAAGTCCGCGCTATGGACTCCTCTGCCCTGCTCCTCAAGCCCAGCCTGAGCTGGCTAACTGGTTCTTGCAAGCTCCCCTCCCGTTTAGCTAGCACTAATGCTAAGGCGACATAGGAGCTGAATCTGAGTTTGTCTTTAGTCAGAATCCTGCTGACATGCCATATGCTAAAGATCTAGGGAGTAGGTTACGGATTGTGGAGGTAAGAGAATGGACAGAAGGAAGGCACGGTCCAGATGTGGAGTCTTTCACGTGAGTTCAGCCCCTCCTCTCCAGTGTGCTCATTCCATTTATCCACCTCTGGCCTTGTGTCAGCACAGTCCCATGCCCGGGCATGCCTGCGGGGCTGTGGCCGCCTGGCATGGGCACTACTGCCCTCTGCTCATCTGTGATTTTCTTCCTTCTGGAGGATGAAAGCAGCAGATTGCTTCTTTCCTTCCACCTTGAGTCAGATGTGCCCCAGATGCCAGGGAAAGCAGGGTAAGTACTTGATGGTGTGTCAGGCCAGGTGGGAAGAAAATGAGCGTTTCCAGCAGTGAGTAATTGCTATGGACTGGATGCCAGGAACTATACTATGTATGTAAGTCCTGGAAAAACAGAGACAGGGAGACACTGTGATGACTTCCAGGAGTGCCCCCTCTGGACGAAAAGACAGTGGATTTACTGGCCAGTTATCATTTACAGGCAAGGCTTGTGCGTGGGGCATGAGAACCGAGCGACCTTGCTGATTGGTGGAAAGTACAGGGTTTGGGGTTTCGAAGAGTGTGTCCGGCTGTGTGTTTTCCTTGCCGACTCACATGGGCAGGTTCAGTTTCCTCATCTGCATCATGTGGATAAGTCTATTTCCCTTGCAGACTCATTGGAAGGATGACTTAGACACTCATGCAAAGTGCCTTGCTTCATGCAGACCTCACCCAGTGTCCGGAATGTACGTGGTGCTCAACAAGTAGCAGCTCTGATAGTATACATTGGAGCAGATGCACATGTGCTTGCATATATGTAGAGAGATATTGCAATTCTTTCTTTCATTTATTCAGCAAATATGTATTGAATGCCTGTTCTAGGTGCCAGGGATTTCGCAGTAAATAAAACAGCCCACCTTCCTGCCCACAGGGAGCTTATGTTTTACTAGGAAGAGACAGTAAATAATCCACAGTTTGTTGGATGGTGACAAGTGCTATGGAGAAAGTAAAGCAGGGAAATGGGGGGTGCGTGAGTGTGGGAGGAGGTTTACATTGTCAATAAAGTGATTAGGGAAGGCTTCCTAAGCGGATGTGGGAGGGAAACAGCCAGGTGGATATTTGGGAGAACAGCATTCTAGGCAGAGGGAACTGCAAGAGGAAGTGTTCAGAGGTGGGAGCAGCCTGGCGAGCTCATGGGACAGCTGGGAAGCCCGCACATCTGGAGTGGCCTGAGCGGGGGTGAGCACTAGTGGAAGGTGAGGACAGAGGGCCACGCGGAGGCCAGATGGAGCAGGGCTGTAGGCCATGGTAAGGGCCTTCGCCTTTACCGGAAACCAGACAGGAGCCACGGAGTGACATGGTCTGACGTATGGTATGAAGGTGACAGTGGCTGCTGCGTGCAGAGATCACGACTGGGGGAAGACGCTGTATGTGCGTGCACACATGCGTGTGTGTTTGTGTCTCAGCAGTAGCTCACAGCTGAGAATGCCATTACCTTGGGTTAAAGGACAAATGAAAAGGGACAGTAGAGGAGGAGGAGGCAGCCTGGAGAAATATGGTTCGCATTGTGGGTTTGGCCCTTCCTTGCTTTTTGTCTGAATGGTTTCCCATCGCTGTGGGCTTGGAACGCTGCAGCAGGAAGCGAGAGGCTGTGGGCCTCTCCACTAGTCCGGGGTCAGGCGTCGACCATGTCCAGAGTGTGACTGAAGGGCCAGGGAAAGGCACACTGCACCGGTGTGTGTCAGAAATAAGAGTATGGCCGAGACTGAGGACATGCTGAAGGCAGGAGGGCCGCCCAGCCGGCTTTGCTGCTGCAGCTGACAAGGAGGAAAGGAAGTTCTCAGCAGAGCGGAGGGGTGACAGCCAGGGAGCACAAGGGCTGAGCAGTGAGAAATTCCAAGGGTGTGTACCTGGATCGCCCCAATCCCCGCAGGAGAATCTGAGAACTTGAAAGCTGCGAGTGCGACCTGCACTGTCCAGAAGGCTAAGTGGTGACAGATGGGTGTGGCGAATGAGTTTACACAGCACCCACCCTGACAGTTCACAGCCTCAGGAAATGTTGACTTGGCCTCTTTCTCTCCTGGTTGCTCAAGGGGATCTGTGCTTTTCTGGAGTAAGGCTTTTGCAACTAGAATATTCTATTTTGATTGTGGTTTGGTTTTTTGTTTGTTTGTTTTTTTACACTGTCAGTCACAAAGCCATAAATACAGTTCCCCAAGACAAGAAGAAAGTACCAATACCTAACTTCTGTAGTGCTAAGGGCAGTTCTGAGTCCTTGCTTCGTATTGGCTCCTTTAATCTTCAGAACAATCCTGCGAGGTAGGTAGCATTATTAGCCCCATTTTTCAGAGGGGGAAACTGAGATAAAAGATCTTTCTCAAAGACCTTACTAATAAGTGCTGGGCCATTATTTGACTTATGCTTCTGACTCCAGAAGCCTTATCTCTTTTGCCTTTATCAATCTTGTAATTATTTCTTATTAATTATGTAGAATTTTGTGAGGGAGTTTTTGGAACTAGATTTGTACAGATATCCACAGGAACTGCGTGGTCACAAAGGGGAAAAGAAACTGGCTTAAGTCTTTTTCTTTCCCATATCTATGTGGGGTATCTACCTTGCTGGTAGCCGGCAACTGACAATTGGCACTTCTTGTTTTATGGTGTAATTTATTGACACGTAGGTCATCCCTCTTCCTAAGGCTGGAAGCTCACTGAGGCTAGAGTCCATGTGGAATTCACTTTTATATTTACTGTAGTATCTAAGCCAATGCCTTAAACATAGTAGATGTTCAGTAAATATGAAATAATCTCTGACGTTGAATGGATGCATTTGGTAACCCGTTCCCACTTAAGCCATTCATTTAGAAAACAATGAAGAGGAGAACATTTAACTGTAAATCATAATATGGTTACATTTAAGTAATGCTTTCATGATTTTCAAAGCTCTTCCACAGTTTATCTCGTTTTATCCTCCTGCCAACCCTTGTAAGAGTTTATTTTCCCAATTTAATGATGAGAAAACCAAGGTTAGAGACAAGTGATCTCCCCAAGGTCACAAGGTTACAAGGTTTATGTTTTTTGTTTTTTTTAAATCAGAGCAGCGGTCAGAACCAAAATCTCCTGATTTCCTATTTTGTGAGCAATAGCACATTCCTATTGGGTACAAAGCTTGAACTCAGGACCTAATGATACTCATTAGGCATGAATACTATGGTGTTTTGCTTCCTTTATTTCGGGCAAATTGCAAACGATGTAGCACAGTGCTACTGAAAATGTGGTCCCCAGCTGTTAGACCACTTTGCAGTTACCAGTCCGTGGTGAGATCACGAGCTTGTGACAGAATGTAAATCAACTGCCTATAAACACTGCTTAGGTTACTTGACTTTTCTTTCTTTGTTTTTATATTCTATTTTGAAATAATTTTAGGCTTGCATAAAAGTTGAAAAATAATACAGAGTTCCCATAGACCCTTCACCCAGCTTCCTCTATTGTTAACATCTTGCATACCATAGTATAATGATTTAAATTAAGAAATTACCATTGGTACAATACTTTTAAAAAAAAATAATGTTTTTATTTTTCAATTGCATTTGACATAAAATACATTAGTCTCAGGTGTACAACATAGCAATTAGACATTTATATAACATACGAGGTGATTACTCTGATAAATCCAGTATTCATCTGACACCATACATAGTTATTACAATATTATTGACTGTATTCCTTATGCTGTACCCTACATCCCCACGACTATTATGTAACTACCAATTTATGCTTCTTAACCCCTTCTCCTTTTTCATCCATCCCTCCAACCCCCTCCCATATTACAACCATCAAAATGTTCTGTATCTATGAGTTTGTTTCTGTTTTGTTCATTTGTTTATTTTATTCTTTAAATTCCACATAGAACTAAAATCATATGGCATTTGTGTTTCTCCGTCTGACTTACTCCACTCAGCATAATGCACTCTAGATTCATCCATGTTGTTGCAGATGGAAATATTTCATTCTTTTTTATGGTAGAGTAATATTCCATTGTATATATGTACCACCTCTTCTTTATGCATTCATGCACTGATGAACACCCAAGTTATCTATATACTGGCTATTGTGAATAATGCTGTAATGAACATATGGATGCACATGTCCCTTTGAAGTAGTGTTTTGGTTTTGGGGTTCTTCAGATAACTAACCAGAAGTGGGATTACTGGGTTCTTCTCTGTCTCTTGTTATAGCCTTTGTTTTAAAGTCTATTTTATCTGGTACAAGCTTTTTTTTTTTTCTATTTTGGTGAAATATCTTTTTCCATCCCTTTACTTTTACTTTCAGTCTGTGTCTTTCAATCTGAAGTCAGTCTCTTGTTGGCAGTATATGTAAGGGTCTTGTTTTCTTACCCATTCAGCCCCCTATGTCTTTTGATTCAAGCATTTAATATATTTACATTTAAAGTAGTTGTTGATAGATATGTAGTTATTGCCATTTTATTATTCATATTTTTAAATCTTTTTTTCTTCTTCTTAAAGAAGTCCCTTTAACAGTTCTTGTGATACTGGTTTGGTGGTGATGAACTCCTTTAGCTTTTTCTTCTCTGGGAAGATCTTTATTCTTCGATTCTAAATGATAGTTTAGCTGGGTAGAATAATCTTGGTTGCGGGTCCTTGCTTTACATCACTTTGAATATTTCATGCCAATCCCTTCTGGCCTGCAAAGTTTCTGTTGAGAAATCAGCTGACAGTCTTATGGAAGCTCCGTTGTAGATAACTAACTGCTTTTGTCTTGCTGCTTTTAAGATTCTCTCTTTGTCTTTAACCTTTGGCATTTTAATTATGATGTATCTTGGTGTGGGCCTCTTTGGGTTCATATTGTTTTGGACTCTCTGTGCTTCTTGGGCTTGTATGTCTGTTTTCTTCGCCAGGTTAGGGAAGTTTTCTATCATTATTTCTTCAAATAGGTTTTCAGTCTCTTGCTCTCTCTTTTCTCCTTCTGGTACCTCTATAATGAAAATGTTGTTTTGCTTGATGTTATCCCAGAAGCCTCTAGTTTTTTGGATTCTTTCTTCTTTTTGCTGTTCTGGGGTTTTTTCTTCTACCTTATCTTCTAAATTCCTGATTCGATCCTCTGCTTCATCTAATCTACTATTAATTCCATTTCTTGTATTCTTAATTCAGTTATTGTATTACTTATTTCTGACTGGTTATTTTTTTATGTTTTCTATCTCCATTTTTATGTTTCCTACTTCTATGTTAAAGTTCTCACTGAGTTCATTTACTCTTCCAGTAACTTCACTGAGCATCCTTATAACCAGTGTTTTAAACTCTGCATCTGGTAGATTGCTTGTCTCCATTTTGTTTAGTTCTTTTTCTGGAGGTTTGTTCTGTCCTTTCATTTGGGACACATTTCTTTGTCTCCCCATTTTGGCTGCTTCCTTGTGTTTGTTTCTATGCATTAGGTAGGGCTGCTATGTCTCCCGGTCTTAGTAGAGTGACCTCATGTAGTAGGTGTCCTGTGGGGCTCAGTCTCCCTCATCACCTGAGCCAGGTGCTCCAGGTGTGTCCCTTTTATGTTGTGTGTGCCATCCTGTTGTAGTTGAGTCTTGGTTGCTGTTTGCATGTCAGTAGGAGGGGCTGCCCCTTGGGTTGATTTTTTGTGAGGATGGGACATTACTACAGTGGAGGAGGTGTTGTGTAGGGGCTGACCCTACAGAGCAGTATTCACTTTAGCAGGGCTCTGGTGCCTGCCCAGTCTGTCCTTTGGGTGTGTCATCTGTGGAGGCAGCTTGGTGGTGCTCCAGCTCGGTCTAAGCTGGCCACCAGGTATGCTGGTCTCAAGGCCTCCTGGGGGAGGGCCCTGCCACAAGCCAAGTTCAGCCTGTGCCTGTGCCCTACCCAGTGCCACCTGGAATGAGCCACAAAGCAATTCTCAGATGGCTGTCCACACACTGGGCTTGGAGGTTCCTGGAAGAAGCCAAGCCTACAAATGTGGTTGGCTGCCACTAGTGCCGGGTTTGGGGGCTTCTCAGCAAGAGGTACAGGGTACATTGGGGCCAGATGCTCCTTGTTTGGGGTTTGTGAACTTTTGACATATTTTAGGAAAGGACATAGCATGAGCCAAGGCAGGCTGTTTGTATGGAAAAGCCACTAGAAGAGGCTTGGGCGGACCTGCAAGTTGGATGAGGCAGGGTCTCAGAGAATCACCAGGTTGGGGTGAAGAGTGTTAACTAGGTTGATGGAGACTCAGATATGGCATGGCCTGCATATGCATGTTGGGTCAGGGGAGGGCTCACCCTCCAGCCTTCGCCAGACAATCCAGTTCCTCCCTGTATGTCCCTGACACCTTTTGAGCTGCTGCTCCAGTGTAGAGCTCAGAGGGAGTGAAACTTCCAATGAGTAAGTCCATGTGTGGTTCTTTTAAGAGGAGTGCCTGGGACTCCATCTGCCCTCTGTCCCATTCAGCCACAATCTCCGCTGGTTTTCACAGCCATAAGTTGTGGGGACTTCTCTCCTTGGCACTGGAACCCTCGGCTGGGGAGCCTGGTGTGGGGCTGGGACCCCTCACTCCTCATGGGGGACCTCTGCAGCCAAGATACCCTCCTGATTTTTAACTGCCACACGTGGGTATCGGTTCAGCCCTTCCACGTCTCGCTGCTCCTACAAGTCTCCACATGGCTTCTTCTGTATGTCCTTAGTTGTAAGACTTCTGTTCAGCTAGACTTCAGGCGATTCTCAATGATGGTTCTTCTGTACTTTAGTTGTAATTTTGATGTGGTCATGAAGGGATGCAAGCACAGTGTTTACCTACTTTGCTACCTTGACCAGAAATTGGTACAATACTTTTAATTAAACTTTAGATTCCATTTTGATTTCAGTAGTTTTCCCATCTATGTCCTTTTTCTGGTCCAGGATCTAATCCTGGATCCCATGCTGCATTTATCAAGTCTTCTTAGTCTCTCCCAATCTGTGCTAGTCTCTCCATCTGTTCTCGTTTTTCTTGAATTTGACATATTTGAAGAGTACAGGTCAGTTATCTTACAGAATGACCCTTGATTTGGGTTTGTCTGATGTTTCCTCGTGATTAGGTTGAGGTTATACATTTTTGCATACTGAATACATGCACCACTTCTGAATATCACAGAAATGATGTGCCCTTTGCAGTCTGTTTCATCGGGGACAAATAATGTTGCCATGTCTTCTTCCTAGTGCTGTTAACCTCCACCAAGTGTCTGTTGAGTTTCTTCCATGTAAAGCTGTTATTTCCCCATTTCTAATTAATGAATATTCTGGGGGAGATATTTTGAGACTATGCAGACATCGTGTTTCTTCTCAAACTTTTGTTCATAATTTTAGCATTTATCGTGGATCTTGCCTGCAACAGTTATTACTTAACGATGATTTTCTATTGTCCTCTTTCCCTCTACATCTATTAATTGGAATTTTTCTTCCCCATTTCTCTCTTTATTCAACTACTGTATTCCATTGATATCATGTTTATATTGTTCTATAAGTTATAACCCAATACTACTATTACTTATTTTGTTGTTCAAATAGTTCCAGCTGTGGCCGTTGGTAGCTGTTTCAGGTAGGCTTCTGTATCCTTTGACATGTCCCCATCCTTTTTCAAGCATTTTCTTGCTTTTGGACCACAAGATGCTCCAGGGTCATCTCAAATGTTTCCTGCCCCAGCCCTGGAAACAAACACTTCTACAGTGAGCTCTGGTTCCTTTTCTTTGAGAATGGTATTTAAAAACCAAGATCTGGGCGCTAGCTGTGCTCATGGCTATCGACTTGATTTTTTTATATCAATATATTTTTTTATATCAATACTTCCTTGATGGAGTATTGGTAGCTCTTTATCTTGTCACGGACCAGTCATGGACCTTGACACTTTGAGTCTTAGTGGTCTTAGAGATACCTGTTCTGTCACTATGTACATGTGGCCCATGTGGTGGTAATTTTAAATTCCATTAAATTAGTCATGAATCAGTGTTTTGCTTTCCCTCATGCATTAAGCAAATATGTGTTGAGCACACACTGTGCACCAGGCCTTGTGGTAGGTGCTGGGTTTACAATGGTAAGTAAATTCTGCTCCTGAGGAGCTTATAATATAGTATCTTCTATTAAATCTAGGAGATAGAGTACTCCTTTTTTTGGTCACTGAATATTATGAAAACTCATTTCAGATTATTCAGCATTCTAAACCTTATAAGTTTGGCCTGGGGTATTTTTAACTTTTATTTTAGACTCAGTAGTTGTTAGAATATGAAGAGCCTATTCCCTAGTAGAGTACCTTTTGGAGTCATTAAAAACCTTGCCCATGACTTGATTCTGACATATGTGGTTGACTCTCTTAGGCCTTATGCAGGAGGCTAGAGATACAAGCTTTGACCTGAAAAGAGCTTTGGAATCTAACTGCTCACTCTGACCATCCTGTGAAAGAAAGTCTGCTGACAGGAAGGAGGAAAGTGCTTGTTGCAAGAATAAGGCTCAGTCTTCAGCAATTACCTTTCTCACCAGGCTGAGGCATGGAATAGGAGTTCTCTTCAAACTGCTCTCAGACCCCCAAAGGATCCCTTCAGCAAAGTGTGTTTTTAAAGATTCTGTGGCTTGACTTTAGTCTACTCCACCCACACATCAAGTTGGATCTGGGCTCCAGCTGAAAGAGATTAATAGTGATGTCAGTTAAGGTCATTTGGACGTGCATGATCTTCATTCCCACCTCTCACACTTCCCATCTGATTGAACACAATCTGGTGTTATTCCAATGCTTCTCATTTTGGCTGATTATTAGCCTGTGACTTTTTGAGCATAAAATGGACTAAGAATCACTTTCACAGCCCAGAAAGGTGTTCTTTGCAAAGAGGATTCTTGCTGGTGCGACAATACAACCCTTTCAAACAAGTCAGTAGTCTGGAGCATCTGTTGGTCTCTTTTACTTTTAGAGAAGATGGGAATGCTGTAAACTCACGCTAACCCTTTTTCTCTCTTCCTTTGGCCCTTTCTGGTATCCATTAAATTATGAGTCTTTTGTGTCACTGAAGAAATGTGCTCTTGGCATGCGAAATACACACACAGCTGACCAAAGGCCTGTTCTTGGGAGGAAAAAACCAGTGGAGCTGTGGTCAAGTTGATTGTCACATACTCTGGTCAGAAATGTGAGGGCAGTCGGGATCACCTGCGCTTGCTATGAAAAGCAATGCAAGGTCCAGGCAGCTGAGAATCCATTTGCTAGATGTATCGATGACAGACACTAGATCCATGCTCCTCAGCATGTAGAGTCATCATCTAAGGTGGCCGATCCTCCAGCCTTGAGCTTGGAGATGACCAGGGGCCGATCAGTTTTTATTTTGTGACTTTTACAGAAATTCTCTCTGTCTCTCTTTCTCTCTGTGTTTTATTACATGAAATCCAGTTTAGAAAACAGCTTTTATGCCCCATCCTGCTCGCAATGCAGTGATCTGCCTTTGAGAATTTTAAATGAGCTGACCTACATAGCTTGACTATTACAATTAAAAGTAACAGAGAGTGCAGATTGGCAAGAGGTGGAGGACAGAAAGGGGAAGATCCGTCCCAGGAGTTACGGTTCAAGCAAAACAATAGAAGTGACGAGGTTGGGGGTGGGAATCATAATTGGTAGCCATCATGGAAGCTTTGATATCCTGCCATGGCCAAAGTCCTTTTTGGTAGCTGTCATGCGGGGCGGCCTGTGGCGTCTCTGCTCCCGCTCCCCACATCAGAACGCAGGATGTGATGAGGCCAAAAAGGAACACCCACGGAGCCATAGGTAGGGGAGTCATACCACTATATTCTCACTGGAGGCTGGATTCACACGATGTGCAACCTGTTTTCCGCTTTTCTGCCAACCGACCGACTCTCCTCGACTCCCCTTGACTCTCCTCAACTCCACCTTGCTCACTGTGCCAGGTGTCTGAGTGGGTGGAGGCCTCCGCAGAAGATGTCCACAACCCTCGGAGCTTAAGGCCGCAGCAGATCACCAAAAGGAGGACAACGCCTTCTATGGCCAAGAAGGTGGTGTGCCAGCTGGAGGCTTGAGTCTCCCAGGCCAACCGTGCCTCCCATTCCCGGTGTCGCTCCTCATGGGTGTCCCGAAGCTGGGCTCTCACACGCACAAACCACTCCACCGTGCTTGGGTAGGTTTTGGCCGGCACCATACCCTGCTTATGAAACTGAGCTTTTATACGTGTAAACTGCTCCAGTACATTCTGGAGAGTTTCGGCTGACACCACGCCCTGCTTGCTGCACCATGTGTCATGCGGGGCGGCCTGCGGGGTCTCTGCTCCCGCTCCCCACATAAAAACGCAGGATGTGGCTAGGCCAAAAAGGAACACCCACGGAGCCATAGGTAGGGGAGTCATACCACTGTGGTCTCACTGGAGGCTGGATTCACCCAACATGCAACCTGCTGTCCGCTTTTCTGCCAACCAACCGACTCTCCTCGACTCCCCTCAACTCTCCTCGACCCCACCACAGCCGCGGCAGTTATATTAGTGGCCAATTGGCTAACCGGCTACAGCTGACGGCCAACTAGCCACAGCCGAAGGCCATCTACTACCCGAGCCAGCACCTTTCCATGTGAGGCTGAGAGCCTGGAAACTGCTTTCTGAGGCTCTGTCCCCACAGTATCTCTTGCTATGGACGTGCAATCTTTGTGGGATTGGGCAGGCTGACCCTCTTCTGGGGAAGGATTATGGTGCATTATTCCTTAATTTTCCAAACATCCATTCTTCCATTTCCAGCTGTCTCTACATGTGATTGTCTGACGAGGGTGGTGCTCTCTCCATCTCCCCAGCCTGGTCCCAAGGGAGGATGTGGAGAGGAAATGCTATTCATGGTACAGAGTAGCCATTCTTGCACCTTATTTTTCATTTTTTCTTTACTGCTTGAGATTCTGATTCCACAGAAATTCCTAATTAACTCAGTCGTTCTACAATGACAAGCTAACATCTGGAGCTACCAAGTCAGGAAAGCCATTTGGCCTGGTTCCAGCACAGATTTTTTCTGCTTCACACCCAGCTCAGCAGCTGGGCGCTGCAACAACCCCGACATTGCAGAATGAGGGTGCCAAGGGCAGCAGCAACTCAGGGCTCATTGTTTCACCCAGAAAATCATGGATTGGATATTTTGTATTGCTGGCTTTTGTTTCTTCTTTTGGTAGGAGATCATGCAACCACTTGAGGGGCAACTCTCCCGCATGTTGCCTGCACAGCACTCCCATATCTAGGCCATCTGAGGGTGATAAGGTTTGCTTAGAGCTATGACCAGGTAAAGTGGAGTATGCTTCAGATTCTGCCTGTGGTTCCTGGGCTGCAAAGCAGGGCCATGTCAGATGGGGTTAGGGAGAGGACAAAGGAATGAATAACTAACAAAGATTTGTCTCTATCAGGTGGGATGCAGGCAGTTAGGTGCACAGGAAAGAAAGAAATCACTTCCGGTTCCATTCTCCAGTTCCAGTTCACATCCATCCTACTATCGATCTGCTTACCATACATAGTGCTTACTAGTGACTGGCAGTATTCTATGTGCTGTATGTATATTAACTCACGTGGTGCTCACAGGACCCTTTGAGGTAGATATTACTGTGGCCCCTGTTTTACGAATGGGAACTCTGAGGCAATGAGAGGTTAACAAATTTGCTCACAAACATTTGCGTCTAGAGCGAGGGTTTGAGGCCCAGCAGTCCGGCTTCAGTGCCCAGTCTGCTATACCAAAGTCGTACCGTCAGTAGCATAGGTTCTATTCTATCTCAGCCCCGAGGGTTTTCCGAGGAGAATTCACAGTGCCCGTTGGACAGTGCTTCTCAAGCTTGAATTTTCAAATGAGTCATTAGGGACCTCGGTGAAGTGTAGATTCTGACGCAGCAGGTCTGGGGTGGGGCCTGAGAGGCTCATTTCCTACAAGCTGCCAGGAAATGGCATGTGACTGAGCTACAGCCCACACACTGAGTAGCAAGGCCTGAGTTGACTGTTATGCTGTGGTTTTCACTGTCAGATTGTATTCACCTGGCTATGATAGGAACCCTTACATTTAGAGTTAACGCCTATAAGAATTTAATGAATGAGCCCCTGGAAAATAAAAGAGCTGCAGTAGCTGGAAATAATCAATATTTGTTTAAAAACAAAACTTCCTAGGACTTTACTAGAAAATGGAAAGATTATGTCTTTCTCTCCCCTGTCTTAGCCAAGGGTCTTGCTTTTGTTCTTGGGCTTAACTCAGCACTTCTGGGCTAGTTTCAGTCCTAATTTTTTTCTGACACTCCATTATGTACAGTTCTCCCAACCACACCTGAGCAATGTACAAGGGATCAGACCCAAAGTTAGGTTACATCACAAAAGCAGAATCACCGTGGTAACCATATCCTTTGCTTCCTTAGTGTGCCTGGCAACTGAGCAGAGCTGATAGTTGAACCAGGTTGTTTTCCCGAGAAATGGAGGGGAGTGGTGCCATGCCCACACTAGGCTGCGGTATCTTCATCCATATAGTTGGGGACTTCCATTTGCTCTGAACGTTCCAGACACTTCCTCCCCTCCTGGAATCTTGAAGTTCACCTCTGGGTGGTTTTTAGATCCTAAACATCCAACACTATGACAATATTGCAGTGCCTTGGGATACTCTTGTTCTAATTGTTTGAGATTTGTTGGATAACCACATCTGAGTCTTGCTGTGTTAATGTGTCAGTATTTTGGTTTATCTGCGTACTGGTGGTGTGGGGCGTCTGGCAAACCCAGCAGTTAATGGGTTGGGGTAGACCGGACCCCACCACGTGGTGGCCTTCTTAATCCCATTGTGTGGAAACAGTGAAAATATGGCTTTTTGGATCCAGATTTCTATTTTATGTGTTAAGGCAAAAAGCTACCTTCAATCATTTGGAACAACTTATTCCTCTCTCCATGGCTGCTGCTGTTCAGGAGATGATGATGTGGGTTCACTTTGTCCATCGGATTTGGATGACATCATCTGAGAAGCACTCTGTACTGCTCCACTGAGACCCATGAGATGACCTAATGTTTAATGGAGTTGAGACAAAAGAAACTAAAATGACCAATGGAGCATAAATGCTGATTTTGGTTATTGTTTGCTAGAAAGGAAACAATGAACAGAGTCACATTAGCTTGGCCACATGACTTCTTGAAAGGCACCTTTCAGCTACGGAAACATTTCAGAAGGTTGTGTTCAGTCTCTGAGAAGACACTGAGCACTCAGTTCTCAGTGGTCAATGGTTGACCTCTTTTGAGACATTAAAACTGGGAAGGAGAGATGGGCCTTCCTGCCTCCTGTGGAATCTCAGTTTTAAGGATGTTGCTTTATGAAGAAGTGACCTGAGGAACAATGGGGTATAGACAATGATTCTAATCTCTCTCTCCTTACTCTTCATTTTTATATCCAAGGTTCAAGAAACCAGCGTTAGCTAATAGCACTGTTTTTACAGCGAAGCCAGACTTCAGGAAAGCACATTCTTTGCTAGAACATTAATTAACAAATTTACTGTCAGTCTAAATTAAGACCTGCATTGCTTGCTCTGCTTTCCCAACCTCTATTCTTCCATACTTACCCCAGATCATTTTAAGCGGTGTCAACGTGGCTATTGGTTTTAATGCTGAACACCTACAATGAGTAAGTCCAGGTTTGGCTGTTGCCCCCGTCCATGTGCTCTTTTATGTAGGTTTATCTAAAAGCCAAGCAGTACTGCTGTCTCCAGACACCCTTTGTTGTAGTATTCTTCATCAAAAACGGAGAGAATCAGGTGTGGAGCAAGGGTCATACAAATGAACCTGGGAAACTATTATGCAAAAGAAATAATTTTTTTCCCCAGAGTAACCAGTATAGATGGTAAGCATGATGTGTATATAAGTCAAGACGTATTTCCTGTGAAGGAGTAACTTAGTAACTAGTTAATTTGGACATGACTTTCCCACAGAAATAATGGTACTGGACCAAAGATATACTTTTACTGAATTTAGGAAGAACTGGAGCATGGCCAAAGAGTGTCTCTCTCCCTTATGTTAAATCTGATTTCTGGGCTGCAGACCCAGAAATGTCAATAATCTATTCTCTGGCTGTCATGGTGGTAAAGGGTGAAAGTTTTGGGAACTGGGATCTATGGTAGGATTCCACCCAAATAACTCTGAATCTTATTGAAAAGTTGGGAGGGAATCAGTTGTCCTGAGTCCCTTGTGAGTCAGAATCAATAGGTGGCTCTGATGGGACGTTGAAGGGTCAAGCGAATGTGAAATGGGCTTCAGATGGGTCCCTGGAGCACCCTGGAGAGGGAGAGACTGGCCCTTCTCACAGACGGGAGGGATTTGGATTACTTGGTCCTTTGGGCGGAAGGTCATTGTGTGCAAAGGAAGTCTGACAAGGTGTTGTCCATCTTCACGAAGCCAAACATGAGGGTTGTACTTCCAGGAAGTGGGGAAGAGGTGAAGTTAGGAGAAGACCTCCTTGGCTATGGCTGAAAGATGGGAACTGACGATCCAGAGAGATCCTGGAGGCCCTCTCTAACCTTGGTTTTAGAAGTCAGGGTTTTTCATTTTCATTTTAGCTCCTCAGTTTATTAAACGCCTTTGATCAAATTGCTTAACCACTCTAAACCTTCATTTCCTTACCTGTAAAGTGAGGATAATGCTTGTTCTAGAATATTGTTAAGAGGATTGTGTGAAATAATAATATGTGAGTCATTTATCTAATGTCATGCCTGTCACACAGTAGCTCTTGAAAATTTAGAAGTTGTTGTTACTACTTCTAGTTCTATTACAATAGCTGGAGTTCCCACGCAAGTATAATTGGGACACGGAGGAACGAGCTGTAGAGATAGTCAGGTGTAGACGTGAGAGTTGGTACAGAAATGGCAGCAGAATTGTTGAGGGGAAGTTGCCTACAGAACACCCCAGTTTGGTTCCATCCACCAGGGCCCACTGGCCACTGTGTGTATATCAGTTGCCTCGGTGACAGCAAGGGTTGGGACAACACCACCTCTCCCAGCTCCTGAGGCTTTCCTTCCACACATGGTTTCCCCCTACACATTTTGTCCTGGAAAAGGCCCTTGGTGGAAGCCAGAGCTGGGGCACTGTGTGGGCAGATGGCTTAGAAATAGCGTCAGAATGAGTAACCATGGTACCTGACCAGTCCCTGGGCCACAACGGCTGTCCACTCCTAGGGTTTCTTTCACCAGCTGATGGATTTTAGCTCCTTTTCTGGGAAGCCCAGTTTTTGAACTGCTAGGAGACTTTATGCCAACAGTCTTAGTTCCCTTCTCTGTTTTCGATTGTCTTTTTCTCCCCCCAGCCTCCCACTTTGTCCCCCTCTACACTGGCCTCATTTCTGAATTTAGTGGTGTTACCAGGGCAGGTTTTCAGAAAGCCTGCTTTAGTGGCTCTCGCCTGGGCCATTTGCACAGTGGCTGTGTGCCGGGCACCATTCACAGAGGCTCAGCAATCGTGCCCCATCTGTTCCTCTGGCTGTGGCCACCAGGCATCTGCAGGGGGTGGCGATGGCTGAAGATGCCCAGACAAGGGGCTGGGAGGACCTGGCTGTGTGATGGCTAATGCAACAGGGGTGCCCAGCAGGGGACGCAGAGTGAAGGGTCCTTATGACTTCCAGTGGTGGGAAAAAAAAAGGAAAATGGAATTCAAGTTAAAATTGAAATGTTTTAAAAAGTGATTTTTTGAAGAATTCAACAAATTTCTTTCAAACTTTTTTATTACTCATAGAAATTGTATCAGTCAACAGTGAGCAGTAAATTGTTGGATCAGTCAGAAAGTATTGTTGCTGCTGAAGAATCAACGCTAATTGAGTCATTAGGGCATTATTGCAAGAAACACAAATAACTTGGGATGATAACTCTTTGCTCTGCTAGATCTCTAGTCTTCAAAGATGTAGTGAAATTGTAACCACACTGCCTGGTCTATGGATAGCATCCTCTCCATTACTGGGTTTCCCATTGGAGTTAACGGTGTGTGTGTGTGTGTGTGTGTGTGTGTGTGTGTGTGTGTGTGTGTGTGGAAATTTTCCCGTTAAAAAAACAAAAACATTATATATGTATGTATATGTATATATATACGTATGTATAAAACATAGTCCTTGAAGTCAGTGACATTGAACAATCTTGACAAGTAAGAAGGTTAAAGAAGCATTTGGATTGCATTTTGGAAATATTCCGGTGGGGTCCACGATGGGTGAGGATATATCTGCAGCTTTACGGAAGTAGGCAAAATCCAAACAAAAACGTTGACCTGGGCTCAGTACATAAGGCAGGGCCTGTGATGGGGAATCGCTGTTACAGCATAGACACGCAGGTATGAGCCCCCAAGCTGGCTGGAATGAGCCCCACCGGGGCAAGACATTTGTTTCTCAAGATCTCGGAGGCCGGTATCAGTTGGGTTCACTCTCTATCCCCAAAGCACCTACTATTGACCTTTCTGCATAGCAGTTACTGATGGATGTTGGTCACAGGAATGGGATGCCTTCTTCAGCCGTGTCTGGTACTTAGCAAATGGTAAAGCAGGCCATGCTGGCCTCCTCATTCCCTCCTCTTCCACCCTCTCTCAGCCATTTTCCTTCCCCCCCGCCAACCTCTGGAAGCCCAGAGCCCCCCTCTGTAGAACTCACCCAGGCTGTCTATCTTGGTTAGTGGCTCCTGTTCTGAAATTCCCTGCCCAATTACTACCCTTTGTGAGAGTGCCTCATGGGGCCTGATTTCCATGGTGATCAGCCCCTCATCCCACCATCTTAATGGGTGTTTTGGTTAGTGTGGGATCCCTCCCAGGGATTATGTTTACTTTAACAAGAGGTTCCTGGGAATGTATGTCCTAACCCAAATGGAATTATTGTTGAGGGCATTTTACGTACTTCTTAAATAATGCCAGAGAGAGACACAGTTCATATAACCAGTCTCGGCTGTGTCTGTCCTAACAATGTGAGATACGGGGGTGGGAAGAGAAGAGGCATTTCCTTGAAAGGTTTCCATCAGCTTTACTTCTGATTTGTAAGTGGATCAAGAAGCCTAACTCCTCCCATGAGTCGGGGAGCAGAGGAACACAGTGAGAAGGACAGCATTCATTGTCAACCACTGTCTCCTGGCGCCGGGCTGGCTGTGTCCTCTCGTACCGACTGTGTCATCTACCCTCATAAGAATTCTGAGGTACATAGTATTGCTCCCATTTTTAAGTATGAGAACACAAACATTTAGAATTAAGTAACTTGCCTGAGGTCATCTAGAAGAGAGAGAGTTCAAATCCAAGTTACCCCAATTCCAGATCTTTCCATTATATCACAACATTTTTTTTTCTTGCCTCTCCCCTTGCCCTCAACATAGTGTGTGCAAACACACACATGACTTCTCTCGGTTGATTCTAGCTCTCCGAAATCTGCCGGCTGGAGCCTTTCCTCCAAGTCACTTCCCTGCTCCTTCCTCTGCAGGACCTCCCCCTTATCTTCCTGCCCTGGTCCCCACTCCTTCTCCAGGCGTCCCTGTCCTCTTCAGCCCCTCTTCCATCAGGCCGCCATCTTAGAGGTTCTGGCCCTTGGCCACCCCTCCCCACTCTGTGTGTCACCCCAGTCACCCTGTGGCCAGCACAGTGCCAGCTACATCGTGAATATTTCTGGAAGGCATTAACCTGGACAGGCTTCGTGTCTTCTTCCATCGCCGCGTCTGCCCAATCCATGCTGCCTTCCTCCACCAGCTCCAACTGCTCCTTCTCTGTCTGCCATTCTCGGCTCTGCAGTGACTGCCAGAGGCTGGTGAGAAAACAGTAGAGAGTATGTGGTCAGAAAAGAACCCATGGCGGACATAGTGAGTGAATGTGTGTCCTTAGAGGCAGAAATACTGCGAACACGTCTACATTTCCCTTGGCCCCTCTTCAGTGCAAGAAAGCTTTCATCATGTTTCCACTTTGCGTGGAAATACTCAATCATGTTTCCTTATTTGTCCCAATAATTACTTTTTCCGTCTCCTCCACCAGTAGAACTAAAGGAATTGTCATGCCATGCCATGAGGGGTGCTTGTATGTTTCCCCCTTTTCCAAATGCAGAATACTCCTTAGATGAGATTATCTTGTTGTCAAGGTGATTTCTTCCGAGAAAGGTCAAAGGTGTGTGTGTGTGTGTGCGCGCGTGTGTGCATACACGAGCTAGAGAGCGGATGAGCAGAAGAGAGAACTTGTGTGGGGGAATATATTTGTGATCCATCACACAGTGTGAGACCTGGAAAACTAGGTCATAGGAAATGACGGGACCCACTGTCCATGCTGTAATTCTGAAGTTCGTCCGACGTCTTAGAAGATTAATGACTGGGCTTTTTAGTAGCTTTGTGCTTTCATGGGTTGAACAGTGGCAGGCGGATCATTTTTAACCCCATGTCACCTTCCCCTCTCCCCGGTCGACCGTCCTCTGTGGGGGAAACCGTCAACTCTGCCATTTGTCTGTCCTCCCTTGCTCAAAAGCACTTATCCAAGGCTCTTGGCTAATGGGGCACAGTCATTAAGGGGGGCCAGGAGGTTGTAGCAAGATCCCTCCCAACTGGGCTGTACATGCCATGAAAGCGGGTTTTCTCTTGTTTTAGCCCCTCTTGTACTCTCAGTGCCTGGGACGCAGGGGGTGCTCAGGAAGATTTTCTTGACTGAGTTTGAAAAGTATTTCTCCTGGTTCATAGCCCTCAGCAGCTCTACTTCCTCTGTACCCAGGGTGGTGTTACTGGGACTTGTTCCCCGCTCCCCTGCACTCACCACCGTCAGTCAAGAGCTTCTCTCCATAATGTTGCCTCATTGTTTGATAGAAACTTTTTCCCAGTCCTCCAGCTGTCCCTGTCCCCTCCACATGCCCCCTCACTCCAGTCAGTCTGCTTCTTCAGGCTCCCCACATTCCTGTGCATTTTCCCAGCTTCATGTTGCTCTGGCTGCTCCTGCCTCTGCACCTCCTGGGATGCTCTTTGTCCTTCAGGTCAGAGGCTGCAAACCCAAATGCCTACCAGAGCTAGGCAAGAAAGCTACAGAAGTGAGACGGGCCAGGCATAGGAGGAGGGCTCACGTCCCCATAGAAACAAGCTCATTCCCATTGTTGAATGAAAACAGCAATGCGAGAATAGTGATAAAGAGCTACTGATACTTGGACTCCACGTTGGAGAAACACGAGGGGATGAGGGGCCTGTGACAAACTCAAGAACACACGTCCCCTTGTGGGGCAGTTATGACAGATTATCACCAGGAGGGAGTGTCTACCTATTGTTCTGTGCCCTGGTTTTTTAAAGATAGGAAATCTGGATTTTTAAAGACATGAAACCTACTGCTTCTTAAATGTTGGCTGAAAAAAATTTTAGAACAACTGTGCCAGTCAGATAAAACACATTTGTGGGTCACATTAGCCCACTGGTCTCTGGTGTTTGACCTCTGCTCCAAAGAGTCTTCCCAGACCAGTGAGGCCCAATTGCCTCTTGCCCTTCCCAAGTGTTCCTAGGATCTGAGAAACAGCCCCTGCTGTGGGAAGACCATTGGCTGAAGAGCCTGGAGACCTGTTCTGTAGGTCTGGTGCTGCTGTTGGCCTCAGTTTCCTCATTTGTAAGTGGGAACAATGGTATTTGACCTGTTCAGTTGCTTGGCTTATAATTTCAAAGTGCTTTTGTATACATGATTTCATTTGACCCTCAAACGAACTCTGTGTGGTAGGCTTGCAAAGTGATATTATTCTTAATTTAATAGGAAAGAATTAAAACTCAGAGGATTTAAGTGATTTACCCAAGATCATACAGCTTGTAAGTGGTGGAACTGGACCCAGCATTTGGGTGTTTTGTCTCTCCTGAGGTTTAATGTTTTGTTTTTAAAAGTTTTGGATAGAATGATTCCCTCTGTCTTGGTTAACTGTTAGGTACTATGTGGATAGTTAAGGAAGAGGAAGGAGTTATTGCTACATGGGTTATTACCAGTAAGGTATATGCCATAGACTTCCACATATCTAGACGTCATGGTAAGTGATGCCAGATTATTTGATGGATGATGGTAGTTCCACATTGTGAATACCTGGAGTCAGGTATGAAAGCTAGTGCAGAAATGCCTGTTGGGGCATTTGGTAAGTAATTGTTGATTAACTGAATTGAAGGAAAGTGGTGATGCCACCTGAGAGAGAACCGAGACTCAAAACCAAAGCCAGGCTGTACCTGCAGGTAAGTCAAGGCCTGGTGGCTGCGACTCTAAACCCTTAGTCCACAGTCTGCTCGGAGCCGCTGGTCAGATGTGCATCACAGCACGTGTGGCAGCGGCCGTGCAGATGGTCACCACCAAGGATCACCACACAGAGAGATGGGAAGGGCTGCAATGGCATGGTGGCGTTTTGGAGTTCTGTCTGGGTTTGGCTGAGTCCTGGCTGTGGGCAGTTTAGCTGTGCAGCCTTAGTTTCTTCGCCACATCATGAGCATAACAATGCCAACCTCATGTGACTGTTAGGAGGCTCATGAAGCCATGTGTGCTGAGGCTGGCACAGCTTGGGTGCTCAGTTAGATCGATGCAGCATGTAGTCAGAAGTTTCTTTGCTAGAGCAGTCCTCGTGGAAGCACTGTTTATCTGGTTTGCCACTGCTGGGCACGAACTCTTCACTGCAATTATCAGATGAGATTCACTCAATCCAAATATTCCTTTATCACAGTACCTGGAGGAGCTTTGCAACTTGAGGTTTTTATGAAGACAATAAAAATAAGCAGAAAATGACTAGGTGTGTGTAATGGAGAGCGAGCAAGAGCTATTTTCAATTTACCGAAACTTAAGGCCGGCTGTACATGACTGTGGCTGCACTGCTGCGTTAGGGTGAAGCTCCAGCAACTCCTTACCACGGGTCTGGTTAAAGCCCTCAGCTGGGTGAGGAAGAGAATGGTCTCTGGGTGCTCTGGAAGGCTCACCCCTCTGCTGGGTTCCCCTTTCTGTTCCGCAGCCTTCAGCCTCCTCACTGTGTAGTTAGGCACTTGTTCCAAGGTCTTTTCCGCTCTGGCCTTCATTGATTACATTGTAAGGGGCCTCTGGCTCTCCCAGTATGCTTTGCAGGCTGTTCATTGGCTGGTTTGCTCATTCCCACCAGCCTGGGAAGGTGCTGTGCTGTAGAGTAGAAGCATGTAGGTCCCAGAGCCTGTGTTCTTCACCAGGCCAGGATGGATGTTTCTGTAGGGGGAGTCCCAGGTGGAAACAGCCCTCATCCTCCCCTCGCTCAGCATGGGAGAGGCTGCCACGACACTCCTGGGCTAACCACTGAACAGCCAGTCCCTCCGGGAACTGCCCCTAGGTCCCAGCAGCGGCTCACCCACTTGGGGCTCACTGTCGTGAGTCAGGACCCAGTCCCCCTGTATTTGGGAGCTGGCCGAATGGTATGCAGAGTCGTGGCGTGGGAGGCTGTGGGCAGGCGCTGTGAGCGCCTTCCTCCTGAGAGCAGCTGTGGCTTGCCTCGGTGTGTGCGAGGGCTCCAAGGAGCAGTCCAGAGCCTCGAGTTCAACTACCCTACAGGAATGCGCCGAGGATTATTGCTTAATGCTGGTAAAGCACTTGGGCTATAAATGTCAAGTTTAATGTTAATAAACGGGGATTAGGCTCATTTATGCAAAAAGGAACTCTGTTCACAGTGGACATTGGGGGAGAAGACTTTCCTCTTGTCAACAAAAACAAACAGAGTAAAATATAAGCCCAGATTCATCAAGTCCAAGGCCTTTATCAGGCCTTCCCCTGACGTTCCCACCGGATTTCTCTCACGGCCTGCAAACTCTGTTCCTCTGCTGAGATGATTGTCTAATTGTGTCTGAGTGTTCGATGTCTTTCGAAATGAGATTGTCTTAGGAAAGTGTTGAAAGAAGAGCAAACAGGGCAGAGGTTGCATGGCCAGGTGCAGAGGCTCATGACATTTGTGACAGCAAATGTAATATGTATGATTTCTTGGAATTTCACAATCTTTAAAGGAGGTGCTTCCGTTACTGTTGTTGTTTTTCCTATTTTGTATACAACAAAACCGGAGCATAAGGATTTGCTCTGAGTCCATTTCCTCTAAGAAGCTGCTGAGATGGATGCTTCTTCACTCCGTTCTCCTGAGAGAATCCTTCAACACATGTGTACTCAGCCACCCCTCATGGGAGTTTTCACGGACTGGGTAGTAAAGGGAAGAATCTTACCGAATCCTTGGGCAGAAATTAGCTGGGTGCTTTATCAACGCTCTGTCAGGTATGTGCCATCCCATTTCATAGATAAGGCACCCGAAGCTGTCAGCGAGGGTGGTTTCTAACGTTCTTTTCACTGTGCCTCCCAGGGCAGTTCTATTGTCTATTGATTTTATTTCTGTTTTTGTTACATCCCGTAGTACCTAGTATAGATCCATAGTCTTTCTCTGTAATCCTGAAATCCAAAAATCTCTGAAAAATGAGGAGTTGCGTTATTACACATTTGGTCACAAAAGTTGACTGAACTCACGTTGGGTGAAAGTGGACCTGACCTGACACAAGGGAGGTGATAGTCTTTACTGAAGCTGCTCAGAGCGCCTGTTCACACGATTCATGGCAAACAATGTGTGGCGGTGGGGTCCTCCATGCTGCTGTGGTGTTATATACAGTGCATGTAGAAATCCCCCTCCAGAACTGAAACCTTCTGAATTCTGAAATGTCTGTGGTCAGGAACTGCGGCCCTCGGAAGCTCTGCTCGCAAGGAGCCCCGGCTGCACGCTGCGCTCCGTGAGCGGGAAGCCTCAGCACCTTGACATTTCTAAGCTGTGCACCTGTAGTGAGGTGGTCATAGGAGCCAGGTGACCTGTCCAGAGTCTTCATTAGGCAGCTGCCATATGGTGGTGAGAGGAAGGGCCAACAAAGAAAGAAAGAGAAGGGATTTGGTGCAGACCATGACAGTCTAGGTCAGTATGTAGGTGACAGATAAGGTGAGTATCCATCAGGGCTGCAGGAGGACAGGAATGGGGGCTGTCCATGGGCAGGGAACAGGGCCTAAAGAGGGGCTGGGCTCTAACCAGGCAAGAGGAGAAAGTGGGGGTGGGGCTCCCAGAAAGAGGGAGCTCAGGTTTAGAAGCTTGGAGGAGCACGGGACATCCAGGTCCATGAGGAAGGGAAGCACCAGGAAGTGGAGGGCAGGAAGTGTCAGGTTCCTGACTGCCTGGCACAGGTGTATGGACCCAGTTCTGCAGACGCGGCGTCTGAGGCAGAATTCTGAGTAGAGGCATCACCGGTCCAATACAGGCTTTGCTGAGCCCTTGTATGGTAGCTCCCAGAATGAATGAGATCCTATATCCCGTGTCCTTGTGAGCGATGTTTCCTTTCCTGAAACATGTTTGGATGATAACAGCTAACTCTCCCCTAGCACTTTCTATGGACTCGGCGCTGTTAATGTTTTAGATATTTAACACACGGCAATGCTATGAGAAGTTAGGCGGTTGGGTCGGCTGCCCGGTGCATCCGGAGTGTGGTGGCTGCACGGAGAACCCAGCCAGCATGGTCTGTACTTTTAACTGCTGCCCTCTGCCTTAACCTACTCTTCCACCTATCCCAGAAATGAAGCTTTTTAAAAATCAATGCTGCGCTCTGGGTGTGGATAACCCATTAGCTCCAAGGATTTCAGTGGGCGCTTTGTTCTTCCCCTGGAAATGTGAGGGTGGTGGAAGGGGGTGTGGTAGGATAGATGACAACCAAGGCATCTGAGACAAGGGTTGGGGGTGGGACCCCATCTGGAGGTTTATGACCCCATCCATAAGAAACATAATTTGATGTCTTCAAGGAGACCAGTGCCCTTGTCTGACAGCTTCCTGCGTACACGTACCTCCTTGCTTCCCCTCTTCCGTCTACTCCCAGGCCATTCTTCCCCCAAGCACTCACTTTTTTTGTATTGTACCTGAGAGCCCTGGAGTCTCTCAGAAAGGTAGAAAAAGAATTCTTTCAAAATTAAGAAAGCCAAGATTGTAAATTAAGAAAAGCTACATCAATCCTGGCTTCCTTCAATCCTTGGGCTCCTAAAAATTTGTAGTTTCCTTTAATTTATTCTGAGTTCGTCTTTCCAAGTTTTCACTCTGATTATTCCAGAAACAAATCTTATTCTTTCTTAAAAATGTGCTGGGTGGTGGGGCTGGCCTTTTATAAACTTGCTTTCTCTCCATGGTCATGATAAATTCCGAGAAAAGTTGCAGCACCCTTGCAATCCCCCAGGTCACTGTGATTCCCTGCACCCACGCTGCCCTGTCAGCACCGTAGGGTCCATTTTATTTGTAAACCTGATGCTCTTTTGTCCTTGGACCTCATCTTTTGGATAGGCTATAATTAGCTAAATTTGCATAAGCGAAAATGAGATATGACCTTTGTTAGAAAGTTTCTCAGGGATTTCTGAGTTGGGAGAAAGCACGACCCATGCCATATTGTGATGGAGTGTCCCAGTTAGCATGGCAACGTGACTGCAGACTTCATCCTCCCAGCGGGGGGTTGTCTCCTGCCTGAGCAACAGGCTCCCTGATCTTGGTGAGCGACCAGAGTGGGGACGAGAGTTCCTGCTTCTTCCTTAGTTCCCTGTGGACTATGACAGCCAGATTTTGCAGAGGAACAAAAGAACCCTTTGCTGAAGAAACTCTTTAGGTCTTTAATTACTCTTTTTTCTTCTTAAATTCCAAATTTTTGTCCTGCCTCTTCGTCCTTCATCGTTTCATTTTCTGTCACCCCAATTTACCCTCCCTCTTACCTGCTGCTCTTTCTCTTTGTTCTCCAAGGGAGGGAAAGACAACTTGGATTTTAGGAACTAAGCAAACCACAACGTGGGGAAAGGAGAAAAAGTGCTGTGACTCCTGCAGAAGGTGGACAGATGGTTGAGGACCTTTGTAGACAGAAGAAAAAAAACTCTTCTTTCCTCTCCCATTCTCAAAAAAAGTTACTTCTAACATTGAGCTGGATTATTAGGTATCTTTGTTCACTTAGGATGTTTTTAAAAAAATCAGAAGTCTTATGTATGTGTGTATATACATACATATTTGTGTGTGTTTCTTGTTATTGAGGGAAAAATAACACTCCAACTTAGGTAACCTGGGAAGGTTTAGCTCAAATGTCTGTTGTAACGCAGTCAAGAAGCAATTCTTCTATGGTCTGTGTATACTGTGCATTTTCTTACCGTCTTAGTCAGCTCGAGCTGCTGTAACAAAATACCATCGACTGGGGACCTTAAACAGCAGACATTTCTTTCTCACAGCTCTGGAGGCTGGGAGTCCACGAGGTTGGCAAATCTGGTTTCCGGTGAGAGCGGGCGGGCTTCCTGGCTTGTAGACAGCCTCCTTCTCGCTGTGTGTGGCCTTTCCCGGTGCCTGTCTCTTCCTCTACTTGTAGGGTCCCTAATCCCGCCTGCCATGGAGGCTTTGCCTTTGTGACCTCATCTAAACCTAATTACCTCCGAAAGCCACACCTCCACATCCTGTCTCGTTCAGTCCAGGGCAGTTAGCTTCTGCTTCCTGGCTGATGGCGTCTCCTTTACAGAAAAAGCCAGTGATGAGTGTCTCTTCCCTCCTCAACCGCTGACCATCTAAGGAGAGGAGCAGATGAGTCTGGACCCAGAGCTGGAATGCTGGGAGTCTTCACGCTGTCCTTCCCAGGACATTCCGTGACAGCTGGGCCAAGGACGCAGGGGAACACCCTTCACATTGTGTAGGACTGGGCCCATCCCTGTCTTCAGTTAGCAGACAAGTGAGATGTGAAGCCCATGGTGCCAAGGGAAACTGACGGGTGATGTGTGTTGCTAAGTGTCATCCAGGACAAGCAAGAGCTGATGCTGGAGAGGGGATGGCTGCCTCTGGGGGACAAAAGTTGTACCCCTTTCTCTCTGGTTTGGCAGGTGTGGTTATTCCTGGGTTGTTGCATAGATGCTCATGCATCCAAAGCCTCAGGGGCCATAAGCTCTCGAGGACAACACCCAAGTCCACTGTCAAAAGGAGCTCGGAGAGAGATGAACCAAAGAAGGGGACAGATCCCGCTTCCCACTGTACTGCCTCCCAGGTGAGAGGTGAGAAGACTGGCTCTGGAGTCGACCGACGGAGTTTCCATTATGGCTGTGGTGTTTACCAACCTCTGGGACTTTGCACACGTTGCTTCAACTCTCAATCCCAATTTCTCCATCTGTAACCTAAGGGTCCTAATAGCATTGATTTCATGGGGCCGCTGTGAGGGTTCTATTGGGAGGCACCTGGCAGTGCCTGGCATACGGTAGGCTCATAGGAAATTTCGGCTGGTCGTATTGTCACATTTGATTGGCATCTCAGTTTTATTTAGTAGTGATTACACTAGGAAGCTGTCGGCAGAGAGGCAAGGCGCAGACTCTGGAAGCAGTTAGCCCTTGAAGCCCAGCTGTCACTTGCCAGCTGTGCGACCCTGAGCAAGTTAACTGACATCTCTGGGCCTCCTCTCCTCATCTGATTGTGGTGAGTGAATGTATGGAAAGCAGGAGCTGGCAAGTTGTGGCGACCAGGCCAAAGCACCACCTGTTTTTGTACACACAGTGTTGGTGGCACACAGCCACGCTCATTCCTTTACGTATTGTCTGCGGCTGCGTTCTGCTGTAACAGCACAGATGAGTAGTTGTGACAGGCTGGCTTTCTGAACTACAAATCCTGAAATATTTTCTCTCCGGCCCTTTGCAGAGAAGGCTTTCTGACTTCTGATCACAAAGGCTTGAGCTGGGCGGGCCCAGAGTAAATGCCAGTAAGTGTTGCCGTCCTTACTGCTGCTGCCCCTGTAGAGTCCGCGGCCTCACCAGACCCTCACACGCATCTCGGGAAGTAGGTGCATGTAGGCTGTGATCATTCCCTTCCTACAGGTGAAGGATCTGGGATTCAGAGGACGTAAGTGACCTGCTCAAGGTGGAGCCAGGCCTCAAACCAGTTCAGGGCTCTCTCTGCTCACGGCAACGTGTTAGAGACACCTGCCTGCCTCTCTGTGGCCTCCTCAAGGCCAGGACCATGTCTGTCCATTTCTGTAGTGTCCTTCTCCCCGAAGCACTGATGGTGCGACAAACAGAGCCTGGCGTGCCACCGGACCACCAGCCTGCAGCACTGAGCTCCCCACAGAGAGTTTCCAGCTCTGGCTTGTTCGCCTTCCTGGCTGCTGGAGTGGGGAGGTTAGGACTGCAGCAGAGGCTCCCCTAGCTGTGCAGGTACCTCAGAATATGGGAAGGCACAGGCCAGGACCCTCTCTCCATCCCCAGACTTCTAGTCAGGGCCATGGCTGTGTCTGGTGATAACTGTCCTCTGGTCCATAGAGCATTTTCAGTTGAGCATCGCATTTGATCCTCACGGCAAACACTCAGGAGGGCAAGGTGGGTGATGGTGTGCCCAGCAGCTGCAGCTGAGGATGGAGCCCTCCCCCACACGCATGTGTTAAATGAATGGCTGAGCCAGAAATGGTCCTGGTCTTTCAGCTCAGTTCAGCCGTTCCCCTGCCCCAGCGGCCTCCTGGCTTGACCATTGTGGTGATGCCAATAGCACGCCCTTCGTGCATTCATTTCAGTGTCTAATGAGCCTCAGTGTCCGATGCTTCTTTGGGGGCTGTAATGGACATTCTGTGTGCCTTAGGAGTTTGTTCTGCTCTCAGTGGAGATAAAGAAAAGCTACCAGAATAATAACTCTATTTTCCAATCTTCAACTTTGAAGTTGTCCTCTGCCTAGCCAGTCTAGACCCGCTTTGCTGTCCTTTGGGATTTTCTGGAGAAGGGACCATCCCTTCCCCCAAAGTGATGTTTACCATAGAGCAGCTTTCAGTGTGAGGCAGGAGGGGGAACCGTGTCTTCTGAGTCAACTCAGTTCTTCTGGAGGTTAGTCGTGTCACCTTGGAATGCTCTGAGGGGTGTGTGTGTGTGTGTGTGTGTGTGTGTGTGTGTGTGTGTATACCCCTTGATCTGTTAATTTCTGTCTTATCAGTACCCAGAGAGTAGAAAATAGTTCCTGACAACTTCTGAGGAGCTTAGGAGAAAATGGAACACATTTAAAGCCATCACAAGGTCATGGGATGAAGGGCAAAGGGAAGTCAAGTTCCCGGTAGAGAGTGTGGCTTATCTGACCTGTCACCTGGGGACTCATATGCAGCACAGGGGTGGACAGTCCGGCGCGACTCAGACCCACACCGAGCTTGCTGTTGCAGTGAGGGAAGGACTCGGCTGAGCAGGTTGAAAGCCCCGGGCTGATGAAGAGCAGGTGCTCTAAGGGGAGAATGCCCTCCTGTGTGCTCCAGGCGGGGGCGTTGAGGCAGTGCAGCAAGGCCACCAGGAGGCAGCGGCCATCCCGGGGCTTACCCATGTGGACCTGCCACAGCCCTGGAGCTCCTCCGTGACAGACCTTCCTGACTCAGTGAGTCCTTCTAGACACGGTCACTGCAGTGTGATATGCGTGACTCCCAGTGAGCAGGACAAGAAGTTCTGTTATAACCCAGATCCTCATTTGGTTCGGTGTCTGTCTTAGACAAATAGTCAGAAACAGTTGCCCTGCAGTTCACCCGAGAATGGACTCTTCCTAGACTCCATGAAGTGAAAACACTTCAGAAACCAAAGCAGAAGAAGGGCTGGAGCGAGAGGTAGGACAGAGGTGGAGTCCAGCACCCCCTCTGGTGACCCTAAATCACGTCCTTTCTCTGGCCTTGGTTTCTGCACCTGTGAAACAGGGCTAGTGACACCTGTTTCTTACTGCGAATCCACACTCTGAACCTTTATCCTCTTGTCTTCAGCAGAGTAGGCAGAGCGGCCAGCACACAGGGCGGCCCGGTCCTTGTGCACGGCAGGGAGGTTGCTCAATGCACAGCTGTGTGGCCTAGCCCATGTGTGCCGTACCGTTCTTGTTGTTATGTGTGAGTACCCACTAGACTTCAGAAGAAGCCTGCACGCCACTAAGTCGAGTCAGCTCTGCTCCTGCTGCTCTAAAGCTAGTGCTGTAACCCCAGTTAATAATGATTTTTCTCCGCCAGATTCGACTGCTTGCATGAATGTATTATCTGCTCAAGAGTGCTTGTGGGGCCTGCTCCCAGTGTGTAAATATTCAGTCTGACTAAAGAAGAAAGTCCAAAAAAGGGCTGGTTTATCCCGAGTGGCCTCTGTGATCCGGTCGCAGTCAAAGGCGTCTTCAAATCATCAGCTCTGATATTAGACACAAATGTTTGCGTCTCCAGGATAATCTGGAAAGAACATGCAAGAGGAAGGCCAGAGCGCTGAGTGGGAGGCAGAAAAGTACAGAAAGGCTAAAACCAGGCAGCTGAGAGCTAAGAGGTTGGGGAGCAGGGTCGATGGCCTCTGCCGTGACTCATGGCCTGTCCTTATGCACAGCCTTTCCTATATATCAAGAAGCAGGGACAAGAGTAATGAGCTTTGAATGTCAACGTTGTCTCTGCAGGCGTCAGAGGCCTGCCCCCTGGAGATCACTCAGGTTCTACTTAGAGCAAATGCCAAATCCGATCAAGGTATCTGTACGTGGACAGTGCATGTTTTATATTACAGACCTGTTAAGCCAAGTCCCTTCTTTCTAAGTGTCTACTCTTCCCCATTTGTTTTTACTTCCCAAGACCTGCTTGGGTACTTCGAAGACCTCTGTGTCATCACTGCAAGTATGTGCCTTGGTTCGCTGCATGGATTACACTACTTTGTACCCTCCCTATACATCCCAGCCAGCTTGAAAACTTTAATGACCCCCCCCCCAAAGAGGAGCACCACTTGTTGTGTTCCCATGGGTGGGAGGCGGGGAAGTGTGGGAGGGACTGTGCCCCCTTCTTCCTGTCCCCTCATGACGTATCTGATTGGTGGGTTTAGCTTAGCCTCTTCCGGGACTGACTCTCTTTTGAATCTACTTGTCCCCAAGGAAGGGTTCACCACATTACTGGGGCTGGCTCTGGCCCTGGGGAAAGCCTACAGGTGGTCCCAGTTTTTGGTTGGGTGAGTGGGTTTAATTCTGGGTAAAATATTAGGCAGCGCTTTGTAACCACACATCTAAGCCGTATCCTCCAATTTAGGATTTATTTGTAATAAAGCTTTTAGCTTGATTTCAATCTGTGTGCCTCCTATATTCTATTTCTTAATTGATTCTGAACTTGTAAGGGAGGGAGGACTGTTAGTTTTTGGCCACCAGCCACAGCCCGGACCTCCTCCTCGCTCATGGATTAATCCACGCAGAAAGCTGTCTGAGCAGCTCTGGCTGTAATGGAGGCGAGACAACGTCTATGGACCCCTTCCTCCCTCCAAGGTACTTTAGAGCTCATCAGAACCTAACTCTGTGGCACTTGCTTTTTGAGAATGTCTGCTATAGAAATGTTATTATTTTCCTTTTTCTTCATCTGTGAAATAATGATACTTTCCTGACAGGAGGGCATTGAGGATTAAGTGAAATAACACACATCCGCACATAGTATGTCATCAGTAAATGCCTGCCTGTCCCATCCCTTGGTTGCCCGTGCCACGGTTAAATAGTGCTTGCCGTCAGAAAGTTCATCTTGATGTCTAAAACATGCCTCTCTTGCTGCTATTTAAGGCCATTTCTTTTATCTCACTGAGAGCAGTTGATAAGCTTGATACATGAGCAAACCCATATCCCATATACCTACCCGACTTACAGGACAATTTGAGAGAGAAAACTTCAAACCCAATAGAGGGCAGTGAGGGATGTGTGCTGAATGGGAGAAGGAGCAAGGGGTCCAGAGAAGGTCGGATGCGGGAATGGGCCCTGGAGTACCCACTGGTTGACCTCCTCTGGGCACTCTTGAGTTTGGCTGTGCCTTGTCCGAAGCAGAGATCAACAAGGTCCGAAGGAGTTGCCAGAGGTCTTCTAGTTAGTGCATACGTTTCTCTTCCACAACGTGGAATGCAAAATCCCCTCCTTTTTCTGGAATTCACTGTGTGTGCCGAGCACTGTGGTCACCAGTGTGGAACCTGTAGCACGCATCAGGACCCCGGCCCCTCGCAGGCCGGCAGGGGTCGGAGAGCAGCAGGAGGGCTCGATCAGCCACGCAGAGCCTGTCGGCAGCAAGCTTCCTGAGCACAGACCGAGCCACGTCCATCTTTGGACTCCGGGCCACCTGGAGCAGCCCTCCATTTCACTGCTTCCTCCCCCAGTGTTTCACTCTTCCTATTTTAGCTCTATCTGGATGGGAACTCTATCTGGAGCCCTGCATTTTCTAATTGGCTCTCACCCAGAAATGGAGGTGTCGGGTCCGAGACCCAATTGATGAAGTGTCTGCCCCGTGGCACTGGTGTCTTTCCTTCTCGGCGGCCGTCCCCTGTGCTTTCGGTTGTCTGGGGTCCGGGCTTCTCATGCTTCCCAGCTTCTGTCCATTTGACTGTTAACACCTAGCCCAGAGGATGAGGGAAAAGGGAAAACCCACTCAAGCGATTCCATTATTACTTGTTATGCAGTCAGCTTTGTCCACTAGTCAAAATCTCTGCGAAGGGAGAAGTATATATTGAAAAAGTTCCTCATGCGATTCTGATGTGCTCCTCTGCCCACTACCCCCATCTTGAGACCCATAGGCTCATTTTCCACTGTTAAAAGAAAGCTATTGCATTATCTCTCTCCTCTCTTCACCTTGGATGGCAGGAAAGGAAAGAGACTCTGCCCAAAGGTCCTTTAAATGAGGGGAAACAGAACTTAGCTTGGTATTTCTTTTCTGAAGAACATATGCTTCAGTGCAGAACTCAGGAGCAACAGCCTTGAATTAAAGCAGCCGTGACTCCCCGTGAATGGCAAGGCGCTTTGGCTGTGGGAAAGCCGGGGTTTGGGATGCAGAAAGCCGGGGTTTTGGATGCCTTCCCTGGCTTCATGGCTGACCTGCTGTGTGACCTTGGGCAAGTCAGATTTCCTCTCTGTTTGCCATCTGCAAAATGTGGATGAAGACACTTGCTACCTACTGGTTTTTCTGAGGTACATAGAGGTCGTCGGAGATCACGGAACACAGTGCTCAGAATTCTGCTGAGGAAACAGCCCTGGTTATTAGGAAGCATTGTCCCCCAGGTGCAGGGCGCTCTGAGAAGTGTGCAGGGTTTGTGAACAGTCCTGGGCAGTCCCAGAGTGGGAAAGGCAGTTTCTCCAGGTCTGGGTCTCCCCTCGAGCCTTTGCCCATCTGCACCAGTGAGAGGAAGGGGTGTCTGAGTTGTTGGGAGGTGATCGGGACAGATGGTCTCTGGCAGAACAAGAGGGAAATGCCAATCAGAGGACGTCGGGCTCCTCAATGAGAACGCAGAGCAGATGGGTCTGAGGCGGCCAGGAGGGGCACTTGCCAGTTTACTAAGTGTGTGACAGTGAGCTGGTGGTCTTCAGAGAACCAGAGGGGTCCCCTGGTTCATTTCCTTTCTTTGAGAAAGGGCAGGATTTAGGATAAGTCTGACCGATGAGTGTCCTCATTCAACAGGTAGTTGTTAGGTTGGTGAAAAAGTAATTGCGGTTTTTGCAATTATTTTTAACCCTTTAAACCGCAGTTACTTTTGCACCAACCTAATACTAGCTTTACTATGAGCTGGGCAGTCTGCTGGCCCTGCAGATGTAACATGACATAAGATAGACCCGATCCTGACCTCCCCTCACAGGTGTTACAACCACATCCACTGATTCCTGCCACTTGCATAGGAATTGTGGGTGGGGTGGGAGGAGGGATGTCATGAATGCGGATTCCTGGGTCCCACCCCAGAACTACTAGAGCAGAATATCGAGGGGTTAAATCCAGGAAACCATATTTTAGTAAGTTTCATAGTTCATTCTTGTGCACATTAAAATTTGAGAACCAGTCACCTCTCCATCAAAGCAAAGAGTGACCAGTCACTTCTTTGAGCATACTGGTGTCTTAAAAATGAATTACATATACACCTGGAATGATTTTGTTACATCTAGCCTCCGATGTGTAGGTTGCTAGAAAAGCCCTTTTCTCCTCTTATTCTGGTCCGATGGAAAATAACTGCTCAAATCAATGAACTCAAGTGTTGATTGAGCTTTTATTATCTGCCTAGCTCATGCTGTTCAGAAAAGAAGTGTAAAAGCTAGTCTTGGCCCCTGATGAGCTCACAGCGTTCTTGAGTTGATAAAACATACCCGTTACCCAGCTAGAGATGAGCAACAGACAGTGTAAGATTAACGGCCGAGAGGTAGTGCAGATGAAGTTCCCAGACATGTAGAAAGGAGGACATTGGTGGGGGCAGGGTTGCAGCGACAGCCTTTCCAGCCATCCTCTGATTCCAGCGGGATGACCAGAGTCATAACCTAGTGAAGAAGTGAAAAAATACCGTGGGAAAATTCAAGAGACACGGGTGGCGCATGGGGGGAGCTGTACTGACTCAGAAGCTACACTGCTGATTCACATGTGTTACCAAGTTGGGGAACCGGATATATTTTTAAATAGTGAACAGAGTTTTTTCCCCCACTTAGTTCAGCTCTGTCTTTGGGCACAAGAACATCAATTCCTTTATCCATTCCTCGATTACATCAGCTGTGTAACAGTTGAACTCTGAAATCATAGTGGCTTAACACAGAAGTTTATTTATCACTCATGTAAGTTCAATCAAGGGCCCAGGGGGCTCTGTTCCTTACTCACTGAGGCGCAAAGCCTTTACCATTGTGGACAAGTGGCTTCCAAGATCTCCCTGGTGTTGACACCCAGCAGCCAGCCAGCCAGAGGATGGGCAGGGAGGATGATGGTGTGGCAGTGAAGACTACACATCCACAGAGCTTCCACTGGCCAGAGGTCATTTGTGTGGCAAAGGAGGCTGGGAAATGTAGTCAGTCAACCTGAGCACCCACAGGAACAGCAACTGAGTATCGCGAACTGCCAGCTCTGCTCTGGCCCACTCCCTAGCACAATTCCTTCCTCCACAGCTCTTTAATCATTTTCCTCGATCTCTCCTTCCCCTCCAGATTCTCCCAGGCTCTCAAGCAGTGAGATTCACAACTAGTTATGCCTCTCTGGTCTACCGACTTCTTTCATGCTTATCAGAACTTCAAAGAAGGCCTTGAAATTGTATATTCTTGACACCTGTCCCTCCTTCCTTCTTCCTCGACTTTATTTGCTCTTTCTCTTCGGCTAAACTATATGGAATTGCTGTTTTGATATTGATGTTTTATGTTTTTTTGACCTACAAAATGGCATTTTAATATGGTTCAATTGAAAATTATACTCTCAACCTTCTCCTAGGAGAACCCTAGATCTGCCTTGAGTTTAACACATTCCAGTGCCCAGTAGGCAGAGAATCAAGCCAAAGGCAAGAGACAGAAGATGGAGGCAGTTTCTTTGAATTAAATCCTATTACCTGATGTGTTTGGGTCTGTCCTACCCCACCATAAGAGTGAGCTCATGTCTCACCTCTACTTAAACCTTAATAATGAAACCTTATTTCTGGTTATTTGCTAAAAGCTTTCAAATATATTATCTCATTTCATTCCTTTGAAGAAATGGTTTGTTTTCGACTCTCAATTAATGAGATAATGAGAGTTAGAGAATAATTTCCTTCTTCAGCTTAACTGCCAGGAAACTTAAGCTGGCGTTTGTGATTAGTCAGAATAATTATATTATGCTTTTGGTTGGCGTATGTTTTTAAAAATATATTTTACTTAGTAATTTTTGATAATTGTCATTTTTGTCTTGGGTTTTTTTTAAGATGTGAGATTAAAAACGTTCAAATCCTTTTGAAAATGATATGGAATAAAACAAATAAATTTAATTATAACAATCTTTTGAGCAAGACTCTATCATCTTTATCTTACCTACGTGGAACCTGAGGTCCATAAAACTTGGACGATGTTTCCGAGCCCATAAGGCCGTTCAGTGTGGTAGCTGGGACCAGGTAGGTGCAGGTCCAGGCCCAGACCTTGGCTCCTCCTGCTCTGTGACGCTGCCTTTTCCAAACAAGCCCTCATCACTGCAATCTCGTCCGTCTCAATTCCACGTGACTCCTATTTTAAGAGACTTGAATATTATCTATCTTATTTATTATTACAGATACACGAGCATCATCTCTTTAAAAGGAAGTCACTATATTTCGGATCAAATGTTATTTTGTTCCATTAAAATGAATTTTTAAGTTATCGGAAGAGATGGAAAGAGGCATAAAAACCCTTTAAAAAGTATGACTGAGAGATGGAAATTTAGTGTAATGTTATAAATTCAATACAAATTAACTTGTATACTCTTAAAATTCCACTAGTGAGTAAGCATGATTACCACTGATGACTTTTCCTAAGTGGAAGTGTTTTCCTTGGGCCTGGGGGAAATCAGATATCTCAGTATTTCCTGTACTTTCTTGTTTTTTCTTTTCCATTTGAAGGAAAAAGAATTCTGGGGCCATAAAAATGCCAGGAAAGTTAGCTTAAAGCAGGGGTCCTCAAAATGTGACCTTGAAGCAGCAACATCAAAAATCACCTGGGAGCCTATTAGAAATGCAGAGTCTCAGGCTGTACCCCAGACCCATAGAACCGAATCCCTCTGGGGTGGAACTAATGGGTTGTGTTTTAACCAGCCCACCCGGCTTTTCTAACGCATGCTGAAGTTTATGACCACTTGGCTTAAAACAGCCTCTGAGATCAACTGGAAACCACTTCATTGTGACAGAAATGAGGTAGTTAAAATATCTCTGAACAAATTAAAAATGCTCATGAGGAAAATTTGTCCTTTGTCCTTTAAAAAAAATGCCTTTTTCCTTAAAAAAAAAAAAAATAAAAAATCACTTTACAAGTTAGTGTTTAAAGACCAGAAGTAAGTTGCCTGTAAGGAAATTCCTTTTTTAAGAAGCGAAATTTCTCCCAGGTGTTGGAGTGAGAGCTACGAGCAGGATTCTGAGGGCCTCCTGACAGAAGGAAGTGGTGGGAGCCGGTTTTCCATGGTCAGGAACCTGGCAGCGTTGGATGAAGCATTGTATAGGGTCCAGGTGTGTAACTTCATATAATAAATTATATGAAGAGCAAGAGTGGTACTTTAAAAAATGTTTATCATGAATGATGAGTCAATCATGCTTAAAACTTTTTTTTTAGTAGAAAAAGCTTTCTTGGGTGTTCTGGTCATACTCAGAGAACGCCTTTTTCCATCTGGCATCCCCAGCTTGCACTGTAGTGTGCAGGAGAAAGGAACATCCTCAGAAGCTTTGCTCCAGCAATCTCAGCAGCCCAGAGAAAAGCAGGCATCCTGCCCCCCCACTCCCGCTGTGCTGGCACGTTTGCACGAGCTAGGCACTTTGCTGATACAATCTGGGGAAGGAAAAATGAGTGCAGGTGGCCCAACCCTACAAAGGAAGGACCCGCTGCCTGTGAGGCCATAGACCCATCCTGGGCTCAGTGTGGCATAATGGTCAAGACCATGCACTTGGGATCCGCAGGAACCGGGCTCAGGTTGTGTTTGGAGCACTTGTTGATGTGTGACTGTAGACGAACCATTGCCTCTCTCAGCCTCAACATTCCTAAAATGGGGTAAGAACAATATATACCTTGTAAGGTTGTTTTGAAAATGAAATGAGTTTATGTGGCAGTTCGCAGCCTCTTTGGTCTTAGGACCCCTTTATACTCTCAACAATTATTGAGGACCCCAAAGAGTTTTTATTTATGTGGGTTATAGCTATCAATGTTTACTGTATTAGAAATTAAAACTTAATTCCTTAAAGAAAAACACATTGCATGCTAGGATAAATAACATCTTTTTAATGATGAAGAATATATGTTTTCCAAAACAATAAAATTTAGTGAGAAGTGACATTACATTTAAAAAAATTTCTTTAAGGTCTGGCTTTAATAAAAGACCCTTAGATTCTAATGTCTGCTTTGTCGTTCGCTATGTTGTGATATCACATGTAATGTAGTCTCTGAGAAACTCCTTTGTACACTTGTGAGAACATTAGAGTGAAAGGGGGAAATAACATCTTAGAATTATTTTGAAAATAATTTTGACCTCACAAGACACACTGAAAGAGCCGTAGGGACTCTTCTAGGGTTCCCTGGCATACACTTTGAAAACCACTGAGTGAATAAATCATGCTAAGAGTTTAGTATAGTGCATTACACATAGTAAGCACTGAATCATAAGTTATGATTGCAAACATCACCATTAGCTAGAAGACAGCATCAGAGGCAGTTTCTGCACATACACAGGCAGGGCTCTGAAGGAGAACTTGGCGCTGCTTCCGGCAGGGTACTGGCACAGTTCACACACCCGACAGATACCTCTGCTGCTGCTGCTCCAGAGCTGCCCCAGGACATTTTGTCTGGCCGGTAAGAGCCCTGCCAGCCCCTGGATGTGCTTCAGGCTGCAGTGCTAGGATGTGTGCACACGTACTAATATGGGAATGATGTTAACCCAATATAAAGATGTCACAAAGATGCCTTTCCTCCTAAGAGGCAAAGCACTCGCTTCTCCATCATCTTGTTTGTCTTCTCAGTGTCCCTGTGCGGAGTCAGTCTGGTCCTAGGTGAGTCAATGCTGGGGGTCAGGACTTGAACCCAGGTTTTCTGATGTAGAGCGGAGTCAGGGTAAGAAGCTGGGGGCAGGATGAGCAGAGGCCTGCAGAGGGCACAGCGTAGAGCTTTCAGGACTCATAGTTCTGGAAACAGCACTTGTCAGCTCGGCCCCATGAGTGGAGATACAGGCCAGAGCCCGTGACTTTGTCCTCCCGTCAGCAGATGTGCACGCCACGTGCTGCTCAGCTGGCACTCCCAACCACCTTTCTTTGAATCCAGAAACCATCATGCAAGCAGTGGGCTGAGTGCTGTAGCAAGCTGGTGTGTTGGCATGTAATTTGGAAATCCTTTTCACTTAGCCATCTATTAAACACCTGGTGTGGTTTGAGTCCCCAGTCTGTTTCTTCCCTTGTCGTCCACCAAGGGAAAATATAAAGGAACATTGACCAATCAGAGCGAGGCCTCAAATTTGCAGTTGTGATAGCACAGTCTTTCTTATGGTCAGTGCCTGCATCTCTGGCAGCAGCAGTGAGTGTGTGTGACCACAGAATGAAGGGCAGGGCATCGGGACCAGGAATCGGACCGCACCAAGGCCTGTCGTCATACGGACCAGCATCAGTGGATGGCAGAGTCCCAGCAAGTCAGAGACTGGTGATGGAGAGACCAGGAGGTGGCCAGGAACCAGAACGATGCTTCACGGATCCAGGTGGGGGTGAGGATGTCTAAAATGTGGGACAAATGGCAAAAGTCCAGAATCTTAGTGGGGCCAGGAAAGAGTGACAGCCAGCAGAAGATCAGAACTCAGGGCAGTTGTGGGGCGTGGCTCTGGCCCCTGCCTCTGGGTACCGATAGGGTAGGTGCTGTGATCAGTAATCATTATTTATCGACTGCCTATTATGTATCAGGCACTGCTGTTAATTCATCATTTGTTACATGAGTAACAAGACAGACAAAAATCCCTTTCTCAAGGAACTTGCACTTTCAAGGGAGGAAAAAAATAAAGGAAAGGAGAAAATAAAGGAAAAATAGTAAAATATATAGTATTAGATACAGACAGGGAATAAATGCAGGAAAGGAGACAGGGTGCTTCAGAATGAGGTTATCATTTCACATAGAGGAGGCAGGAAGGTCTCAGTGAGAAATCACATGTGAGCAAAGACCTGCAGGAGGTGAGGAAGTAAGCCCTATAGGTATTTGGGGAAGGGCATTCGAGGGCAGAGGGAACAGTGGGTACCAGGGCCCCAAGGTGGGGGGTGTTTGAGGAGCAGGGAGGAGGCAGGTCTGGCTGAAGATAGTGAGTCCTTTGAGAAGAGTTCAAGGAGGAAGAAGGGGAGAACACTTAGGGCCTTGTAGGTCGCTGTGGTGACTATGGCTGTTACGCACGTGACATGTGGAGCTAGTGAAGGATTTTAAACAAAGACAGGATGTGATCTGATGATGGTTTTAAAGGGAATAGAGGGGAAGGGTGCTTGGGTTGATAGAAGCAGGAGGATCAATCAAGAGGCTGGATCAATAACCCAGAAGGCAGATGTTATGGTAGGGAGGTCCCGGGTGATGATGGTGGAGGTGGACAGAAGTTGCTAGATTCTTAATATAGTTTAGAAGTACCGCTGAAACAGTTTGCTGGCGTATTAGACATTAGGTGTGGGAGAAATAGGTATAAAGATGGACTCTAAATTTCCTGGCTGGAGCAATTGGACATAGCCATTATCTGAGATGGGCAGGAGATGGTTGGGAATGGGGGCAAGTTCAGGCATTGGGATTTGGACACGTTTGTTGGAGACATCCAAGTGGAGACCTCAGGGAGCTGATTGAAGAGGCTCGGGCGGGGCAGGGAGAACCTGAGAAGTGCAAAGGAAAAACAGAAACAGCAGCAGCTCCTGTGACGCCAAGTCCTACCCCTGGGATCAACTGCGTAAATGAAAGGACAGCTCAGAGCAGCCTCAGCCCTGGCCCTAAACTTAAAGAGAACGAGCAGCCAGAGGACCCAAGTCCTCCCTGCCCCTGTCGGTGCTCCTCCTGGGCTGCGGAAGACAATGCTCCCGCCTTCCTTTGACTGGGGCTGACTCCCAGGGAGGGGGAAGGAGGGTGAGGCCCAGCTGGGATGGGAATGGACACATTGTGTACCGTGGTGTCTCCTACGCTCGGGCTGCCTCTGCACGGGCTCCCAGGAGGCCTGGGAGGAGGACGCAGGCAGGGCTTGTCACAGACCCGTCCTCTGGCACTGTTGTTCTCCTGGACCTGTCTTTAGATGACTGTAGTTATCCAGGGAGATGGAAGTGGAATGTCAGAAGTCCTTGGTATGACTTGCAGAATGTCAGAACCGACAAAGAGAGCATCCTGTCCAAACGTCTCTTCTTACAGAGCTCCAGAGAGAGCACAGTGACTTGTCCAATTAGAAGCTTCATGACCTAGGACGAGGTCATGGAGGGCAAATCCCTTAATCCTGGCAGCCGTGCCGGGAAGACTGCCTTTGCCCAGTGCACTAGCTCAGAGAAGGCTGTGTGCTCCTAGTTCACCCGTTGCCCTCCCCTCCTCCACGTGGGCATATCCAGGCCAGACCTGGGTTTAGAGAGTGATTGGCAGCCCTGAGGCCCCCCAGCCCTTTTGGCAGTCTGGCTATGCCATCGGATGAAACATGGATTCCTTGGCAGGCAGTACTTCCTCAAGAAATATCTTTCTTAAAGTTAGTGGTGCCCTGTTTTGAGTGCTTTACACATATCAATTCATTGAAGACTCCTAATTGGTCTTGCTATTTATAGAGAAACTTACTTTTTAAAGTTCAAGGTAGGAATGTTTAAAAATTGTGAAGTAACTGAATAAGATCATCCCGTAAACCTGAGAAGAAAGGAAAAGGAAAACTTAAAGGAAAGACTATTTACTTTGTGTAAATGTACTCAGTGAAAATGTGTTGGTTACTCACTGTGAGGAAAAAGAACTGGTGGTGCCCCCTTTGGCTTTCTACTCCCCGTGTCCTCAGGGGGGCGTTCAGCTCTGTACCAAGGTGTCCTCGTCTGCCAGAGCTCCCTGCACCCCGTCCCAGAGCCGTTTTCTCTGGCCTGGCCTATTTCACAGGGTCCGTCTTGTTCTGTGCAAATCCTTTGTCCTTCCAGGGGTCTGAGCTGCCTTTCTCTTGACTGTTGCTTAAGCCTCTGCATTTCTCCTTAGTTATCATCTCCAGAACGCCTGCCTGATGAGCTGAGGTCATTCCTACCCTCAAGTGACCTGGCAAATTGAGCAACAATACCAGGGATTCCAGGACAGTGAGCTTGAAGATTAGTATCTTTGCTGGCCTGGTGGGAGGCCCCTGGCCCTTCTGGAAGGGTAGTGATTCTGACCTTCACAGGAGGCTTTGGGCAGAGCTGCTAATAACCATGAATGTCTGCCTCTCTAGGGAAAGAGCTCCCGACCCTCTGCCCCCAACCAATGGTTTAAAACTCACAGAGCTGGAACCACTTAGCTGGAGACATTTATTCCACTCCTGTTTCATGTGAAAATCCTACACCTGGGCCTCTCTGAACCCATGGGTGCTTGATGCTTCACTCCAGGGCAAGGAGGGAAGGTGCCCCTCTGTCTTGCGTCGTGTCCTTCGGGGCTCCACCTTGCTGGGTAGTGGGGGAGGTGGAGTGTGAGCAGGGTCAGGGATTCCTGGGTCCCTATTTCACTGTTTTCCCACCTGTCCTTTCTAATAGGTATTCAAACCATTTCATTCTCTGGTTGCGGATTGGCACCCCCCTCCCCACCCCTCATCCTCACACACAAGGACGATCTTGCCTGCAAATACAGGGCAAGGTTGCTTCTCTGTCATCTTTTCTCTGTTGGAAATCCCAGAGCTCAAACCTGTGGTGCAATGGAAGAAGCCCAGAAATGCGAGGGAAGATGCATGGGACGCCTGGGCACGTGTATACTCTACCCTCCCTGGCCATGCCCACCTGACAAGTTCTCTCGCTCCTTTGGCCTCCGTCTCGGACAGAAGGGGGCCCCAGATGGGCCAGCAGTCTCAGGGGGCCCTTCTGGTTCAGACGTTCTGCAGTTCTCTGTAGTCTTCTTGTTTTCGATGTGTTTTTAAAGGATCATGTGCTATTTATCTCAGTGTCTCTGCTCCCCTCCACTGCACACTGCTAGCCGTGCAGTAATGACATCGAAACACCCACACTGTAGCTCAACAATCTGATGAGATAAATGCCTCATCCTTGGGCTCTGTGGACATAGAGTAGCAAATCTCCTACCCCAGTATCAAAGAGCTTGAAGCACACAGGCTGCCGGGGAGGAAAGGCAGGCAGGCGGGCTGCCATGTGCGCGTCATTAGGCGAAAGCACGTTCTCTGTGCCCCACAGCCCCTGCTTCCCCAGAGCGACCTCACTTCTCCCTTACTCCACCTCCAGAATAATGCTTCTGAGCTTGTTGGCTTTGAGAATGTGTTGGGAGCGCTGGTGTCGGGAGCATATGGCCTTGTTATCCTGCATAGAGCTCCAAGTTGGATGCACCAGCAACTGGCCAGGTTGTGAAAGTAATTAAGCTGTGCATATTGGTCCAGCGTGACATAGGAGGCTCGGGTGCCTGCTGTCATGCTCCTTCTGCAGCGTCCTTCCCAGGCTCAGGGCTCACCTGTTAGATGGAACGGACCTGGGACTCTTGAGGTTGCGCTGTGGGGCTGGCATGATGTGTTTGTGCCCCTGCCCCCTTGATGGACACAGGAGCTAGCAAGGCACAGAGGGTTCCCAAAGAAGCAGGAGCTGGTATGGTCCTGCAGTGAAAATAGACCTGGCTGTGGCATGCTGAGTGCGTGACTTGGGCCTCAGTTTCCCTGTCCAGGCATACCTTGTGTTGTTGTGCTTCACAGATGCGTTTTTTTTGTTTTGTTTTGTTTTTTTACAAATTGAAGGCAAGACTCCCCATCAGCAAAAGAATTACAGTGTGCTTAATTATGGTGATCTGGAGCCAGCCGCCATCTCTGCAATGTGCCTGTAGCAGACAGGAGACAAGAACGAGGCCCTCCTACCCCCAGGAATGCTAGGAGGGTCTGGGCAGGTAATGAGAAGGCTCTTAGGCTTCCAGGGAGTTTTCACATCCAACAGTGCCCTGTACGGAGGTCCTGGGATGCAGGTGGAAGGGCAAGGCCTCTGGAGCTGGGCGGCCTGGGTTTGAATTCTGGTGTTTCCCTTCAGGGTGTATGACCTGGGAAACGTACTTAACTTTTCAGAGCTTCTCTTTACTCCTCTGTAAACTGAGGGATATTAAAACTACCTACATTGATGGGGCACTGATAATAATAACAAGGGCTTCTATGATTTCTAGAAGGCTGATTATATTCCGGGACCTGTTTCTTTTCTTCATAAAACCTCCATAGGATATAGCAGAATTTGCAGTCACTTATTACTCTGTGTGGATTTTTATTGGTTTGTGTACTTATCTTCCCGAGGAGACAAGTGGTATGAGAGCAAGCATTCTGTTGGGTGTTGTCTGCCAGCGGGGTCCATAGTAGGTGCTTAAGAATGTTCATGAAGTGAAGGGGGGCTGAGGGTTTCACCCACCATCTCTCCTTTAATCCCTACAGCAGGTTTATTAGCTACACATGATTATTATGCCTGCTTTCAAATACGAGTGAAATGAGGCCCAGAGGCTAAATAATGTGCCCAAGGTCATGCAGCTAGGAGCTGGTGCAATAAATGTCGTTGCACAGTACTTGGTAGAACTTCCTGGAAGTTTGGGAACGGGGTGTGGGCATGACTGGGCAGGGAGGAAACAACTGAACACCTTGGATGTACCACGTACCACCACTCACAACGATATGTCATATGTCTCCCATGATGACTCACAAAATAGGTCTTATACCGCCGCCCATTTTACAGATGAGACATTGAGGCTGAAAGAGAGAAAGAACCGGAAGGGCTGCTCAGTTCTGACTTATAAGAGTCCAAGTGAAGGAAACTAATTTCATCTCAGAGTTAGATCCTCAGCCCCGAGTGGCCTCCTGCCCTGCGCTCCTTCCCCCTCCGAGAGGCTGTGGGGGTGGAACGTGTGGGTCTGCTGAGGGCAGTAAGGGCAGAGCCAGGCTGGGATTCCTTTCGTGTGGCGTATCTGGGAGGGGTATGCCCCCACTGCGAGTCTCAGGAAATCTCAGCGTCTGGCTGGTCTTGCCAGCGCTGTTTCTCTGACTGTTCTTTTGGTCTTGGAGCACCCAACAAACATCTGACACCGTTCAGGGTCAGCTGCACGTAAAAGGAAGAGTGGGTATTTAAAAACAGGTTTTTTAGGTTTTTTGGTTTTTTCACCCCTGTTGTTGTCATCTAAGAAACAGGTTTGTAGGGTCTTTGATTCTCTCCGAGAATAACAGCCAGATGGGGCCTCCACTTACACTGAACAGCCTGTGCCTTTTGCGAGGGACCAGTTTGTTTTCATTTGTCGTTGAACCTTGACTTGCTCCCAAAATTTTTAATTGGGTGGTTTCTGAAAGAGGGAGAGACTGTGGGGGGAAGTGATGACTCAGTCCCTCTGAAGAGAGTTTAGCTTTCAAGGGTATGGCAGGAGTGGGGCTGAGAGTGCTGCGAAGTGGGGGTCACTGGCAGGACCAGCCAGCCCCGTGCCTGGTGCCTGGAACAAGGAACCCTGTGAGCCAGGCAGGGCCCCGCATGTTTGGTGATCCACTGACCCAGGACCCCAGCTGCTTTTGTTCAGAGGATTTCATGGATTAACTCCTTTCTTTTTAAGAAAGAATTTTGGAGGTGGCTGCAGGGGAAATGGTCCTGGGCAGGTGGGCTGGGAAGTATGTGGGGGGGCGGGGTGGAGGAGGTCACACATTCACTGGTTGGGTGGCCAGGCTTCCAGGGCCGGAACAGTCGGACTTGTGGTATCCACACTCTTGTGAGGGTCTGTTCCAGTAAGTGCCGTGTCGGGCGGAGAGAGGAGTGTGGATGCCTGAGGCCAGGGCCGTCCTGGGCAGTAGGCTAGGACCACAGCAGCAAGGAATCCCCAGTGCTGAAGGTTGCTAGGCACTGGGGAGGTTTCCCAGGGAGACCATGGCTAGCAACACCATCTGCCAAAGATGATTTAGATCTGGAAGAGGTGAGGGAAAAAATGAGATGGTCCTTGGGTCCTGGTCAATCTGGGTTCTGTTCACTGGGACTGAGGATTCCTTTCCCCAAGTGGAAGTGAAGGTGGACACAGTCCTGGGCCAACTGGTAAACCCACTGCCTTGAAGGGAGCGGCCCCACCCCTCAGCTCACCCCACCCCGCCCAGGCCTGGGTCTCGGGGAATTACCTGCTCTCTGTCCATTTCCCTGCCCTGGCAGCAGGTACAGCAAGCCCACATGTCGTGAGGGGTGAAGCGGATGTAATGGGCATGGGATTAAATACTCATACTTTGTCTCAACACTGACAGTTACGGAATGCTTCTGCATCTACTCAGGGAAGGGTGAGCAGTGAGCAAAATGACTCGATATGCAAAAGACATTCCACGGAGGCCAGAGGGAGTGCTAATCCTGGAGCAGGAGCAGTAATAGGGATTAGTGCTTGATTTATAGACTGGTGGAAAGAAAGCCCCCATTCAAATCTACTGTTCATGTGCTTGCTGAAGGAGATGGGCTGATCTGGTTTGAAAATCTGTCTCCTCTCTATTGATGGCAGTAGGCGTAAGGTGTCTGACCAAGGCTGAGCCCCCGGGTTCTGCATTCAAACTCACACACTGTCCTCTAGACAATAGAAATGTGATGTCTTGTGGAGAATTTGAAAAAACAAGAATAGTGATTGCCTAATTAGGATAAGTTTGGTTACAGCCACTGCTGGAGGCAAAGAATCAACCTCTAGCAGTGGCAGCTTTATGTTTTCTCTACAAACTTTCCTTGACAAAATCCCAGAATGGGTGTCAAGTGTTCAGTTGTAGGAAATGGAATTCTACATAAGATAGTTCACCGGAAAAGACACAACTGAATGGTGTGTTTACAGAAGGGCAAGGAAGGCTGCAAGGGGGTTGAGGCACCTGGGGCTAGTGGTAGAGGGCAGCTGTTACCACCCTGAAGTCTGGGGGGGGACACAATGTTTTTAGTCTGTCCCCAAGACTAGCATGCCTGCCTTGCAAAACACACTGAGCAAACTGTAAGGAACTCTGAAATGCCCTACATACACCTTCTTTCTCTGTGAAATACCACTTTTCTGAGGGCAGAGGCTGAGTCTTTTACCAGTTGTCTTCAGTAACTTTCACCCACCCACATGTATACCGTGCCTTGGACTCTACAGAACATAATAACTCTCTGAACCCTCACAACACTTTGAGGCTGACAACATGGCATAAGGCGGCCAGCTTGCCGAGTGGTCTGAGTTCTCCAGCAATAGAAGATGAGCAGGCCTGACTCCGTGAGGCCAGAAGCACTCTAAAGTGACAGTAAGCCCTCCACAGTGAAAGACTGAGCCATGCAACCCAGCAAGGGCCCACGGCAGTGGAGGGCAGGAACCCAGATGCAGAGGTGGGAAAATATTGGACGCCCTTTGGGCTTAAGGCTGGCCATGAGTATTTCTCAGGGCTTCTGGTCCCTGAATGTCTCTGCCAACCTGAAGTCATCATGTCTATACGGCCAATATTCAGATTATTCTTTTGGGTGAGGTCTTACCCACCTGAGGGAGAGAGCATATGAAGTCATTAGCATTTCCAGAAGGACCACGTGGTCATTTCACTCCCTGGCGGGTGAGAAGGTGGGGTCAGCACAGGGACAGTCAGTCCTCGGTGGTGGGCGGAGGTGCGGGCAGAGTGAGAATGAAAGGGGAGATGGGGGGCACCAGACACACCCTTAGCCCAGTGCTCGTGGCCTGTGGCTTGCTCTCCAGGACGCTGTGAACCTGTTTGGGGTGATAGCAGATGCTTTTCTTCCTTATATAGCTGTCTCTTGCTCTCTGGAATCTCGCTGTTCACTGTTCTTCAGCGGCGTCCCGGGGCAGGCGGCTTTGTCACTTACCACCCTTATGAGGTGACCGGCAGTCACTGCTCAGGCCTGGCTGGAATAGCTCGGTAGGGTGGAGTGTGGAATCCAAGTTCATGGTTGCCAATGCCAGTTTGGGTGAAATGCAATTTTTCCTCCACTCTGTTTCCCAGTTCTGTCCTGAATGGAAAAAAATTTTCTGTAGATTTCAGTCCAAGTGCAGCCTGGGAGCTGGTATTTTCCCTTTTGATACAAAACAGAAAATGAAGACAGCCCTGAGCCTTGGAAGAAGCACCCAGAGAGAATCTCCCCTAAGAAGCAGTGAGCTTAAGGGTCATGAGCTAGACCGCCTGAGTTCACATTCTGGTGTTGCCACTTCCTAGCAGGTATGAGTTACTGAATGTCTGAGTTCCTCAGTTGCCTAATCTATAAAGTGGGGATGATTCTTGTATCTATGTTGGGGACACTGTACAAGGACCGAATGACTTAAAGTGTGGGAAGTGCAGTTAACAGCACTTGGTGCAATAATGTTTGCTGTTGGTGTCACAAGACGTGCTCTTCTGGGCAGGGCATCCCCCTAGGGACATGGGGAGGCACAGCATCGGTGAGACCACCCAGGGGGCAAATATCCCCAAGCCTCTCTTTCATCAAGAAACCTTCAGGGAGTCTGCTTGCTTGGAGATTAGTGTGGATCCTCTCCCTAATCTGGCCCCCAGCCTTACCTGCTCCTTGCAACAAAACCTCGGCCTCACCAGGGAAACCGTAGTGGGCCTGACACAGATTTGCTTTTGCCTGTGGATTTACTTCTATATTTTGAACACTTTTTTAAGAACACAGAGAAAGGAGCTACTCTGTAGCTATTCCTAGGGCCTGGCACCACTGAGATTTGCACAGTAAGTTTGTAAAGAGTTTCCACACTGAGGAAGTTGGCTTCCTTCTTGTTTCTCTCTACATCATTACTGTAATGCAGAAACGATTTCACATTTCATATGCCTGTGAGATGGCAGCAAAGGGCTCTGGCTGCTGCCTCATCCTCTGTTGTTTCCTGAAACAGAGGCAGGTTACTGTCTGACCAGTGATGTAACGTACTTATCTATTCTATTGAGTACATGTTCATAGGCCCAGAACCTGAATAAAATAAGTCCAGGACTGAAAGAAATCAATTTACAGGCCAGTAAGATTCTGATGTTGGCTCTTAAAAAGAAACCACTTATGTTAAGCATTACGTTTCATTTTGTCCCTATTAGAAGCAGGATGTCTCAGTGATAGCTTTGCTTATTAACTATAGCTTAATTGTTAAGGATTATTTGCTCAGATGACTTTGATCACTTCCAATCTAAACATCAGTGGCTCAGAGGGGGGAGCCAGGGGCCCAGGCACGTGACATTAGGGAAAGAAATGGAATTGGTGACAAAACTGAAGCTGACAGCTGCTTCTTTCTGAAGCCAGGGAGCCCCTCTGGGTGCTGGGTGGGGACCAGCAGGACAGCTGGTACCTGGGGACATGCTGCTTCTTTCTGAACTGAAGAGAGAGCCTGGATCTTGCCTGGGAATCAGCCAAGTGAAACAAGAGAAATGCAGACTTCTTGGAGGAACTTGGCAAAGAAAGCCAGGTGGACAGAGCAGTGTCCAGGCATGCTGCAGGATGTCCTGTGGGCCAAGAGGGAGACACTCGGACATGTGAATGGGCAAGATGGGCAGTGTGCCTGCAGAGAAGGGAGAGGGTCACCACTCTGGCTGACTAAGACTCCCACATGCTCAGCAAAGGTAGACACCCAACCAGAGGCCCTGGGGAGGAGGCAGAGACTTGTGAGGCAGCCTGCCTACCTGGGAGTCTGGCTCCCCCAATCCTAGTCGTGTGACCTTGGGCAACTTCCTTCACCTTTCCGTGTCCCAGTTTTCTTGTCTGTAAGATGGTGAGGATAATGGTGTCCACCTCAGAAGGTGAGTGTAAGAAGTATCTAAGTTAAGTCATGCTACATGCTTAGAACAGGACCTGGCATATATGAAGTACCAGAGAAGTTGTTGTTCTCACACTAGTCCCCCTTTATCTGCAGTTTCACTTTCTGTGGTTTTAGTTACTTGTGATCAAATGCGGCCTGAAAAGATTAAATGGAAAATTCCAGAAATAAACAATTCATAAGTTTTAAATCGTGTGCCATTCTGAGTAGTGTGATGAAATCTCACACCATCCCACTCCATCCTGCCCGGAACGTGAATCATCACTTTGTCCAGTGTCTCCATGCTGTATGCTCCCTGCCCGTTAGTCACTTAGTAGCCATCTTGGTTACCAGATGGGCTGTCACAGTATCACAGCGCTTGTGTTCAAATGGCCCGTATTTTACTTAATAATGGCCCCAAAGCGTAAGAGTAGAGATGCTGGCAATTGAGATATGCCCAAGAGAAGCCATAAAGTGTTTCCTTTAGTGGAAAAGTGAGTACAATACAGTAAGTTATTTTGAGAGAGAGAGAGAGAGAGAGAGAGAGAGAGAGAGAGAGAGAGAGAGAGAGAGAGGCCACATTCACATAACTTTTATTACAACATATTGTTATAATCATTCTATTTTATTATTAGTTGTTGTTGTTAATCTCTTACTGTGCCTAACTTATAAATTAAACTTATCCTAGGTATGTACGTGTAAGAAAAACATAGTATATACAGGGTTCGGTACTATCCGTGGTTTCGGGCACCCACTAGGGGTATTGGAACGTGTCCCCTGCAGATATGCAGGCACTGCTGTATTCAGGGTTGGTCAAAGAAAGCCTCTACCTTATAGGGACCGAAAGTGAGTCCAGTATTTTCCTGTTACTTCGCTGCCTCATCTAGCTTTGCTGGGACCAGGTGGTTGGCCTGAGGATTCTACACACATTATTTCCCAGCCCTGTGACAGGTACAAAGGTGGTGATCAGTAAAACCATCTTTGGCTTAGGTGAATGCAGCTTCTAGGTGGGTGCTTCGGTGGAATATACCCCCTGTGAGTTCATGTGAGAGTCACTGTAGGAGCGTGGCTATGTCCCGAGTGGGGCCAAAGAGAAGCAATTTCCCATGGGGTTTTCGGGACTCAAATTCTCCATGGCAGTAACTAGCACAGGGCAGAAAGTGGGGGACTATTGGGGCTGGGATGTGCTGGCTGGAATGGGCCACAGCTAGGAATAGCTGGAGAACTACACTTGTACTGGGATGCTAGCTGCTTATTTTGGCGCAGGTCGGAAAGATGGAATGGGCTCTTGTACCTAAAAGGTAGGGTCCGGTCAGGGGGCAGAGAGTGGGAGTGGAGCAAGGAGACTCTCTGCTTCTCTCAGTACCAGTGCCTGGACAGCACTTGTATGCAGGTTCTGTCCTTGACCCTGGTGGCCACTTGATGGTGCGCTGTTGGTTGTGCAGTGCAAGGAACATGGGTTTACGTGCAGCTTCTAGCGGGCAGTCCTGGCTCATCGGAACTCCGTGCATCACGCAGCAGGATGCCCTCGGCTCTGGCTGAAGGAGTACCGTAGGGTTATCCTCAAGTGCTCGATCAGTGACGGTGCTGCTGATCAGCGTCACCGTCACCGTCGTCATTGTCATCCAAGGTCCTGTGCTGCTTCCCACGCGGCTTCCTCCTTTCTAGCAGCAGGTCATCAGTCTGTCCGTCCGGTTCCCAACCTGGACACCAGCAGCCGGCTCAACAGTGCCGAGGAGCCCAGGTATCCACCAAATAGTAACACTCCTGAGTGGCTGAAATAAGGACCGCCCTGCTGGCTTATCTACCGAGGTTTCTGAGCTGTAACATTCCCGTCGTTTAATAAGGGAGGCTCGCCCTGGAAAAGGGAACATTTATCTTTGCCACATTGGGAGACGCCCTGAGACCCCTTCCCCGCCAGCTACCAGGAAGGCCCCCACCTCCTCACTGGGTGTAGGCGAAGGGGTTAGCAGCTGGCGACTCCCAGTTTAGACTTGAGAAGCTACCCTCACAATCATGATGGACGGCAGCCTTAGGAAAGCATGCGGTGGGGGTGTTGTACGTGCGTGACTCTAATTCCCATAATAACTGCGTAAGGCAGGCATTCATCGACCCTATTTCCCAGTGGGGAAACTGAGGCTTGTTGAGCTAAAATATCTTTCCCAGGGCCACCTATCTAGGAACTAGTGGGGCTGGAACTCAAGCCCGAGCCTGTCTGATTCCAGGCTGGGTTGTGCAGGGCTAGTGTGAGGGTCCCGTCTGGAGCAAAGGTGTGGGGTTTACTGTAGAGGAGCACCCGAGGGTGGAGGCGTGCAGGCGGCTGCACAGGAGCTCTTGGCTGAGATGGGGTGTGGGCTCCCCCAGTCCTCAGGCAGCAGACAGGGGACTGATGTCTGTCAGCAGACATTGGTCCCCAGGCGGCAGGCGAGCTGGCAGCATCCCGGCCCCGACACGCCCCGCACAATTCCTTCCGCCTGCACGGGCCTCTTGACAGGGAGTGACAGCTGTGAGTCAACGCCCGCACCAGTGGCAGCAGAAACGGGAGTGAAACAAGGGGGAAAGCACTGTAATTACCTCTTAACACGTTTCCACATTTCTCTGCTGTCAGAATAGTTTTGTTTTCTGATTTATTTTGATCTGCTTGACAATTAGCTGCTGCAGTGCCTTTGGTAAGTAACCGCTGTCCCGCTACCTAGCAGTCATCACCAGCAATGGAAACCCCGCAGATGTGATTTTCCTCTCCTTTTCCCAACGTGCGCAGTTTCTGTGTGTTGAGGGCCGGGGAAGGGGTGAGTGTTTGTGCCTCCCTGCCTGCCTGTGCACCTCACCGTGTCCCTAGGAGGGGACAGTCCTGCAGGCCGTGTGGTCCTAGAAGGCTCACGACCCTGCAGATTGTCCAGTGAGCCTCCAACCTGAGCTCTGTGCCCAGCTTTCTTCCTGTCCCCACACACAGGCCTTCTCCACCCAGGCGCACACCTCGCAGCCCACATCTGGCTCCCAGCCACTCCAGTGACCACTCCTGACCTGCCACTGCCGTCTGCTTTCAGGTGCTTGCGCCCATTCATGGCAGCCAAGCACCGGGCCTGATGGCCAGCCTACAGCCTGAGATCTGTGTGCCACTCTCCATGGGAAGGTGGCTGGTCTTAGTCAAATTGTGTAGCGGGTTTTCCTGTCATGGTCAGGCCAGGACAAGGGAGCCAGCACGTCCCCTTGAAGCTCAGGTGGGAGAAGGGGGCCAGCACTACAGAAAGGTGAGGGGCTAGGTCCTTCCCAAGGTAGGTGTCACCAGCGGGCCTTCTCTGCAGAGGGCTGCATAGTGAACCCTCAAGGATCAAGAGTTTTAGAGCCAGAAAGAAACCCTGAGGTCACTAAGGCATGATGTCCTTATTCAGAGAAAATAGCCTAGTGGAGCTCAGGGATACGTTCAAGAGAGCTGGCTGCAGTGGGTCTGGGCTAGCCCCTGGATCTGTGTGGTTCTATCCAGAAGTGAGCTGGCTGCAGTGGGTCTGGGCTAGCCCCTGGATCTGTGTGGTTCTATCCAGAAGAGAGCTGGCTGCAGTGGGTCTGGGCTAGCCCCTGGATCTGTGTGGTTCTATCCAGAAGAGAGCTGGCTGCAGTGGGTCTGGGCTAGCCCCTGGATCTGTGTGGTTCTATCCAGAAGAGAGCTGGCTGCAGTGGGTCTGGGCTAGCCCCTGGATCTGTGTGGTTCTATCCAGAAGTGAGCTGGCTGGCGTCATGATGGAACAGACCGCAGCCTATGTGCTGGGATCTGGGGGTCTGTTCTGTCCTCCCTGGGGGTCCTACCTTTAGCACTGCCTTTTGCACCAGGTCAGGGATTAGCAAACATTTTATAACTGAAGAATGCTTTCTTCTGACAAAACCTGACACAGAACAGAGAAGAACAGGGATACTTTGGTTCAAGGGCGTGAGAAGGAATGGGTGATCCAGAGCCTACCTGTTCGCCTCCCCAATTCTCCGAGGACGCCCCTCAGACATCTCTAAAGAACCTTCAGTGCTCCATGGGGTATAGTAAGGAGACATTTAAGGCTCCTGTTACCCAGCAGATGAGCAGATGAAGACATTCATGGCTTCTGCACCTCAGCGTGGGTTTGGTTGTCAGTGTAATTAAAAGCAGGGACCCGGACTATAACCGAATGGCGTTCCCAGCAGGCTGTTTTCTGATTAAAGAGCTACTTGGAGAGAGAAGGAAATGTTTGCAGCGTGGGAAAGGCAAGTATGGTGGGGCTGCCTCTGGGTTAAGGGTAGCACAGGTCAAGAAACAGGGAAGCCTGGAAGCTGGGTGCCGGAATCGGGTGCAGGGACCAGAGAGACCAGAGAAGATCTCAAATGTGAACTCTAGCTACTCAATGAAATTGCCTGGATTATGCAAACCCCACCCGACATCTCTGTAATGGCCCATAGTCTTTTGAGCATGGCACCAGGGCTGCAAAGCCACTGAAAAAATGACATAGTCCTTTCCTATCAGGACTATGCTCTCCGCAAATATTGAGAACTGACACTCGGGTAGCACTTCACGTTTCATGTTAGCTGAGTCTGCCAGCACCACGTGAGGCTCTACTATTGTCATCATCCCCATTTTACAGATGTAGAAACAGAGGGTCAGGGGACCAATGAGCCATTGCGTGGAAGTGTCATCATTAACAATTATTCCCAACACATGTATTTATCAACCTGCATCCTAGAAACACTTAGTTTAATCATCTCTCCTTTTAGCAGCAGACAGGGTGCACAAGCACACGTCTCTTTCTTGCTCTGAGGATTGGTAAGGAAAAGGGTTTTGCTCCTGGCTTCTCAACACAGTTTCTCTCTCTTTGCTCTCAAACTAATAACAGAAGCCCCCGCTGTGCTCAGAAATGTAAAGAGGTTCAGGCAGCAGCACTGGCCCCCCAACCCTACTATGGGCTCCTGTGAAGAATTCTCCGAGGCTGCCCCCAGCAGCCTTCTCCTCAAGCACCGCAGTGCAGCGGGCCTGGAGTCCCTTGCCTCCGGGTCCTGACCAGGCGTGTCCCAGACAGCCGAGGGAGCGTCTGTCCTCTGCATTCCCTCCTCCCCCAGCTGCTCACCACACTGGGTTTGTTTTCTCCGATGCTTCTTTGCTGTGTGTTAACACAATTCCCAGACTTGATCCTATTACATCTGCACTGACAGCAGAGCAGAGGGACCCTCTGATATTACGTTAGATGCAGAAACCCCCTTTAATCTGATCACCCTGAGGTGGTTACGTATCATCACCACTCTTAGCGCAGATGGCCAGCCTGGTGACCAGCTCCCAAAGCACGTATTCCTGACATGCCTCAATGCCTGAGACGAGGACCCACATCACTCTCCACCCGCCCACGCCGGGGATGGATCCGGGAACTTGGTCCTCGCTGCTGGTGTCCTTCACACCGGCTCAGAAGTACACCTGATTTTAAATTCCGCAGGAACAGACCGATGGGTGGAGTCACCAGGTGCCCAGATGTTTTCTTTTGGTTTTCAGATCTGCTGCAACATATTTATATCAACATATAACAAACCATACATAATTCAAGTTTGTACTTTGTAAAGTTTGGACATATGTGTACACTCATGAAACCATTGCCACAATCAAGGTAGTCAACAAATCTGTGACCCCCCCAAATTTCCTCTCACCCCTTGTTAATCCCTGTAGAGCATCATTCCAACCCTCCTCTATCTCTTTTCTGTCACTATACATTACTTTATATTTTCTATAGTTTTGTATAAGTGGAATCTTTTTTGTACTCTTTTTGACTGACTTCTTTCATTCAGTGTGGTTATTTTGAGATTCACGCACATTGTTGGATGTGTTGATAGTTCATCCCTTTTTATTGCTGACAATGTTCCACGATATGGATGTACCACACTTTGTTCGCCTACTGGTGGATGTTTGCATTGTTTCCATTTGGGGCTATGTAAGTCACTATGAACATTTGTGTACAGATCTTTGTATGGGCATATGCTTTCTCTTCTCTTGGGTGAATACCAATGAATGGAGTGGTTTCATCACGTGATCATGTATGTTTAACTTTCAAGAAGTTGCCAAACTATTTTCCAAAGTAGTTGTACAACTTTACACTCTCATCAGCAGTGTATGACAATTTCAGTCCCTTTCCATCCTCACCAACACTTGGTATGGTCAATATTTTTAATTTTAGCCATTATTTTATATATGTATATATATTATATATCTATATATAATATATATCCATTATAATATACACATATATTTATATATATAGTGATATCTCATTGTGTTTTCAATTTGCATTTTCCTAATGACTAGTGATATTGAGCATCTTTCATATGCTTACCTGCCATCCATATATCTTCTTTGGTGAAGTGTCTGTTCGTATGTTTTGCCCATTTTATATTTGGATTGTTTTCTTATAATTGCATTTTGAGATTTTTTAAAATATATTCTGGATATTCATTCTTTATTAGATATGTGCTTTGTAAATATTTTGTCTATGGCTTGTGTTTTCTCTCTCATCTTTCTTGGAAATAAGTTTCCATATATGTATGGATCTATCTAAATTCTCTTTTCTGTTCCATTGATCCATTTATCTATCTTTTTATACCAATACCACAGTGTTTTGATTAACATAGCTTTATAATGTGTTGAAGTTAGGTGGTGTTAGTTACCCCTTCAACTTTGTTCTTCTTCTTTCAAAGTCATTTAAACTATTCCAGATCTTTTGCATTTCCATATGAATTTTAGAATCCACTGGTCAATTTCTACAAAGAAAAGTTTTTGCTTTGTGTATTTTTGAAGCTCTGTTAATAGGTGTGAAACATTTAGGATTGTTATGTCTCTTTGAATAATTGACCCCTTTGTTGTTGTGAAAACACCTTCTTATATCTGGTTATGTTCTTTGCTCTGTGCTCTACTTTGCCTGATATTAATATAGCCACTCCAGTTTTCTTTTGATTCTTGTTAGTATTGTATATCTTTTTCCATCCTCTTACTTTTAACCCATTTATGTCTCTATATTTAAGGTGGATTTCTTGTAAGTAGCATATGGTTGGATTTTGCTCTTTTATTCCAATCTAATTGTCTCTGACTTTTAATTGAGGTATTCAGACCATTTGGAATTAATATGATTATTGATATATGGTTATGTTTAAGTTTATCATATTGTTACTGTTTTTTATTAGTCTCATATGTTCTTTGTTCCCCTTTCCCTCCTTTCTGCCTCCTCTTGGATTGAGTATTTCATCTCTTTTGTTGTTTCTTAGACAAAGTTCTTCAGTTATTTTAATGGTTGCTTTAGGGTTGCTGGTGTACATCCTGAAGTCATCACAGTCTAGCTTCAAGTGTTATTATACCACTTCACATATAGTGTAGGAAGTTCACAATACTACAGTTACGTTTCTCCCTTCATGACCTTTATATTATTGTCATACATTCTATGTATGCATTTATGATGAACTTCATTATACATTGTTATTATTTTTGTCTAAGCCATTTTTTAAATAATAATCATATATACATTTCTGGTACTCTTTATTTTTTTATGTAGATCCACATTTCCATCTCATATCACTTTCCTTCTGCTTAAAAGAATTTCCCTTAACACTTATAGTGCAGATATACTAGTAATGAAATCTTTTAGCTTGCGTATGTCCGAAAAAAGTATTTTTCACCTTTATTTTTGAGAGATAGTTTCACTTAGTATAGAATTCTAAGTTGACAGTTTTTTCTCTCAGTAATTTAAAGCTGTTGTTCCACTGTCTTCTTGCTTACATTGTTTCCAACAAGAAATCTGCTGTCATCCTCATCTGTGTTCCTCTACATAAATGTGTCTTTGTACTCTGGATACTTCTAATGCTTTCTCTTTATCACTGATTTGGAGTGATTTGATTATTACGTGCCTTGGTGTGTAATTTTTTTCACATTTCTCATGTTTGGAATTCACGAATCTTCCTGAATCTGTGGATTTATATTTTTTAAATTAAATTTCGTTCCCCTACTTATGCTGTGGCCTGAAAACTCTAACAAGGCAGTAAGCTGGGGCAGTCATAGAGTTCACCTTGTTTGTTTCCCATGTTTCAGGGATCTTAAGCATTGGCCTTTCATACGTTTGCTTTTATTTTTTTTTCCCTTCCATTTTGTTTTTGGTTTTGGTACTTTCAGCTGAGAGTGTAAATCTGGCCCCTATTATCCCATCTTGGCCAGAAGCAGAAGTTTTCAGTTCTATGAATTTTCTCAAATTTATGTAATCATATAACCACCACCACAGTCTAGATAGAAAATGTTTCCGTCATCCCCAAAAGCTCCCTATGTCTCTTTGTAGTTACTTCTCTGCCCCAATACTTGGCAGCCAGTAATCTGGTTTCTAGCCCTATAGCTTTGCTTTTCCTTCAATATCATATAAATGGGTTCATATAGCCTTTTGAATCTGGCTTCCTTCAATTTGCAAAATGCTTTTGCAAGTCATCTATGGTATTGCATGTATCTGCTGTTTATTCCTTTTTATTGCTGAATAGTATTCCACTGCATGGATTTATCACAGTCCTGTCAATGATTTGGGAGGAATTGCTCCAAAGAGCCATAGATATTAGGGGAAAAGATCAAATTCCATGCATCGAGGCCTAAATCTTTTTGCTTTTCTTCCTTCTTTACCTCCTGCTTTTTCACCCACCCACTCTCCTGCTCTCCTGTCCCCTGACCATCTGTTAGGAGAACATACATAGATTTACCTAATAACTTGATAATGATTATTATTTTAAAACTAACCCAGAACTTTCAAATCTGTACTGCACAGGCTGAGACGTCTCCCTCTATCTCCAAAGTCAGACTACTGGTGAAGGTTCTAGAGGGGAAAATCTAGGGGTGACATTTCTGGAATTTGGTGGACTTTGCATGGCATCCCACTTTGGAGACTGGATTGGGATGCATCCAGTTTCTCCTGCTTTTTTCTCTCCTTTCCTATCCCCAAAGTAAGGACAGTCCTGTGAACTAAAAGGCAGCCTGAATGCCTTCCTGAATTGCAGAACTTAATCAGCTTGGATTTCCCTCCTAACAGGAAAGGAGACTGAGGAGTGAGGCAGGACTGACAGCTCTGTGCAAGCTGAGTGTGAAGGAAACACATGGGAGAAACCTCAGGCTCCCTTATAGGGCCTGAAAACTCTGACTGGGACAGTGACTTTAGGAGAGGTTACTATGACCACTTCTTCTCCCACAGCCACATCGGAGGTGAGAATGGTAGTTGTGCAGGAGCGTAGGAGGAAGAGGAACAAGCGTGCTCTGTACATGTGTGTGCACAGTGTCACAACTAAGTGGGCCCATTGAATGAACTGTCAGGAACAGGTGAGGCTCACCCAATTCCTGCCAGAAAAGGGGGTGGGACAGGGAGCCCTGAAGTCTGGCTGTGTCAGGTCTCCTCCATAGGAGATTTAGCTTTCTTCAAGCTTGTTCAGGTCCATTAAGACTCTTCCTCATTCTCAAGGACTTAGAGTACATGTCAATTAGGAATGTTTGCAGCTTCAAGTAGGATATTAAGAAGTCTGGACGTAGCCTCAAGATTGGTCCAGCAGCTCAAGATGCCACCGAGGACCAAGGGTCTTTATCTCTTTCCACACCCTCGCAGTAAGCATGTTCATACCCAGCTTGTTTTCTTATTCTTGCAAGACGGTTAATGGGGCTCCAGGCCTCGTACCCATATTTGAGGCAGGGACAGTGAGGAAGGTGTGGTGCCAGCAACACTTTGTCCATTTTAACAGAAAACAGAGACTTTCCCAGAAGCCCTGAACTTTGACATATGTAAGTATTGCCCAAGGATCTTCTTAAAACACTGGTTTGAATACTATAGGTCTGGGGTGGACCCTGAAATTGCATATTTTGACTCAGCCCCCAGGGTATGTCAGTGCTGCTGGAAACCACATTCTGAGGAGCAAAGCACCAGTTTACTTCTCCTTCGTCTTATTACCAGGATTCAGTCACATGGTGATAGATGCAAGGGAGGCTGACAAAGTGGTTTCATTTTTTTCTTTTTTTAGCTTTTATAGTGGAAGGGGCAAAAGAGAGGAAAGAAGGAAAGAGTTTGGGTAGGAACCCATCAGCTAGAGTTCTACTGAAAATGCAGGCTATGGGAGCTTCTGACGTCACAGATTGCCTTGGGACAAGTTGGAGTCTTTGTGTCCACAGAGGACCACAGACCTGCTTACACACCCAGCCCACAGAGACAAGGTGTCCTTGTCCCGAGCTGGGTGGTCCTGTGTGCCAGGCTGTGAGCTGCTCGCTGGAGCGGGAATTCCACTTACAGAATCTCGTTGCCTCTGCACCAAGCATGCTACTTTATTGGACACACAGCGGTGCCCAATAAATGTCTGTTAAACTGAAATGTTACTAGCACATTTTCTTACTACAGTGCTTCTTAAACAGTAATGTGTATACAGTTTGCCTAGTTGAACAAGGGGAACCTTGTTAAAGTGCAGATACTGATTCAGTCCATCCAGGATGGGGGACCTGGATACTGTGTTTGGAACAGCTCACAGATGATACTGCTATGGATCCTGGACCCCACATTGAATAGAAAGGGCCTAGAACATACAAAGTCAAGTCCCTCTTCCTGGCTTACCAGCAGTCACTTGTTCTTCATTCATGTGAGGATGTCAGCAAATGCTTATACATCTCATCCCTTGCCCCCCTGGGCCCTTGCCTGCCCCAAACAAAAATGAGCAGCATACCCAGAAAAGCCAAGCAAATCTTTCAACAGCTCCTAGCTTGCTTGGCTCCAGCCGTGAAACAGCAACACACCACCCTCGTCTCAGCCCCGGACTTCAGGAAGTGCTGGGGGCCCTGTGGCTGCGTGAGAGGCCGATGTGTTTCGGATGTTTGAGCTTCCCTGGCACAGAGTGGCCTTCAGGAGGGGCATTGCGGGAAGCTGGGGGGAGGGCGGGAGAAGTACATTTTCTGTGAGCATTTATGCCCAGGGGAAAAGCTGAATGCTCTAGAGCAGAGCTCTGGATTTTTTTTTTTTTTTTTCTTAAGTAGCGGGAACTGAGTTGCTGGAATTTCTTCTGAATTTAAAGCCAAACAAAAAGTTTCTTGCGGTTTAAGTTACACAGGAAGCTGCTGCCCAGATGGAATGAACGAGAAGAGCTGCTGAGGGAAAAGACAACGAGGGGCTGACGGATGCGAGTGAGCAGCATAGGACCCAGGGCCCATCACAAAGCACTGCTCTTGGTTGGGGCACGCTGCCCACTTCTGTGCTCTCAGCATTTCAGGGAAAGAACTGACTGTACCAGTCTTCCTCCAGGATCAAAATGGAAAATAAAGGGGTGGGTACATGTGAAAGTGATGTGTACACTGTGAGACACTACACATGTAAATGATTACCATGTCTTTGTAATTTACCATAATGCAGGGCCTTGCATGCTATGGGATCTTGCTTTGTTTGGTTTCCTGACTGATTGGCAGTCAGACCAGACAGTTCCCCTGCCCCTAAGCTACAAGGCTCTCAATTCAGCTTTGCTCACATGTGAGGCTGCAGCCAGCACCTGCTGCTCCCAGGGGCAGGAGTCATTCACTTCTACTGGTAATCCCCAGACTTTGTTTTTCTCAGCGCCTCAAGCTCCCTCCCCACTGCCTTCCTGGCAGCCACAGAAGGGGCCTGGCCAGAGGGGTGTCTCCTTTCCTCTCCAGCCAGCCCCTGGTGGGAGCATTCCTGGCAGTGAAAGGAGCCTGGGGTCAGGTCTGCAGGGTCCTGGGTTGACCTCTTGTGGTGTCTGGCTTTTTGCCTGCAGGAGCAAGGGGCCACTGAGGGCTGGCAGCAGCTCATCTCTCAGACCTTGTTCCCTTTTTAGAAACACTTCATGTCTCTCTACTCCATCGGCATGTTTACGTTATAGAAATTACCTCTTCCTTGGATTAGGTGGGTTGAACTCATAGTTCTGAGCTCTGCATTGAGTGTTATCAAATTGATAACTCGAGACAGACAGCAGTGGGAGTGTTTACACCACAGAAATCAAATGCTACAAACCAGGGCTTCCCTGCCCCTCCCCGCCCCAAAGAGGGTGGCTAAATACTTACCAACATCCTCCTGGTTATGACCACTTGTGAAGGTGACATAGGGATGGGGGAGAGTCCAGGTACAGAGGGAATTTTCCTTCCTTCCCCGTCATCTGTGCTGGCCACCCCTGAGTAGCTCAGTCGAACTTAGGAGTTCTGTTCTCTGGGACTCTCTTTGGACACTGCCTTCCCCCCACAAGGGTTAATCCGGTTCTGTTATTCAAGGCCTCTGCCCTGGAGCAGAGCTAGACTTACTCCAAGGTGCGTCGTAGACAAGACTTACTTGGATGTCCCTCCTCTCCCTTCATCCGCTTCCGCCCAGCGCCCTGAGACCCACACTGTGTCTTCTCTGACATCCTTTCTGCTCTTTTCTAATGACCGGCCACCAGTGTGCTCGTTCAGAAAGATTGGGGCAATACTTACCCAGGGATGTTTTGGGAGGTGGGGGTATTTCATTAGGGATTAAAGTTGTAAGTCCAAGGAAGACCACACTGATCATTCAGTCACCACTGGGGTGGGGAAGTGCTTTTTATATTACACAGCTTTCCAGACTTTGTAGTATTTTAAGCCATCATTTTGGGGGTTGGAAGTCACCTAGAGATCTTTAGGCCTCATTTTACAGGCAAGGAAGCTGAGGCCCAGAGAGGTTTCCCAAATGACTGAACTGCGACGCAAATGAAGATCTCCCAGTCCCTTTGCCTGTTTTTTCACTTGAGTGTTGAAAGGGCTGTCATCTCCTGTGAATTATGGGTGACTGCCGCTGCTGGAGATGTTAGAATGAACAGTTACCCAGAGCTAAATACTCCTCATCGGGATCTGGCCATTTCTGTCTTTCCTTGTCCTTTTTCTTTGCAAAGAACCTTGAAACTAGACTGGCCTGTTTGCCTTTCCACCATTTAGAGTTAATGTAAAAACTCAGGCTTGAGAACCAGGTTTGGTTGTTTATGTGAAAAGGGAATAGGAGATAAGAACCTTGATTTGTCTAGGCTCTTACCCTGTTCTTTAATAAAGGGACTTGAGGCAATGTCCTGGAGGCTGGTATTCCCAGGATAGAATTTTTGGAGGTGGAGCAAGCAAATAAAGATGTGCCTTAGACAGGATGTCAGATGTAAAGGGCCAGTGTCTGTAGGATGTATACTCAAGGGCTGGCCATCGGCCCCTACGGGGAAAGACGTCACAGGTAGTACAGAGCCTGATGACCTGGTGACCAGCCGATGCTGACACTGCTGGTTGGGGACCACACTTGGAGAATCACTAGTATGGACAATCTGCTGGTGTGACCTGAGCATCAGAATTTTTTCAGACTTCCCAGGTGATTCTGATGTACGGCAATGGCTAAAAACTATTTCAAATCATTGGTTTATTACATCATCTGATAAGTACTCACTGGTCAGATTGTGTGCCAGGCACCGTGTTGAAGTGGCAGGGACCTTTAGGCATTCCACGGATGACAGAGCCATGACAGGAAGCAGAGCCTGACCAGGGTCACCCGGCAGCCTTCTCTATCCTTTGCAGAAGTAAAGTGCAGTCTCCATCCTCCCGCTGCTTTCCTGTGAGTGTGCACGTGCAGCAGGTTGCCAGTGGGAGTGCCATCTGCCCTAAGCCTGCTTCCCCTCTCCAGCCAGCTTCTCACTGAAGTTTGATGTTTTCTTGCCAAATACAGGATGATAGGCTATTTACCTCACTCTGGAGGTTGACTCTTGTGCAGATTCTGCCCTCCTAGGCACTTAAGGAACCAATCAGTCAACCAGCTGGCCCTGGCAACCTGGAAAACAGCCAGCTGCTCTGGAATAGGTTGATTGCACCCCAAAAGTGCCCTTTCTTCCTCTCCCCATCACTGTGTTTATAGTTCTGTTGTCCTCCTTTGAGCCCGCTCCTTTACTGGGTTTGTGCTCCTCGATGGGGTCTGTATTTTCTGAGGCCTTCCGGAATGGCTCTTTTTGCCCAGTTTGGGTGCTAGGCTGAGAATGCCCTTGTAGTCTGTGTTTTGTGCCCTGGGCAGATCTGAGCCTGGTTGGTCTGGTCCCGCGGGGCCACTCACTGCCCCATGCTTGTGTGTGTGCCATGTAAGGAGGAGCGTATGTGAGTCCCCATGCTGCAGGGTGCCCACGCCCCATGGCTCTGGCAGCACCAGATTCTTTTGCATAGCCTTCGCCTGCAGGGTGCCATTGCCACCCACCAAAAGGTAGCACTAATATGTGTGTGCAACCTGCAAATGACAATGTAAACAGCAGGCGACACATGTACAGGAAGGCAAATTTTAACTAAACGTCTGTTCTCCAACTCAGCCTGCCTGTAAGGATACAGGCTGCCAGTCAGGTTAAGAGGGTTCCCTCATGCGGAGTGGACCAAGTGAAAGAACTGGGGCTTCACTGAAATTGGATGCCTTCGATTAATTATACACCAAATGCATCCCACATGGGGACAATGTGCCCCCAGGAGGTTAGCAGAGCTGGCAGGTGCCAAAGGGTCCTGAGAGATGCTGGGTCTCCTCTCAGGCAGTGTGAGGGGTCGCAGGCAGGACAGAGGGAAGCTGTGAGAGTCGGGCTTTTGTGTGTGAAAGTGGAGCACATTGGAGAGAAGAGCACAGGGCCCATCAGCAAATTGTGTCTCTTCCAGGGGACGCAGCTGTTAAGGCCTTGGGTGCAATAGTCATCTCTAGTTTGTTGGAGCCCCTGGGAGGGAGTGGGTCAGAGGAGGGGAACCAGTGGTTTCCAGAGGCAAACCTCTGGGACAAAGATCATTGTCAGAGTGATTTCTTAGGGAAACCTGCAGGGAAGGGATGGAGAAGACCTACATCTGTGAGATGTGTGTGTGCTGCCTGGGCTCTGGTAGATGAAGGAAATCAGATATGTACAATGGAAATTCATTCATGCAACAAATATTTATTGCGTTCCACCAGTGTGCTGGCATGGTGCTAGGCTCTGGGGTTTGGCGGTGAGATCAATGCGGCCCCTGCCCTCACTGTACCGTCGGGGGTATGAACATAGAGGGAACTGCAGGAAATGTGTCTCAGGGCCACAGCACAGTGGCCAAGGTGATGGCACACTGCGGACGCCTAGATACGAAATGACTTTTTAGGACCATAAGTGCTCAAACCCAGGTAGTCTTTCTTCTGCTTATAAAAGAACAACTTTCCTAGTTTGGTATTTACATGCGCACACTCAACGCAGCTCAAGTTCTGCCTCTACTGCTAGGAGGACATTTATGTCAAATCCCTGAAATCAAACACAATCACTGAAAACCTGCGTTGGGAAGATCACCTGGTCTGCCCCTCTTACTGTAGAACATGAGGATACGGAAGCCAGGAAAGTTAAGGGATTTGAGGCAGCTCGTTAGCCGTACAGCTCGGATGGAAATCTGCTTTCCTGACTCCCAGCGTAGTGTTCCTCTGACTTTGCCTCATTGGGTCACTTGTGCAAAAATGAAGCCAATTCACAGACGTTCTCGGGCACTTATGGCCAACTGGTCACTCTGAGGAGTGCATGTTTTAGTGGGCACAGCAGAGCTGAAGTGTGCGGGTGGGTGAGTGTGGACAGGTGGAGAATCAGCATCAAAGAGTGCCTCTGGCCAGCACCTGACCCCTCAGCAGGTGTCAGGGCACTTGGGGATCAGGGCATCAGGAAGGGGTGATGCTGGGACAATGTCTTTGGGACCTCTCTGGTCTCAGCAGAGCAAGTGCCTGTTTCCAGAGGGGAAAATGATTCCTCCAGAATGCCCTGCAGGGCGACAGTCCCAGGAGTGAAACATCAGAGCAGGCACCTTGGAGCATAAGTATAAGAATGCAGGAGAAAGTGCTGGTTGGAGGCAGAGAAAATGCCCTCTTTGGGGTAAAGAGATTGTCTGTGTCATGGAACTTCCTTTCCCAGCCATGCCGATCTGGGGAAAGATGACGGGGGGCAAATGGGAAGGCTGCAGTGGGAACATGATCAATTGTACTGTCTATGAAAAGTCACCAGACGACGCCCACCTGGGCTCATGATGGGGACATGCTCAGGGCTGCTCCACCCAGGACCCCTCCTTCTGGACCCAGACTGTTCCACTCAGTGTCATGGGGAGTGAGGCGTCCAACCCGTGCTGAGAAAAGGAGTCCAGGGCTCATGCCAGAGTAAGATGTTAACTTTGTCTGGAGAGGTGGTACTTTTCATAGGCAACCGAGATGTGTGTGAAAGGAGTAACCCCCAGGAGTGACATTTCCGGTAGCAACAGCGCTGGTTATAGGCTCTTTGGGACACAGGAATGATTTCCTGACTGCTCTGAGAGAGCACATCCTGGCTTTCCCAGGATGTCTTGTCTGAATGAGCCACCCTATCGAGGGAAAATGGTGGTGGTTTGTTTGTAGCATGGATTTTAGTTATGTCAACTGGATTTCAGTGCTCAGTTCTACCAGTTGCCAACCACGTGGGCAGTTCACTTAAATTTGGTGAGTCCTGGATTCTTTGTAATATGAGGTAATAACCAATACATCGTAGGACTAACAGTATCTAAAGTACCTAATAGTGTGTCTGAGTCATAGGAAGCACTGAAATGGTACCCCTTATTAAAACAAAACAATAAAAGGTCTTTCCTTGGAAGCCAAAAAGAGTTCTTTGGAAATGGAGCAGTCTTTTAAGGAGGGAGCCTCACAATCCAGAAACACCAGCCAAAACAATCAAAATGGAACCCAGACGGGTATTTGTACAAGGGGCCCCTTGCTGCCCTCCCTACTCCATTGCTTGCCCTGGAGCCGTCGCCGAGAATTTGCCTGCACCACCTACTGGTAGCGTCTTGGAACTACAAGCTCTTTTTCTGGCTTGGGCTCCTTGGTGAGTAGGACCAGGGAGGGTGGGGAGAGGCAAAGGAAGGTAACTAGTAGTTTTGCAACTGTTTTGATTACTTCAAATTGAGATGTTTATAAATAAGATGTTAGAGTCTAGAGATTTTGTGTGGTCTTATGTTCGGCATAAATATAGTTTTATGAAAACTTGTCACAGCAGCATCCTGCAGTGGAGAACGTGGGATTTGGCTGTGTTAGGAGCTAGATGTGACTTCCGAATGGCAGCATTTAGAAGTGCTGTTTTTGGGGGGAGCACATCTGGACCACTTTTGGTGTGCTGTTTGTCCCTCCCAAGAGGCAAGAAAGGTAAATGTAAGCCACCCACTGACGTTGGCCCATTTGCTATTAATGTCACCTGTTACTACGTGGGAGAAGTGATACATATACAGAAAGAAGAATTTTCAGAAATCCTCAGCCAGAAGAAGAGAGAGATCTAACTTAGGGAGCTGTGGCACATTTCGTTGTGAGTTTTGGTGTGGAAGCGTCTTTCTAACTGTGAAGCCGAAAGAGGGCTGTTGCAGCTTCTCACTGCTCAGTCGGGTTAGTGAGCTGCCTGGTCTGGGCTGCTCTGCGCCTGTCAGTTAGCCCAGCAGGAGGGCATCGCTGGGATCAGGAACCAGGGAAAGTCGCTTAAGCCCTACTAAGTGCCAGGCCTTGTGCTGGTTCCTGGGGAGGCAGACGCATATAGGACCTGATCTCATCCTTCCGAAGACGGTAGTTCAGGAAGCGACACAAGCTTGTGCTAAATTGTGTAACAGTGAAGTGACGGACGAGTCCCACGAGACAGGTCACCCTTCCTTTGAATATCAGGGAAGGCTTATGCATGTGTCTCGTTACATGTGGTTCCCGACCTCTAAGATGGCGATTCAGTTTTCCGTACACTTACTGTGTCCTTTCTCTGTGTAGAGAACGTTGTTGTAGACGTCACAGGTACTTGGAGAAGGAGAAGGCTGGGCACCCTTTCTCACCCTCCGTGTGTGCTCCCACTCCCAGCTGGTGCAGCACAGAGGTCAGGAGCACTAGTTCAGGCGTCAGCCCACATTTGAAACCTCTAGCACTCTCAGCTGTGTGACCTAGGCCCACTTAGTAAACCTCGCTACAGCCTCATGTATTCAACCAACAAACATGTATTGAGCACTGCGTGGGCATTGGTGTTATGGTGACCAGAGCAGACAAGCTAGAGGAACTGAGGTGGCCGGGCCGGGTAAAGGATGTACAGATGTAGGTAAACAGGGGAGGAAGGGCAGGGAGCTGCTTTCTCTAAGTGACCTGAGGATCTTCTAGTTCTCAGCCAAATCTCTACTCCAAATGGGCAGAGCCTTGTGAAGGGCCAAGTGGAGATATGTTTCAGTGCCCCTTCCTGCCTTTCTCCTCATTCCGTTTCATCTGTGTCCTGCATCACTAGACCCACACTGGAGTGCTGGTGGGAAGCTGCGTGCTGGGTACAGGGGCACTGCCAATGAGCTTTCTAGAATTGCTTCCTTTTTTTTAATTGTCTGGCACATTTATTCGTTTGAAAAGCCCTTGGACACTTGGAAATTCCACTTCCCTCTGTAGCTCCTTTATCCCTTCCTTAGTGTATGCCCAGGCACAAATACTTGCGTATGATTTGGTGTCGTGGGGCTCTGGTCAAATCTGAGCCCTGGTGGGTGCATTTCAGGCTTAGGGGTGGGAGACGGAAAGAGTGGAACAGGAGGTCAGGAGGCACCTGGACCCTGAGGTCTGGAGGAGCCAGGGGTTTAGCGTGTCACGCTGTGTTGTCATCTCGATGCTTCTTCATGTCTGAGCATCTGTCCCCTAACCGTGGTCCAGAGGGCCAGAGGTGGTTAAGTCTTCATAACCCATGAAGGCCTCCTGCTAGGACATAGTAATATTTTCAAAATCTTCTCTGAGACCCAGAAGTGAAAGAAATGTGCTCAAGTCGTAGCCCTGGTGTGCTAGAACAGACACAAGCAGTTTTTTATGATAGACGTAAATGCTCTTTTGCTTATTAACAATGAGCTTTTGGTCAATATGAGTGATTCTTATCTCATTGTGACATGATGACATAAGTGTGGTCCTATGTGTAGGCAGTGGGATAAACTAAATGTCTTGTGCACTTAATAAGCGTTGGTATAATTAGTATTTTTCAATCCTGTGACTCCATGAATGCCTCTAAACCTAGAATTTTTCATAATTTGACCTTTAGAATAGCTTGCTTTGGTTTATTACTTATTTTTATATGTATATGCTTCACTTTCCAAAACAGGTCATACATTTATCGTTTTCATTCATATCTCTACCAGAGCCTAGAATAGTGCTTGATTGTTATAAACAATAATGTTTGATGAATAACCAATAGGTTCCAGCCACTCCCAGTGTCTGCCAGAGCCTGTACTATATTATAATTCATCTTTATTCTTGACATGACAGGGAACTCTTGTAGGAACCCTAAGATCAAGTCTCCTTTTGTAGGTACTAATATATTAGTTTAACCATTTCGTAACTGTCTAATAATATGTGCCAGCCATTGTTAAGTGTTAGCGATCCAAGCTAATACAAGGGACAATTCTGGCCATGACGGGTGGTTACCATCCACGTGGGGAGACATACATTCAAACTGATATAAAGACATAGTCTTTCTATAATTTGAAATTAAATATCAATTAATGACATATCAATACAGAGTATGTATTAATAATTTCAAATGGAGGGAGTGCTTTTTGCTTGGTGTAAAGGGAGAGAATTCCATAGAGGATATATTTGATTTGAAGCCTGAAGCTAAGTAGGACTTAGCCAGGAAAAACGGTGGTGGGTAGTGAAAAAGGGGAGCGTGTCATAGGCAGAGAGAAGAGCAGAGCCCATGGCGTGAGGCATGAGGATGGCTGACGTGTTTGAGGGGCCATGAGTGGGAGCCTGGCAAGGGCGAGGACGCTGGAGGTGGAGGTGGGGCCCAGAGCATGGAGGCCTTGGGTATCCGGGAAAGGAACTGGGTCTGTTCCTGTGGACAGTCAGGCAGTGCCCTGATGGCACTTGGCAAGGCCTGCCTGGTGGTGGTGGAGAGCAGGTGGGAGAAGGGAGCATGGACAGGGAGACTGGTCAGGAAGCCATTGTGGTAGGTCAGAGAGGTCAAGAGCACCCGGGTGGGAATCCAGGTAGAAAGCAGGTCCCAAAAGAAGCGGTTGTGTGGAGGTAGGAAGGCTCCGCCTCTGTGCTGTGGGAGCACAGTGTAGAGACTGAAGAATGCCAGCAGGGCCTGGGTGGGCGGGGAGGTGATGGCCAATGAGAGTGGAGTTCATACCATCCAAGCCAAACAAGCCCAAGTGGAGCTGCTGCTCAAAGAGGCTGAAAGCCCGGCCACGAGTGGGCTGGGCTGTCTGTCCGTGTACGCATCTGGTGTGCAGCCAGTCACGCCTGCCCCCGCTCGGGAGCTGCACAGCCACTGAGGCAGTAACTGGGCTCACAGTTCTGTGGCGTACTCTTCCCAGGGAAGGGTTGGTTTGGGATTTCTCTCCCATTTCACCCTCTTCCCTCCTCCCTCTTCCACCATGTCTTCTGGGGCCTGGGTTATTGCAGGAGTCTTCCAGCTGGCCCCCTGTACACAGCCTCCCACGACACAGCCCTTTATGCGTGCCTCTGCTACAGTCTTCTTCCTAAACCCCCTTTTACATTTAATCCCCCTTTTACAAGCTTCTGTGGCTCCTACAGCCTAGATATTAACATCCTTAATCTGACAGGTGGCCATGAGCACCCCCCCAACCTGTTCCCCATTATTCTCCTTTAGGAATTTGTTAATGTGGCCAAACTGATTACATCCTTATTTCTTATGCATGTCATGCCCCTCCCCACTTCTGTTACCCCATCTAACATGCCTCTTCCTCTTCTGCCTTTCAAGGTTGCAAAGCAAACTTCCTTCAGGAAGCACCGCGCTCTGACGTCTTGCAGCCCTTACCCTACACACCACACATTTGGCACACGGCAACTGTACCTGTGCGCCCCAGTTTCCAGGGCAGGGAGTTTTCTTATGTCTTCTTGTGTTCCCAGTACTTTTCAGAATTCCCTAAAAATAACACTATTCAATGAACGTGTATTGGTAATGATGGTTCTGGCTCAGCTGAGGGGGCCCAGTACACGCCAGTATGAGAAGTGGTCAGGGTTTAAAAGTAACAGTACTGTGTATTCATCACAGTGGGTCAGGCACATACTCGGCCCATCACCATCATCATGTGATCTAATTGCCGTAACCACTCTGTGGCTTGATGGGCGTTACCTCTGTTTTGCAGAAGAGTGAGCGGAGGCTCTGGGAAGTCCAAGGTCACACAGCTAGTAACTGAGAGATGTGGCAGTAGGACAACTGTCGGATTCCAATCCCACTCTCTTACCTTCTCAGTGTGCAGCCACGATTCGCATTTTCTATCACAGATTGCATGGGGTGTTTTCGTTGTTTTGTTTTTGTGAATATGTTGCTTCTCTATCCCCATGATTGGGTCTTGCTTTCTTCTCGAATATGGGAACAGCCTTGTTAAGAAGCAAGGAGAATGGAAGAGGTGTCACATGCCAGAGTAGTCAGAAAAATGGGGTTGCTCAGCAGGTGTCATAAAAATGGATGACTTGTGCCCTGTGCCTTAGAGTAAAGATGGGAAAATGAAAAGGGAGCGGGGAAAAGAGAGATGTTGACAGATGATGAGTGAGCACGAATGTTTCTCCATGCTAATGGAGTGGGGAGTGACAGCCACTCGGCTCTAATGGTTATGAGGACGCACAGGGAATCTTTACCCTGGCGACAGAGGAACCTAAAACCTCTGGCTGCACACAGGGCTGAAGCATTGCTACAATGGTCTGGCCTCGCAGGCCAAAAGACAGGTCACAGGCAACGAAGACAGTTGCTAGTTAGCAAAACTTTACCCTGACCCTGGTTTTGGTGGTTTTTTAGCCTCTGGACCCTCAAGGAGTCCAAGGCCATTTGCAGCTCTCAGCTGGGACAGGTAGAAGGCTGGAGGAAAGTTACTGGGATCCAAAAGGATGCAGGCCCATTTTTCCTTACCTTCCACGGTCAACCCAAAGAAATATTGGGAGCTGCTTTCAAATATCCTCAACCCGAACCACCGCTGCCCACAACCACTACCCACACTACGGCCAGGCTCTCTGGTCCCAACCTCCCACTTTAAGGTCACCCACATCAAACTGAGACCATCTAAGTTCTCCATCCTGGAGCCAAGGAGCGAGGACAAGGGGAAGGGAAGCAAGGGTTATAAGGCCCATAAAGTAGTATAAAATGACCCAGCTCATCTGTGGTCCAACAATAGGGAAACATCCATCTATATGGGGTGGACGTTTTTCTTCCTTGCAAATGCCCCACTGCCTGAAACCCCACTATACAGCTTTGCTCTGCTTCCATTATCCCATATCCTCCAGGGAAAGACACAACTTGAACTTGCTACCACCCTTATCAGAATCACCTTGTTCAGCACAGGTCAAATACATCCACAGAACTGACTGAGGAAATGGAGACGGCCTTCGAAGCCAACTTTGTCTTCATCACCATTGGCCTGGGTCCTGCCTTGGGGGTGCAGCCCTCTGCTAGTTTGTGGGAGAAAAATATCCGCCATAAGAGGAAAGCTGTCCCATAGGACAAGGAAGCAAACAACTCAATAAGAAAACCTCCTCCGACATGTTCACAAGCTTCTTGAGAGTGACCCCTCCACCTACGCTCCAAGTTTCTGTCATCGTTCATCCTCTAGAGACAGGCAGCCCAGAGACATGGGGCAGCCTGCACAGGGCGCTGCCTTACTGCCGGCAGCAGCTTCCAGCGGCATTCAAAGGCTCATGTTCCATCCACAGCGCTGGCTGGGCTCTGAGACAGAAGTTCTGCCTGTACCAGGAAGACAGGACAAATAGAAAACCATCAGTAGAATCAGAAAGCTGGCATTAGCGGACAAGTACCCTGGCTTGATTCACTAATGCTGTTATTATGGTTGTTATTTTTAATTCCTCAAGAGACAATGGGTACAGAGAAAATGGGCTGTTGTCTCTGGTTCCCAAGAGGACAGGCCGAGGGGAGAGATGCTAAGGAATCTTCTCTGTAGAATTCCAACACCCAGCTGCTGCGTTTCCCCACGGTCACTAAGCCTCGCGGTGCGCTTATGAATTTTGTGAGTGGTATTTTAACAGCAAAACCACTCAGGTTGCATCTCTGAGAATCTTGGGTCCTCTCCTTCTGCTTGGTCAGATATATACACATATATGTATGTGTGAAATACATATAAATATGTATGTGTGTGAATATTTATATTAGGTGTGTAAATATATATGTGTGCATATACACATATATTTTTTGTGTTTGATTATTTCTCCATACCCCGTGCATATACGTATGTATATAATGTGTGTTTACTGGTATCTATTTCTAACAGCTGGATATAGCGATGTGTTGCAGCACTCCAACCCTTGGCCAGAAAACAAAACAAAACAAAACAAAAAACCCCACACATTTAAAGGGGAAGAAGGAAGAGGACAGGGAGGAGGGGGCTGGGCGGAGGCAGAGGGGAGAAAAGTGCCTGAGGGACATCGTCTTTTCTGTTCCAGGCCCCTTAGTGGTTATTCCTTCCTGGCTTGTCCTGTCCGGAGGGGACAGTGTTCCCAGTGGTTACAACCACAGGCTTTGGTGTCCGAAAGTTTGGTGCAAACACTCAGATGTGCCATTGTGGCCCTAGTCCAGGCCTCAGTTTCCCTGTCTGAGGAAGAGGGGCAGTTCCTCCTGCTGCTCACAGGTGGTTGGAATACTGAAGTAAAGGGAGGTGTGGGTAGAGAACACCGACCCTGCCTGCCCTGTGAGAAGTGCTCGAAGTTTCCTTCGAGCACAAGAAATAAAATAGTTCATATTATGATGAGAGCGAGAGTTTAAAATGCCAGCAGCCCTGAGGTGACAGTGTCTTATATTCACATGGAGGCTCCATAACCAAGAATATTCATTTCTGCCCAGGAACTTGGGAAGTGAAAAGTGGAGTCTGGAGGCCTCTCAGGCTGCCGGCAGCTGGCCATGGCGCCGTCTGCGGCCATGGAGTTGGGTTCCGGTCCTCGTGTTTCCTCCCACCAGGTCTCGGCAGGTCACTTTCCGTGTGGATCATAGTGTGCTCATAGAGGGGCTCTCTGAAGCCCACCCAGCCCCGACCTTGTGTGCCCCAGAAGTCCAATTGTACAGGCAGTGTGCCAAAAAGTGACTTACAGAGTGACACCAATGTGGTTACCGCCTTCTTGGCACTGACTTGCTAAGTTGAGTGTGGGGTGTGTGTGTGTGTGTGTGTATTATACTCTGTGTTATTTACTCTTCCTAATGAGACTGAACTGAGCTAGTGAGGGTATTAAAACATTTTAGTGTTACTAGTTTTAAAATTAGCTGGAAATGTTAAGTCCCCTCTCACTTTGTTTATGTGAAAAAGGCCAGGGATGAATGGCCAGCGTCGTTCATCCTAAAAAAGATACGTGTATGAGCTACATGTTAGAATCACCACGGAAGCTTTAAAAATATTGATGTGGGGTGTTCTGGGCCCCATGTCTTTATTTGCTCTCCCCGCTTCCCCAGACAACATATTTTTTTTAAGTTCTCCAGGAGATTCTAACATGCAGTTGGGGTTGCAGCTACTGGACTAAATACACTTTCCAGTGTGTACAGGGAGGGAAGGAAGGAGCGAAGGTCGGCAGGCCAACCAGTCGCCTCCCATGTCCTGCTCAGTGGGTGCTCAGTAAGTGGTCCCCAGAGGTCTCTCGCCTGACACCTGGCGTTTTAATTCAGGTGCTGTGGGCAGAAGGGCACAGGTGGGATCCGTGCTTCTCCATCCTGAATGAGCATCAAAATCACCGCAGGGTCTCTGAGAAAATACAGATTCTCAAGCTCCACTCAGATTTGCTGAATCTCTGAGGGTGGGAATGAGGAATCATTATTATTATTATTATTATTATTATTATTAATTTTGATAATCAGCCAGATTCAGAAACCACTGGGAGGGAAAGACTCAATCCTCATTTCCCAGGAAAGAAGATTTTACACCTTTCCTTGGGATCAATCTGATCGCCCTGGGGCCACTAGGTAGACCATTTGGGAGCCATGGGGCCCAGACAGGTACCCCACCCCCCTAAGCCTCATTTCTTCATATGTAAAATGGGAACCATAGTGTACCCACTTCACAGAAGTGTTGGGCGGATTCGAGTTAATGCACATGAACTATTTGGCACATCATAGGTATTCAAAAAACTAACCATCAGCATCATCGTCGATGTCATCCTTTTGCACCTCAAATAGAAGCTAGAGGCTAAAAGAGAAATTTATAAGATTTGTTAAAGAGTATGAAGTAAAAAATTCTGCCCTGAAGTCTGTGGTGACTCTCGTGCCTAAATTGGTTTTGCACTTGTATCTGAACCAAGAACTTCTCTGTGGAGGGTTGGAGCAAGGTTACACGTGTCACACTCAACATGCATTTGTAAAGAATAAAAGTGTCATCGGGAAAACAGATCCTGATTACCATCCACAACGAATTAGTTAACATTCACCATTGAGTGCCTACTGTTTACTCAGCTTTGTGCCCAGTGGTATTACATAAATAGGACAGATTCCCTTCCTTGGGTCATTTGCAATCTGGTCTGGGAAGCACTGTTAGCGCCCTTTACAGAACAGGAGCAAGATGAGAGGATGTGTAACTAAGGGCTAAGTTGTGTCATTGGGACTCTGCAGGGCCAGAGGATTCAGGGCGGGGGCTCAATGAGCCCTGAAGGTGGTTAAAGAAGGCCTCCTGAAAGAGTGGGAAGAGGGCCTTGAGTCAGCAAAATGCCGGGTGACCCAAGAAAGGTCCAAGGAGAGGCTTTCAGGCAGCTGCCAGGATGAGAGTGACACAGCGAGATCTAGGATGAGCAGCTGGCCTGCCTGGGGTCCTCAAGCCACACAGCCACTTCACTCCGTGACCTCTGGACAGCTCTCTGTGGTCTGTGGGCATGCACCCCACTTCCTGTCGTGAGCAGTTCCTCAAGGCTGGGTCTGCCCAGGAAGCTGTGGGCACAGCCTGGCACGCCAAGAACACTGGGGAGGTGCTGAACTCCAGGCTGGGCTGCCTCAGGGTGGTGGCCTCCTTTCTCTGTGCCACCATGTAAGGGGCATTGGTACAACTTCTGTCTTAGAAGCCAACCCCACGTCCTCCTTTCCGGTCTATGTGTCTGAAAGGCTTTCCATCTTGTAAAAATTTTAAAACTGGTTGGACTTTATACCTTACATTAGAAATGCTGCAGCCTTAATTCCTCTCCTGTAGAATCACAGAGATGCTCATTGGCGTTTTCAAGGCCCAGAGAAGTCTTACAATAAAGAACGCACGTCACCGCCAAGCGTTCTTCACCACAGAACACTTCTTCCTACATGGCACCTATGAGCATTGTGAGAAACAGGCGTCTTAGGCTAATCTCCTTTGTGAAAACTGGGATGATAAGGTCCCACAGTGTAGAGCCTGAGGGAGCCTTACAGAAATCATTTTCCAAGTGAGATGTACAGAGGCCCTGGATGCTGAGGAGATTTTTCCAAGATTCCCCAGCCTGGCCGTGCAGTGGGCAGGAGCCCAGGTCGTACTCCAGGCTTAATGCTTAGTTGTTAACCTGCTGGAAGTAAGAATGACAGGAGACTATAGGCAGGCTTTGCAATTCAATGAATTATCAGTGTGGTTGGGAGGCTATTTTAAAAATACTTTACATTTGTTTCTGGGTCAGTGATTTTACAAAAGGAATATGATCCAATTGACTTATTAGGAAAAAATTTTCATAAACTGTGGTTCACTTACAAGAAGACGTGTTTGGGTTTCTGAAAAGGATACTGCTTTTGAGACTGGATGATTTTTGTGACTGACAAGTGTTTACGAATTCAAATCTGGCCACCTTGGCTACTCTGTGAACCCCGCACAGAGAATTCCTACCCAAAGGCCTCATCAGAAGCTATAGAAGCCATTCACGTCTGTGGCCCTCCACTGGGAGACTGTCCCACCACTGGGACTTTGGCATGGAGACTCCCTGGTCCTTGTCCTGTCAGGAGTAGAGAAGATATTAGGAGCCTATGGCTCTGTGTGGTAGCACTCCCCCACCTCCTTCCAGACCGGCCCAAGCGTGAGAACCAGTGCCAAGCTCATCTGCACAGGCGCTCACCTTGTGTGTACCCTCCATGTCCTCCCAAAGGTGAGCTGCAGGAAGCCACCAATTCCTGGAAATCCCTCTTGTATCTCTTTCCTCCTGGAAGCCTGAGGAATTCTCTGCTCTGCTGGATGGGGGCTGTCCTATCTATATCTGTGTCCTCTCCCCTCTGATGGTTCATAATGAGCCAGGGTTAGAGGCAGGGTGGGTTGCATGCAGGTAAGGAGTGGACACTTACCCTCTCACACATATGTATATGCTCTGTCTTTAAAAGGGTTAAATACGTCAATAGCTTATTCATCAAAATGTATCCAGACCTATTTTTAGTGTTTTGAACATGTTGACTCTTACATAAGATTCATTCAGTATATATAAACTATTCAGTAAATATTGCCTCACGAGAAGAATGATATTTTGGTCTGTTTGGTGTCTCTGCCCTTCATGTTCTAATTTAGGATTGGGGAGCATGTTGGCTCCATCTCCACTTGGGAGGCCTTAAGACTGATTGCTCTGGCTGGATCTCACTGCTGTGGCTTTGGTGAGGGGCTTGCACGGTGCCTGCAGGCTCTGTGGACAAGGACCCGGGTCACGGTAGGGGAGGTGGGAGAGCTGGCCCTTCTTGCTGCAGGGAGATAACGGCCTGGAGCTGCGGGCGCCTCTGTGTGGGAACGTCGCTCTGGGCCCTCTTTCCTCTTTTGACTCACCTCCTTCTGACCTGTCTCCACCCTCCCCTCCCCTGCATCTCATCCTTTAGCTAAGGCGGGAGACCAGCCTCAAGCTGGGGGACCTCAGGCATTAACCGGTGGGGCGTGGCTGAGGGCTGCAGCCAGTGTTCTGTTGGCTCACGGACGTGGCTCTCGGCCATGCCGATGTCCTACAGATCAGAAAATGAGTGAAGGGATCTGTATGAGTTTGCCAGGGCTGTCGTAACAAAATACCATGGACTGGGTGACTTAAACAACAGAAATTAATGTTCTCACAGTTCTGGAGCCTAGAAGTCCAAGATCAAGGTGTGGGCAGGGGTGGTTTCTCCTGAGGCCTCTCTTCTTGGCCTGGTAGCCACCTTCTCCCTGTGTCCTCACAGTGTCTTCCCTCTGGGTATGTCTAAACTTCCCCTTCTTATAAGGACACCAGTCGTATGGGTTAGGGCCCACCCTAATGACCTTATTGTAACGTAATTACCTCTGTAAAAACCCTATCTTGAAATGCAGTCACATTGTGAGGTACTAGGGGTTCGGACTTCAACATGTGAATTTGGGGGACACGTTTAGCTGTAGCAGAACCCGTCAGTGGATTTGTCTAACTGGGCACGACTACCTTGAAAGGTTTATACAAAGGGTGAGATCCTGTGTCTAAGTCCCACGGAGGCACCCAGGCACTAGCGGTGGCCCGAGAACCAGCGTGCTTGGGGAGTGAGCTGCGTTGGGGTAGAGACAGGTCTTGTTGGGCTTCGAGTCCTCCCTGTGCACATGGAGTGTGCACTGTCTGTGAGCAGGTAATGGAGATGGAGCCTGGGGAGGGCGTCTCGCAGTGGCCCAGCTGTGGCCCTGCTGAGGCGTGGTCCTTTCTCAAGAAGAGCCGCCGCATGTGCCTGAGTAGGTGGCTCGGTCGCCCTCACCTTCCCAAGGTAGGCAGGCAGTAGCTAGTGTGTGTCACTGCTTGTCAGAGCTCTGAGAGTTCAGGTGAGGGCAGAGGAGGGGAAGTCTGTCCAGGGCTCTGACTGGTGGGAAGTGAGATGTCAGAGGGTGGGTTCTGGTGAGTTACAAACCTGTCAGCCAGAGTTAGCATAGACCCTGTGTAATGTGTGTACACGCGTGTGCATGTGCATGTGTGTGTGTAAAGGGGCGCAGGGGTGTGAGAAGGCATAGGCCCTAGATGAACCTGCAGATGCTTTCGTCCCCTCCAAGCCAGGCCTCACCAAGCGATGGCAGTGTCATAAGCATCTTGATGCACTAACACAGCACTGTGGGAGGGCCGCCTCGTGCCAGCTTTCTCGGAACACGTGACATCACCTCCACGGTCACATGTTTTGTCCTCTGTGTTGTAGCTCCTCTTTCCACCCCATGAGCAGAGCCAGAGTAACTCTGTAAAGCTGTAAGAGTAGTGCCAGCTCATGCTGAGGGAGTGTCGGGGGACGACTCTGTAAAGGTACAGAGAACAGAGGTGTGCAGGCCACTAAGCATTCCCAAAGGGCTCAGCACGTCAGAGCTCCTGGGAATGGGCCCTCTCTACACCGTACAGGCACTTAGGTTCATGCTACAATACCTAGTTGCTTTGAAACTCAAAATATGCTCTTTGCATCCAAACGCCAAACTAAGGTGAGATTTGCTCCATGTCCACAGCTGGGCACAAATAGGGGGTGAGGGAAAAGAGATGCAGGGAAGGGCAAACCACGTGTGCCGATGGGAGAAGTGGCTGCACCTAGGAGTTTTCCATTCTCACAAAGCTTTCATTTTGAATATGACATTAACTTCTCACCTGGTTGAACAGGGCTCTAATGAGCTGGATGGCCGCTGTGTGAGTGTGTTTGTTTCCAGGACAATATCTGCTTGGGCGTTAGCACCATTCTGAGCTGCTCAGAGGCCCACCACGGGGCAGCCTCCTCAGCAGGGGCCGAGGGAGGCATCTAACAGCCATCTATTTCCCTGAGCTCCTGACCCACACGCAGACACGCACCGCTGGGGTAGTTCTTTACTGAGTCTGGCTTGTCCTGTCACGCCCCCCCACCCCCAACCCTCGCCACACACACACAGCCCTTCCTATGCCCAGTACCTGGGCCTGGGAACATGGAATTTAAAACTTGAGGGAAAGTCTGAGGTCACTTAATTCAACTCCATAAGTTTACTCAGGAGGAAGCCAAGACTCAGGCTCGGAGACTTGTCCCCAGTCATCAAGTCAAGTCCATGGCGGCCAAGTGGAGGCCAGCTCTCCTGGCCCCGTCCGGGGATCCTCCCCAGGTGGCAATGTATTTGTCTTACCCTGGATGTCCTCCCACCATCACGCCTTCCTTTCAGCTGTGCCTGTTTTACAGGTTCAGAAACCACTCGGACGGGGCCTTCTCTTCCGCATCACCCAAAACAGTTTGTGAGAGAGCCCAACCTGTGACATAATGTTGACAATAGCAGACACCTTTCCAGTGCGTACTGTGCCAGGCACTGCTTTAAGTATATTACTTATGTTAACTTATGTTAAGGAACGTGCCAGCAGTTATGCAGCTGTGGGGGTGGAGCCAGGACGAGAGCCCAGGTAGTCTTGCTCTAGATCCCACATTCTTAGCCGTAGCTGTCTTACCTCTGCAGGAAGGCCTACTGTGCCACTCATTCTGTTGGGCAACAGGCTGCTAAGATGTGAAAGGGACTTTGGAAACTTCCAGAAGCTGTGGTTTGCTGTGCAGATTGATGTTTCCCAGGCGCTGGTCTGTGGTGGGAAGCATGGAAAGAGCAGACACAACACACCTTCAGCCTGTGCACTCTGGTCAGACACACTCGGGCTGAATGCAGGGCCAGCAGGCAGCCTTCCAGGAAGGAGAGAGGCGTGGCGCTGAGGGCCTTGCTCACGCCCGTCTACCATCTTGTCCTGAGATTCTGCCAGAGAGCACGTACCGGGGGCCACCTGGACATTGCTCACAAACAGCTCAGAGCCTTGGGACTTAAGTCGTCAGAAAGTTAAGTCCTGGAATCTTTCGTCCCGTGGAATATAAAATGAAAGGGAAAAAGACCCTAAAAATAATTCCTCCTCTGCTTCTCCTCACCCCTAACTACTTCGAATGTCAATCTTTTCCCCCAAACCACACCCGAATACCTCTGAAACTGTACCTCGCTGTGTTTCACACTGTTCCAAAGAATGTTGGATAAATTTTACTTGTACAAAGGATCTGCCAGTCAAAAAAAGTTTGAGACTTGATGGCTTAAAAACATGCTGAACAAGTTGATTTGCCACTGGACTTACCAGGGGTCATTACTATGTGAATATGCTTTGGAGGAAGAGCTAATACACATCCATCTCACATACTCATGCAATGAAGTGTTTCCAAGGCCTGTTTGTCTGGGAACAGCTCCTGCAATGACAGTGACAGGAAACAAAATAGTGGCATCCAATTCCAATTCCGGGGAATTAGGCTGTTGGGGCTTCACATCGCAGTAACTAGACTTGGGGGAGCCGGAGCCAGACCTCCTTTGCCAAACCACCACCCACTCTTAGCCACCTGTGGGGCACCTGGCTCCTGCCAACCAGCTCCTCACATCTGTTCTTGTCCTGCTGATGATTCCCTGCCATCTCCTCCTGGGGTGGAGCCCGGGGATGTGCGAAGCTGTAGTCTGACCTGGACCTTCATTAGATCACGTGGCCCAGAGGGTTCAGAGCTGTTCTGGGGGTTCCCAGGTCCTGCCGCAGCCCAGGGCCGCTGCAGGTGGTCCTCCTGCTGTACTTAATCCGTTTTCTGTACCCAGGTCCTGGGTGAGTTTCTTCTGTAAGAACGATTTCGTTGCCAAAGCAAAATCTGAAAGCTGCCAATTTAGTTTGACTCCCTTATTTAATAGTTGAGACAAATGAAGTTTCCAAGATGCCCAGGGAACTATGCAGATCACACGGCTCTTTAGAGGCAGCAGTGTTTGTGGGTATTCCCAGGTTGCGTGGGTCTTCCCTGTGCATCGCGTTGCCTTTCAGCAAAGCTCACGGGAGCGGAGCTGCCCGGCCTTGAACCATGCATCTTAACCTGTGCAGCACAACCACCCAGGGATGGCACTTTCTAAAAATTACGGAGCCATCTATCTTGAAGGACCAGGACCAACCACGCAGGACGAGGACACTGACTGGGAAAGATGCTTCATCTTCTGGCTCTGGATGGAGCATCCTTTCTGCACCACTGACCTGGAGCCCTAAGAGGCTTTCTTTGCCTGCTCTCTGGTGCCTTTGAATTTGCACGGTCTCTTGACAGGGCAGGAGGTGCAAATTCCTCTGGCTTAAGCCCACGTATGCAACTACCGTGTTTCCCTGAAAATAAGACCTAACCGGAAAATAAGCCCTAGCATGATGTTTCAGGATGACATCCCCTGAACATAAGCCCGAATGTGTCTTTTGGAGCAAAAATCAATATAAGACCCAGTCTTGTTTTCGGGGAAACACAGTAACTGTGTTTACCCTAAATTCCCAAAGACCAATACAAGTGCCCATTGTTCTAGACTCTAAAAAGTAAGGGTAGAAAGAGAAGCCCCTGGAACCGAGAGGCTACACCATGTGGGCTTATTTAAAGGGACGGTCCCTGGCTCTGTCCACAGAGATCATGAGTCAGGAATTCTTGTAATCAGTGCAGGCCGGGAATCTGCATTTCTAATAGCACATCCTCTTCCCACCCCCACCGCATGTAGTTTTGGTGCAGTTCATCCTTGGACCACACTTGGTGAAATGCTGACTTACATAGTACAGACCCAAAATTGCTTAATTATAGGAACATTCAGATACCCACACGCTGAGATATGAGGAACTCCGGTCCGTGATTGTCCAAGTGGATTAGAGAAAGAAGCAAGGCGTTTTCATCTTTAATGTGGGTAACATGTAACAGCATTATTGTCTTGGTAATAATTGAAAAAGTATTCATTGAGTGTCGCTTTGCAGGGAGCACAGATGTGGTCTCTGCCTTCTGGAAATTTACAGTCCAGGAGGGAGGGGACGAGGAAGTGGAGCAGAGCTGGCTGTGGAATGCCAGATAGTACATGGTGCATGGGACAGCTTAGGTCTCGGAGTTCCCAGGAGGGCGCCTTCAGGTGGCCCTGGTGCCACCCACAGTCAGATCATTGGTCTGGGAGTCCATGAGCGCTGCATGGTCCCCAGAGCCACTGGGCTCCCTGGATGGCCCCCGTGTAGGGAGCACCTAGTGTACAAAGCCCTTGACAGCTCTTAGCTCATTTAACAGCCCCATCAGAGGAGCTCAGCATCATCTGCACTTTGTACACAATACACAGAGGCTCAGACAGGCTGAGTAAGTTCACCCCAGTCAGGGCCTCCGTCCAGGTCAGTTTGACTCCATGGCCCACTTTTATTCCCTTAGGTTCCCGCCACTGGGAAGATGGGGCAACATCCTGTCTCCTGCCTCCCAGTTAAAGAGAATGTAGAATTCTTAAAGTGTTTCAGCAACAAATCTAACTTGGCTTTGAATGAGTGGGAGGCAAAAATGACATTGACAAATAATAGGATTTACATGAAGTTTTGATTTGTTTAGAGAGATACTGTAAACCCTTTACCATTGTTGACTCATTTGGAAATTTGACTTCCAAAGGAGAAAATGCAAAGTATTTTTCATAACTCAGCCCTCCTTTCTTAGATCTAAAGAGGAAATCATATGGTAGGTGACTGAAAGTCTGGAGTGGCTTGTATTTAGCTTTACCTAAACGCAAGGGGACAGACTAGATGAAGTTTGCAAGGGCCTTCTACTCATAGGATTCTTTCATTCAATGGGTTCCAGCTCTCAGTGCGGAAGAGCTGCCAAGTGTGTTTGGAGATACTGTGCAACCAACTCGTAATGTTCCCAAGTACAACATCAGAAAAACCAACTATTGCCTCCAAACACCCTTAATACCGATGGAGTTTTCTGTGAATCCTAGAAGGGGCACTTGGCTGGGAGGTAGATAAGGAGTGGGAAAACGAAGACAACCCCTGCTTTTAGTAGACCCCAGGGCTGGTGCCTGTACCAACATGAAATGATTTCTAGAGACCGAATCCCGGTCATTGGTGTAACATCTTTTCCCCAGGCCCTCGTCCTGGGCTTTATTTCATGCTGATGGCAGCGGGTAGTGGGGCTTTCCTGCCTCTGCTCAGAATCCATAGGACACCACTCTTACTCTGGCACTAGTCTGGTTCTTCCCTTATGCCGGCAGCTTAGGGGAAAGCCAATGTCACATCATCTCTCTCGAAGCACATCTAACTTTTCCAAACAGCAAACTGTCTCTTTTAGCAAATGACTTCCAGATGCTGGAAGCAGTGGCCAGTGGAATTTTATTGCCCCTAAACTGTGGTTCTGGGCCACATACTTCTGACTTGAAGGTAATTTGGAATGTAAACATTGCAAGGCGTGTATTGGAATTAATTAAAGCTACCCTGTGTTCTCCGAGGCCTACAAGCCTGCAATTAACTCTTTACATTAACACCAAGCCAGGCAGATCCACTGGAGTGTGCATGAACCCTTGATTGTCACTTTCCCCGTGTACCTTCAGAAAAAAAGTGAAATTAGATCCAAGCTGCCCTTTCCCCAGGGCTGGTCCCCACATAAGAGGAGATTTCTTAAGCCCTCCTCTCTACCAAAGCAAACAGAAGACTGACTCTGCACGGGCATCACATACTCACCTGGAATTGATGATAGGTATGAACCTCTTACTGCTGTGGAGACGTCGGAAGCTTGTGTAAACTAGGAATGCAAGTGTGCACATAGAGAGGAATGGTCATGTCCACAGTGGGCCTGCAGTGAAAAGCCATGGCACCCAGTATGTGGCCGGTAACACTAGAAACACCTTTTGGCAATAGTTTTTTAACTTCATGATGGTGAATAATGGTGATGGTGCGTAACAATATGAATGGACTTAATAAAACTGAACTGTCCATTTAAAAATGGTACCTTTCATGTTGATTGTATTTTACCACCCTCACTCCCCAATAAAAAAGCAAGATGATCAGGCTGTAAAGTCTCTTGGGATTATGTCCCTGGAATATTCTTCATGCCCCGTCCTTCTCCCCACCCATGTAATGCAAGAGGGTGGAGCTGTGGCCCCCTGGGAACTGTTTCCCACAATGCCAGGGTGTCTCAAGGGCATATATGCAAAATACCAGGAAGCCAGACCCCTGGGTCAGGACACTCCCTCACATCCACTCCATGTCTTGAGTGGTGACTCATGGCAAGAAGCATTAAGGACAGCTGAGTAAGTGGTTGTCTGCATTCATTACTGACTACAGCCATTAGAATAGACTCCTGGAGGTCACCTGGGTTAGTCCAACCCTAAAGGAGGAAAGGGACTTACAAATTCCTCAGTGTGGTGGTGGGGCAGCTGTGTGGGTGTGGCGTCCACACTCGCTATTCTCTAATTGCTGGAAATTCCTCCTTATATTACAAAAAAAGTCCCTATAACTTATTCATTGATCCTCATTCTACCGTCTCACATTACACAGAATTAAGTGCCAGTTCTTCCTCTAATAGAACTTCCAGAATTTGCAATGAATTTGAACTTTCTGTTCCTGTCTAACCCTCCTCTGAGTGTTCTTAGTTTCTTCAAATGCTCCTCACATGACAGCTTCCAGACCCCTCACTGTCCTGGGCACCTTCCTTTGGGCTCACAGTAGGTGTTCAGTGTGACGCCCTGAGCTAAACACAGTACCCACAGTGGTCTGCTCAGAGAGGGGGATCGAAATGCTGTCATTTGTTTTGTTTGACCACCATATGCCCGGCACTGTAGTTATGTTTTAAACATCATACAATATTTTTGCCTTTAAAAACTTATGGTTACCTAAACCCTTCAGTTTTTAAAAAATATATAAATGACTCCCCAGTCTTGAAGTCAGATAAATGTATTGAACTCAAACCCAGAAATTTACCATAAACCTTATTATACTTTGTGATGAATCAGCCCACTGAATACCAGATACTGGCTCCCGAGTCCCTCCCACACTTCTTTCCCTAGCTCAAGTGTGTCTGCGTCTCCATCTGAGTTGTAACTCTACCGTGTTTCCCCGAAAATAAGACCTAACCGGACCATCAGCTCTAATGCCTCTTTTGGAGCAAAAGTTAACATAAGACCCGGTCTTATTTTGCTGTAATATAAGACTGGGTCTTATGTAATATAATATAAAACTGGGTCTTATATTAATTTTTGCTCCAAAAGACACATTAGAGCTGATGGTTCGGCTAGGTCTTACTTTCGGGGAAACACGGTAGATATCAAGCTTTAATAGAGCTGTAAGGATTGGGCCAGGTTGCACAGAGACCATCTTTTCAGTTTACAGCAAGCCTCTCGTTAGTCACAGCTGTGTGGGTGGGCTAAAGCAGCCCTGAATCCGCAGAGACCCATGCTCCAACTCTGGGTTCTCCTCTCTGTTCCCAGGGATTGGTGGAGCCTCTGCTCAGTGGCGGGTTAAATGAGATGCTCACTGCATCATCATGGCAGACCAGAGGGGAGCATGGTCCTCGGAACGTGGGTGGTGGATTCCGGTATATTCCAGTACATTCTGTAGGGTGAGTTAATCAGGGAAGTTACTGGCCATCCCCAAATCTCTTTCTAGGTGATAATGCAGAGTTCACTTCCCCCCACCCCCCACCCCCCACTGAAAAGGACTTTCTTCAAAAATGCTCACAAAGTAATGTGGGGGCTTTGAGTTTAATTTCTCCTGGTGCCCTCGAGTAGGAACCACCACAGCGGTCTGGGGAAGGAGAAGTAACGTAAGATTAGGGCCTCGAAAATCTCCAAGAAGAAAACTATCATCCCTGTGATCAGGGAGGATAAACTAAATGACAGTTTGGGATATTTAGTTCATTGGTTCATTTAAAACGTTGATTCAGAGATTTGAGGAGTGGATTTTCCTGACTGAAAAGAAATGCAGGCAGCGTGCTTGCTGGCTGCCTCCCTTGGGAGACAAGTCTGTCAGGTAAGAGCTAAAGGGGACCCAGGAGGGCCCTTCCTGCAACAGCTGCATTAGCAGGTTGGTAGAAACTAAAGCAGACAGAGAGGCAAGGAAACCAGGCTTTCAGCTGAAAAAGCTTTTATTGCCCTTTATCTATTGACACTTTTTCAATTAAGGAGCCTCCCCTGAGATGATCTATCGCCTCCCTGTCTGAGCAGGAAATAATTACCTTCAAAGCAGCTCCATCACATGCCCTGCGCCTCATGGTCAGGGAGGCTAAGGAGAAAATCAACAGCCTCCTGCCTCCCGCTTGCGGCACTTCTGTGGGTGCAGGGCTCCAGCTGTGGATGCTCTGTGGGTGCAGGACCCCAGCTGTGGATGCTCTATGGGTGCAGGACCCATCTATGGATGCTCTGTGGGTGCAGGACCCCAGCTGTGGATGCTCTGTGGGTGCAGGACCCATCTATGGATGCCCTGTGGGTGCAGGGCCCCAGCTGTGGATGCCCTGTGGGTGCAGGGCCCCAGGTATGGATGCCCTGTGGGTACAGGCCCCATCTACGGATGCTCTGTGGGTGCAGGACCCCAGCTGTGGATGCCCTGTGGGTGCAGGGCCCCAGGTATGGATGCCCTGTGGGTGCAGGGCCCCAGCTGTGGATGCTCTGTAGGTGCAGGGCCCCAGCTGTGGATGCCCTGTGGGTGCAGGGCCCCAGCTGTGGATGCTCTGTAGGTGCAGGGCCCCAGGTATGGATGCCCTGTAGGTGCAGGGCCCCAGCTGTGGATGCCCTGTGGGCGCAGGGCCCCAGGTATGGATGCTCTGTGGGTGCAGGGCCCCATCTATGGATGCTCTATGGGTGCAGGGCTCCAGCTGTGGATGCCCTGTGGGTGCAGGGCCCCAGCTGTGGATGCCCTGTGGGTGCAGGGCCCCAGCTGTGGATGCCCTGTGGGTGCAGGACCCCAGCTGTGGATGCCCTGTGGGTGCAGGGCCCCAGCTGTGGATGCCCTGTGGGCGCAGGGCCCCAGGTATGGATGCTCTGTAGGTGCAGGGCCCCAGCTGTGGATGCCCTGTGGGTGCAGGGCCCCAGCTGTGGATGCCCTGTGGGTGCAGGGCCCCAGCTATGGATGCCCTGTGGGCGCAGGGCCCCAGGTATGGATGCTCTGTAGGTTCAGGGCCCCAGCTGTGGATGCCCTGTGGGTGCAGGGCCCCAGCTGTGGATGCCCTGTGGGTGCAGGGCCCCAGCTGTGGATGCCCTGTGGGTGCAGGGCCCCAGCTGTGGATGCCCTGTGGGTGCAGGGCCCCAGCTATGGATGCCCTGTGGGCGCAGGGCCCCAGGTATGGATGCTCTGTAGGTTCAGGGCCCCAGCTGTGGATGCCCTGTGGGTGCAGGGCCCCAGCTGTGGATGCCCTGTGGGTGCAGGGCCCCAGCTGTGGATGCCCTGTGGGTGCAGGACCCCAGCTGTGGATGCCCTGTGGGTGCAGGGCCCCAGCTGTGGATGCTCTGTGGGTGCAGGCCCCAGCTGTGGATGCCCTGTGGGTGCAGGGCCCCAGCTGTGGATGCTCTGTGGGTACAGGCCCCATCTATGGATGCTGTCCATCCGTCCTTCTGGAGGGCTCAGCCCTTATTATGCCTCCCTCCTCTTTCTTCTCTATCCTCCCCCTTCTTGGTTTCTTTGGAGCTGGTGACCATATTTCCCTCTGTCACCATTAGGAAATCTAAGCATGTTACCTGCTCTCTGAGGAGCAAGCAATCTCTCTAGGCCAGGAGCCCCCACTTTCTCTCATTCTTGGGACTGGTAGGACTGCTCATATATTCAGATGCCTAGGAATGTGATACGGCAAACGGTACCTCAGGATCAAATTTTTATCTTACTGAGTTGTTTGTGGAGTTCAAAGTTCCCCACATCCATGAGCTGATATTTTAAAATAAATACTTCAACTATACATTTTATTGAACCACAATGTGTGTACAGCAAAATGCAGAAACTGTAAGTGTGCAGCACAACCCGACGAGTTTTCACCGGGTGCACACCTCTGTTGCCAGCGCCCACGCCAAGGAATTGCAGCCCCTGGGCCCTTCCGGTCACCGCACCCTTCTCCTGCACCCACTGCTCTGACTTCTGTGTAGATCAGCTTTGCCTTTTTTGTTCTTTATATAAATGGAATCATGCAGTAAGCATTTTGGGGGCTAGCTTTCTTCATTTTGAATTATTGTTGTGAGAATCATTCATACCGTCGCCTGTGTTGTTTGTTCATATTTGTGGCTGTATAGTATTCCATCGCATGACAGGCCACAATGTTTTTATCCATTCTGCTATGATGGATAACTAGTTGCTCTTTTAAAATAGTAAACATATGCATGAGTGTCATTCCTAGGAGTGGAATTACTGAATCATCGGATATGTGTATGTTCAGTTTTGTTATTGCCAGTTCTGCAAAGTAGTTGTACCACTATGAATTCTTTCCAATGTAGAAAACCCTAAAAACAGTTCTCTAGCCCACTCCCCAACCACCATCTGCTTTTACAAAAGGAAGCACAGAGGTGACTTGTGTTAAGTCAAGCAGGTTGGATCATGTGAGCCCCTCACCTGGTAAACTTTCCGTGAGCCTCTAAGGACTGCTCCTTGCGATGGATGTGAGGGGAAAGGACACACCCTGCTTACACCCTCACACTTTCCTCCAACCCATTCTTTTGCACAATTTTTCACAAAGTGCCTCCTTGGAACTCCAGATGTTTAAACACAAACGAGCACCACAGGAGTGGTCATCTTTTCCTTATTATCCAGAGGATTTGGGCAAGCATGAATCCCTGCCCTTCCCTTGACAGATAGCATCTGCAACTGTCTGCTTCCCTTTTGTGCCAATAATCTGGGAACAAGAGAGAAATGAGTATTTACTTAAGACTGAATTTATGACAACAAGGGAGCAGCCTCCATCAGCTAGACTGATGAATGCCTGGGTGAGCATTTTCCTTCCAGCTCCCACCCTTCTTGATGTGCTGTCAATGTGTGTGATGAGTGAGGGCGGCAGTGGGCTCTGACTGCTCTGTGCCACCGGCAGTTCCCACTACGGAGAGAAATGAAGGCAGACCTTCTCGCTCTTGTCCTGGCACGGAGCTACAAGTGTGCTGCAGTCGTCCAGCCTGTGAAAGGGAAGAAAAATTGATTTATTGGGCAAAGATTAGGTTCTGGGTATTATTTTAGTCATGTGGATACAGTTGACTGAGCAAATGAGTGAATGAATGATTAGTTTCAAAACACAATTAAAAGAGCTTCTCTCACTTCTCAGAACAGAAATCTTCTGAGATTTTACCTAAATCTAGGGACAAGGGTACTCTAAGAATACATGTCTTTTTGGCCAAAGTCCCTTAATGTTCCCTAACCCTGGGATTCTTTTCATCAGGCAAAGGGACAACAGCAACAATGGAAAGATCAGTGTTTCAGTTCTTTGTGCAAAAGGTTCTGCTGGCCTCTTCGGAGGCAGCTTGGAGGGTGAGAATAATCACAACCTTTTGACAGGACAGGACCTTTGTGGCTAGAGAGCAGGTGACTGGTGCCTGTGTTCCAAGCGAGGAGGCCTCTAGCTCCACTAAGAGAACTGGGTCTTGGCCTGTCCACCTTCCACTAACCTGGGGTGGGCCCCCCCAAACTAGACACATTCAGAAAGATGGCAGGTCAGAGCGGTTAAGAGCAGAGGCTCTGGTGTGAAACCCAGCTTTGCCACCACTCAGTTGTGTGACCTTGAGAAAGTGCCTATGTTCCCCTGAGACCTCAGTGTCCTCAGCTGTGAAGTGGAGATAATCCTACTGACTCCATGAGGTTAGGAGGATTCAATGAGTCAGTGATGCCGTGGAAAGGGCGTGCGATAAACATTGCAATGTGCTGCCTATGGTCATTAGTGCTGTTGGAGAACACGTTTGCTAGGCACGCGCTGTGATGGGACTTGCTCTGCGTATCTGCTTCATGCACAAGCCAGGACAGTGCTGACACATCCTGCTCGGCCAGGACTGGCCATTACTCAGGAGTTTGCACCAGCTGGTGTGGAAAGGCCTGGTTGTACGATGTGCCGGGTTTGGGCGCAGGCATCGCTAGAGTAGCATCCCTACGGCCAGATCCCGAAAGACCCCCAGGCCAAAAAGAGACATCCCTAACTGTTGACGCCTGAAATGCCATTAACTCATTTGTTCACCAAAAGAAAAAGAAAGAGAGAGAGAGGGAGGGAGGGAGGGAGGGAGGGAGGGAGGGAGGGAGGGAGGAAGGAAGGAAGGAAGGAAGGAAGGAAGGAAGGAAGGAAGGAAGGAAGGAAGAAACAATGACCAAGTACCCGCTAAGTCAGGGCTGTGCTGGCACCCTGCATGGCGGTGCACGTGTGCAGGCTAGAAAGAATGCTGGCTTGCCAGGGGAGAGAAGCACGGACACACATAAGATGACCGGTGATGCTGGGAAGAAAGTGGCCAGCACCTGTGGAGTGTCAGTGTGATTCTGAGGGTTGAATGAGATTATATATGCCAGGCACCTGGCACAGTGCCTGAAACATGAAAGGAAATCATTACCTCACCCACTCGAATGACTACTGTGTAAACAGATACAAAACAAAACAGAAATATAAAATAACAAGTGTTGGGGAGGATGTGGAGAAACATGAACCCTCGTGTACTATTGATGGGAACGTAAGATTGTACAACCCCTGTGGAAAACAGGATGGCAGTTCCTCAAAAATTTAAAATAGAACTACCATATGATCTAACAATTGTACTTCTGGGTATATATCCAATAGAACTGAAAATATCTAAAGAGATACTTTTTCACCCATGCTCATAGCAGCATTATTCACAGTAGCCAAAAGGTGGAAATGACCCAGGTGTCCACCAATGGATGACTGGGTAAAACCAAGTGTGGTCTATCCACGCAACAGAATATTATTCGGCCTTAAAAAGGCAGAAATTTCTGACATATGTTACAATGTGGATGAACCATGAGAACATGCTAAATGAAATAAGCCAGTGACAAAAAGACCACTACTGTGTGATTCCACTGACGTGAGGTGTCTGGAGCAGTCAGATTCATAGAGGCAGAAAGTAGAATGGCAGTTGGCGGGGGCTGGGGGAGGAAAAGAGGTGGGCTTGCTGTTTAATGGGTACAGAGTTTGTTTTGCAGAATTAGAAGCGTTCTGGAGATGGTTGCACAACAGTGTGAATGTACTTAAGACCACTGAACTGTACACTTTAAAGTGGTTAAGATGGTACATTTTTTATTTATGTGTATTTTACCACAATTAAAAAATAACAATTTAAAACATAAAAGGAATTCAGTAAATAACAATTTGGTGCATCTGAATCCAGCTTAACAGGAGAAACGTCTTGGAGTGTGTGATCACCATAGGCCACAGCAGTCGGGAGGGTCTTGCTGGCGACAGGATTTGGGGACACAGAGCAGAGGCTGGAAAACGGGGGTGGAGTGTGCGGGGGTGGACGGATGGCTACTGTTCCTGAGGTCCTGGCTCTGCTGAGGTGGAGAGGAGATTTCAGGAGAGCAGACAGAAAAACACGGTCACCTTTCATTTTATAATTAAACTGACACCATCCCTGGGAGAGATGATAACACAGAGACTTGAACTCATTCTAAGGACTAAATAACTGACATCACGGTGTAATTAGCAGAGAGAAGCTCAGGGAGGCTGAGGCTTGAGGAAATGTGCCATCAATACGTGCTATAAAGGTGGGAAGTAGATAGCAGCAGGGCTGGGGCTGGTCCCAAGACCCGTTTGAAGGTTTCCCTGGGCTTGAGAGTGACGCTGGTGGCTAGAAGTGACTTGGTTATAACTTGCTGGTGGTCAGGAAAGTGCACAATTGCTCTAGCCTAACTGCCTTTCCCTGGTTAAATTCATGAAGCGTTTAAAGAGTTATCCCTGGGTCCCTCGGTTGAGTCTTCCTCCTTCTGGAGCTGGAACCCACACAGTCAGGAAAGGTTTTGTTAGAACCGTGAAGTGTAATTACAGACCTGACAGGTGGCTGCAAGTCAGAAGAGACATCTTACTCTGCAGAAGCTTAAACAATGATTTTCAGCAAGGTGACAGTGGAGGATTCTCCTAACCATGTAAGCCAGCCCTGTTGAGCTGCAACCCAGCACCAAATCCTCAGGCAAAATCACTTTCAATGGCAAGTGATTTCCTTCCAGGATGAAGATCAAGGGCAGGCAGATCCAATGACATTGGGACAAGTCGGTCTTTGTTCTCAGGGTTGCAGCCGAGGCCGAAGGGAAGCATCGTCCATCTGTCCTTCTCTGTCAGGCGCTGTGCTGGCCACTGGCCACTGCCTACATGGACATGGCTCCTGCCCTCAAGAGGCTTATAGTCTAGAGAAGTCTTTGCTGAGGGTCCCAGAAAACAGAGAAGTCAGGGTGCCGCTTGGGCACAGGTGGGGACATGTGGCTTGGCTGAGTTTACAGATCCCTCATGGCAGTTGGGCACTCATGCAGCCGCACGTAGGACAGTGCCCGGCGGGAGATTCATGCCAGAAGGAAGAGAGGTGGAGAGAAGGAGAGAGGAGGGCAGGGAGGGAGGAAGAGAGGGAGGCCAGCTGGCCGAATCCTCCAAGTCCTACTCAGGAACAAGTACTGAGAAATTCAGAGGTAAGCTGGTTTTCTGAGAGGAGCGGTGTCTCCCAGAGCACTCATCCTAAGTCTCCAGAGGGGCGCCGTTAAGTCTTACCCCAGCTCTCTCCTGGGAGCTAGGCTCACAGGGTCCCCATGGACAACTGAAGCCTCATGGGCTCCCTCCCCTTGCCACAGCTGCCACGAACCACACAGGAGTGGAACACATTCCCACCAGCAGTCCAGGAAGCGGGTGGCCGTCCTTGGTGGCCCAGGCCCCTGACACCCCTTGTGACAGTCTCTTGCTCCTTGGAGAGAGGGCCTGGCAGTGCTGGTTGGCTGGACTCCAGGTTCCCGTGCTGGGCCGAGAGGTGAGACTCAGGTGTGGGAGCACGGCGGCTGTTCATTTCCCAAGGCTCAACACAGACTTGACACCACTCCAAAAGCAGGCAACGCCTTCTCCTCCTACTCATCGGACATTTTCCTTACTCTTTGGATTGCTCTTGCTATGAATTTTAATCTGATCTGACACATCTACAAGTGTTGGGGGCTTGCAATGGGTGCTGTGGGCTGGGTTGAGCATCTGGTAAGAAGGACAGTGGCAGGGACGCTTGGTGGGAAGGGGCCAGACCCTGAGATAACTCAGCAAGGCACCCCCTATCCGGGACCGTCCGCGGGACATTTCAATTCCTTATGTTTGAGTCATTTCAACATTTCAGGGAAAATACGGCTACTTCCCAGGGCTGAGGAAGGCCCAGGAGCTATTCTGGTCTGGGCACAGCTCCCCCACCCACCATCCCCTCTAAAGCCCAGTCCCCTGGGGCTGTGCTGCAGGATGTTCCTTTCTCTTCTCAGACAGCTAGTCCCCTCCCATCCCTCCCCTCTGGGGATTCTACTTCTAACTGACCCAGTACTCAAGCCACCCGCTGTGTCCCCTGCCTCAGGACCAGCCAGTGTTACTGGCCACTGGGCCCCCTGCTCCAAACTGAGCAGAAAAGTCGGATTTCCAGTGTTTCGCCAGTGCCTGCACTCCATTCTGGACTCCAGACCCTGTGGGATCCCACCTCCCTCTTCCATGGCCCTGGCCTTGACCTCATTCCAGGCAGCCAGAGCAGCCTGTGGCTGTGCCCTCTGTGGCTGTCTGTCGGCCTTGCTTTCATTTATTTCCCATGCATGTACTGAATATATTTCTCAGTAAAAAAGAAAAGAGAAAGCAGCAAATACCCAAACACCAACGTGTCCTATTGTATCAGGCGGCACGTGTGCACGCTCAGTCTAAGGAAATATACACAGAGCATTAAATGGCAGTTACTGTAATTAGCAGAGTATACACGTGATCAGTCACCCTGGGGCCCCCTCCTCCAGTTGTCATGCCTGTGGCATTAGTGAACAGTGTAGGGGACGCAGAGGAAAGAGCAGTCAGGATTGGTTCCCTGGAGGGGGTGGGGAGGTTTCTGGGATCGCTCTCTCCCTGGGTTACTGTCGCCATGTTCTGAGGCTGCCTTTCTCTGTGACCCACCCTCGGACACAGCTACCCTGAGAGAAGGACTGTATTAAACAAGTGCGTCTCTGAGGTTTGCAGCCTCAGTCAGGCATTTAGGCCAAGATAGCCAGGGGCAGGAGCGGTGTTCCAGGTGAGCTTACAAACCTCAGTTGTCTGCACCACCATGCCTGCCCCTCCCCCACTGATGGCTCTGGGACAGTGACAGGTCCTAGGGGAGAGCCCAACCTGCAGGATCCCCACAACCGTTGGATGAGAAGCAGGACTTCAGGGGCCATGACGGCTGTAGCAGCAACTGTTCAAGGCTCCTAAAGGCCGAGGCTGCAGCCTCTAATCACGTATTTACAGTTGCTGTATTATTGAAAATTAAAGGTGTGTGAGGCTCAGCCTCATCCTCCAGCCAACACATGCCTGTCCTCGTGGGCTCTGCTGTCACCAGCTGCCCTGGCTGCTGGCTGCGACCCCACTGGCTCTTCAAACCCTCCCACTTTTCCACGGGGCCCTCCTTCTAGTTCAGGGGTGGAAGGAGCTGACGCCCCTCCTTTGTGCCCTGGGTCTGACCTGATGGGCTCTGCCTTCCATCCCCGCTGCAGCCGCGTCGCTGTGGAGTTCCACCAGCAGCAAGGCGCGAGGCCTGGATCAGGAGCTTAGGTTCCTACCCGTAACGTGGGGACTTACACCTGTCTCATAAGACAGAGGAGATGATTAAATGCAATTCTGCTTAACCTGGTGTTGATGTTAATTAATTAGTTATTAATTAATTCTGGTGATTCAACAAATTTAGAGTACCCGATGGGTATCACGTATGAACTACTTTAGGTTCCAGGGATAAAGCGGTAAAACAGCACTTACGTCTGGTGGTATGTGTGAGTGTGGCAGGTGGTGGAGGGAACAGACAATTCAGCAAGCAAACAAGTAAATAAACAAGTTATTTCAGATAGTAATATGTGCTATGAAGAAAGTCAGGTAATGTGGGTGGGAACTGAGGGCTCTCTGAGAAGGTGACACTTGAGCCTGGGCCTGAATGAAGAAACGGAACCAATCCTGTCGTGACCTGGAGGAAGAGCATTCTAGGCAGAAGGAACAGTGCATGCAAAGACCCTGAGGCAGGAATGAGCAAAGTCAGATTACGTTGTGATCGTAACTGCTTGCTGCCTCAAGGAACAGCACAGGTCAAGTTTGCATTAAATCCTGAGGCCACCTGGGCATGTACACTTATCCATCCACCTATGAGTGACAGGCTGTGTTCCCGATAGGTGGCCTGGGTTGGCCAGAGCTGTCTTAAGAAATTTATTTAATCTATACTTTTGTTAATTGAGCTGCCTTAAACTGGTGTGTGCCTGTTGTTTGCCTTGGCGAGTTATTTGCCATGCAAACATGCCCGCTTGGGATGAACACGGAGCAGTGCTTGAGAATCAGGGAAGGTCACCCCTGCTCCTGTGGTGAGGCCGCGGCCAACCTCAGTGGTTCTGGAACCACTCCAGCTTAAGATCTGGATTTTTTTTTTTCAATTGGGGAATATTGGGGAACAGTGTGTTTCTCCAGGGCCCATCAGCTCCAAGTCATTGTCCTTCAATCTAGTTGTGGAGGGCGCAGCTCAGTTCCAAGTCCAGTCACTGTTTTCAATCTTTAGTTGCAGGGAGCGCAGCCCACCATCCCATGCGGGAATTGAATCGGCAACCTTGTTGTTGAGAGCTCGTGCTCTAACCAACTGAGCCATCCGGTCGCCCTAAGGTGTGGATTTTTAATTAAAGTAGTAACAGTTTTCCCAAATGCAGGAGCTGGAGGACTAACTAGGGGCTGGAGGGTGCCGGCACGTTAACTCCAGGGGTTGCATATCCCTGCCCCCCGCGGTGTCCTGGTGGCCCTGACAGCCATATGCCCTTGTGCACACAAGCTGTACAGTCACTTCCACCTGCGCCGTCTCATGGGCGCTCAGAACAAGCCTGTGAGGCAAAAAAGGGCTCAGCATCTCCGCTTTGAGGATGAGCAAAGTGAGACTTGATACCTTAGTTGACTGTCTAAGGTAGAGACGGGGCCCATGTGCAGGAATTCCTCCCTTCCTGCTTCCTTCCTTCCTTCCTTCCTTCCTTCCTTCCTTCCTTCCTTCCTTCCTTCCTTCCGGTCATCCAGACAGCTTGCTGGAGCCCCTGCTTACCATGCAGTATTGCATAGTGATTAAGAGTGTGGCATGGGTGCCAGCCAGCCAGCCTGGGCTCGGGCCTCAGCTCTCTCATGTAGTCAGTTGTACGAGTGTCTATCTCCTGAAGTTATTGTGAAACTAAGTGAGTCGATCCAAGCAAAGTGCCCAGAGCATGCTGGGTCCATGGAAGTAGTCAGTCAGTGTTCCTGCTCGTATCGTTACGGCAAGGCTCCCCTCCATCATCGCGCTGACCTTCATGAGACTGTTTGAAGGTCCTCACCACGTTCCCCTGGCTTGGCTCCAAGTCTTTCTTTTCTTGATTCTCTCCACTTACCTACCTGTCTGTTACTGTCCCCAAGCCCTCTGCTTTGCTCCACCTGGCTTCCTCTCCTCGTCCTCTCCTCTTCCCTGCACACATGGAAAAGGCAGACAAACGTTTATGGCAGCAGCTCTTTCTCCAGCACACCTTGCTCTCTCTTTCTCAACCTGATAATTCCTATCTCTAAGTAAATTTGCAGTTTAGAAGTTGTTATTTAAGCTCACAATCCAGAAAATTAAAAAAAAATACCTGAGCAGCCTTTATTGGCAGCAGAGTTGTTGGGCTCTGCTCTCCCAGGAGAGAATGAAACCTGGGCCGGGTAGGTCTGTGCTCACCACCTGCACGTGCTTCTTGAGAGCAGGGGAGGAGGCCAGGCTTCACCGTGTGCAAGAGGAACGTGAGGACAGAGGGGGAGGGTGGCGGTGATTGGGTGCTTTGGGCCCATGGAGGGTGGGCTGTCCAGAACAGCACTGAACTGAAACCACATTGGAGGAAGGATCTCAGGCTGGCCACAGCCCCAGCCACCCCACCGTCCCATGCTCGGCCTCCCCCTAAGTTCCCAACATGCCGAGTGCCCTTCCCTGAACCTATCCCCCTCCATCCCTCAACAGACCAGACTCTGCTAAGTGAGGAGCTCACCTTCCAAGGTACTTTCTAGTGGCAAGTCATGATTCCATTTCCTAGGTTGTATCCTAGCAACAGGGGCTTTGGGGAAACTACATTGACTCAAGAGGGGCTCTGACAAAAGTCAGAGGTCATGGAGGGTATGGTGGCGAGTCTGGGCAGGTAGTTGGTTTGGGCAAATTTCTGGAGGCCCCCTTCAGACTATCTCTAGACACTAGGGCATCGGGTGGGGGTCTTCTGTCTGTATCTGGGACCAGACCTCCCCCTGTTCCCAGGAGAGGCAGGTGAATGAGGCTTTGGAGTTGGGTAGAGGTGGTAAAGGAAAGGCACTGGGCAAATCCACCCTGAGGCCTTCTGCCCAGCCTGAGGGCAGCAGCCTTTCCATTTCTCGGCTGAGCCTGGGTTGTGTAGCAGTCCGGACATTTCATTTGAAAACCAGCCAGTTGGCTTTATATAGAACCCACATGTCCAGAGAATTGTCCAACCTTCCCTTCGAGTCTAAAAATATGAGTGCAAGTCCCAGCTCTGATGCTTACAAGTGACTCACTATGGCCTCAGTTTCCCTAAGCAAAGTAGCTGATGGGGCTGTCGCCCCAGGACCTCCATGGGCCTCACATAAGACGTGAAACACCTCACAGGACAGTGGCCCCATAGGAGCCTGACACGTGCTCATCTCTTTATTCATTTTACTCTTTGGACGTTTGTTTCATGTTTTGTGTTTTCATTTGTCTGGGCCAATAAGGGACTACCCGTGACCTTACTGCCCAGCAGCTCTGCCTGTGGCATCTGAGCACCTAGCTGGATGACATGCTGGCTTTGCCCCCGTTTGGCCCCAGACACTTGCATTTGCACACGAGGGGCACACGGCACCCACCCCCACATCCTGCCGCTCAGGGCCAATCAGACTGGCCTGCCCAGGACAAAACGCTCCCTGCAGCCTGCACCTGTTGGGGAAGGAGCGTTGCCAGGACCCCAGTGCTGTCAGCTGCTTTTCTGCTCTGCTCCCCGGTCTGAAGTAGGAAATAGGGCAGACTTGTGTTAGACTCCAAAGGTCATTAAAAATATGAAAAGGAAATAAACAGGCCTCCATAAATCAGCTCCGCAATGGGCCTGCCTGGCAGGGTGCTGGGGGAGGCGGTGGCACTGGGCCTGGAGAGCCAGACTGGGACGCTCTGCTTCGTCTTCCTGTCTCATCCTGCACTCCATCTGATGAAGCCAGCAAAGGACAGCTATGAGCACCTACTCTGCGTCAGGCACTGCACTGGGAACTTTTACGTTAGTTATTTAATTTCCATCAGAACCCAGGGCTGTCAAGGCCAAGAACAACGCTGAGAGTCGCAGAGGGTGTCTGCTAGGAGCCAGCATGAGGAGAGCTAAGTGGGCGGGGTCATGCCTGAATGAATTCATGGAAAATGGTCCCTGTAGTCTAAAGGCAGTGGGGCGGCCCTTCTTCGGAGCTGGGTGCCCAGGCAACCTGCCAGGAGACCCAGAACCTGGGAATTGTCCTCTCCATTTTTGCAGATGAGAAAAATAAGGCTCAGAGAGGTTAAATGACGGACCCAGGGTCACACAGATGAAACCCAGGTCTGTCTCCAAAGCTCTGCCCGGGTGTGGACTCTCTTTCCCTAGAGTTTTGCCATCTGAAAGCCATCTGCAGTGCCATGAGGTGAGGAAGTATATTGCCTGCGCCCCTCCCTCTCTCCCCCCTCCACGTGCCACCTGGCATGCAGAGGCACCCACCCTCACTACCTGGCCCTCCCTGAGCAATCGCTGCCCTCCACCTGTGCTATCTAGTCTCCAGTCCCATGTCCCCTGAGTTCCTCTCACATTGGAAATTATCCACTAAACTCCCTGACACAGTAAGAATATGTGGTCACGAAATGGTGGATTAGTCACCATGAGCCACATTTGTTTCAACAGACCACTCTCGGAGACAGTCCTTAACAAGTAACTGTCTAATGGTGGAATTATTTTTTTCTTTTTTGGCTCATGAGATATGGTTTATTGGAAGGAATATAGGCTTAGAGACAGATACCAAATCCTGACCCTCACTACTTGTGTGAACTTGAGTGAATTCCACAAACTCTCTGGGCTCCTACTGTATCGTTTGTAACACAGGGATTAAGTAAAATTATGCACGTAAAGCATCCAGCACAGAGCCTGGCACCCAGAGAGACCCCCAATAAATGTTAGTTTCACTTTTACCCTTTTGAAGGCAGGCAGGTGTTTTCCAGCTTTCCTGTAAGTCAAGTCACAGCTGCTGACTTCATTTATGAGTAAGACCGGTCTGGCCGTGTGCATGGTGGGCCATTGCCCTCAACCTCTTACCTGGAGGCACGCAGCCCACTGGCTCTGTGGTGGCAGAAGCTTTCCCCAGGCCAGGGAGGGAGAGGGGGACTGAAGTAGGACCTTCTTCAGACTGCCACGCTGCCCCCACTACGTCTGCTCCCGGCGCTTCCCACTGGGTCCTCCCCACCATTCACAGCAGACAGCTAGCCTGCTTGCACCCTCTGCTGGTCATCGTGGGGGAAGGACACGCGAGGGCGCCCAGAGGCTCTGGGGCAGCAGGTGCGAGTCAGCCTCACCCGTATTTCAAGAGGAATGTTTTTATTCTTTTCTATTAAATTTTTAAGGAGTGATTTTGAGGAAAGGACCAAAAAAGGCAGGGAGAGAGAAAAAGAAGGGTACTGGAGAAGGAGGGGAGGACGAGGAGGAGGGTAGGAGTGGGGGGTTAGCTAAGAGGATGAAGGTAATATGGTATGTGGCCTGGCCTTCCTTCAGAGGGAGCACCGATCTCATGTTCATTAAATGTCACCTGGACATTTTGTTAAAAGATTAAAAAGGAACGCATATTCTGGAAATTGAATGTGATAAATAAGTCTGAACCAGGGCCTGGGCGGTCTGCATTTTGATGGCTCTTTTAGCAGTTTTGATGCAGGTGTTTGGAGGTGACACTTTGAGGAGCGTTAAACCTTCAGCCAGGTCTCTGAGATGCTGGTTTCTCAAAAAACACAGGCCCCTTTCCCTGGAAAAGGCAGGTTCTGGGTCTCTTTGCAGGTTGCCTGGGCACCCAGCTCAGGAGAGGGGCCACCCCACTGCCTTTAGACTATGGGGACCATTATCCATTAATTCAGTCAGGCATGACCCTTCCTGCTTAGCTCTCCTTGTCCTGTGTCTCCTAGTAGACACCCTCTGCAACGCTCAGTGTTGTTCTTGGCCTTGATGGCCCAGCCCGTATTTTACCCACTTCTCAAGGCCTCGTTACATTAATCAGCCCACTGGATTTATGCCTGAAACACAGCTCAGTGTGGTACTTCATTGATCTCTCCTCATTCTGTGTCACTCAGTATGGCTCATGGCTGGAAGGTACCTGAAAGGTGATCTAGTCTAATTGTCTTTTAGCAGGAGTGTGCAACAATTCTTCAGGAAGCTTTCTAAAAGTATGCAAGGCCAAGTTCCAGGAGGCTCATGATTTGATGAATATTCTCTCTATAGTGCTATGGCAGATACATTAGTTACCCTCTGTATCCATTCTTGCCTTTTTCTTTGTCCCTTCCTCCATCCTCTGCCAGGAATATGGATGTGATAGCTGGAGCTCCAGCTACCATATTGGACCATGAGTAGGAGGCACACGCCCTGGAGATGACAGAATGGTGAGGTGGAAGAATCTGGAGTCTATAAATTGTGTAGAGTAGACTACTTACCTCTAGATTTTTACATAAAAAAGAAGAAATAAACTTCTATTTTGTTGAATTCACAAAAAAAGGAGGCCCAGACCTACCCCCTGTGACTCAGACCTTAAATTTTGAATGCCTATTCTTCTTGCTTTCTCAGTAGCATTATAAATTCTTTTCAGTAGTAACCATTGTGCTTATACTTCCTTTGCAAATCTTAGGAAGTGAAACACACTGCCAGACATACTGGGGGTGCCACAAAAATGTGTACAAGTGGATCCTTTGGTCAGTGTTGCTCAAGCAGTAGTTCACCGTAATCAGAAGTGTCTGGACGCTGATGGGAACCACTTTGAGCACCTCTTGTAATTGCTGAAGTCAAACGTGACTTGTATTCATCTTTTGTTACCAGTGTATATAGAGTGTTACAATTTTAATACAGTTTTCCTTCCTTAAAATGTGTATACATTTTTTTGGCACCCTCTGTATATAATGAACCAGCAAAAACTTGGTTGATTAGTGATTGATTGATTAGGTTGACTATCCTCCTTTTTCTACACAAAGAAGGTGAAGTTCATTGGTGGAGTCAGAAGTTCTGAGATTTCGTTCTGATTCCCTCAGTAACTAGCTCTGTGGAGCTAACTGTGGTCCACAGTTAGTCTTTGACTAGAGGACCTCCCCACTCCATCCGTTTCTAACTTACTGTGAGGATGACCCACGTTCTGTGAAGTATTTGTGTGCTGTGACCTGATTGGTTGGCTCACCTCGTAATGCTGCTGGTGGAGCATGACTAGGAAAGAGATGAAATTGGGAGACAGTGCAACTGTTTAGTTGGAAGAAAGATAGTGAATTTGGAGGGTCAGCTTGTCAAAAGCAAGATGGAATTTCAGTTGTATTGTTATACATACTCATAAAGGAAGATGGAGTCAGAAAAGGAAACCACATGACTACACCTGGTGACAGGGAAGCTCTGGGAGAGGAGGCTGTACCTGAAAACTGGCGCCGTGGTGGACAACCCACAGATCGTCCTCCGACCTTATCTTCCTCCTTCACCTGTGGCCTGTCATTCTGAATATTTAATTCAGAAGATGAGATTATGAAATTCTTAGGAGAACTCATCTTCCACATGCCCTAGATAAGGGACTAGTTCTTTGCAAAGGGGAATATTGATAGAACCTCCACCAAAAGAGCAGCCTGATTACATCCGAAAGAGGCAAGGCTGCGTGCTCCTTTTCTCTCTACGTATGGAGAGTGCTTACTGACATATCTGTTGCCCCTCAAATGATCCCTGAGTTTTGAGGAGTCTAACAAGCAGCACGGATCTCTCAAGATGACCTACTCAGTTCTTATTCTTGGTACTTGGGCAGCAGGTACCAGTGTCCCTGGGATGGACATCGTCTGCCAAATGGAGTTTGTGTCTAGGTCTAGCATACATTCTTAGGATCTTATTATAGCAGTAAAGTCACCATGATTCTAGCATTTTCATCCCTTGCTTTCTTTTAATTTGTCCAAAGTTGTCACTTAGTTCTGCCTCCAGAATGGGTATTGAAATGAGCTGAAGGTGGAGATAGAAAGGGTATTCACACTGAGTTCCGAATGCAGCCCAGGTTGTCAGATGTCTGCTCTTGTTCATTTGCCTTGGAAAAGGCATCAGGAACCTAAGTACACAGGGGCAGGTCAGCATCCTTCAAACCATCGTGCGCTGTGTCAGTATGGAGGACATGTATGAGCATGTGGCCTGACAGATGAGTTTCTCAGAAGTTGGGCACTGAGTGAGTGAACACCAGCCACTTGGTCTGTTCTTGGGCCACTTATTTGTCATCCTGGTGTGATTAGACAACAGTGACTAGATGGGTGCTTTATTGTGTCAGCCTAATTAGAAAGTCATTTTAGTTATTGTTAATGCATCTTCTGTATTGTGCCATTCATCAACTGCCACATGCACTTTGACAGTGTCGGTAGACGAGGCCACTCCATGCAGCCTCCACAGAATGACAAAGAGCAGTGCCATGTCTCATCTGGGACCAAGTGAAGTCTGTCTGCGTACGAGCCAGGTGAAATTAAGGCCTGCTTGTACCCCTGTTCTAGTTTTACCTCTCAGTTTGATTTTGGGGGGATCAAAAGCAGTATGGGTGTTAACAAAGTTTGCTGTGAGCACCTCCTGGTTTTGTGACAGAAAACTAAAGACAGCACCTGATAGGGATGTTGGTGTGTAATGGCTTCCAGGTCCCTTTGGCCACCCAGTGAATGAGCGAGCTCCGCAGTCCCTGGTAGGTGCTGCTATTCTAGTGACCATATTTCACTCTCCACCTGTTGTCTCTACTGGAATCACATCCTTTTCCAGTGTGTAATTTCACAATGGTTTTGACTAGTGGAATAATAGTACCAATATTTTTACTGTTTAATTATTATAATTTTTCTGTTTTTGTTTTGTTTTCTTCTTTAAAGATTTTTATTAAAAGTATAGCTAACATACAATATTATATCAGTTTCAGGAGTACACCATAGTTATTCAACATTTATATGACTAAAGAAGTGATCACCAGAAGTCCAACAACCATCTGACACTGTACCACACTATCACAATATTATTGACTATATTCCCTATGCTGTACATTACATCCCCATGACTTATTTGTTCAATACCTGAAAATATGAACCTCTTATTCCCCTCCCTTTCCCCCCTTTTAAAATTTTTCAATTACAGTTGAAGTAATATTTTATATTAATTTTAGGTGTACAGCATAGTGACTAGACATTTATAAACTTTACGAAGTGATCTCTGTAGCCACTATGGAAGGCAGTGTGGAGATTCCTCAAAAAAGGGGAATAGAATTACCATATGACCCAGCAATCCCTCTCCTGGGTGTCTACCCCAAAAATCTGAAAACATTCAGAGATAAAGACACGTGTGCTCCAATGTTCAGTGCAGCTTTGTTTACGGTGGCCAAGACATGGAAACAACCAAACTGTCCTTCGATAGATGACTGGATAAAGAAGTTGTGGTATATATACACAATGGAATACTATTCGGTCATAAGAAAAGATGAAATAGTATCATTTGCGACAACATGGATGGATCTTGAGATTATAATGCTAAGTGAAATAAGTCAGACAGAAAAAGCAGAGAACCATATGATTTCACTGATATGTGATATATAAAACTGAAAACAACAAAAGAACAAGACAAACAAATGAAGAAACAAAAACTCATAGACATAGACAATAGTTTACTGGTTACCAGAGGGTAAGGGAGGAAGGGGGGTTCTAGAAGAGGGTAAACGGGGTCAAATATATGGTGATGGAAAGAGAACTGATTCTGGGTGGTGAACACATAATCTGAGATATAGGTGATGTATTACAGAATTGTACACCTGAAATCTATGTAACTTTGCTAACAATTGTCACCTCAATAAACTTCAATTAAAAAAAAAGAAGTTATCTCACTGACTAGTCTAGTACCCACCCAGCACCATACATATTTCTTACCATATCATTGACTATATTCCCTGTGCTTTACTTTACATCCCCATGACTATTTTGTAACTTCCAGTTTGTACTTTCTAATTCCTTCACCCTTTTCACCCTGTCCCCCAACCCCCTCCCTTGTATCATCCCAACAAATCTAGCACCCATCTGATGTTATACACAGTTATTACAATATTACTATCTCCCTTTTGCTACACCCTACATCCCCATAACTACTTTGTAACTACCAATTTGTACTTCTTAATCCCTTTTCACCCAACCCCACGCCCCGTCCCATATGGCAACCATCAAACTGTTTTCTGTATCTATGAGTTTGTTTCTGTTTTGTTTGTTAATTTTGTTCTTAGATTCCACATATAAGCGAAATCACATTGCATCTGTCTGTCTCAGTCTGACATACTCCACTCAGCACAATACCCTCCAGGTTCATCCATGCCACTGCAAATAGCAAAAACCCTTTCCTTTCCCTGGCCGAGCAATATTCCACTGTGTATATGAACCACTTCCTCTTTATCCATGTTTTCATCGATGGACACCCAGACTGCCTCCACCTCTTGGCTATTATAAACAATCCTGCAATGAACATATGGATGCTCAGTGTCCCTTCCAAGTAGCATTTTGAGTTTCTTCAGATAAATACCCAGAAGTGGGATTACTGGGTTCTTCATTGTCTCTTATTATAGCCTTTGTTTTAAAGTCAGTTTTGTCTGGTATAAGTATTGCTACCACAGCTTTAGAATTTTTATTTATTTATTTCCATTTTCATGAAATATCTTTTTCCATCCCTTTACTTTCTGTCTGTGTGTGTCTTTCAATCTGAAGTGAGTCTCTTGTAGGCAGAATATGTAAGGGTTTTGTTTTCTTACCCATTCAACTCTGCTATGTTTTTTATTGGAACATTTAATCCATTTACATTGAAAGTAATTGTTGATAAATATGTAGCTATTACCATTTTATAATTCATAATTTTGCTTATTTTTTTTCCATCTTAAAGAAGTCCCTCTAACATTCCTTGTAATGCTGGTATGCTGGTGATGAACTCCTTTAGCTTTTTCTTGTCTGGGAGGCTCTGTGTCTGTGCTTCAATTTTAAATGTAGGCCTTGCTGGGTAGAGTAGTCTTGGTTGTATTGTAGGTCCTTACTTTTCATCATGTTGAGTATTTTCTGCCACTCTCTTCTGGCCTGCAAAGTTTCTGTTGAGAAATCAGCTGACAGTCTTATGGGAGCTCCCTTATAAGTTACTAGTTGCCTTTCTCTTGCTAATTTTAGGATTTTCTCTTTGTCTTTAACCTTTGCCGTTCTAATTATACTGTGTCTTGGTGTGGGTCTGTTTGGGTTCATCCTGTTTGGGACTCTGCACTTCCTGGACTTGTATGTCTATTTCCTTCACCAGGTTAGGAAAGTTTTTAGTCATTATTTCTTCAAATATTTCTTTCTAAATCTCTTGCTTTCTCTCTTCTTCTGGTACCCTTATGACACAAATGTTGTTACACTTGATGTTGTCCCAGAAGTCTCTTCAACTATCCTCATTTTTTTTTTAATTCTTTTTTCTTTTTGCTGTTCCGATTGGGTGGTTTCTGCTACTTTATCTTCCAAATCACTAATTAGATCCTCTACTTCATCTAGTCTGCTGGTGATTCTTTTTAGTGCATTCTTCATTTCATTTATTGTAATCTTCACTCCTGACTGGTTCCTTTTTATGGTTTCTATGTCCTTTTTTATGCTTGCTATCTCTTTGTTGAAGTTCTCACTAAGTTCCTTGAGCATCCTTATAACCATTGTTTTGAACTCTGTCTCTGGTAGGTTGCTTGCCTCCATTTCATTTAATTATTTTTCTGGATTTTTTTCTCCTGGTCTTTCATTTGGGACACATTTTTTGTTGTTGTTTCTTCATTTTGGCTGCCTCTCTGTGTTTCTTTCTCTGTATTAGGTAGATCTGCTATGTCTCCCAGTCTTGGCCAGGTGGCCTTATGTAGTAGGTGTCCTGTGGAGCCCACTGGCACAGTCTCCCTGGTCACCTGATCTGGGTGCTCCAGGAGTGTCCTTTGTGTGGGTTGTGTGTGCCTTCCTGTTATAGTTGAGACTTGATTGTTATTGGCACATCAGTGGGTGGTATTGATCCTCAGGCTGACTGGCTATGGGGTTTGGCCACATCCACAGCTTATGGGCTGCTGTGCAGGAGGCTGAGTGGGATTTGCCCCAGTGTGTCCTGGTGCCTCTTGAGACCACCCTTTTTGTATGCTGCTTGTGGGGCTAATTGGGAGGTGTTCTGCTATGATCTGAAGACAACCTACAAGTGTGTTGGTTCTGGGGATTCTTGGGATGGGCTCTGGTGCAGGCCCAGGTCAGCCACTGCCTGTGAATGGCCGCAGGCTAGCTGGTAGGAGCCACAAAGTGATCCACAGTTGTCCACTGCCTATGCTAAACCTGGAGGCATGTGGGAGAGGCCACACTGCAAACTGAAGACAACTGCCACCAGTACCGGGCCTGAGGTAGCTCCACAAAAAGCCAGGACACCTGGAGGCCTGATACCACCTGCTGGCTCCCTTAAGGTTCAGCCACTGATAAAGCCTCATGCAGTACAAGAGTTGGGTAGGCAGGGTATCAGGGGGTCACTAGAATGGGAAGAGTTTTGATCACCAGATTAATGTAGACTCTGGTTTGGTGCCAGTGCTGAGCCTGGAGTGACTCAGCAAAAGTCTCAGAGCACACCAAGGCAGTCACCACCGCCTGGAGCCTGTAGACTTAGTTTTCCAAGAAAGAGTGTAATGTGAGAGGGGCTGGCTGCTCACAGAGAAAGTGCCTTCAGCTGTGCATGAATTGGGTTGGGTGGGGTCCCAGCTAAGTCAGCAGGACAGAGCAGCAGAGCTCAGCAGGCCAATCAGATTCAGATTTGGCCTATGGCAGTGGGCTCAACATAGGAAAGATGGCACCTATCTGCTGGCTGTACAGCAGAAGGACCCCTCACCAGGAGAATGCTGACTGTTCTCCAGTCCTCCTCCTGCAGCCACAAACCTCAGTCTGCCCCCCTGGCCCGTATGTAGCCAAGGCCCCCTGAGTCACTGTCCCTCCACTGGAGCCCAAGGTGAGTGCCTGCAAATGAGTGAGTCTGTGTGTGGGCCATTTAAGAGATTGTCTGCGTTTCCTGCAGCCTTCCGTCCCACTCGAATGGTTGGAATCCACACTGTTTTTCACAGCCAGACATTGTGGGGGCTCCTTTTCCTGGCACCAATACTCTGGGCTAGGGAGCTTTGTGTGGGGAGCTGGGATCCCTCACTCCTCTGGGGGGAAGCTCTGCGGCCAAGATATTCCTCCTGATTGTCAACCACCACAGGGAAGTTTGGGGCCCATTCTGCGTCTCTGCCCTTCCTATCAGTCCCGACGTGGCTTCTTCTTTATGTTTGTTATAGGACTTCTGTTTGGCTAGACTTAAGATAGTTCTCCAGGTTGATGTTCTGTAATTTATTTGTAATTTTAATGTGTTCAGGGAAGGATGCTGGCACAGTGTTTACTCCGCCATCTTGGATCTCCTAATTATTATAATTTTTCAAACACATGAAACTCTGTAGTGTATTAGCGAGATTCAGGTGCTCTGTCTTGATATTATAATGGCTGTTTGCCATACTCAAGCCAAGTGTGGAAAACTTGCTCATAAGAAAAGACTCACTGTATGTGCAGTGGTGCTGTACCTGCCGGCACAGGCCACCTGTCAAGGCAGGGAGTCACCAGTGTATCCGCCCTCATACATAGACACAGTGCCTTCAGGCCTGGCGTCACATAAGTAGTCCTATTCTGCATGTGCCACACAACCTACCCTGAATTGTCACCTTAGACTCTTCGATTCTACAAAAAAAAAATCTGTTTTTAGCATATTGACAAAAGGAAAACATTTTTGTTCACCAGCTATGGATGCTATGTGGTTGTGTGAAAATGGGGACATGGCGAGGAGTTTTAAGTAGAGGAAAGGTATGGTCCATATGCACTTTATGAAGTTGACTTTGAAGAACAGAATTGGAGAGGGGCAAGACCTAAGACAAGAAAAGTACCAGTTAGGTGGCTATGACATTACTGTTGTGGTCTTTGTAGTGAATAAAAATTACCCTACAAATCCCACAGGAAATTACCAGGCTGCAGAATGGCATTCTACTTCTTGGTAAGGCCATGGCCACTGGGTTTACTCCATACAGATTCGAAGTCTGTTGCTGGGGCAGTTGAGACCCAGATGGAAGTACAGTAGTTGGTTTGTATTTAGGGCTCATGTTGTTTGAAAAAGTACATATCTTTAAATACTGGCAACCCACCCAATGTGGTGAGATGCTATCTCTTGGAAAGGCTCATTGGAGCTAAGAGAGACTAGTGGACAGCTGCTTGGTGTCTCCCCACTTGCAGAAGGTATACACATGCTGAGTGTAGGGGTGGATGGCATCACTCATTATTTGAATTGTATTCTCCCTCTCCTTACCTCCCTCATCTCTCATAGTAGGATTTGCATACGTTAAAAGTATCATAATGGGACTCTGCCTGAGTAGGAGATGCAGAGAGGACTCGCCTCGCCTTCCTTGTGGGAGATGTGTCAGTGTGGGAGGGCTGGGATGTGTGACTTGGGAAAGTCAGCACACATTTCTGAGCCTCAGTTTCCCATCTAAAAAATAAAGGGGTTAACATAAAAACAACAAAATAATTATAAAAATAATAATGACTAACATGTATTGGGCTCTTGTATGTGCTAAGTACTATTTTAAGGACTTTAAGTGTTTTGACTCATGTAATCCTCATACTAACTTATGAGGGAGGTTTGATGGCTATCTCCATTTCACAGGTGGGAAAGCGGGAGACCTGGATTTGAATTCAGGTAGCCTGGCTTTAGTGCAGAGGCCAAATGCTTAGCCAGGATGCTCTTTTTCCAAGGTTCTAAATTATGTGAGCTTAGGGGAGAAAAACAGTTTACCCTGCAACCTTTCTAAAAACCACTTGGCCAGATGGAGATACAAAAAGCAATTTCTAAAAACAACAATGATAAATCAGTGATGAAAGGAAGGATTATATAATAAATGGTGCTAGGACAATTGGTTAGCTACTGGGAAAAAAATATCAGAGCAATTTCCATCCTCATCTCATACAGTTTGCCACAATATATTCCAAGTTGATTAAATAGACTAATGGAAAAAGAAGAAAATATAAGTGAGTATCAGCTCTCTGGCTGGGAGGAGGACATTAATAGCTTAAGAAAATGGAAGAAAGTACAAAAGGTGATGATAATTCTGACTTCGGTAGGTTAGAAATCCTACATCAATAAAGTCAAACAATTAATTTGAGGAAGTACTTCTACAAATGTAACATTTTGCCTAATATCTGTATTTGAAAATACCGGGGGTGCCAAAAAAATGTATATGTGTGACTTGTATTCACCTTTTGTTATCATTATATATTGCATATTACAATTTTAATACAGTTTTTTTCTTTCTTAAAATGTGTATACATTTTTTTTTGGCACCTTGTATATATCTAAAGGAATAAGAAATACAAATACTCTGGTAGATAACTGGGCAAAGGATTTATACAGTGCCCGAATAAACCCTTGGAAAATGTTCAACCTAAGTAATAACTTTAAAATGTTTAATTTTTAAATAAACGCCACATGAATAGCATTACACGTGTGCATACATATTATATACAATATATATTAAATCATGTATGTATTACATATTATAATATATAATACACATACTCACACACACGCACGTCACCCATTTCCTAGCTCTATAGCTGCTAGAAGGACTCAGAAGTGACACCCCAGTAGCAATGAACAAACCTAGCATCCAGATCTTGGTCTCTAAATATTATTATTCTCCACCAAAGGAAATCAAAGGCAAAGTAACCAAAAGAGAGGCCTGTGCCATCTGGTGCCAGAAGGGAGTGCTCACAGAATGACGGGGCTATGTCAGGGGCACAGGAGCCAGTTTGAAGGGACTCCCCTGGCTAAATCTGAGACAATTTGAGCTTCAAAGTAAATGACATAAACAGATTAAACAAGAATCCATGAGTGTATACCAATATAGTAAGTAAATGAGTAAATAAAAGGGGAAGAACCAGGACAACTTTTCCTTGCAACAAAATGCCAACTAACAAAGGTGAAGGGAATGATAGCATTAGAAAGGTATCACCCAGCCACCATCCCATTGCTTCAAACAAAAATCGTCAGTGCATGCAAAAGCTAGCAGGTGAACCCTTAATGAAAAGCAGCATATTCATATAGTCTCAAAGTATCTCCCTATAAATTACTTGTCGGCTAAATAGTAACCTTACGTGGAGAAACCTGATGCCACCATTACCAAGTGGTCAAGGTTAACCTCACCGACATCATGTCCCCCCTGATATGATGCTCTGAGGTGGAAACATCACTTCTGTGTGTTCTTGCCCAAAATGCATAACCTTAATCTAACCATGAGGAAAGAAATATCAGTCAAACCCAAACTGACATTCTACAAATATCCTGGCTTGGCCTTTTTTAAAAATGTCGTGGTCATGAAAGACAAAGAAAGACTAAGAGAACTGTTCCATATTAGAGGAGACTAAAGCGATATGACAACTAAATGTAATATATGATCTTGGATAGAATCCTGGACTTGATTTTTTTTTCTTTTTTTTTCTTTTTCTTTTTTTTGGCTATTGAGGACACTGTGTGAAATTGAAGGTCTCCAGATCAAATACAATACTTATCAATGTAAATTTTGTGAATTTACTAATCATATTGTGTGAGAATGACTTTGTTCTTATGAAATGCATACTGAAGTATTTAGATATAAAGGGACATTGTTACTTAGTCTCAGATGACTCAGAAAAACAATTATATATATATATATATATATTCATGTATGTTTATATATGTTACATATGTATATCTCTATCTCTATCTCTGTCTGTCTGTCTATCTAAGATGATAAAGCAAATGTCGCAAAATGTAAACAGTTGGGAACTGGGTGAAGGGTCTATAAGAGTACTTTTCACAATTCCTATAACTTTTTTATAAGTTTGAAATTATTTCAAAATAAAGTTATACGATAGCAATGCCCTGTTTTGCCTCTAGAATTACCAAGGATAAGGGATGAGAGCAGCAGGATGAGAGCGGAAAGCAGGAGAGCACTGTTGGCAGCAACGGCTCGGCCCAGCTTTTCTGGAACGCAGCTTGGCCATTTGTACTGGAACCTTAAAAATGTTCATAACTTTTAGCCCCACTTCTTCTCTCTCTCTCTCTCTCTCTCTCTCTCTCTCTATATATATATATATATATATATATATATATATATACACACATTTATTCACAAATAAATATTTATTCACAATATTCACAATATTTATTCACAAATACCTTATTGCAGCATTCCTTTCAAAAATAAAAAATTGGAGATAGCCTAAATATTCACCAATGGGTGCTGGTGTGTCCCCGCTATGGAATATGAGGTACCCACTCAGTGATGTCCCTGAAGAATTTAACTGTGGCCAGAGGCTCAGCCCATCATGTCCTGGGACATACCAGAATACAAGGTACACGCAGTAAAATCTCAATAACATTCAAAATAGGTATTTAAAAATATGGAAGAAAATAAGTCAAAATCTTAAGGGTGTGCTTCTCAGTGTAGTTTTCAATAATACCACATTTTCTATCATGAGCAAATATTCTAAAGCCAGAAAACAACAGCAACAGTGGTTAAAGTAGCGATGGGAACCTGAGCCTTTCCATGCAGAGTGTGGACACTCCTCCCTGCCCACAGCCATGAGGTCCCCCCTGGACTTGCCTCAGTCCCAAGCTCTTGAGAAAGGGACGAAGATTGAGAGGGGAGAGGAAGGGTTGTTGACATCAGGTGATGATGTGGAGGGTGGCCCTCCTAGGGGGCATGGTGGGCATCTCAGAATCTCACTTAATTCCCCAGTGGACGAGCAGACTGAGTCTTGGAGAGCTTAAGTGGTTACCCAAGGTCAACATTTCCTAAGAATTGAGGCTGGAGTTCTGTGCTTCCAGCCCTGACTGGCCCCTGGGCCATATCAACTGGGCCAGCTCAGCCTGCTGGTCATTCCGCTGCCATCCTGCTTCCTCCTCTCTGCCTTGGTTTCCTACAGCTTACTGTCAAATAATACGCATTCTTCTTTCTTCTTTTTCTGCTGGAATTCTCATCCCACATTGGCTTAAGGGGAAGGTAAAATGCGTAAGTGTCAGACGCATTAACATATCATCCAGTCCACATCCAAAAGTATTTACTAGACCTTCAGGGAGCAAGGAGTCCACACTGTTAGAATGGTACTGACCCCATGTTCTCTGTCACCTGAGAAGGCCTAGCTGTAGGGACACTGCAGGGAGAGTCTGAGTTTGGCAGTCAGAGCAGTTTCTAACAATCAGAGTGAACACACAGAAATAGTTACACAGAGACATCATTCAGTCTCTGCAGAGAGCCTTCAGAAGCAATGCCTCACATTTGGGCATCTCTTTTTGGTGTTCTGAGCGCTATGGCACAAGTCAGCTCATCAGGTTCCCATGAGAAAGTCATGAAAAAGACAGGGTAGGAATCATTACCCTCAGAGGAGAGAACAGGCGCTGACAGATTACGTTAGATTTCTCCAGTCATTGGCAATGAATCAGTCTTCTCACTTCTAGACCCGTATTCCTTCTCCCCTTGGGATCCCTTGTTATCCCACCCAGGACAGAAAAATGAGTTCCGTCATTCCAACACCGCTCCTGCCTTGACAGCGTAATTGACCTCAAGTAGATGGGCTCTCCATGCTAAACTTTTCTCCTGCAGCTTTCTCTCAACTAGTGAAAAAGATTCATGCAAGGCAGACGGTGGACGGACGCCCCATCTGGTCCCCGTAACCTATCTATTCCAGTGGAGACCAGCCTGAAATGAAGGCACCACAGCCTCACTGATTTGGCAGGCGTTTATCAGAGCACACTGATGATACTTCCGGAACTGAGGAGAGCTAAGCGGGGGAAATCCTGCCATGGGCTGAGACAAAAGACCTGACTTGGAGCTCCAAAACGCAGTGGTGTTGGTTCATTAGGGTGACTCAGCTTCCCTCTGGCAGACAGGGCACATTTTTTTTAGAGAGGAATTGTGCTGTCATGAGACAAAAGTGGGCTTTTGAAGTCTGACAAATCAGGGCTCAAATGCTGACTGCACTCCTTAGTTGTGTGACTTCCAGCAAATTCTTTAACCTTATTGAGTCTTAGTTTCCTCAGCTATAAAATAAAAATGATAAACTATCTCGGGGTATGATTGCAAGGATTAATAAGATGGCAAACACCAAAGGCCTGCCACAATTTCACTCCTAGATTAAGTGGAAATATTTTAAGGTTCCCGTCGTGTGTTCAAGAAAGACAAGCCCATGGTTCATTTTTTAAATGTCCTAAACTGCATTTCCAGGGCCTCTTTCACTTCTGTCTTTAAGCTGCACCCCCACAGATCTATAAGAATGCTCAAAGGACGAGACATCCGAGAGCCCAACTCAGGGACTCTCACACATGCGTCCGAGCTGGTGGTTGCGCCTCATGGCCCAGCCTTGTCTGGAGATGATGTAGAGCTTGGCAGCCATAGCGTCTCAGCCCCCGAAGGCCACAGTGTGATGGCAACTGCCGTTGTCACCCTCACTCACCCAGCACCCTCAGTGTGGCTGCTGGAGTCTCAACCGGGTCTCCACAAGTGGCCCAGTGACTTCTGTCCCATAACCCAGTGTTCTGTGCTCACAGGCCTGCAGCTTCCCACCTGCCAGAAGTCGTTAGGAATTAAAAACAACAGTAAAAACAAATAGCTACAATTTGTTACGTCAAGGGCTGCTTCCTTCCTCTTGAAGAGAGTCTCCAGAGGTGACTTTCTTTAGATCACCTACCCTGTATATTAGCTAAAAAATGACCTTAAATGTAGAGAGAGTCCAAGTATAGAAGAAGGAAAGGTGTTTTTCTCTGCCTAGCCGCCTGTCACACAGAGCGAGATGTCCACACGTTGGATCCTCCTGTCCCTAGAAAGCAGGTCTGCTCTATTCTTCTCCATGTACGTGACATGCAGCGGGGTCCTGCGTTAGAGACCCAGCCCTGCCCCTCGCCTGCTGGTGACCTGCTCCCTCTGGGCACTTGCTCCTCCAGCACCACAGTCTTATCAGTAGAGTGATGACACCTCAATGAGGTTGCCGTGAGGTCACGTGAGGCAGAGCAAGAGAAAGCCCATGGACACCTCTAGAGTAGAGATTCAGAATGAGATAGGTTGTCACGAATTTTTCCAAAAGAATACATGACAGTGGCTTTGTCCCAAAAGTAAGGCTGAAATAAAATCAAGGTGGGTCCAAGGGCCATTCAAGTACAAATAGTTTGTAAGTAGTAGGAAAAGCTGTAAGATTTTAATGTTGGGAGACCTCAAAAGCCTTGAAAGGAAGTATAAAACCACTCAAAAAAAAGAAAACCTCCAAGCATCCTCTTTGTTTCTCAGTGACAATTTCCCAAACTATTTTAAGCCACATTGATTCTCAAGGGAGAAACCACCACCAAAGCAAAAGGATGGAGAAGTTTCATTTCCTTGCCTCTGCTGTGAAAATACCCCTGTGGTAATTTAAAGATGTAGAATTTTCTAATAAAAACAACCAGAGTGTGTTAGGCATAATTATTTCACCTCTGCCCATCTGTCTTTTTCTCTGTTGTTTCTGTCCATCTAGTCTGCTGATTTCCAAAGGAATCAAGGTAGCTTTATTACATTTAAGACCATTCAAAAGAAGACAATTATAGCCCCTACTTGTTTTTGTATTACAGATAAGGCAGTAGTTTTGTAAAGAGCCAAGCTTGTCTCTGTCCTATTTTGGGGCCCAGGTACACGTTTCCTATTTTTAGCAGGTCTGTGGTATTGTGAATCTGAGATTTCAACTGCCAGTGAGTCAGAAGGTCTGGCTGCCCAGAGATATGTGACTCAGATGGGCAGGAATAGTCTGTTCGTTGGGAGATGGGGGTTTAAAGGGGAGCTTTTGTGCTTAGTGAAAATGTAAATGAAAACAAGTTTAAATAGAAATCTGTTGCCCTTCTGGAGGATTCTTTCCCCTCATCCCTGAAAGTGCTCATCCCACACAGGGCGAGAGCCATGCCAACACGTCAGCAATTTCCTCCTCTTTGGAAGCCCTGTGGGGCATCCAGGGAAAGAGGTTTCTGGGTCACATCAGCCCTTAGAGTTAACAGAAATGGCAGAAGAAAGAATCGTGTGGGGAGCAGGTGTTAGGGCAGCTGAGGCTCATGGGGAAGAGATTTTCCTCTTTTAAGAGTCAAAAACTGGAAAGAAAAGATGGCTTCTCTGAAAGAGTGGAAGCAACAGATTGGTATGTTGTTGATTAGAGGCTGGATCAGAAATGCTAGACCACGTGTTTATCTGTTCACTATCCATGCATCCATGCATCCATGCATCCATCCATCCATCCATCCATCCATCCATCCATCCATCCATCCATCCAAGCATCATCCAACTACACAAGCATTAGTACATATATTGAAAGCTGACCACGTGCTGAGCCATTTGCAAGGTACTAGGGAATGACACAGCCTGGTGGAAGAGAGACAGGACAAGAGGCAGCCTTGCTCCAAGGTCCCGTCCAAGGCTGAGAGTTCATGATCCCAGGTTGGCAGGAGCTTCGGCACTTCCATGGTCTCCATAGCAGCTCTGCTCCTGCAGAGGCAGATGTGCACTCAGGGTAAATCACTGGATAAACAAACCCAGCGGAAGCCTGGGTCAGTGCCTGGGGCCACGTGAGCACCCTGTCCCTTCACACTGTTTGCCCAGACACTGACCCCTCATGGAGCCAAGCCCCCTCAGGCAGCGTGCAGACCCTCTCCGGCCGTGGGCCTGAGGGTACCAGTGAGCAGGAGCTCCCAGCCCCACCCGAGTGAAGAAGCCTATCGTGGAAACTGGGATCGTTGTGGTTTTAGCTGCTGTTTAGATTTTCCAGTGTTCCATGAAAGCTCTTGAATCTCTTCCCTAAATAATAAAGTCCTGTTTGGTGTTTGGTGAAATGTTTGGAGTGCAGTATTCGACCGGGCAGAACTAAGCTGCTGACAAAATATTGTCTCAGCCATTTAATAATAATAGCTAACATTTGTATAGCACTCTACAGTTTAACAAAGCTCTGTGCAGCAGCCCTGTGAGAACCATCTGAGGGCAGGGTTGTCACGTACGTGTCACCCGTGGACGACGGGCTGCGCCGAGGAGCTGAGGCCCATGCTCCAGGGCCCATGGGTGGTAAGGCCAGATGCAGGACTTCCCACCCTGAGCCAGAGTCTGGACCAGCCTCTCTGACAGCTTCCGTGACCACACCCTCTTCTCTAACCCAGGTTTGGTCTCCGGTTGCCACAGTAAATATGCACAGACTGCCCCCAGTTAAGTCTTTCCCAGACTCTCCTTAATTGTGCCCTTTTCTTCCTTCAGCACCTAAACTAACTCTCCCAGAGGAAATCCAGGCTCTCAGTATTGGAATCCCCTCTTCGCACACCCTGGCCCTCTCTCACCGTCCCTCCCTCTCCCCACCGCCCACCCCCACCCCTAGCTTGCATTCTCTGTATCCAGGCTGCACTTTTCTCCACCACTGCAGCATGCCATGGGCAACTGTAGATCCCAGTGTTGGTTAGAGGTAAGGCAGAACAGGGGCAACTCTTTTTTAGGGACCTCTTTGGTGTCTAGCAAGGGGCCAGTTAATGGGCAGCAAACCTCTTCTAAATCAGTAAGTCAGAGAATCTGAACAAAATGGGCGTCTGTGTGGGCATAACAGTATGAAGCCAAGAACAAGAAGAGGCCCCAGGTGGGCACCGTGTGGGCAAGGGACTACCGGAAATAGATGCCAGGGGAGAAAAGGGGATGTTTGTTCAAAGCCCAGTGGGCCAGTGCCTTCAGCAGACTGGGTGCATCCCTCAGAATGCTTACAGCCAGAAGTGTCCTGCAAGCCAGAGTTGTCCCCCACCTCACCAGTGGAACTTGGGGGGCTCGAGCTGTGGCCACCCTCCCTTCCAGTCAGTGGGCAGTGACTACAGATGGCTCATCTTAGCTGTTCTCTGGGTAGAGACGATTCTGTTGCTCCCTGCAGACAGGAAGCCTGAGGGGATGGGTTTGGTTGGGAAGGAGAGTTTGAAGTGAGTAAGTTGGGAGCAGAAAGGGACTTGGAGAGGGGGGCCCAGTGAGTGATCCAGCGTTCAGGAAGCATGAGAATATCGGATACCTTGGAGGAGGTGTCTTTGGAAGTAAAATAGGGGCTCCCAGGGCTTGTCCTAGGCCTGAGGAAATGAGCGGATTCTCGCCTCCGTGTCCCTTCCTCCACTGAATCCCTCCGCTCCCCTAACACAGCCCCGAACGGAGCTGTTTGATCGTTGTAGACGGGCTTCCCAAGTTCTACGGGCTAATCTGATCCTCTTATTGGGAGTTACAGCATTGTTTCACGGGGAAAATACTTCCTCCCCACACCTTTTTTCCAGATTTCAGTAATAGCCTTTGTTTTAATTTAAAGAACAGTTTTTGTTATAATTACACAAGTCATACATAATCATTATAGAAAAATTAAAATGCATTAAAAAGTTAAAAAGAATAATCCATCCAAAGTCTCAGACCTCAGGGACACTATTATCTTTTATGCGTATATCTTTCCGGCCTTTACCATACAGACATACGTAAATTTTAAAAACCCTACTACACATACAACTATGTAACCTGGTTTTTCTTTAATTACGTACTGTAAACATCCTGTTGTGGCATTGAATATGAACCTGCAGTATCATTTTAATATTTACCCCTTATCAAAATATGGCCAGATCCTATCTGGGGACATCTTCAGTTCTACCTATTGTTAAGACAAACAAAATTCTGGTAAAACAAAGGAATTTGGATAGTTTCTAGAAATATAGTGAGATAGGATTGATCTGGTCCATAACAGAAATTTCCTTGGAAAAACAAATCCTGGTAAATTCAACAGTTTAGTTTACGCTGTAGTTTAAACGTTGCTCCCTGAGCTGCTTTCTACTTTGAAAGAAATTCAGCGCACGCACCTTCAAGACTGTGTGAGAAGTGATGAGAAGCGGGCAGAACACGGGGCTCAGTCAGGGCCCAGGCCTCGCTGGCACGTGCCACTTGGGACCTGGCACCGGGCAGTCCTTCTGTCCTCCCCTGCGGAGGTCGGGCGCGGCGAGGAGACAGCTTGGGCTTCGGTCAGACCATGCAGAGTTCCTCACTCACTCACAACACTGCTTGTGTGGCTTTGGGCAAGGGATCTGCGAGGTGACTGTGCTGTCTGCCTCCTGGAATTGTGCTGAGGGTTAAGTAATGTGTTAAGAGTTCGGCACATGAGAATAGTTTCTTTTGCCCTTTCACTTTATCATCTGTTCAAATGAGGGATTAAATGAGCTGATCTCTAAGAACACTTTTAGGTCAGTTTCCTTAGGATTTCACATTAGCACAAATGAGAGCCTGCCTTTTTCAGCATATTTCAGAGTAGCCATAGCATCCGAGCTCAGGGAAGTGGGGTTTTGCTGGCTTTGCATTTTGCAGAGGCAGCCAACCCCCACGCCCCCTCCCCCGCGACGCATTCTCCAGCACCGCCCTCCCTTAGGATTTGCTGTTGTCTTCTTGTCCTCCGGGGTTTTGTCGTCCAGTTTAGGAAATGAATTTCTTGAGGACAAGCCTCTGTCTGTCATCTTTGACACTCCCCTTGCCTTGTCCCAGGTCACCTGCTCAACGGACCACATTCAGGCATAATGAATTGGTTAATAGGGGTTTGACAGGTGGGGAATTTATTTCAGTGTGTTGGCCTCATGGTCCTGGCTGTGATGCCCTAGTCATGGCAGCTTGATGTTGGTTTATTTCAGCCCATCTGCACAACTCCAAGATCCCCATTCGGCTTGTAGCTGCGTGGAACTCTCTTGGGAATCCTGCCAGGACTTAACTCCTGCTGCTCAGGCAGGTCTTCACCTGCCCTGTGGGTGAGAACAATGAGAGTGGGGAAGCAGCGGCCATCCATTTGCTAGGAAAACAAAACAAAACAGATTATTTCCAAGGAATAGAGAAACAGGATGACTCATTCAATATTAACCACGTAAACATTATCTTTAAAAATATCTTCCCTTTGGTCCATCGAGCAGTCTAATCTGGCAGATTACGATGTGAATGTCATTGCTGAGGTGTGGTGTCAAGTATGTCACCTTCCTTTGCCTCCTCATGCGGGGTGCCCCTCAGTGATGGAGCAGAGTTCTTTTTGTGTCCCCACTTCGTGCACACACTGCTGCCTTTTCTCCTCCCTGTCCTATGCTGTCACCTATCATGTCAGGGGAGGTAACCCAGCCACAGGTGTATGCTGAGTCCTTGCCATGTTTCCAGCACTTTGTAAATTCACCCTGGGAACTCATTCCTCCACTTCTTCATTCATTCAGTGAATATTTTTTACTAGAGAGATGATAGCCAGTTGCTTTGAACAACTGGCACATAGTAGGTTCTCAATGCTTTTGTTTTAGGAAGCAACTCTCATAGTTCTTGATGGGCTGTGTCAAATACTGGAGCCCCTGGGCCTAGATAGATTTGCCTGGATGAAACAGTTCCCTGGCTTTTTAAACAGAATACATTGAATATAATTTAATCTTTCTTGATACCTCCAAGCCGGCATTTTGAATATCAGTGTTGTAATGGAATGAAGTGACACCTCTGTTTTATAGAGGTATTCAGGGTTCTTTGTGCCTGCATTAAATAAATTCAGAGTGTTATCTTTCTGGCTCTTCTGTTTGATTTTTATAGTTTGTCTCCTTCCCTGCAGTGAAACTGTGGGATGCTTATTTCTTATTCATCCACTGTGTCTCTGTGTGATAACAAGTATCCTATACTTATTTAGCATTTTCTGTATGCATTATTTTATTTAGTCCTCATATCAACTCTGCAAGGTAGATAGTATCATCTCCAATTTGTTGATTAAAAGAGGAGAAAAAAAGAACAACTCTGAAGTTTCTAAGAGTTAAGCAATGTGCCGAAAGTCCCATGGCGATAAAGGGGGACAGTGGGACTCAGAACCAGGGCTTCTGCTTCTAAGTCTGAGGCTCTCTCTGTGCCACCTCCTTCTTCCTGGTGTGCTGAACATCCCGCAACCCTTGTTAAAACGGGCTGTCAGATGACTGGGTGAAGGTTTCAGAGGCTGTCTTTTTTTTTTTTTTTTTTTAATTAAATTTATTGAGGTGACAATTGTTAGTAAAATTACATAGATTTCAGGTGTACAATTCTGTATTACATCATCTATAAATCCCATTGTGTGTTCATCACCCAGAGTCAGTTCTCCTTCCATCACCATATATTCGATCCCCCTTACCCTCATCTCCCACCCCCCACCCCCACCCCCCTTACCCTCTGGCAACCACCAAACCATTGTCTGTGTCTATGAGTTTCTGTTTCTCATTTGTTTGTCTTGTTCTTTTGTTGCTTTTGGTTTATATACCACATATCAGTGAAATCACATGGTTCTCTGCTTTTTCTGTCTGACTTCTTTCGCTCAGCATTACTCTCTCAAGATCCATCCATGTTGTCACAAATGTTCCTATATCATCTTTTCTTACCGCCGAATAGTATTCCATCGTGTATATATACCACAACTTCTTTATCCATTCATCTATCGAAGGACATTTTGGTTGTTTCCATGTCTTGGCCACCGTAAACAAAGCTGCAATGAACATTGGAGCACACATGTCTTTATCTCTAAATGTTTTCAGATTTTTTGGGTAGATACCCAGGAGAGGGATTGCTGGGTCATATGGTAATTCTATCCGTAATTTTTTGAGGAACCGCCACACTGCCTTCAATAGCATCTGCACCAGTCTGCATTCCCACCAACAGTGTATGAGGGTTCCTTTTTCTCCACAGCCTCTCCAACACTTGTTACTATTTGTCTTGTTGATGATAGCCATTCTGACTGCAGTGAGGTGATATCTCATTGTGGTTTTTATTTGTATTTCTCTGATGATTAGTGATGTTGAGCATTTTTTCATATGTCTATTTGCCATTTGTATGTCCTCTTTGGAGAAATGTCTCTTCAAGTCCAGAGGCTGTCTTTCAAAGAGTGTTTGAGATTTAGTGCACGGGCTTGGTGACCTCTCTTTATTGGCTATTCACAAACTTTTTCCTTCTTGTTCTCTAATGTATAAGCAAGGAAGATGGATGACAGATAGAGTGGCCAGATTTAGGAAAAAAGAAAAAAAGAAAACAAAGAAGGAAAGCCCCGAGATGCCCACTTAAGTTTGCATTTCACACAAGTGTTGATTACTTTTTTAGTATTCATATTTTCCATGTACTATGTGGGACATACTTATAAAAAAAGTTATTTTTGTTTATCTGAGAGTCGAGTGCATCTGGGTGTCCTATTTTGTCCACAGCCCTAATAGCAGAGCTGTGGCTGTGTGAGGGTCTCGGCACAGTCATGGCAGAAGTGCCTTGAGTAAGAGTGGGGCTGGGAAAATCCACTGGTGGGTTGCAGAGTTTATAGTGTTAATTAGCTAATGCTTCCTGGAAGAGCTAGATCTTGAGCTGCTGTTTACATGGCAGCAGGGAGATGGTTGGGCAGTGAGCTGGAAAAAGAACCATTCACATAAAAAAAGCACAGCACCCCAGAAGAGGATGAGGCACGAACAAAACAAGGCTCAGTTTCTCCTGCCTAATGTAATGGCCCGTTGGGTTCCTGTACTAAAAATAGAAGAAACAGTGCCACCTTCCCCACACTCTCAAGTTGACCTGAGAGCGAGTGTTTGAAACTCTTTGGTTCTCTCAGGCAGTAAATTTAAGGAGCAACCTGCCCCACAAGTGGAATTAGGTTTCTAAAGACATCTTCTAGGCCGTCCAGAATTTGTTGAAATCTAGGATATAATTTTTTCCCCTATAAAGTCTTCTTGAAATCTCACCAGTCCTGCTTTTGAGGCTGATTGCTACCTGCTGTTAGGGAATTTGCCTGAGAAGTTCTCAGGTAACGGAAGTTTGTGGGATAAATTGAAAATTGCCAGCCTGATCCAGGGGATGAGATAGCAAAGACAGGACATTCTTTCTGAGTGCATGTGTTCCCCCGACAGTGTTTGCCACGTGTCTTGGTGAAGGAAGCTCCAGGTCTCCTGCACCCATTGGGGCGGGAACGTGCCTTGTGTCCTTGACTGAGTCTCTCCCCTCTCTCCTTTCCTTTTTGCATGGTTTGTATTACAGAGCCAAGGACCAAGCAACACCCTTTTAAAATTTATGTTCAACTAATTTTTTGAGTACTTATCATGCAAGGTGCAGGGTCTAAACCTCCTGCCTCCGTGGGTTTTTGCTGCCAGCTCAGTGCCTGGCCCCGTGGTGGGGCTTCCATCTTCCCTTCCTTGCCCCAGCATCCCCACTCCCAGAGGGGACATGGAACTGAGAGAGTCAGGGACTTGCCTCATGACCTGCAGCCAAAGCAGCAGAGTGGAGATTCGAATGCGCACCTTCTGACTCTGCTGCCACACTTGTTACCTGCCCCGCCATCAGCCAAGACTGTGACCAAACCAGGGGAGGTGGATGGTACGCAGGCACTGAGCCCCCGTTTCTTTAACAAATACTTACGTTGACAAGTCTGTGCTGTGGCCCCAAGAGACCAGCCTTGCAGGGTTCCTAGCTTCACAAAAGTGTGGACATTGATTCCAACATTTCCCAGACATTTAGAAATGAAGCGGGTCATCCCGCAAGGTCAAGCTCTGGGGCTGTGAGCCTGTGTCTCTGGGTTTGAATAACCCGAAGAGGCATCGCGGGCTCAGAACCAGGAGAGAGCTGAGCAGGTGCCCCTCTCACCAGGGGATTGCAGGCACAGCTGAAGTTCAGTAGAAGGCTCAGTTTCCTCTGAGAAGCCGGTGGGGGTGGGGAGGAGGGCGTTATGAGTACTTGCAGAGCACACAGAGGCGAAGGAGGAGTTTGCAGGCGTCTGCGGAGCAGGGCTGACAGCTTCCCATGGCGCCATGCTGCATGGCGTCACCCAGACACAGACACTGCCATCTCTCCGAGGTAGTCCTGGGGCCCCCAGGAAGGGCCGGGGCCTGGGACGTTCTTGGGGTGCTCATGGCAGTAGCTATTAGTCAACGGGATCTGAAGTATTGTAATGCTTAGTTAAATCTGAAGTGCTTTATTACATATATTAGCTCAGGTACCTTCACAAATAACTCTAGGAGTGACAGTCTGTTACTGTCATGCTGGGCGGCCTGCGGGGTCTCTGCTCCCGCTCCCCATACAAGAACGCAGGACATGGTGAGGCCAAAAAGGAACACCCACGGAGCCATAGGTAGGGGAGTCATACCGCTATATTCTCTCTGGCGGCACTATACTCTCACTGGAGGCTGGATCCACACTGTCCGCAAACCGCCATCCTCTTGCTAGCCCCCATTCTTCTCTCTTCTCTCTGCTAGCGTAGCCACAGCAGTTATATTAGTGGCCAATGGCTCACTGGTTACAGCTGACGGCCAACTAGCCACAGCTGATGGCCATGCAATCACAGTTGGCCATTTACTACCTGAGCCAGCACCTGTCTATGTGAGGCCGAGAGCCTGGAAACTACTTTCTGGGGCTCCGCCCCCACACTCCACCCCTACAGGCTCTCGCCTCACAACCTATGCGACAAGCGTCTTCCGCGAGGGGCCCTGTGCGAGGAGCCTGGGGTGAATGCAATATCCTGGACACAGCCAGGCTCTCTGGGCACAGCCAGGGTTTCTCAGGGCACCACCAGTGCTTCTGGGCACGGCCAGACTTCCTGGACTTCTTAGGGTACCACCTGTCTTCCCAGACACAGCCAGGGCTCTCAGGGCACTGCCACTCTCTCTGGGAACAGCCCGACTTCCTGGGCACAGCCAGGGCATCTTCAGGGCACAGCCAGACTTCCTGGACTCAGCCAGGGCTCTCAGGGCACTGCCACTCTCTCTGGGAACAGCCCGACTTCCTGGGCACAGCCAGGGCATCTTCAGGGCTCAGCCAGACTTCCTGGACTCAGCCAGGGCTCTCAGGGCACTGCCACTCTCTCTGGGCCTCTCAGGGTACCCTGCTGGAACAACAGCGACTCACAATCAAGGTGCTTACATATTCTCAATGGCGGCCAGTCAAGAGACAAAAGCAAATATCCTCCAGTTCCACTAACAACAGTTCCCAAACAAACAGTCAAGCGGTCCATTAAATTAGGGATGGCAGGCAATTCCCCATAGTCCATAGTCATTTGCCAGGGCTGTCCTGGGGGTGAGGGACGACCTTGACCTCACCCTCATCTCCCACGGAGGACTCAGCAAGCGTTACCTCCTGGGACTATAAGTCCTGCATCCGGGCTGCCTGAGCAGGAACTTCCCCGGCCCACAGGGCCGCAATGACCTTTGCTTTCTCCAGCCTGTGCTGGTTGGGGAACCGTCCACATCTTCCCACCCCTCCACGGGGGTCCAGGTCTCCGGCAGCTGCTCCTCCTGGTCTTCCTGAGACTGAGTGTTCATACACACAAACTGCTCCACCGTCCTTCGGGGAGCTTTGGCTGGCACCATACCCTGCTCGCTGCGCCATTTGTCATGCTGGGCGGCCTGCGGGGTCTCTGCTCCCGCTCCCCACACAAGAACGCAGGATATGGTGAGGCCAAAAAGGAACACCCACGGAGCCATAGATGGGGGAGTCATACCACTATATTCTCGCTGGCGGCACTATACTCTCACTGGAGGCTGGATCCACACTGTCCGCAAACCGCCATCCACGCTTGCCAGCCCAGCCACCATCTTCTTGCTAGCCCCATTCTCTCTCCTCTCTCCTAGCGTAGCCACAGCAGTTATATTAGTGGCCAATGGCTCACTGGTTACAGCTGACGGCTAAGTAGCCACAGCTGATGGCCATCCAATCACAGTTGATGGCTATTTACTACCTGAGCCAGCACCTGTTTATGTGAGGCCGAGAGCCTGGAAACTGCTTTCTGGGGCTCTGTCCCCACAGTTACCGTCGCCATTTCATAGAGGTCGAGACTGAGACACAGAGCCATTCAATCACTTCCCTAAAATCCCACAGCCAGAAAGTAGCACAGCTGGATTTGAACTCCTCTGCTTAGTTTTAAGAACTGGGCTCTTCCTTACAAGGTGATCTTTGTCTCCTTATGCAAGCGCCCTCCCTGGAGGTTGACTAGGCTGGCAACCAGAAAACATTTATTTCAGAGCAGTGACAGGGAGGTGACTGAATGGGTCACGCTGTGATCTCTCCCTGAGGTCCTAAAAAGGAATAAGGTGTGATGTTTAGGCATTGGAATCTTCATGGAGTTCCCCTGTCCTCTCCTCTCTTCCCCACCACATTCCAAGGTCCAGGACCTGGAGGAAGGAAAGGAGAAACCAGCCACCCCTCAGGGCCCGCCCGGCCAGGCAACCCCACTGGTCGCCCCTGACACTGGCTAAGTGTGTGAGGAACTGGGGCCATGTGGTAGCAATCAGAGGAGACTCAGGGCGTTGCAATGCACAGCCTGCCTCTGTCCCAGCTGGAACCACTGCAGCTCAGGCGTCTCAGGGAGCCCACCCTCCCAGCTCTCTGGAAAACTTCCCAGACCTTGTTCCCCTGCCAGGTGACGGTGACGGGCATGGCCTGGCTGGCTGTGGGCGGAGCTGATGGAGGGGTGTGTGTGTGTGTGTGCTGTGTATGTATGTATACACCTGTGTGCAGATGTACTCCACCCCCCCACCCCAGGCCTGGGACATGCTCATGTTTCACAGGTTCCTAGAGGAAATGTTTTCATTTTTCCAGTGCTTTAGGACAAAAGGCTTGCTGTTTGTAAAATTTGAGGCCCCAGGAAGCGATGATTCTGTGTCAGGATGGCTGTGCCTCAGCTGGTCACTCCCCACCTTCTCTGAATGCCCCAGTTACATCTCAGAACCTGCTGCAAGGCACAGGACATGCCCGGGGAGCATCACTGACCTTCCAAGCCTTGAGAATGACTCCCTTCCTCTTCCAACGGGGACAAGGCACAGGTTTGCTGGGTCTCAGCAGGGGGTGTGGGACAGCCTTACGAGGTAAAATTTAGAAATCAAGTTTATCTCTCAAAAACCTGGACTTTGCATCCGTTTCGTGATAAGAAGATATAGGTATATACACAGAGCAGAGTGTGTGCGGCTCATCTCGGTTTCTCATTCTTGTCAGAGGCTCTTTGGGGGTGTCCAGGGTTTGAATCATCTCACCTCTGAGTTTTGCCTGTGCCATCGCTTGTCTTTATATGGCACTGCTAGTCACCTGTGTAGCCCTGCACCTGTGCCTGGTGCCACAGGCGCTCTGACCTCGTCCAATGAGCAGGGCACCGCCCTGTGCAGTGCATGCCCTATTTTAGCTTAGTTCCTACCCTGTTGTAGTTCTTCGGGCCCTAGGTTCTTTCAGGGCAGAGCCCATCCTTGCTCCTAGTTCTGTCTCCAGGCGTGCAAGCCTGCCACATGTAGGCAGTTAGTATGCAAATGAGTGAGCGCCCCCTCTCTCGCCTCCCACAAACCCTGCACGTTCCCCCACATTTATCTGTGAGGAATGAACTTAGTGAGATGTACGGGCACCATGGGTGCCCATCTTCCAGTCATTTCCATTGCCACTTCAGCTTACTTCTGGGTGCTGCTGTGCTTCCCTGAAAATAAGACCTAGCCAGACAATCAGCTGTAATGCATCTTTTGGAGCAAAAATTAATACAAGACCTGGTCTTACATTATAGTGAAATAAGACACAGTATTATATTATATTACATTATATTATATTATATTATATTATATTATATTATATTATATTATATTATAATATATTATATAAGACCTTGTCTGATATTATATAAGACCCGGATTATTATATTATATTATATTATATTATATTATATTATATTATATTATACCTGGTCTTATATTACAGTAAAATAAGACCGGGTCGTTTTTTTTTGTGTGTTTTTTTTTATTTATTGAGGTGACAATTGTTAGTAAAATTACATAGATGACAGGTGTACAATTCTGTATTACATCATCTATAAATCCCATTGTGTGTTCACCACCCAGAGTCAGTTCTCCTTCCATCACCATATATTTGATCCCCCTTACCCTCATCTCCCACCCCCCACCCCCCTTACCCTCTGGTAACCACTAAACGATTGTCTGTATCAATGAGTTTCTGTTTCTCATTTGTTTGTCTTGTTCTTTTGTTGTTTTTGGTTTATATACCACATATCAGTGAAATCACATGGTTCTCTGCTTTTTCTGTCTGACTTATTTCGCTCAGCATTACACTCTCAAGATCCATCCATGTTGTCACAAATGTTCCTATATCATCTTTTCTTACCGCGAATAGTATTCCATCGTGTATATATACCACAACTTCTTTATCCATTCATCTATCGAAGGACATTTTGGTTGTTTCCATGTCTTGGCCACCGTAAACAAAGCTGCAATGAACATTGGAGCACACGTGTCTTTATGTATAAATGTTTTCAGATTTTTTGGGTAGATACCCAGGAGAGGGATTGCTGGGTCATATGGCAATTCTATTCGTAATTTTTTGAGGAACCTCCACACTGCCTTCCATAATGGCTGCACCAGTCTGCATTCCCACCAACAGTGTATGAGGGTTCCTTTTTCTCCACAGTCTCTCCAACACTTGTTACTATTTGTCTTGTTGATGACAGCCATTCTAACTGGGATGAGGTGATATCTCATTGTGGTTTTTATTTGCATTTCTCTGATGATTAGTGATACTGAGCATTTTTTCATATGTCTATTTGCCATTTGTATGTCCTCTTTGGAGAAATGTCTCTTCAGGTCCTCTGCCCATTTTTCAATTGGGTTGTTTGTTTTTTTGTTGTTGAGTTGCATGAGTTCCTTGCATATTCTGGATATTAGCCCCTTATCGGAGGCACTATTTGCAAAAATCTTCTCCCATTCAGTTGGTGGCCTCTTTATTTTGTCGATGGTTTCTTTTGCTGTGCAGAAGCTTTTAAGTTTCATATAGTCCCATTCGTTTATTTTAGCTTTTACTTCCATTGCCTTTGGAGTCAAATTCATAAAATGCTCTTTGAACCCAAGGTCCATGAGTTTAGTACCTATGCAGTTTATTGTGTCAGGTCTTATGCTTAAGTCTTTGATCCATTTTTAATATATTTTGGTACATGGTGACAGATAGCAGTCCAGTTTCATTCTTTTGCACGTGGCTATCCAATTCTCCCAGCACCATTTATTGAAGAGGCTGTCTTTCCTCCATTGTATGTTTTTAGCTTCTTTGTCAAAAATCATCTGTCCATATTTATGTGGTTTTATTTCTGGGTTCTCAATTCTATTCCATTGGTCTATGTGTCTGTTTTTCTGCCAATACCATGCTGTTTTGATTATTGTAGCCCTGTAGTACAAGCCAAAGTCAGGAAGTGTGATACCTCCATTATTGTTCTTTTTTCTTAAGATTGCTTTGGCTATTCGGGGTCTTTTGTGGTTCCAAACAAATCTGATGATTTTTTGTTCTATTTCTTTAAAAAGTGCCATTGGGATTTTGATGGGGATTGCATTGAATCTGTATATTGCTTTGGGTAATATGGCCATTTTAACTATGTTGATTCTTCCAATCCTTGAGCACGGAATGTCTTTCCATTTCTTTGTGTCTTCTTCAATTTCTTTCAAAAATGTCTTATAGTTTTCAGCATATAGGTCTTTCACCTCCTTGGTTAAGTTTATTGCTAGGTATTTCATTCTTTTTGCTGCAATTGCAAAAGGAATTGTTTTTTGTATTTCTTTTTCTGAGATTTCACTGTTAGTATATAGGAAAGCAATGGACTTTTGTACATTGATTTGTAGCCAGCAACTTTACTGTATTCGTTGATTGTTTCTAATAGCTTTTTGGTGGAGTCTGTAGGGTTTTCTATATATAGCATCATGTCATCTGCAAAGAGTGATAATTTAACTTCTTCATTCCCAATTTGGATGCCTTTTATTTCTTTCTCTTGCCTGATTGCTCTGGCAAGGACTTCCAACACCATGTTGAAAAGCAGAGGTGATAGGGGACAGCCCTAAGACCGGGTCTTATATTAATTTTTGCTCCAAAAGACACATTAGATCTGATGGCCCGGCTAGGTCTTATTTTCAGGGAAACACGGTAGATGCCAGACACACTCACAGAATTCGTTATTTCATTCCATCTTGAAGACAATTCTGTGAGGCACTGGCCAGCTGCATAAAATTATACTTTCTGGAGGTGGATGGGGGAAGGAAGGAAGAAAGGAGGGAGGAAGGGAGGAAAGGAGGGAGGGAGGGAGGGAGGGAGGGAGGGAGGGAGGGAGGGAGCAAGGCGGGCTCCCCATGTTTACTTGTGGGTTTAGGGAAAAGCTTGCAGAGCAGTTACCCGTGCAGCCCTCTCTGTGTCACTGGGCTCTGGCCCTGCCACCCATGCACTTGTATACAGGGCTTTCTCTGACCTGGTCAGCAGGGGTGCCGCCCCCAGGATCAGAGAACCTCAGGAGTCAGCAACCCAGGAGCCACCAGGACTAACCTCACAGCGCCTATCTTTGGAATTCCTGCGTGGAGTAACCGTCTGGGATCCTGAGGCTGTGCCCCAACTAGGCCTGTCCACTCCCTAGCTGATTCAAACTGAGCTTCGGGTATGGGGCCAGATGAGCCCAGAGGTGTTTCTGGTCAGCTTCTGCAGCAGGACAAATTCCCTTAGCCCTTCCTGCCTGGGAAGCAGGTCTCAGGCCCAGGTCTCACCCCTTCTCCCTCCCTCCTGCTCCAGGGGGCTGTGTGAATTAAGGGAGCATGTCTCAGACCTCTACTGGATTGCAGAGGAGGGTTCTAGGACACCCAGAGGAGGGGCTGAGAGTGACAGGGCTGTTTGCCCTGGGGCTGTTGTCACAGCCATTGGAAACAGCCATTGGAACATGCAGAGAGCCAATGCCAGCCGGTACTCTTGTGAGGTCTCAGGGAGGTTAGCTTGTCCTAGAAACAGCAGTGAGATGACAGCAGGCCCATTCTCACCTTTGGCAGCCCCTCCTCACCTGCAGTGAAACTGGGAGGGCAACTGAGCCAGCCGCCAGTGGGGACCATTGCTGACAGAGGCGCCCTAGGTTTAGAAAGCTCAGGCCAGTGCTGACTTCCCAGGCCTGCTGGCAGGTGGAATGCAACTGTGAAGACCTACCTCCCACCTCAGGGAAAGGCAGGCAGTCCCATCCTGGCCTTAATGACCCTTCAGACCCAGCGTTGGGGGCGGGGGTGGCTTCCAGTGGTTTCCAGCCCAAGGCTGAGTCATGCAGCTTCTCAGCAACTTAGTCAGACAACCCCAACTTGGAGGTGATTTGCATATTTACGAGCCCCTTTCCTGCTGGCATGATGGGGTCTGCTCACTGAGCCACAGCACCTGGTGAAGGGCTCCTCAAGGGAGCAGGGCTCAAAAGCGGCTGGGCAGGGGCTCAGGCGACTAGTCGGCACAAGAGGCACTATATTAAGGCCTGGTTATGTTTGGAAGGCCTCCCGGGAATGTTTGGCATGCTGAATATAAACTCTGCTTCCGTCTGCCTGCCACACTTGCAGATGTTTTCCGGATGGACCTGGAATGTGGGGTGCCCTGGGGAAGGAGCTGGGAATGTCTCAGGGAAAGGCTCCTTTCTCAGGAACCCTGGTCGGGCTGGGGGGGGGGGGGGTGGCGAGGCATTGGGAAAGTATTTCTTGAGCTTGCTCTTTGCCTACACTTCCCAGAAGTGAGATGGGAGGTGAGTTGATGTGACCCAGTAGTGTCAGCATTTGGATTCCAGCAGGAAGAGGCCTCCTTTGAAGTCCGCCCAGCCCCTGGATGCCTCTGTAATGGATGCTGTGGTCTTACAGGCATTGGGCTATGGCTGTGAGGGCTGTGCTTGGGACTTGAGGTAGCCCAGAGCAGTGAAAAAGATGGCTGTCCCCTGACTCACACTGAATTGAAGGATGGGGGCACCAACCAGGAAGGACTCATTTGAGAGATGGGGAAACTGAGGCACAAAGCTAGGAGGGCAACCTGCTCAAGGTCACATAGCCTTTTGGCAGCAGGGTCAAGGCTCTAGGTTGCAGGATTGGTTTGCTCCCATGGATTGTAAAACATTACTAGCGTGAGAAAATGAAACCGCTCTGAGGACTGAGATGTCATCAAAATGCAGCTCCAGAGTCCTCCGGGACCTGACGTTTGGTGGCCTCAGCAGCTTTAGGACAAGGAAGCACATTGGGCTGGATGGTAACCGTCTATGAAATTTCAACAGCGTATCGGGGGGAGTCTCCAGTACTGTCTCAATTGAAACTACCTTTGGTGAGAGCTAAGGAGAAAAATGGAAGAGCTCACATGGGATAAACGTGCAGGCAAGTACTTGACTCTGCCAGGTCAGGGGCATCTTTAGTAGGGGTGCCCTGTGCAAAGGGAGGAATCCCCGTGCCTCTGCTGTGCCCTCCTCCTCACTGAGGCTTCAGTCCAGCCTTGCCATGGTCATGGACAGAACATGTGGCACCTGGCCTCAGGAGGGACAGACTGAACAAGGGGAGGGTCTCTGCTTTTGAATCCCAGATCTGCTGTTGAGTGGCTTCTGAGAGACCTGGGCTAGTTCAGTGCTTGAGCCTGCCTTCCCTCCTCCAAAGAATGGGGACAGGGCTGTGTGTGCACAGTTCTTGGCACATGGTGTCCTCTGAAAGGGGCTCTGCACACAATAGGTGCTCAGGAAATACTGCAGCCTGACTAGGAATTTAGGGGTTTGCTATTTGCTTAGTCTTAGGGAGGGAAGAAGAGTAATTTTTCATGAATCGGGGTGTGTTATAGTGATTTCAGAGAAGATAAGAGAAAGAAATGGAGCAAGTAAAAAGGAGGGCTCCAGGGTTCATGAGAGGTTTCAGAACTCCTTTTTGGGTAATTATGGAAAACTCTAGTGAAGTGACCCTTTCCTTCTAGTAACATCTTTTTTTGGACATCTTTTTTTGGTGGCTTTTAAGGAATTCCTTCTTGCTGCATATGCCTTCTCTCACTGCCGAGACCAGGGATCCCATCTTGCCTCCATCATTCAAGGATGTCAGTCAAGGAAGCAAGGCTAAGAGAAATCCCTGACTTGACCTTCCCCGGGGTAGGTTGTGACAATATTAACACTGATCAATGCTCATGGAGTGGTCAGCCGCAGTGCTGAACACTTCACAACAAGGTTCAGAGGAGGAAGTTGAGGCACTAGCAAGTCGCAAGTCCCAGGAACAGTTCGGGCAGTCCCCCTAACCACCACACCATACTGCCTTTCAGGTAATAGGAAGAGAAGGATCAAGGGAGGGGAATGGGCTGAATATCCCCCACAGTGACGGGAAACAGAAAAGGAAGTGCCCCAGGTGGGGTGGCCAGTTATTTCAGGGACCTGATTAGCCTAAATGCCCAAATGGCTTGTTGAATGGCTGGACACCCCCTTCAACGGGTACCATGCTCCCTGCAGGCTCAGCTGTTGTTGGCCTGAACTGTTAAGGCCCCCTTTTCTCTAACCCTTCTCTACTGAACAATAGCTGAACTCTGCCCCTTTACCAGGCACTCGCCCTCCCAGCTGAGTCATCCTCTCCCAGCCCCAGGGCCTTCCAATGGTTGCCCACTAGGGTCTCCTGAGTTGGAAAGGACCAGGGAGGTTACCCGATTCACCCTCCCACCTAACTCAGCAGCCCCTCCGTAGTCTTCCCGGCAGGACCTGTGGAACCACCCAAGGCTCATGCAGGCTCCTTTAAAGGCCCATCTAATCACCAGAACGCTCTTGTTCACAAACCCAAGCCAAAGGCTGCTTTGCAGTGGCCCGACTGCTATACCAGCAGGCACCTGTCTGCCCCTCGGGGCCCTTCTTAAGGCAATTGCTGAAGGAACTGATGACACTGTCATTCAAGGTTGCTCAATCTTGGTCCTACTGTCATTTGGGGGCAGATACTTCTTTGTTGTGGGGAGTTGTCTTGTGTGCGCTGTGGGATGTGTCGCAGCATCCCTGGCCACTACCCACTAGATGCCGGTGACAACCCCTCCACTTTGTGACAACTAAAGATGTCTCCAGACGCTGCTCAATGTCTCTGGAGATAAGGAGGACAAATCGCCCTGGTTGAGACTCACAGCTCTCATTCTTCCTTGCCAACGCCTCAGAGGGTGGCCCCCTACCCCAGCTTTTGATGCTCATGGGCTAAAGAGAAGCCACCTTTCTCTACCTGCCCTCTGCTGAAGTGCTGTGTCCTAGCTCCAGGTAGACAGCCAGGTGTCCTCAGGGCCACTTCCTGGCCCCGAGGCAGTTTGGCTTCCTCAGTTCCCGTCCGCTGGAGGTGGGATCGGTGAGCCACTCACTCCTTGGACCCTGTCCTGCCCCCTCTCTCCCTCCCCTCCTCAAGGGAAGCTAAGCCTGATAAGAGAGGACCTCCCCAGGGATGGAGGGACTGTGAGGTCCAGAGAGGCCCATGATGGAGGGCCAGGCTGATTCTAGTATGTCCTCTCCCGTTTATCCTAATCAGGTGTCCCCAGTGCTGCAGAATGGAAGCATTGTGAGCGTCTCTGTCCTGGCTTGCTTTCCAGAGAACTTGCTCCCTTGCTGTGGGCTCTTCAGTTCTGCATTGCTTGGAGTGGCCCTTTCCCCACCGATAGCCCCAAGTCCATACCCACTGCCTCTCCCACACACCGTGGACCCAGAAATTCTCCAACAAGGAAACTGGAGTGAGAAAGGGACAGTCCCCATCTCCAGAAAGGCCTAGGAACAGGAACAGGCCTGTCTTATCAGGGGTTCTGTCTACCCAGTGCAGAAGGCCAGAGCAGTCTGCTCTGTTCCAGAGGGCCTGGCTCAGAAACGTGTTGGCTGAAATGCCTGGCTTTCACCCTGAATGCAACACAATCGCCCGTGTCCCAGAGCCACATTCCCTTTCCTTGCAGCAGCTCGGTGAGAAGATAGGCGGTGTACAGCATCATTAGATTTGAAATTCACCTAATGTCCCAGAACCTACATGGTGGGCCTTGGGCAGGAGACCCCTGCTGGAAAATGCCACCCCATGCAGCTGTCATCTTCTGCCCACACCCCTGCTCAGCTAATGAGGTCTCCTTGGATGCCTGAGGTTGTTAGGTCTATATGGAGGCCTCAATTGACAGGCCCTCTGGGAATGCAGTTCCCCTGTAATTAAATTCTTAGGTTAAAAAAAAAGCCTTCATCAATCATACAAAACAAGCTGCCTGCATTTGATGTGTGTGGGTTGTGGGAGGATTTGGTAAAAAGTGGTAGTGTTTGAAGACCTTCATAAGACGTGCCAGGTAAATTCCCTGCCTTGCTGCAGTTATCCCTCCTTTGCCAGTCACAGCCTCCTTTGCTGTCCTGGAGGGGGGTGCTGGTTACCCCCAGGATTACTGAATAAGCCTCAGACCATGTGATTCTGTGGACAAATGTTTGGGAGAGAGAATGAGTTCAGGACTAACCCAAACCTAACTCGGTTGTGATGTGGTCTCTGACGAGGCAGTTAGCCTCTGAGCCTCAGTGCTGCCTTTGTCTAACTGGATATGATGTTCACACTGCCTGCCTCAGAGCCATGGTGCGGGTCACACGAGGCTCTGCAAGACAAATGCCTCTTCAGCTGCAAAGCACACACATGTGGGCTGATAGGCTGTTGTGGGCAGAGGGCAGTGTGAAGCAGTGTGCTGGGTGTGGGGAGATCCCTGGGGACAGTACCTGGCGGCGAGGCAGGTGAGGGGGGCTTCGCCGAGGCCCGGACACTCTGGAGGGGATGCTGAGTGATCCTTGTCTTGGAGAAGGAAGGTGGCATCAAGCTGGGTCCTGGCAGAGGGGCGGGATCTCCGGAAGGGGAGATGGCAGACTGTGCAGCAGTTCTTGCCCAGCCCCCGAGTTTCTTCAGGTCTAATTGGGCCGGCAGAGTGGGCCCCTTGGTTTCAGGAAATTCTGAAGCCCCTGGTGCTGCTTGGCAGGGTGGGGGGCCCCATGTCCCAGTGTGGGGCTCTGCTCCTGCCCCTGCCTGTCCCCTGCAGGACTACCTTTGTTCCTCTCCTGGGCCATGGTGCCACCATGCTCAATACCAGGCCCCAGAGGAGCTGGGAAGAGCCCTCTGGTCCGTGCTCAGGAGCCCTGGGGCTGGCTTGAGCAGGGAGGAGGTGTGGAGGGAGAGGACTGTGGGCAGCTTTAAGCAAGTCAAAGCCCAGTCAGAACAGCTGCCCTTGGATGTGCTGAGTGCGCCCCCCGCCCCCCCACCATGGTGCTGGAAGTCAGTGAGCACACTCTGAACTATGCCTCAACTGTGGAAGGGATTTGGAAGGGAGGACGCTCAGGGGAGGGAGATGAAGCGTAGGTGTGGCTGGAGTGGACAGTGCCTGCCTGGGGGATTATGATTAGATCCGCCTGGCTGAAGCAGAGCTGTGAGGAGAGAAGCGGGAGCCAGGCCGGAGAGTAGGGAGCCTCACCTTCTCGCTCCTGAATGTCAGATTATAATGTTTCAATGTGACGCTGTAGGCCGTGGGGGCTTTTTGAGTGTGGAGGGAAAGGTGATAGAAAATGATGCTAGGTGTGTTTTCACAAGATTAATCTGGTAGCCGTGTTCACGGGATTGGAAGAGAGTCTGAGGGCTCACCTGTCAGGTGACCAGGTGAAGATGGTGTGCAGCTGGGGAGGGTGCGGGTGTTAAGAGGGAATAGATGGGATCTGTTTTCCAGAAACTTCCAAACCGGTGGAAGCCCTACCTTCCGTACCAGCTCTGCACCATTAAGCTGCCAGACCCCTCCCTGGCGTCCTCCTTCAGGACTGTGGAGCCCTTACCTCACTGTTCCCTTTGCCTGAGTGTCGTGCGGGGAGGCCTGCAGGGTCTCTGGTCCCGCTCCCCACATAACGCAGGATATGGTGAGGCCAAAAAGGAACACCCACGGAGCCATAGGTAGGGGAATCATACCACTACGGTCTCACTGGAGGCTGGGTTCACTGGACGTGCGACCTGCTGTCCGTTTTGTCTGCAACCCACCGACGACTCTCTTTCACTCTCCTCCACTCTCCTCGGCTCTCCTTCGTAGCCGCAGCAGTTATATTAGTGGCCAATGGCTCAATGGCTACAGCTGACGGCCAACCAGCCCCAGCTGATGGCCATCTACTACCCGAGCCAGCACCCCTCCACGTGAGGCCGAGAGCCTGTAAACTACTTTCTGGGGCTCTGCCCCCACACTGAGCCTGTCACAGATGCCTGTGCAAAGCGAGAAACGGAGAGCAGGCCAACCACGTGGCTTTGTGTTCCCTCCAGGGTCTCTGGGTCATTCCCCAGCCACCTGCTTGGAGTTTTGATAAGCCAAATCTTTCTTTAGAAGAGCAAGCAAAACAGCTAACCAGAAATGCTGCCACAGTGTGCGGTCATCACTGAAGCGCTGAAAGGACAGGAGATTGTTTTAAAAAGGTGCTGAGAGTCCAGTTCGCAGTTGAACTGCATCCCACTGTGAGAACCAGAGACCAAGAGGAAAGCTGTCTCCCTGGTTGTGTGGCCATTGTGAGACGTGTGTGTGCGTGTGCTGGGCTACAGGGATGGTGCGCTATCAGTTCAGTGGCCTGTGGAAGAGACCGGAAACGGGTTCCATTCCTTCCTCCTCCCCAGTGGGGACAGCCAGGCACTCCGGCCCACGGATGGATTATAATTTAACTTTTCTGAGCACAGCAAGATAATGCCTAATTGCAGCCGTTTTGACACCCCCTTGTACTTTCTCCAGATACAAGGCTGGCCTTGTGTTGTGCGGGGCAGCCTGTGGGGTCTCTGCTCCCCTCCCCACATAAGAACGCAGGACATGGTGAGGCCAACAAGAAACACCCACGGAGCCATAGATAAGGGAGTAATACCACTATAGTCTCACTGGAGGCTGGATTCACCCGACATGCGATGTGCTGTCCGCTTTTCTCCCAACCAACTGACCCCCCTTGCTAGCTTCAACCCACTGTGCTAACTGCAATTTGCTCTTGCTAGCTCAGCCACCATCTCCTTGCTAGCCCCCATTTCCTGCGAGTGTAGCCACAGCAGTTATATTAGTGGCCAATGGCTCACTGGTTACAACTGACGGCCAACTAGTCACAGCTGATGGCCATTTACTACCTGAGCCAGCACCTTTCCACGTGAGGCCGAGAGCCAGAAACTGCACTCCTGGCTCTGTCCCCACACCTTGACCTCTGCTTCAGGCTCATTTCCCTGGTCTGCCATGTACTTTTCCGGTTCAAACTGAATATACATTTCAGAGCTGGTGAGTTTTCTCCAGCTTTGGTTTCCATTTTGGTGAGGAACTCTACGTAACCCAGGTTTGAGCATTTGTCAGGCTAAGAAACCTGAAAGACGAAGCCAAATGCTGATGGGCTTTGAAGGGGGTGGAGTGGAGTGGGGGGAGAACTGGCTGAGGAATTGTAGTATTTTATTGAGTTGGATATTAGTTGAACACTCAAGTAAATGCACTGAATTGAATTCATTTAGTTAACTTGCCTTGACCCAAACCTGAGCTACCCTGCCAACCTAGGCAAATGCACCCATGGTCCTGGGCAGTAGCTCAGTCTTGGCTGTGCTTCCCAATCAGGAAGTGCAGAAGGTGCAGTCGAAGCCCATCGCGGTGGCCCAGACCAGGCCTCTGAGAAGGGCTGAGGGACAATTCTGAACAACTCGCAGGCCTGTAAAGTGACAGTGAGTAGTTCTAGCTCCTAATTTGTCATGCATCTCAATGACATAAGAAGTAGTTGCCTTACCTTCTCATCACCCCAGAAAAGATGGGGCTAAGAACTACCACCGTCCCGACTGTTTTGTAGTAGACTTTGGAAAAGGGCAAGACTACCCAAAACCTGTGCCAATCAGCAGTATGGTGTGGAGTAAAGTAGCGGTCTCACAGTATTGCAACCCGCAGAGAAAATGTTCGTCCCCTCTACATCAGCACTAAATCTGACCTCAGCCTGGGGGCTTAGTTCCTGGATGTGTAAATGGGATAATAAGTTCTGACCTGCTTTGAGGCAGGCGCTGGACATGGTCATCTCGGGTGCCTCCCCCAAGTGTACTAGGCGGTCCCTGTGTGTGGCTTAACTGATCCCCCATCACATTCCCATGCACAGATGAGGCCACGAGGCACAGAGACATTGCGTTGCTTGCATGTGGTCACACAGCTAGCGCGCAGCAGAGCCTGGCTCCAAACCCAAAGTCTGCGCCTTGCCCATGCAGAACAGTGCTCACCCTTTCCTTCTGTGCCTCAAAATGCAGCGTCAACCCATCCTGTCACTATCTCCACGGGGTCTGGAAAACATAAGGCCATTCTTCCTGGGTGTTTTTGAACCATCTTTGGAATATATACACTGGTCTCTGGGCTTTTTACATTTTACTCACTGACTAGAACCAAAGTTGGGCAAGGTTATAATAGATGCTATCATTCTTTTCAAGCTTAGTATTCTGTTCCATCCAAAATAACCTGCTATTCCCCAGCTATACTTCCTGGTTTCAAGCAGATCTAAAATTACAAGAGACTTACCTTGCTTGGAGACAGCTGGTATTTCTGTTTCCTGATGAAACTAGACACTAGAGAGTGGAACTACCCAGAAACCAGGGGGCGGCATGTTGGCCACGTGAGGGGGAAATAAATCCTGTTTTCTTTTCTTGGCCCTCTTAAACATATATCTAACTTGGGGCATACTTAGTTTGGTTCATCTTGTAACTGGAGAGGTTCTTTTCTCCCTAAGTGACATCTCTCTTGAGCACACAATTCCCTCTTCTCAAGGTGAGTAATCCCCTCTCCAGCTGTTCATAATTACTGATTAGTGAACAAACAGGCTAACAAACAAAATTAGCTATTGGGCCACAGTTTGGGATTGAACTGAAGGAAGGAGAAAGTCCTCAGTCTGCTTCCCCCCCACCAAAACACAACAAAATATACCACAGTTTCCCACTGGTAATTTATTATACACATGGTCACATCTGAAATGTCCATGTCCAACATATTCACTCCATATGAGAAAAGATTACAGTTGATTCCTCGTCTTGTCAGCAGTGGTGGCCCTGAAAGTCTTTCCAAACAGCATGCCTGGCTTCAGGATGGAAAAAGAATGGGCTGCCACTCTCCAAAAGGAGTGTGCTTCATCCCACCCCATCTGTTAGTGCTGGCCCACCAGAAGTGCTACCCCACCCCCGCCCCACCCCATCTCTGTCTCTATCTTCAATATATCCACTGTAGAATGAAATACAGACATTCATTTTCAACTAACATTTCTTGGCATGTAATTACATCACCTCCTTTAAATCTCATTACAGCCCTTTCCATTTATTGGACGCAGAGATTGAGTGTCAGACTTCCAGACTGCCTCAGGGACAGGCCTAGTAAGTAGCAGGGTCAGGAAGGAGTTAACTGGGGTCTCCAAGTTCAGTGCCCATTGTCTTATGGATTTATCACGAATAAATGCCCAGTTTGTTGGCATTTATTATGCTCCTAATTAGCATATAAGGCAGGATTTGAAAGGAAAGGACTCAGTTCTGGGATTCTAATTGCTCTCGGCCTTGTGGAAGCTGCACTTTCCAGGTTAACCAGTGGTGGGCAGGTGTGCGTGCAAGAGTGTAGCTCACCCACGTGGCTGTCCCGGCACCACCTCCGGGGAAGCACTTAGAACCAGTGCGCAGTCTCTGACTTCCTCAGCAAAGCAGCACAGTCCCTTTTCTTCGCTGGGTGGTGCAGCAATTGTTCTCCTAGGTTCCCGAGGTGGCGGAGGCAGATGCACTCCCCATTTCCATGCCTCCTCTGCTGCCCTCTCTTCCCTCTCCTGTCTTCTCCCTTTCTTCTTGCTCCTTGGAGATTTGTCTGCCTCTGTTCCTCTGCATTCTGCTGTCTGCCCTGCTTCCCTTTCTCCTTCCTCCCCGCCTGCTGATTTTTCATATCTTACCCTTGAGAAGGGGGTGCATCCCTTAACTATCTTCTCCAAAGTGACTTTGTGCTTCTGATGAATGGATGTCGTTGTTACCAGGGCTACTGATGACCCACCGCACCGCTCACACCCTTTCCCTCGCCTCTCTGGCTCCCACACTCCATTCTGTTTCTGCCACCGGCTCCATGGCCAAAATCCAGCCTGCCCTGGGTTTCCTCACTTGGACTAACAGGGAAGCTCAGCAGTCCTCCCGGGCTTTCTGGCCAGCCATCTGGTGGACCAAGCCCTGTGGACACACCTTGCTGCTTCAGCAAGCACCTGGAAACTTGTGGGGTGTGTTCCCATGGAGACGATGGAGTCTTTCCTGTAGCCCCTTCCTTAGACCTCCCTGTGCAACCTGCCCTCCTTCTGGATTGCCGTGGTGCTGCAGGGAGATTTCTTAAATTAATGCTGTCAAAATAGCCTTCGAATTCTTTTGGAGCAGGGAATTTTTTTTTTATCTCACAAGACACAAACTGTTCAAGGGAAGAACTGGGAACAAAGACAAGTTGGGAAGACCAGAGGGAGCTTTGAGAGCATTTAGAGGAAAGCGTGTAAATGATTGATGGGCTGGAAAATGGGACCACAGCTGAGAGATGAGAGGAAGGGGGGTGATTTAACTGGGAGAGGAGCAGACTGACAGGTGAGCTAGTAACAGGCTTCAAGTTCGTGAAGGGCTAGGATATGGAGGCTGGTGATTACTTGGCTCCCTGTTATCACCAGAGAAGGAAAGACACTCAAAGTGGGAGGTAAGGAAGCATGAAATGCAGAAGGAACTTCTTACCAGAGAGTGTGGTGAAGCAGCGAGGCCTGCGTCATGGATCTCCCACCAGGCAAGTGTCTTTCCCAGGGAGACAGGCGCTGGAGTGGGTTCGGAGCCTTGCCCGTGAATCATCGAGCACAAAGGATCCCGTCACTTGTCCTCAGATTAGAACTTGGATGGTAGCGGCAGCGGTCCCTGGGCATGTGTTAAAACTACAGTTTCCTAGGCCCCACCCAGATCTCCTGATTCAGAAATTCTGGGAGGGAGATCCAGGAGTCAGGTTTTTACAAATTCATCCAGAGGAGTCTCACTGAGAACCAAAGGCTGGTATATGGAGACCCCTCCCCAAATTCCTCTTGTTGTCCCATTCACCCACCAAGCTCCTTCACCATCCACGAGCCCAGCCGCAGCTGCTGAGGCCCCGTGCAGTGTCCACATTGGCTGCAGGGGACCCCAATCACAGCTGCCCCAGCTTCTGCCTCCTTAGGCAGAAGCACGAAGGTGCTGGGGAAAACCCATCCCACGTTCTCGTTCTCAACTTCACTGGGCAGCATCTGAAGGTTTTGGTGGCAGCTTTGTGGAGTTTTCCAACACTGAGAAGTCCTGCAAAGACCCACCACTTTCACCCCTGTAACAAAGGGGTTAGAGTGGAAGGAGCCTGGGAGCCGAGAGCCGTGTCTGTGTTTGCCTGTGAGCAGGTCGTTGCACCTCTCTGGCCTCAGTTTCTTTCCCTGGGATTGGAGGAGGTTGAACCAACAATCTTTAAACTCCTTCCAAGTCCAGCTTTCTGTCTCTGCCAGCCATTGGAAGAATTGCAGAGCTTGGTGAGATCTTGAGGCACATACAATCTCAGATGCGATACAGTATTTCACAGCGGAACATTTGAAAATCATGATTTTTCTTCTGTTTCCATCACCGTGTTGGAGGAGTTGGGTGCATAAGGAAGAGCACAGTACTGTGATGACCCAGTTAGCGCAGCGTGCGTGTGGGCCTGCCACTCACCACGTGGGCCACGGGCAAGCTTTGCTGTCACTTGGTGGCAGCATACCAAACTACAGCTTCTTTGGCCTGGGAATAGTTTTCTTGTATGTTTTAAATGTAGAGCCTGTAATCAAAGAGTACTGTACATGGGAGAACAGGAATGTTGTGGATGGGTGGGTGTCATTATTTCATAGTGTTACACCTGCTGAGTTCCAGACTGCAGTGGTAGCAGGGGGGGGGGGGGGGGAGAAGGGGAGAAAAAGAAGAAAGGAGGGGAGGAGGCGCGGGAGGAGGACGCTCCAGTGGCAACTACTAACTTTGCTTCTGAGCTATTGGAGACCAGCCACACCCTGGTACATGGGGAAAAAAAGAAATGTTAGTGTAACAAAAATTGCTAGTTGTTTACCCCAGCATCTAATCTAGCCTTCCAACTCACTAACTTTACCCTGATTTTCAGCTGGGCACATTGCTACCTAGACTAAAACGACTAGATTTTTCAGTCTCCTGTAAGGTTTGGTGGCAATTTCTGGCCAATGAGAGATGTAAAGTACTGTATGTTGTAATTTAATGAAGTCGCCTTAAAGGGAAGGGATGGGCCCCTTTTCTTCCTTCCTTACTCCATTCTGCTTCTTGGAATGCAGTTTCAGCAACCAGGTTAGACCATAAGATGGAAGCCAAGAATTGAGGACAATAAAGCAGAAAGATAAGAGCCTGCGTCTTGAGGACCATGGAGCTGCCATCCCAGCTTTATTTGAGAGAAAAATAAAGCCACTTTTAATTTTGTTTTATTTATGCAACTGAACTAATAGTTACATATAGATTCTGGGTGAACTGGCTTCGATAGTGAGAGTGAAAGTCAAAGATGAAGGGTGTCCGTGACAGCATATGCCACCGCTGACTTATTCTGAGCAGTACAGTTTTGATGTAGCGCAGGAGAGGACACAGATTTTAAAGTCAGACTGGGTGTGACATACTGCCCTGCGTCTGATTAACCATGACTTTGATTTAGCCTCTTGAGTCTCAATTTCCTCATTTGTAAATTAGAATAATAATCTCTCCCGTGCAGGCTATTCATAAGTATTAGATATCATTTTTATAAGCTGTCTTATTTAGTACCTAGCACACTGTGTTTAGTGGTGGCTGTGTGTGTGTGTCCATCCTCTCCAGCTGGACTATAATCTTCTTGACACCAGAGACCAGATTTTATAATTCTTTTTATGTGGAACATATGATAAGTGCTCAGTATTGTTATCGGGAAAGCAGTGTTACAGGTTAAGAATTTTTTTTCTGAGAGCTGTGACCAGGCCTATGGTCCTTCTCTATCTCTTGTGTCTGAGACAGTGGAATGAGGCAGAAATAGAAAGAGTAAGCAAGGCACAGGATGCTCGGCTCAGGGGCACATACATCACCTAGCCCAGACTCTGGGGCCAGCGGCAGCTTGGCCAGGCAGACACGGGGGAGCCCTCCTCCTCCCCAGGTGTGAACTGAGTGATAAGAGATGGTTTCTCACCCTAAGGAAACCGCTGCATAAAAGAAGTTCCTGAGTAGGATTCCACCGTATGCACCTACCACATCTTTATCCATTCATCCACCGATGGGCACCTAGGCTGTTTCCGTATCTTTGCTGTTGTAAATAATGCTCTTCAGCCAAAAGATGAAATACTGCCATTTGCAACAACGTGATGGATCTTGAGATTATCATGCTACATTGTATAAGTCAGATGGAAAAGGGCAAAAACTGATTTCACTCATGTGGGATATAAAACAGAAAAACAAAGAAACAAAACAAAAACCCATAGATACAGACAGCAGATTAGAGGTTACCTGAGGGCAAAGGGGGTGGGTAGAAGGTGAAATGTATGACGACTGAGGTGGTTAGATTTCGGGTGGTGAGCACACAATGATGTATGTGAGGTGTGATCCAACAACACGGTCAATGTTTAAATTTAAAAAAACTTATTACAGTCAAAGATATTGCCATCGACCCCCTCAAAATACTCGCTCTCGCTTCGAACACACTTATCCCATCATTTTTGCCACTTTCTGAAGTAGTTTTGAAAGTCCTCTTTCGTGAGTGTCTTTAGTTGTGCTGTAGTGGCTGCCTCAGTGTCCTGAATCATTTTGACTTTGGGGAAGAGCCAGAAGTCTCACAGGTGCCAGGTCCAGGGAATAAGGTGGATGAGGACACACCATAATGTTTTTATTTGACAGAAATTGCTGTACCAGAAGTGATATGTGACACGGAGCGTTGTCACGATGGAAAATGATTTACAGCACACGTTAAAACGCACCTTCTCCCAACAGTAGCTCACACCCGACTGACTGCACGGAGCAAGTTGAAACCTGTCACACACTGTTACTAAGGTCCAACGCGCCACTTCCCAGATTAAAGGTCCCTGCCTTTCCATTGGATGGCACTCGGCAGCAGCATTCACTGTATTATTTGATCACAAAGGAAAGGCTCCATGTCACACCTGGTCACATTCTGGTACAGCAATTTCTGTCAAATAAAAACATTACAGTGTGTCCTCATCCACCTTACTCACCGGATCTGGCACCATGTGACTTCTGGCTCTTCCCCAAAGTCAAAAAGACCATGAAAGGTAAACGTTTTGAATCGATTCAGGACACTGAGGCAGCCACGACAGCGCAACTAAAGACACTCACGAAAGAGGACTTCCAGAACTGCTTCAGAAAGTGGCAAGAACAATGGGATAAGTGTGTTTGAAGCAAGGGGGAGTATTTTGAGGGGGATTAATGGCAATGTGTCTTTTACTGTAATATTTTTTTTTGTTTAAACATTCACCATATTGGTTGATCACATCTCGTACAGATGTCAAATTATACTGTTGTACATCAGAAACTTCTGTAATGTTATTAACCTATTAATGCTACTTCAAAAAAAAAATAAATAAAAAGAGTTCCTTCATCAAAACTCTCCCAGTGGCTGTAACACTCTGTTAGTCACATGGAGCACTGGCCCCGGGCTGAGTAGGCATCAGGCAGCCAGGATGAACTGTCTCCTGTCAGGAGCAAACTCTTGAATCCCCACATAGTCATTTCTCAGCTCTCAGAGAGGCCCACAGCCTTTACCCCAGGAGCCACTCCTGACTCTTCTTGCCCCTTAGCTAACTCATAGCATTGTCTGTCCTCAGGGTTACCTGTGAGGATCAGGAGAAAAGCCTCCTTGGTGGGCTTCCAGCTAGAGCTGTCAGAGGAAGTGTCGTTTACTCCTGGTTGCTTGTCCTCCCTCTCAGTGAGTTCTTTCCCAGTCCGCTTGGATGCTCAGTGGAGGCGTACTCATGGAAAGCACACGCTGTGTGCCCAGCCTCAGGTCCTGTCCCGGCCCTCTCTTATCCTGTTTTCCAGCGTTGTCCTCCTCCCTTCCTTCTGGAGGGACCTCTGTGTAAGCGCGGACATGATGGGAGGTGGGGGAAGATAACCTGGGAGCTCTCTTTTGGCCCGAAAGTCCTCATCTTCCTGAGCATTGGCAAGAGTGACAGTGTATACGAAGGGTCTGCAGGGTAGGGGCGTGCAAGGGAAAGGAGGCCCCGCGTCTCATGTGAGCTGCCAGTGAAGTGTTGTTTGTGTGATTCCAAAGTTGCTGGCATGCCCAGAAGCTGGAGGCTGGCGCCGTCACCCACTCCTGCCTGGCCCCGACCAGGACTCAGGGCTTTGAATGCTGGGTTAGTGAAGAGTGTCGCTGGGTCGTCGGACTCTTCCAAGGGCAGCCGTAAGTCCTCAGGCAGCTGTCCCAGCCCCAGCCCAGGTCCATGCTTCTGGCATGAGTCCTCAGACCTCTATGAGAGGCTAGATCAGAATGAAGACTGACATTTGAGCTCATTTTGTTACATCATTGGTGTGATCTGAAGGTCTCTAGGTGAATGCATGTAAGAACAAAGAAAATAAATTAGAAATGTTCATGTGGAAGGGAAAAAGCAATTTTTACAGGCTTCTCTGATTGTTGGTATGTGACTCAAGGCTGGGCAGTGACAGTGACAGTCAGGGGCACAGCTGTTTGGGAGGCGCCGCTCCGGTGGGAGAGGTTGGGTGACGCTGGGTGCTTCATCGAGGCCTGCATTGTTAATAGAAACCCATAAACCTGCGCCTCATGGCCTAGTGCAGACCTAGCAAGGATCAAAAGGAGGCATCACTTAAGTTAGGTTGAGGAAATGTACCACAGACTGCCTGTAGAAACCAAGGTATGAATAATGATTTCTTAGTACAGTTGATAAAGTCTGTGCAGAGGCAAAGTACGCTCGTTGTCTGCTGGAAGTCTCCTGGAGCTAAAAGCAGAGCATCTAAATATACTCTTGCCATGGATTACTGGGAGTTCTAGCTCTCAGAAAGAAAGGGAGCAGCCATAGAAATTGCCGTGCTGGACTCGGTTCTGAGCAGGAAGAGCTGGTCGGAGCGAGGGCATTGTGAGGCAGTGTCCCCTCATTCCAGGGCTCCTACTCATAGGAGGAGACTGTTACACATAACATCCGCGGCCATCAGGAAAGCATGTTTCAGAAAGTACAGGGGAAACAATGGTCTTGCGATGCCATGAGAGTCTCTGAAAGGGAAGAGGCTTGTGGAGAATGCTGAGACGCTGCATGTAGGTCCTGCTGTGACAAAGGCCAGGGGAGAGCAAGGAAGCTCTGGCCCGTGTGGTGGCTCGGCCTGCAGACTAAGAGCAGGACAGCAGTGCGGGTAGGTCGTGCTGCCGCTGCTCTGCAGGCCATTGGACAAAACGCATTTACATTATTTTCTTGTCTTAAAGGGTTAAAGTCTATCTTGACTCATTTTATTCTAAGTAGGGGAGGAACCTCCTGATATTTTCTTAGAGCTTCTGACAGTGACCCCACTGAAATTACGGAACGTGTGTAGGGGCCAGTGAAAGCAAACATTTTGATTATCTGAAGCCCAAAGGCTCTGGAAGAGTAAGCCTGATGTTACTGTCTGGAAAATTTATAGAATAGAGTCCCTAAAAGATGGCATGTGTGTGCTTTAGAAAGAAATCAACAATTTTAGGAACACATCAAATTAACTGGATTTTCTTTTTTGTGGGGTTACTAGGCTTAGCTCAAGAGAATACTTAAGATAGTGTTGATTTCAGGAAAGTATTTAGAAACATCTGTCATGATTTCTTTGTGGGAAATATTGAGAAATAAGTTTGTAATTTATTGGGCGACTCTGATCAAAGAATGTGGATTAAGAAATTGATGTCACTCTGGCAAGAGGTCTCCAGTTCAATGCCATTGGGCTCAGGCTTAGTCAACACGTCTACTATTGAAACTGCAAAAAGAAAACTTACCAAATTTGTTGAAGATACAAAGTTGGGATAGATGACTAATGCCATGAATAGAAAACAGTATTTACAAGATTCATACTGGCTTCTTACGTAACATAGCAGGAAACCAACATTCTTGATATGCTTCCTAAGAACTTCCAAACAAAATACCCATAAATATACTAACACATTTAAAATTGACAACACATTATAAATTATGGAGCAGTGAAGAACATACATCAAAGAACAAGTGGAATTCTTACCACTGGGAATAGCTGGGTTGAGAGGCACATTCCTGGCTGCATTCCACACATCTGCCTGCTTACAGCCCCCAAAGAACTGGATTGTTAAGTAAGATGTAATTCAGATGGAAAGGTATTATAAAGACATGTTAAGATATGCAATATCTCAGCACTAAACCATTCATGTCCTCCTCCTGAGACAATGAATCAGTGAATACTAATGTTCCAGGTGACTGAAATGTGTTGAAAGCAAGGACTCCAGGATAGTATGAAATGGACCAATGCTGAACTTGAAACCAATTAAATAGAGCTAGGGCATAGTAATTAAGAGCACAGGCCCTGGGATCAGAGAGACCAGCAAACGAATCCCAGTTCTGCCTCTTATTAATTGTAGGAATATGCAGAAGTTACTTAACCTTTCTGAACCTCACTGGAAAAGTGGGATTTCTGTAAGGATTAAGTAGAAAATGTAGGCAAAGTGCTTGATGTGGTTCCTGGTACTTTGCAAGAACCCAATAAATTATAGCTCTTATTGGTCTTATTAATGTTTTTAATAAAAATAGCTATGTTAACTATGGTTACAAAATAGAAATTAGAATTTATTTTTAAAAATACTATTTTGATAAATAATTATATGATAAGAAACTGCATATGTAATACAAGATTAAATTAATAATGACAAGGAAATAGTGGATGCTGGAAGAAAGTAGGTATTACATGTATTTAAAATAAACTAAATATATTTGTCTTAATGAGAGGAGCCATGAGTTTTATTTTGGACTTCTTGAATTATAGAAGTTTCTGTTGTATATAAAAAATATATAAAGGTTAAAAAAATCAGATTTTCTACTTTCAAAAACACCAAGAGGCTAAAATAAAGTATAGTCTATGAAACAAAAAATGAGGAAATAAACACACAAAAATATCCAGAAGCATAAAACAAAATGGCAAAAGTAAGGTCAAGCATATCAACTATGGTAAAATATGTAAGTGGTGTAAATGCTCTTGTTACTAAAAGTCTAAGACTTTCAAATTTAGCTTAAAAAAATAAACTCAAGTGTGTCTGTACAAGAGACACACCAAAAACAAAGTAATACAGAAAGACTAAAAATAAAATTAATAGTATAGAAAACAGTGTAAGAGTAGCTTTGATAAATATATTAATGAGGTAGTGGTATGAAATAAAAAATTTGGTGGCCTCTGGAAATTTTAGAAGTGAAAAAGAAAAAATAAAATTAATAAGGAAATATAACATATACATACAAGAAGATTTTAAGCTTAAGAGAATAAATGCTATTCATAGTTATATGCTAAGAAATTTGAAAATCTCAATATTGATTTTTTTAGGAAAAATATAAATTTCAACATTAGATAATATGTTCCAAAACACAGAAGAAGATTAAAGTTAAAATTTTATTTAGTGAAAGTAGCATTGTCCTGACAAAGGTGTCACACATACACACAAAATTTACAACACTCTTACACATATACACAGATGAAAGAAAAATGGATTTATAATTAGAATACATCCAATGAACTCAAGGACTATTTGATATTGGGACATTTATTACTCTAATATATCACATCAGTAAGTCAACTAAAACATAATGTAGCATGTAATACAATCCAATATTCACTTTAAATAAAACTCTTAGTATACACTAGAAATAGAATACTTAATGTGATAAAGAATAACCAACAGGAAACATTTACTGGTGATACCCTGGGGGCATTTCCTTTAAAATCAAGAACAAGGAAGGTAGGTACACTAGAACTGTTGCTAATTTGCATTGTAAAAGGTCTAGAGGGTGCAACAAAGCAGGAAGTGGAAAGGAGGAGATCAAATTGTCAATATTTGCAAAAAGTATGATTATAATCCTAGGAAATCTAATTCAAAAAATGGTTAGGATTAATAAAGGCACCATAAAAGGTGGCTGGATATGACCTAAGTATTTTAAAACTCAATAGCTTTTTTGTGTATCAAAAATTAAATACATGAGACTATATGACAAAAATCAGATTTAACTGAAATACATGGAAGAACAGTTTGAATAAATGGAAACAATCACATGTCCCTAGGAAACAATGAACAGTATGAAGATGCCAAATTAATTCATAACTTTAAATCCAATCAACAGCCCAGGATGTATTGGGTTGGGGGGAAGGAAGAAGGAGGGTGCTTGACAAAAATAATTCTAGAGTTTATCTAGAAGAATAAACAGGCAGAATTTGCCAAGAAAAACATGTAAAGAGTACTAGTGAGGAAAGGATCCTTTCCTATGTAAGAAAATGTAATACTGTAGTCAAACAGAATAGTATAGGTAATGGAATCCACACACGACAGCTAGCAAACAAACTCTAATGACATTTGCTGGTGTATAAAATAAAATTTTGAAAAGAAATGTGTCCAAAATAACCTTGTATGTAATAGTACCATTTTCAAAATAGAAGGTCAGAGCCCTAAAATAATGGGTCAGTTTAAAGGCAGAAAAAAACTTGCATCATCCATCCTCTTATAGCTTATACTGTATACTAGGAAACAAAATCTGTTTTCCCTTACAAAATCTGTTTAAAATTACCTCCAGTTCATGAATGGGGAAAAGACCTTTGAAATGTTTCTTGAAAAAATGAAATCAGGGTGTGTCTTATTTAGGTGTAACTATGGCTCTTGATAACCTACTCATATATGATAAAGGAGGCAATTAAGTCCAGTGGGAGATGGGTGAGGAAAAGGGGCTAGATTATAAAGTATTTGGGAAAAAACATAACTTTATATACCAACCTATACACTTAGCCAAAACAAATTACAGGTGCCTTAAAGAGGTAAATGAAAAATAATAGACCTTAAAAATTGGGGGGAAATGAATATTTAATTGCTCTCAGAATTAGAGAGGACTTTTTAAACATCAGTGTAATGGAAGAAAACACAAAGGGAAAGATTGAAAGATTAACTCATAAAAACATAAAACTTTTACACATGGAAAAATTATAGGAAACTTTAGATGGCAAGCACAAGCTGAGAAAATATCTATTTTTTTAAAAAGACAGAGACACGGTCAATATTTTTGTTGGATAAGGAGATCTTAGAAATCAATAAGGGAAATACAACCCCATTAGAAAATTGGGCAAAGGACATGAACAGATTTATTCACAGAAGGTAAACTACATGTTGGTCAATACACATATTTTTTAAATAAGCCTCACTTGTGTCGACTGGCCAAATAATTCTCCAGGTAATCCACCAAAAGAAAACGGTTTATTCGAGAAAAGAAAAAGAAACGGAACCACCAAGGAGTGTGTGTACACACACTCGCAGGCTGGTCTCCCCACTGGCTGCCCACATGGAAAAAGGTTTCCCTACCAACACGGCTTCCCCCTCTATTCTCATCCCTTCCCTGGAAGTTACCACAAAGTTCAACAGGAAGTCAAGACTAGAGTGTTAACAAGGGGCCCAGCTCCATCCATAGTCCTCCCAGCTCTGTAGTTAAGCATCTTAAGATGCCAGTTCACTTTTATCACTAGTAAAAGAAAAATGCAAATTAGAACAAGACGCCATTTTGTACTTCTTAAATTGACAAAGATTTATTTTAAAAAACATATTACATTAGTAAAAAGTGTGGTGAAATGGGCTGTCATATACTGTGGCAGAACTAGAACAATTTATAACCATTCTGGAAATAATTTAGTAATATGTACCAAGGTGTTTGAAATTTTCAACCCATTTTACCAATTACTTTCCTTTTGGAAATTTAGGCTAAGAAAATAATTAGATACGGATTTATATTTATGTACAATGATATTCATTATAGTATTATGTATAGCAGCAAAAAAAAAGGAAATAACCTAATATCAAAGGGGAATGTTTAAATAAATTGTTATAATTCATGTGATGAGCTAATAAAAATTATGTGTTTAAAGCTTACAAGTGAAAATGCTCATTTTACATTAATAGTATGATATAAAACATATGGACAGCATAATAAAGTTTAAAAGTAAATATGCATAATACCACATTTTCTATACAGTGTAAAAATAAATTCAATAGTCTATGAATAAAAGCTCTGGACCAAAACTAATGAGATAAATTTATTATTAGAAGTGTAAAGTTCTGTTCTCACGCTCAAAAAATAGAAATGGAAGAGGGCTGAGTTAACTATCGCATTTATTTAAAATCCCAGGGCTTTAGTTGCCCACAGGCTGGGTAATGTGATTGTAAGTCAAGGATTGCCTTGACGGCAGTCTGTGGTGGCCAGGTCCCCTGTGCTCTGTACAGGTCACAGCACATCGTGGGCACTGCTTGCCAGGTTTGTAGGGGTCAGGGAGGTTCCTCATCTCACCTTGGTCACATCAGTGATGGAGGCCAGGGGAGCCATCTGGAAACCCTGTTATATAAGGACCTGTGGTGGGATCTAGGAACCGTCTCACCTGGATAGGAGAATATTAAAGGGCAATGCAATAGCCGATTTCAATTGCATGAAGGACTATGACAAGGAAGGGAAATTAGGCTATTCTGAGTGGCTTCAGGAATCAGAGCTAGTTCTTTGTAGTAGTAAAAGGGAGGCAGACTTTGCAACATGTAAGGTCTGAGTTCTAACAGTTAGGTATGTTAACAAATGGTGTTCATCCTGAAAAGTGGTGCACTCATCAGGACAAACAGGCTGAACGAGCTCCTGGAGGAGTGATAACAAGAGGCTTCATCGGGCAGAAGCTGGCCTAGGAGACATGGAAAGACCCTTCCAGCTGTAAGAGTCTGCAGTTCCATCAGTGGCTGACTGGAGGTCTAAGTAGGCAGAAAAGAAACCTGAAGGCTGGACAGATTCTCAGGCCTGTGCTTCTCAACCTTTACTGCGCAACAGAATAGCCTGATGAGCTTGTGGGAAAAACAGATTGCAGGGCCCCACCCCAGTTTCTGACTCAGCACGTCTGGATGGGGCCTGACAATCTGCATTTCCAACAAGCTCCCAGGTGATGCTGATGCTGGTGGTCCAGGGACCACACTTTGAGAACCACTGCTTTAGAATAATAGCAACAAATATGGAGGTTTTGTTGCGCCTGTAGCTTAACGATCTAGTAAGCCCGGCAACAATATACGGCATATGGGAGACAGGTGCTAAGTTAATAACTGACTTTCTTATCTACGAATCTTGGACTATATTGTTGAAATTGCAGAATTAAATCACAGGCTGTTCAGAGGTCCAAATGGACCCACATTTCTACCCTTATGATAGGACAGCCCTATCAGCAGGGCAAATAAATTGATGTTGATCATTAAAAGTCTCTGAGGGAAGCAAGTGCCGCGATTTTCTTCTGTTCATTTTCAGCTGCTCTTACATGGTGCAGAAGTTCATTGTCACTAGACATTCATGAAGGAAACATAGTATTGTTCTTGGGCTTCAAAATGGGCCACTGTTAGCTTTTGGGGGTTTTGTTTTGTTGGTTGGCTGTGGTGGTTGTTTGTTGTTGTAGCTGACCCTAGAAGGAAGCCTTCCTCAGTGAAACACCTTGCTATGATTACAGCAGATGGTCTAAGACATAGGAAACCACAGGCAGACCCCAAAACTTTGATGATGTCCTCGCTGTCTGAGTAACGCTAATGAAGATGCCCAACTCAGTTGGGCATTGCCTCAATTCAAAGCGAGCCTCATTTGTTTGGTTTTTCTGCTAATTGGTTGAGGAAGGAGCTGCCTTCCCTCCACCCTCTCCCCACCTCCTGCTGCTCTCTTCCCAAGCTTATGATGTGGAGTGTGAGCAGACTGTGTGCTTAACACACTCTGGAGGCAGTTGCCATGGCTCTGGGGAGGAATCTGGTTCCTATAGCAACATGAGGGTGACTCCTTGCACATCACACCGCAGGCAGATCTGGGGCAGCGCTTATGTGATCTCAAAGTCATCCGGAAGAGATCGGCATGTGTCGTACTGAAAAATGTTCCATATTCCTACAATCTACCCGGGACGTCCTGCCTGCCCTCCACCCCTCCATCACCAAAATTAATAATAATAATACTTTTACACGCCTTTTCTTTAACCTACAAAAATCAACCAAAGTATTCCTTTAATGTCTTCTTCACATTAAGGTGTTGTTTAGAGGATCAGTTCCTATTGCCCCCCTTTTCAAAGCCAATCCCTATCCCCACTTTTGCCTCCCGTCGGCCGGCCATCCCTCCAGGCCTGTCCGACAGGCCTGGCCGGCTGCAGGGGACAAAGCCTGTCAGCCACAGAGGCCACAGCATGGCTCGTGCCGGTGGTGCCCTGTGAGTGGGCCCGAGGGCTGCTTTCTGCACGAAGCTTCACTCCACAGGCTGCTTGGCAACGTGAGCAAATTGACAGGGGAGCAGCCCCAGGACAGGCCTCCTGACTCATCTCCAAAGAAATGGCATGTCATCAGCCAGTCTGTGTTTTAAGTGGGGAGCTGGCCTGCAGTTCTGGGCAGGTTCATGACCTGGACTGTAGAAGGCAACGTGGGCATTAACCCAGATTGTTCCCTAGGGAAAGAACCAGTGACGGGGGCCCAGGATTTCCCCCAGCCGTTCATTTAAGCACCTTGGTTTTCCTTGTGGAAAACATTCCTGTTTTTCTACTTCAGTTACTTGTAAATCACCATTCATTCGTGCGACAAATGTTCATTGAATGTCTGCATGCCAGGCTCTGTTCTAGACCCTGGAAGTACAGCTCTGAAGAGCACAAATAGGCTTCCACTCCCCTGGCACCTGTACCCTAATGGGGAGACAGACCATAAACAAAGAAAGGAAACTATCAGGAATGTGAAAAGTGCTATACGGATATAAAATAGAGTGACGTGGTACCGGGTAAGGGGCGGGGGCGCTGCAAGTTGAGTGGTTGGCAGAGGCCTTCTGAGTTGACACTGAGACCTGAATGTACAAAGGAGCCTGCCTGCCCTAGGACAGGCTGCAGAAAGAGCATCCAGGCAGAGAGTGAGGAATGTTGGGGAGCATTCTTAACTGGGGGGAGATCAGGAAGGAGCAGGCTCGAGTGGAACCAGGGGCCACATGGGTAGGGCCCATTGGCCATAGGAAGAGATTGGATTTTAAGTGATAGATATGGGAACTATTGAAAGCATTTTAGCAGAGAAGCAACACAGATTCATATTTTCAAAATCGCTTCAGTTGTCTCTTAACACTCTTGATGCCTATTTCCTTTGCATTTCCAATGGTGGTGATGAAGAAAAGCCATTTGCTGTCCTTCATGTGATCGAAGATGATTTGCGAGACACACTCACCCTTTTATACAGGCTCAATAAATTCAGTCCCATCATTCTTACCTGTGCATGCTAACCTGTGTTACGACAGTCTTCAAGGGACATTCCAAATTCCTTTTGCATAGAACTCTGGAGCCAACAGGGCCCTCCGAGATTAGCAGGTACAATGCTTAGTTTACAAATGAGGAGCCTCAGTCACTGGAGGGGTACAGTGACCTGGCTAACATCACACAGCCAGTCAGGGGCTGAGCCTCTGGTTGCAGAACTCTCTCCTGTGCACTGACATTGCAGCACTCGTTTTTGTTTCCTCCTCCTTTTCTGAATGGTCTTCTCTACCTTCCTCCAGGTCCTGCTGCTTTTCCCTAGTGTGCTAGAATGTTCTGGTGTCGGATTGTTGATTGCAATATGTGGGAAATTTGGCCATCATTTTGGCGAAGCCGAGGTTTTTATTGTGGTAGCAATTGTTGTTTCTACCCTTTTCTGCTTTCATGTTATTTATGGCTCCCATTGGAGTCCTCCTAAGTTCTCCATGCGTTCCCACGCCCTGCTTATTTTCCTGTGACTGGGAACTGGGTGTTACTGTCCATTCACTGACAGCAGGACGACGTGCCAGGAAGACTGCTGCAGCGTGACCTACCGGGACACCAACCCTCGGCCTCACAATAGCGCATCACAGCCCACACCTTCAAGGGGCTGGGCTGTAGGGCGCGGGTGCAACCAGGCCTGCTTTTGCCACTCCTGGGCCTTGGCAGAGCACCAGCTCATACCCATGTGTGGCTCCCATCTCCATGGTTTCTCCTTCCCCCTGCTCTGTCCACAGCAGAGCGGCCTCCTTGCCGTTCATCTAGCAGTCAGAGAATACTAGTAGTAGGCAATAACCACAGCTACAAGATTGACACATTAGCATTAGGTAACAAACCATGTCCCATCAACATTAGACCTGCTGCATCCAACCAGCTCAGTCGGGAAAGCCAACAGCAAGGTTGAAACTCATTCCTTCAGTCCCCAAGTCACATGTCCAGTAAAAGCTGACTTCCTGGAGTGCTGGAGGAACCGAGGAGGAGAGCCTCAGACTCAGCAGTGTTGTTCAGGAATCAGGTAGTCAACATGAAGTGTTTTCAATAACAATATATGCTTTCATCTTTATAAAAACGTCTGAAGATAAGATTATTATCCCATTTTTCAGAAGAGGAAACTAAATCTGAGAGAGAATAGGTGATTCACCAAAGGTCACTTGGCTAAGGAAAACCTGGGTCCAAGGCTCACTTCTCGCATCTGCCGTTCTCTCTGGGCCACAGACATGCCAGGCAGCCACCCAAGAAATAGCACAGCTGAGACCCTGCAGAAGAAGGGACAGTGTCCCCCTATGAGCCACCTCAGCAAGCTGGGTTGGATAGAGATCCAATGGGCCTCGTTAGGGTTCCGCTTGGAGAGCTCCCGATGAAAATGGTGCCCCTGTCATGGCTCAGCGGGGCTGGCTGCACCGGTGGGACCTTAAGCAAGGCGTGTGCCATAAGCAGACTAAGTCTTAGCTTTCTTACTACAAAAGGCAAGGACTGGACTAGGAAAGCGAATCTTCACTGATAGCAGTCTTCTATTTACAAAGCTCTTCGTTGATGACCAGATGTGTCCTTTGTGAGATATTTTCAACTCCCCATTTGTAGTCAATAAGGAATTGTCGTATGTGGGTTTTCCAGACCCCCTGTGTGTCTCCTCTCCATACATCACGCCATAAGGATGGTTTTATTATTAATACTGTTTTTATTAAATTGAGCCCTTGCTCTAGTATTTTTTAATGTTAAGCTGGGGACAGTGGCTCTCTGACGGTGGTGACCTCCTGGTGCTTCCTTTCTGGTGCTGCCCAAGCCCATTGGTGATGCCCAGGCTAATGGCACGTCAAAGTGGGAGATGTCACCCGGGCCACAGGGATTGAGAGCTGTCTCCTCTTGCGGGGATCCTCTCACACGGGAGGTTTGCAAAAGAGTAAACCACCCTAGAAACTGTCAGAGCAGAGCCAAACCACCAAACAAGCAAGTGGGCAGGCATGGGAAGTGGGCAGGCAGGGCTGGGTGCAGCTCTCCATTGCCTGGGCCTGGCACGGACAGGTGTTTGAGAAATGCTGGTAGAATTGCCACAGCCGCTCTGGAAGGAGAGGCTGAGCTCCAGGCCAGAGTGAGCCTTACGTCTCACCGTGGGCAAGTGGCATCTTTGTTGCCGTAGAAAACATGCTGCCATCCAGAGGGTACTGATTAAAGGTCTGGGTTGGAGCCCCAGCTCTGGACCTGCTGTGTGACCTTTGGGCAAGTCATTGAGCTCAGAAACTTGGTTTCTGAGGACAAACATACCTTGTTCTCAGACTTGTTGCAAGTCCTTACAAAATGCACCTGAGTTTGGGAAGAGAGGAGGAAAGAGAGCTGGGGTACAGCCTTACCCATATCTGTCTCCCCACGTGGCACAGTGCCAGTACTTACCAAGTCCTCAACAAAAAATGCTGGTTGGATAGATGGGAGGACGTACGAGCAGACAAATAAACAAGGACTATCCTCGAAGGTGCAGAAGATAAACTTTACTTACTTTGAAAGGGTTGCCCTGCCTTTCTGTCAAGGTCTGTGGCGATGACCTGCTGTCTATCTCTGCCCAAACTGCCCTCTCCCTTTGGTAAGTACGTTGGAGGCACCAGGCTTTACCTGGCGTTCTGCTGCTCTGGGCTAAGTGAGCCTTCATCGGTCACTACAAGAGGGTGTTCCGGGCACACCTTTCTGCACAGCACACCCGGCGCCAGCTGCTCAGCAGAGAGGGGGTGGAAGGCGGCAACCCCCTGAGAGCGAGAGCAGGCGGGCGGGCGGGAGGGGAGCCTGGAGCCAGCACAGAGCATGCTCTGCTCCCTGCCTGCCTGGCTGGAGATGGATGACAGTAATCACGAAGTGGGTAATCTGGCCTTTTCTGCAGGGCCACCTGCTGCTGCTGTTGTCACGTTCTGCGCTCTGCTGCCATCCTCGTGGTGGAGGAGGCTGCATCTTGGCAGCCTGGGGGTAATAATTAGGGGTGGGGCAACTCCCCAGCTGGTGTGATAGTCAAGGAGGGGCCTAGGGAAGAAGGGCCAGCTGGGACCCAGCCAACAAAAGGAGAAATTAAATGGGTTGTCCTGGGAACCCACAGTTAGCATTTAAACTCCAGCATGAGCTATAGGTTTCACCCGAGAAGCAGAGCTTTGGTGAGGGTTCGGCGCCCCACCCCCATTCCCTCTCCTATTTGTGAGTACAATTTTTCCTGGCGAGGTTGGAGGATTCGGAGCAGAGCCACTGAGACAGAGTGCTGTCGTGCCCAAGGCTCAAGGAGCTGGGCCCCAGGCTTTCACGGCATCCCATGCACTGTGAGGACAAGCAGTGTGACAGAAAGCAAATGAGCAAGGTGCCACAGCGCCACAGTGGCCAACCCACTCCCTGCCTCCTGATGGCGCCCAGCCTGCAAGGAACTTACCACCCAGGAAGGCCTTGCCAAGTGCCCTCTGCCCCTGCCCTGCAGGCCATCAACCTGTGTGGTAGGCCCCGAATTCAGAGGGAATTAGGGTTTCATTTCATTACTGTCAGTATTGTTCAAACTGCCATTTTGGTTGTGGGGAGAAAACAAGGAAATTTTGACAAAATACAAGCACGGACCCTGTGCACTGAGCATGTTCTGTGCTCTTTATCTCATGTAACCTGCACTGCACACTTGAAAGACAGGGTGTGCTGTCCCCATTGTACAGCTGACTAAAGGGAGGGTCACCAACATTTCACGGCTGCCTCCAGTTCCCAGGGTTACTGTGGAGAAGACAGGAGGCCAGCCCGAGTGGGCCTGACTCCTGGAGCCCTTCCTGTTAACCTGTGTTGTCCTGCAGACAGGCCAGCGTCCCCCTCCATAGGGCTGCAAAATTTCACCAACTCGCCCCTGTGGGAAAATCCGGTGAAAGAAGTTTGTCCTGAGTCCTCCAGATGAGCTTCTGAACTTAAGAGCTGAGTGAAGTGGACTTGCCAAGGAATCTGGTGTCTGGAGACTCGCAGAGGCTGGGCTGGAGGAGAGGCTAGTCTGCAGCAGAGCTGAGCTGTAACTTCTGTTCAGCCGGGAGCTTGAGGAAATCACTTGCCCTTTTTTGGATGTTAGTTTCTTCCAGCAATGATGATAACAAAAATAATAATAATAATAGAATTAATGATCACAAGTGGGTCAATAACTACTTAGGAACGAGGGAAGCAATAGGTCTTGGAAATGGATTCTAGAGGTAGAAACGGCCTCAGAAACGCAAGGTGAGAAGATAGAAAACCAGCTTGTGAGGAGGGGCCTGGGTGTCCCAAGGGAGTGGAGGACCCCCAGGAGGAGTGGTTTGGATGCATTGTGCCCAGGTGGATGGACAGATTCAGTAACCTCTGTGACCTCTCCAACCTGCAGGCTTTGAAAATGATTTCTGTCAGAACCCCCCCAGGTTTGGACGATGCCTCCCGCAAAAGCACCCATCTTCGTTACCCACAATCCCTCTAGCCATCAAACTTAGGCACATCTGTGCCAACCAGCGTGTCCAGGGCCAATGTAGACGGTGGGAGTGCCTGCCCTGGACAGGGCGCATCGTTTGCAAAGAATTTAAAAACAGTAATAAAACTGACAAAAATCGGTCTGTTTTTTATTGTCGTCCTGCCCTGGCGAATCTAAAGAACGTCAGTGACAGAACACCCCTCCCCACGAGGGCAGGATCCCCCACACCACCAGTCCATGTGCTCTGGGGCCAGATTTCCCTGTCAGCAGTTTGCTTGGTTCTTCTTGGGTTTTGTTTGTTTCGTTGGTTTCCTTTTTAGCCAACAGGCCACCGCAGTCAGTTCCATTTTCTTCCTGGCCAATCCCATGTTTGCTGCACAAATTGAGTTTTTTGTGGTTGTATTTAGGCAACTAGCTTGAGAATGGTGGGAAAACCCAGGAGTGGAGGGAACAAGGAAGGAAAGTAGTATTTTCCTCCTTTTGTTAATTACTTATAAATGTCACAAATATATTTCTATTCATTTGGGGTTTTTAGAAAGTGCTTTCCTTAACTGAAGCCTAAATCCAGGGCCTCTCGTGTCGCTGTCCCTTTAAGCAGAACTGAGGGAGGGCCGGCACGGTGGGAACGTGTAGTGCTGAAGAGGTACTCGTACTGTACAATTTCCCGGTGCTGACTGATAAATTACTGTGCATCTTCCGCGGGCTCCGACATGCAATACAATTTGTCCACGTGGTAGTGATGATAGGCTGTCCTGGGCTAATAATCACGAACCCTTTATTTAGCTCCTTCAGCCTTTTAGAGAAACCTTAAGTAACCGTTCCCATCCGTTTATCTGTTTTTCTCTGCCACATCTTAGCATAAGTGGAAAAAGCTTTTAACCTTGAGAATTTTACTCACGTGGGGGCTGGGGGCGAGGAAGAAGAGATGTGGTTAAAAGTGTAAAGGAAGTGGGAGGACCTTGCTACTTGGCTAGCAGGGCTTTTTCTTGGCCTACCTCGTGGGCTGTGACATTGTCTGGGTCCTACAGATTGTCCAGTCCACTCTTAATTTTACCAGTAAGGAAAGCGAAACCTGAAGTAAGTGATTTACCCACAGTCCCATGGCAGGTCCCTGATAGAGCCATCTAGAAGTGAGGCTGAGCTCTGCTGCCCTGTCAGACAGCCCTGCCCCGTGCTTTCCTTGGGCTCTGGGCCCCCGCTGCCCCACCCCCAAGTGTTAAGTCAGTTTAAGCATGTGCTCAACACAACCCAAATGGTTGAGCCCTTGCACGCTCGTCTATGTCAGAGACTGTGTACTAGTGGAGACAGGTGTCATTTCTGTTTCTATATAAATTGTTGTGTGTAGCATCTGTGTAGTCTAACCCTACCTGGTACAAAATAGGCATGGGCACTTGCATGTCACTTTTGGGACTTGGTTTTGTAAGCCTTAACACGTGAACCTGCCTGTTTCTTTACAGGCACAGTGCTTGCAATTTGGGTAACTGAAAAGCAGTACCTGGACAAGGGTCATGTGATTTAAGTGTCGTTTGCAAAAGGTGGATCCAGCAGTGAGGGGTCATGCAAGCGTTTAGTCCGTGCATCTTGATGGGATCAACAACGGTGGACATTCACTCGTTCTCCCTCTGGTTGCACTTAGCTGAGTTTTCACCCCTCTGGGAGTTTTCCACTACCCTCTTCTAATAAACTGGGCCCCTAAATAGGTCAGATAGATTGCAGATGTTTCCCTTCCCCCTTTTATCCCTGGAGAACAAATACACAAGCCACTTGGGGCACTTCCAACATGCCCTCTTGTTCCAGTGAGGTAGGTGGGCCATCGTGTCTGCAGGCCATGATCATCCTAGCTGTGACCTGAACGCCTTGGGTGGGCCTTGGGGGGCTCCCACACCGAAAAGCTCTCACAAAGCAGCCTTGCCTGCTAGACTGTTCGGCCCAAAGGAAGGACACTGCCCCTTTTCTGTACAAGAAAAGCCCTCACTGCAAAGGGATTTGTCCAAGTGGGTATCGCAAAAGTTTATTCTGGGCTGAAAGCTGGCACGAAAGGGCTCTGCCAGTGAACGACGTTAGAATTAAGTACATAATAATACTAATTAACTTGCCCAGGCCCATGTTCTCTGCATTTATTATTTGTATAGAGCTAAAGCCTTAAATAACAGGGCTGGCCTCTTAGGGAACCTCGCTCAGGGGGAGGGAGGCAATGTCCTCATTATAGCAAAGAAGATGGATGGTGTTCTGCGACCGTGGCCAGCTCCCAAGGACAACCAAGCGAAATGTGCCTCCTGCAGAGTCAGGCCTGTGTCCTGGGATGTGTGCTTCCTCCTGGCTGAGTGTGGGGAGGGGAGGGGACCGAGGTGTATGGGAGGGGAGCAGTGACTTCCAGTGGCTCGGCCACCTGCCATCCTGGGCCTGTGCAAAGCCTGCAGCGGCCACCCTCAACTGGCAGCCTGCAATTCTGGGAAGGTCCCTGGCTTCTGTGGCCCCAGCTTTATCCTCTCTGAATAGGGCAATGTGGAGGTTAGGTCAAAAATTGTTACCCTGGTCAGGCTACAAAGAGTCCTTGAAGTTCCTAAAACTATATGTGCCTCTGGGCAGCTTTCAGGGATTAAAAATCCATTGCTTGCATCTGATTCTCTAAGAGGTCCCTGGACCAAAGGTTAAGGGCCACTGAAGGAGCTGCTCCACAAGGGTCCATCCTGTTCTTCCAGCTGATGATTTTGGAGCTGCCAGACCTAACACATCAGGGTTGTAGAGACGGATGATGGACACTTGGGTCAAATGGCCGACAGACTAACTGCTTTAAAGCAACTGACCAAGTGGCCTCCGAGTAATGCTCCCTAAATGGTGTCCCCACCTCATCTCCAGCAGCTCTAGGAAGCTGCTTTCCCTCCCCAGGTCACCTTCCATGCAAGCCCCCAGGACATTGTATCAATTCTGGAGTAACCCTGAAGACCATCCCTCCTGTGGGGCAGCTGCGTAGTTTCGTGTAATATAGAGCTTGCCACCCTACCTCCCTCACCGTCTCTACAGTCCCCGTCCTATGGCTTCCTCTCAGGTAGGCTGATCTGCAGAGCAATCGGCAACATGTCTCATTTGGAATTTGACTAGTAAGTTAGAAATGATGAGTTTGATTATTGGGAATGCGTGCAAAAATCTCCCAGAGCACTTGAGGTATCCTGGGAAAAAATAGAAACAACTTTATTGGAGAATTGGAGCATCTGGGAAGATTCTGGGAGACTGATTCCCAGGGACTGCCCAAGATTCTGAGGCCCCCTCCATTGAGTTCTGCCTCCGGCCACTCGGGTTCCATCTCTTGTTTTCCCAAACACGCCCCCTGTTCTGATCACAAGTTCTTAGCCTAAGGTCCCTACTAACCAAGGGGTCTGCAGATAAAATTCCAGAGGGCCCATGTACTTGGATGGAAAATAATCAGATCTTTATTTTCACAGGCTTCTTACTGAAATGTATCATGTTATTTCTTGGTGAATATAGGCAACAAACCACAATAGCATAAACAGTTTCTGTGACTCTGTCCACCACTAAAAACCATGCTATTTTCCTATCACACTAGGATGGTTGCAGATATCACAAAAGGATTATTTTCCCTCACTCCTGCTTTGAAATTCTGGTGGTCTGCTAGATTTTGTTATTTAATACATGAACAAAGAAGCACATATATTTTTCTATGCAAACTTTTCTTTTAACTATTTTTGATAACTGTATTTCAACATAATTGGTTTTCTTTGCAATCCTTTTTTTCCTTTGAAAAATGTTATTCTGAGAAGAGGTCCACAGGCTCACCAGAGCTGCCAAAAGCATCGAGAGCCCTAGTCTAGATGGATAGTTCACTTTTCTGTCCTGTGCTGCTCATGTCTGGTTCATATTATAGGCGGAACCCTGAGCTTATGTGAGTGTGGGGTGGGGAGACAGTCAGCAGTGGATGATGAGGGGCCAACCTTGTGTGCACTAAGAGCTGAAATAAACCACATACAAGGAAAGGTTCCAAGCTTGACAAACCCCAGAATGATTTTGTCCTGAATGCTCTTTTACCTCCTCACTAAATAAGAAAATAATCCATGAGTATTGAAAAGGAACTTGCCTCAGTGTGGAACTGACTTAGGACAGCTCAGCAAACCTCTTGAAGTCAGTTTATTTATTTAGTCCCCTTCCAGCTATTCCTTAGAGTCCCACAGGAGGGAGGGAGCCTTCCACATTAGCCACCTGGATCCCAGCTGGAGGCTGCTGAGCTCTGGGCCAGGCAGGGCTTGCCGGAGAAGGCAGTGCATCTGACGGTTAGATCATGAACTCAGGGGTCAGCGAGAACCAGCTTCCAATCTGGGATGCAAGCCGTAGGCCTATCACTAACTCTGTGACTTTAGCAAGTTGTTTAATCTCTTTGTGCCTCAGCTTTCTTACCCATAGAATGGGTGCTGTGCCATTGAGGTGTACCTGGCTTGTCATAAGCACTGAACAAATGTAGCTGTTACACTGTCACATGCAGACATCCCCTGTAGCATTTGGAAGGCTCAGGACAAGAAGGGTGGATGGGGAGCAGTGGAGACTGAAGCAGGGAGTCTTGTGGCAACATTTAACCTGGGAGCCTGAAACTTTCCTTTTACCTGCTCTTACTGTCATTTGCATCATCACAGCTCCTGAGTGACAAGAGACCCGCAATGTGGCTGCAGCTCTTTGGGTGATAGAAATGTGCCTTTTCTCCTTGGTTTCTAAGTGATGGTATCTTCATGTCCAGTGGAGTGAGGGGTCAGCTGTGACTCTGGAGTAAACCCATGTGGTTATAAATAGAAGGCAGAAATTCCCAGACAGAGAGGAGGGAGAGTCTATGAGACAGCTGAATAAGTTGGGAGTTGTCACTGCCTTGCCTCTAACGACAACGTGGACAGCAGTGATCCTCATAAGAAAGGATTTTGTATCAGAGCCATAACAAAGAAAGAGCTTTCCTGGGGACAGCTGGATGCTGAAACCGCATCAGAACAGAAGGAACCAAAAATACAGCTAAATACCCTCTGTCCCGGTGGCCTTCACAGAGAAACCAGGTCCAGAAAGCCCACTGCAGAACGGGCCTAGGGCGCAGAAGAAAGGGAGCCAGGTTCCAAATGTCTCTATTGGCTTTAACTTCTTCCTTTAGTCACTTCAGAAGAGCTGTTAATGAGCAGGAAATCTAATTGATTAGCACTTCACCTCCTGGTTTCCCTTTCTGCCACAGGTGCTAATGAGTGGGGACCTCCCAGAGCTTAGGTGCAAGGGCCGTAAGAGGTCATGCAATTGCCACCCCAACCTGGAGGACCCCAGCTGAACCCCAGCAAACTGCTAAGGATCTCTTTACTTTATAGAACCTTCCCGACAAGCTCACTTTCTTGCCTCTTTTCATCACATACCACACAAGTTAGCAGCAGCCCCACCAGGAACACTTCCTTGCCCCCCGCCCCCCAAGTTCTCTTGCTGGCAGCCCATCTGCTTGTTCTGTTGGTGGGGAACCTCTGGTCATAAGAGTTCTTCATATTCTCAGATGGTCACTAAATCTGATTTCTGCTGTCTTTTCTCCGGGCTGCGCACTTGTGTGTCCTTCACCCTGAATGGGCAATTTGTCCCTTCTGACCCTGATCACCTTAGTATGTTGTGTTGAACTCTCCCCAGTTCTCCTTCTGCTTTTGTTGTGGACCCCAGAACTGGGCAGAGAATCTATGCAAGGCGTCAGCAACACTGGGTACCATTCCCGGAGGTCTCCCATCACCCTGCTGGCCACTCCTTGCTTTCTAACAGGAGCAGATGGTTTTCCTGTCCAGTACACAGCTTTGTCAACCTCAGTCTCCCTCTCTCCTGTGGTGTACATGCTCTCTCTGTTTTTCTTTTCCTGGCAGAGAGTCCTGCCCTTTTCTCATCTGAGCAGCGAGAGTGACAGGGAAGGGAACCTAAGGAAAAGTAAGCAGCATGGCCAATCTGAACCTGGGTTACAGCTTCGTGAAGTCTTGATTGTCCCCCTGGCCTCCTCTGGGCCAGTGAGGGGCTCTGTGGAGACAGGTACACTGGAGCAGAAGCGTCTCAGGCCTACAGAGAAACCCTCTGCGGTCTGAACGAAGCCCACGCCTCACCTTAGCAAATACTTTTTACTGCTTGGTCCTCTAAAACTTACCGCATTTATTCAAAGGACATGTCTGTGTCCTTTTCGGCTTTAATAGTCCCTGCTTGATGCCATGTGGGAAGGGGTCAGGGAACAAATGATCAGCTTTGGGCCCGGGAGCCAACCAACTGGGAATAGAGAATGAGTTGGAGAAAGAGACAAGCCAGTGCTCGTTCCTAGGGGCTGGAAATCACTTCTGAGGGCTGAAGGCTTGCAAGACGCCATCTGGATCCCAGAGCGAATGAGTCTTTCTACCCATAAAAGGTTGTAATTTGAGTCCGATAGGAAGCACGCCAATGTGACAGTCATAGTCTGCAGGCTGGAGAGGGTGTTTGTTGGAGAGATCTGCTCAGACTCCCTGATCTTAGACGTGGGAAAGCCCATCTGCAGGGCTGGCGTGGCTGGTTACTTCCTGCAGGAAGGACGGGAACCAGGGCTGTTAGCCCAAGTCCTGCGCCCGGCTCCATCTCTCCACGAGTGAACCTCATCATGGTTTCAGATACAAGAAGACAAAAGAGAGTGAGACTATCAGATAATAACCCTCCACTTTGTCAGTGGCACCCACAAACAAATGTGTTCCTATACTCCCCTTGCCCTGCCCCCGGGGCGGCTGTGTCCCTGGTCTCCTCACACCACCCCTCCCCCTCCGCCCGCCCTCCGGAACTTTAGTTATTCCCTGCCATCCTTTGCCTGAAAAATTGCAACAACCTCTTTCTTTCTTTCTTTTTTATTTTTTCAACAATCTCTTGACCAGCCTCCCCACCTCCCTCCAGTCTTAATCCAGCTGCCACTCTGTAGCCAGAGTTACCTTTCTAAAACGCAATCCTAATAAAACCGCTTTGCTATTTAAAAGTCATAAAACCCTTCAGTGGCCCCCGTTTTCCCTGCAGATGACTATCAAACCCCTCAGCATGGCTCACAAACCAGTGTTTCCTACCCCTGGATGCACGTTAGACTCACCTGGAGATGGTGTAAAACTCACCAGTGCCTGGGCCCCACCCCTCGTGGTCCCACATAATCGGCCTGAGGTGCAGCCAGTGCTGCAGCTGGCCTGGGAGAGCCAGGCAGTAACTCTTCTGGAATCTGGCAAGTAGGTTGTTCAACACAGCTATTATTAAAAATTGAATTATATAAACTTACCATTAAATAAATTATATGAAAACAAAGGTAATATTCAGAATTCATCACTTCTTAATGATTTTACTACATCTTTCCATTGGCATTACTCTGGAGGTTGTTTACGTCAACAGTGTCTGGAACTGTGGGCTGTGCACTTCTCTTTCAACTCTGCATTCAGGGAAGTCTCACTGGTAGCTTGAAGCCAGCCCTGCTGGGAGTACTTGTAGCATAGAGATTGTGAATGCCCTCCCCAGCCCAGGTAAACGTTCATCTCACTGGGTGGGGCTCAGGGACTGACATAATTTTGTGAAGGCTCCCTGTGTTGATTCTGATAAGCAGAATTGAAAACCCCCAGCCAGGATCTGGATTCTTGGAAGACGCCTCCCCTCCCCCAGCTTCCTTCAGTTCAGCCTCACAGGACCGTCTACAGAGGCCCAGTTTGTCGTGTTATTTCTCATTTCTGTTTTTTCACTCCTCGACATACTCTTGTGCCTGGGATATTCTTCCTTGTCTGTCTGGCAAGCACTCCTAGATTTTTCAGAACTCGGCTCAATATCGTATCCCCTAGGCGGCCCTTCCCAAGGCCTCCCCCTCCCCTTCCCAGGGCCAGCACTCTGCCTTTGTGACCTGTACATGTGCCCATCCTGGTTCGTGAAGAATTGTGTGGCACTTTCCCATTGTTTTTCTGTCCTCCACCTAGACAGAGCACCCTGAGGGCAGGGGCCAGGACCCCCTCATACACTCCTAGTCTGAGGCAGCGCATGTGCTCAGAACACATTGAGTGGACAGGTGGACAAATGACCCCACCACCGCACCTGACCCAGCCTTGATAGTTCCTGAGCAGCCCATTGTTCCAAACCTGTAAATGGATTATGTTCAGTGCCTGCTGCTGTTGCACACACGATTAGGATGGTTCTCCCATGTCTTTTAATTCTAAGACTTTTGTTTCATGGAGTTTCGTCAGGTTTGGAATTCTGTCCATTTCCAGTCAATGATACCCACATCATTCTAGGCCTTGGGATGGGGCGGTGTGCAAGACAGGAGGGGATGTGTCCCAGAACTTGCGGTGGTGGGTGACGCAGCTGAGGAAAGATGCAGCTACCATTGAGTGTGATAAGTGCTGTGGAATGGGACGTGCCTGGCTCTAGCCCACCTCCTGTCTGTAGGGTTTCACGGAGGCTTCCCAAGGTAGGTGGAGTCTCGGCCAGACACCTGAGGGAAGGGGGCAGTGGAAAGATCTTCCATGAAACTGAACTGTCCTGTGTGAAGTCTCCAGTGCCAGAGAGAGCCCAACATGTTTAAGGAGCTGAAAGAACTCATAACATGTGGGGTCGAGTGACAGTTGAGGCTGGAAAATCAGTCAGGGACCAGGATAAGAGGGGTCTTGGAAATCATTTTCCGGAGTCTGGACTCTGTCCTTGAAATGGTGGAGCACCACTGAAAGCATACAGCAGGGGAGGCCACTATCAGATCTGTTTTTAGGAGAACTCACTCGCAGTAGTGGTCCAAGAGAGACAGAACAGGACAGGAGACCATGCCTTTTGTCGGGATGAGGCCGTTGGGATGGAGAGAAGGGAATGGATCCACGACGCAGACTCACAGAACATGATAACTGGGGTTGGTGGTAAAGCTGAAGGAGGCATGTAGGTTCTGGTTGGAGATGTAGGGACCACTAATCAGGCCGTGGGTTCGTCTTTGGGTTGTGGAGTTGGCAGTGTCTATGACATAACTCAAGTGAAGTTACAGAGGAGACGGTTAGATTTTTGGATCTGGAACTTAGAGGAGAGGTGTGGGAGAGAAATATAGACAGAGGGTTATCAATCTACAGATGGTAAGTGAGGCCACAAGAGCAAAGGCCATTTGCTGTCCAGGAAGAATGGAGTGAGAGGTTTAGAGAAAACCAGGTGAGTGTGGGGTCATGGGAGCCAGGAAAGACGTGTTTAGAGGAGTGAGTGGTAACAGTCTCACATTCTTGCTGATACGAGAGATCAAGTAAGATGAGGACGGAGGCATAACCATCAGATTCAGAACATGTTAGTCACTGGTAAGACAGGCAAGACTGTTAGAGTGATGAGCAGAGACCAGGATACACTGAACTGAGTAGGCAGGAGGTGAGATAATAGAGACAAGTCTCAGAACACTGGGCTGGGAAAGAGAGGCGTGAGAGAGAATGGAACTTAGAGGGGCATTTTGTGGGGTCACAAAAGGTTTTCCGGTTTTGTAGTTTGCTTTTAAGTAGGAGAAGCAAGCTGGCTAAATTTAGAATGAAAAGGAAGATAGTGAGCCTGTCCTCTGAACAAAGGAGACTGATCTTTTATGTGATCAATGCCATATGTCATTCTGTAACCCCTGTGTCTAATGTGATAGACATTTACAATTGTCAGAGACGTTGCCTTGCAGAGCCTCATTTCATCGATAGCTGCTTCTACAGAGTCTCCATTGCCTCTAATTGTCCACACTTTGGGTCTTCATTTTCCTTTTCCTTGACAAACTTTTTGAATATGCCTCCTGTCGCCAGCCTTTCGGGGATATCATTAATTCCATGTGTTTGTGCTCTGTTTTGGCTCCTTCTCAGCTCCAGCCCACCCGTTCTCATCTCTTTAACCCCTCCAGCGCTGACTCACTCCACTCCTTCCCTCTTTCTTTTCTAGGCAAGTTCCAACTGATTAGAATGTGCTCATGTAGTTCCTGCCTCCCTTGTTTCTTATTTTTCAGCGTCCACAGAACCCTGCTGAGGGTGCCTCCTACTCCCAGGCTGAGGAAAGGAATGTGGCTGAATTTTCATTACAGCTTCTCGCAAGACTACTTCTAGAAATCAGAATCCTAGAATCATATTACTGGAGTAGAGGTTGACAGGTCATCTAACCCCGACCCTTACTTCTAGGCAGTTCAGTTTCTAAACTCTTGATACACGGGTCTTCTTTGTTAATATTTCTATGTAAAAGATCACAATCCAGGCCTTATGATTGAGGTGACCATATAATTTAGCATTCAGAAAGGGAGACTTACATGGATGAAAGGGGGCCCTCACCAAATAGGATACCAGGACAACTGAGGTAAACTGTGACAGGCCTGCGTTAGCCAGGACATACAATCAACATACATGTGATGAGCATGATGAACAAAACCTGAGAAAATCTTTTTTGGCTAATGTTGAACATTGGGAGATAGTCACTGAGCATTTGCTATAGGACAGGCACTGTTCTAGATCCTGGAAGCAAAGACGAATAAGATACAATATTTGTCTTTAAAACATGTTAGGGAAGAGAGACACACATACAATTGGCCATAATTCCGTTTGATAAGTTTTGAATTCAGTTTTGATAAGGAATAGCTTTATGAACAAAGTGTTGTGAACACAACCAAAAAAGTGACTGGGTTGGAAGGGCTCAAGAATCCGAGGAGAGGACATGAGAACTCGGCTTAGAAGAATGGTCAGGATTGCTCTGGGAGGAGGGTTGTAGAGAGGGAAATGTGAAGATATGAAGACAGTGGGTGACAGAGGACAGTGTGTGTAAAAGAGAGAGGCAGGAAATAAAGATTGGGGCAATAATAGATTGGGGCCCTGCTAAGGAGTTTTAACCTTTGGGAGGCAGCATTAATTCCATGCATTTGTGATCTCTTGCGTGAGTGCAGGGCTGTGGCATGCTATGTGTAGTAGACACATCTGGTGATGGCATGGAGAAGGCCATAGGAGGCAGTGGCTGGAGGTGGAAAGACCAGATGGAAACCTTTCCACACAGCAGTGGGTGTGGCAGGGTCAGGAGGACAAAGAGAAGGGGAATTTGCCAGTTGAAATGATGGGACTTGGTGCCTGACGTGGAAGGTGAGGTGCCAAGATGTGAGGAGTCTACCTGGAGGACCACGAGGCTTTCATTCACTGAGACGTGGGGAAACCAAGCAGCTGGCCTGGCATCACTGAAGGCTGTTGGGACGTGCATTTAGGCACTTGCAGTACATCCACATGGGGAGGCCCATTACGTCTCTGGGCCTGGGACTGAGGGGACAAATTCATGCTGGAAATACTGGTTCTTCAGTGGATTGACTGAAGATATGGTGGGAGATGAGGTTAGGCAGGGAACGAGTGTGGGACTGAGAGGACTTGGGAACTCAGGGTTGATCTTTGTGAAATGCTTAACTCCGAAGAGAGGGAACCATGAAAGGCTCTTCAGAAGAAACAATTAGCATGTGGGAGAGAACCAAGACGAGGACTGGCAAGGAAGCCACGAGACAAGGACACTCAGTGACACCAGTGGTGACCAGGGAGAGGCCACTGGGTCTCGGAACTGGTTGGTCATCTGAAGATCTTTAAAAGAGTAGTTTTAATAAAGAGAGTGGACAGGAGCCATGGCCAGAGTGGGGTGGGGTGTGGAGAAGAAGGCAAGGCCAAGGGTAGCCTGCTCCGTTAGCACTTGGGGCTGGGGCAGAGGAGAAACTGTGAAGTCGGAGGGGAAGCTAGGGTTTAATGAAAAGTATTTCTTTTCAGATCAATGGAGTCTGAAGGAAGTCCCTTTCTAGAGAAAATTCTTAAAGAATACCCACTCTGGACACCAGCGTAATGTAGACTTAACTCTGCCTTCTAGACCTGTGCTAGCAAATATATTACCCACTAGCCAGAATGTAAATTAGTTCAAATTAAATAACAAAAAATGCAGTTCCTCAGTCTCACTAACCACATCTCAAATGCTCAATCAGCACATGGTCGTGGCTGCCACATTTGACAGCACAGATAGAGGCGTCTCTGTCACCACACAATCCTATTGGACACCGTTGCTCTAGACGTCCCCACATGTGATTCTCTTCTCAATCCTGCTTTTTAGAATTTTTTTTTAAATTTTATTTTATTAAATTTATTGGGGTGACAATTGTTAGTAAAATTACATAGATTTCAGGTGTACAATTCTGTATTACATCATCTATAAATCCCATTGTGTGTTCATCACCCAGAGTCAGTTCTCCTTCCATCACCATATATTCGATCCCCCTTACCCTCATCTCCCACCCCCCACCCCCCTTACCCTCTGGCAACCACTAAACTATTGTCTGTGTCTATGAGTTTCTGTTTCTCATTTGTTTGTCTTGTTCTTTTGTTGTTTTTGGTTTATATACCACATATCAGTGAAATCACATGGTTCTCTGCTTTTTCTGTCTGACTTATTTCGCTCAGCATTACTCTCTCAAGATCCATCCATGTTGTCACAAATGTTCCTATATCATCTTTTCTTATTGCCGAATAGTATTCCATTGTGTATATATACCACAAGTTCTTTATCCATTCATCTATCGAAGGACATTTTGGTTGTTTCCATGTCTTGGCCACCGTAAACAAAGCTGCAATGAACATTGGAGCACACGTGTCTTTATCTCTAAATGTTTTCAGATTTTTTGGGTAGATACCCAGGAGAGGGATTGCTGGGTCATATGGCAATTCTATTCAAAATTCTTTGAGGAACCTCCACACTGCCTTCCATAATGGCTGCACCAGTCTGCATTCCCACCAACAGTGTATGAGGGTTCCTTTTTCTCCACAGCCTCTCCAACATTTGTTACTATTTGTCTTGTTGATGATAGCCATTCTGACTGGGGTGAGGTGATATCTCATTGTGGTTTTGATTTGCATTTCTCTGATGATTAGTGATGTTGAGCATTTTTTCATATGTCTATTTGCCATTTGTATGTCCTCTTTGGAGAAATGTCTCTTCAAGTCCTCTGCCCATTTTTCAATTGGGTTGTTTGCTTTTTTGTTGTTGAGTTGCATGAGTTCCTTGTATATTCTGGATACTAGCCCCTTATCGGAGGCACTGTTTGCAAAAATCTTCTCCCATTCAGTTGGTGGCCTCTTTATTTTGTCAATGGTTTCTTTTGCTGTGCAGAAGCTTTTAAGTTTCATATAGTCCCATTCGTTTATTTTAGCTTTTACTTCCATTGCCTTTGGAGTCAAGTTCATAAAATGCTCTTTGAACCCAAGGTCCATAAGTTTAGTACCTATGTTTTCTTCTATGCAGTTTATTGTGTCAGGTCTTATGCTTAAGTCTTTGATCCATTTTGAATTAACTTTGGTACATGGTGACAAATAGCAGTCCAGTTTCATTCTTTTGCACGTGGCTATCCAATTCTCCCAGCACCATTTATTGAAGAGGCTGTCTTTGCTCCATTGTATGTTTTAGCTTCTTTGTCAAAAATTATCTGTCCATATTTATGTGGTTTTATTTCTGGGTTCTCAATTCTATTCCATTGGTCTATGTGTCTGTTTTTCTGCCAATACCATGCTGTTTTGATTATTGTAGCCCTGTAGTACAAGCCAAAGTCAGGAAGTGTGATACCTCCATTATTGTTCTTTTTCTTAAGATTGCTTTGGCTATTCGGGGTCTTTTGTGGTTCCAAACAAATCTGATTTTTTGTTCTATTTCTTTAAAATATGCCATTGGGATTTTGATGGGGATTGCATTGAATCTGTATATTGCTTTGGGTAATATGGCCATTTTAACTATGTTGATTCTTCCAATCCATGAGCACAGAATGTCTTTCCATTTCTTTGTGTCTTCTTCAATTTCTTTCAAAAATGTCTTATAGTTTTCAGCATATAGGTCTTTCACATCCTTGGTTAAGTTTATTCCTAGGTATTTTATTCTTTTTGCTGCAATTGCAAAATGAATTTTTTTTTTATTTCTTTTTCTGAGGTTTCATTGTTAGTATATAGGAAGGCAATGGACTTTTGTGCGTTGATTTTGTAGCCGGCAACTTTACTGTATTCGTTGATTGTTTCTAATAGCTTTTTGGTGGAGTCTTTAGGGTTTTCTATATATAGCATCATGTCATCTGCAAAGAGTGATAATTTAACTTCTTCATTCCCAATTTGGATGCCTTTTATTTCTTTCTCTTGCCTGATTGCTCTGGCAAGGACTTCCAACACTATGTTGAAAAGCAGAGGTGATAGGGGACAGCCCTGTCGTGTTCCTGAACGTAGAGCAAAGGGCTTCAGTTTTTCTCCATTAATTATGAGATTAGCCGAGGGCTTGTCCTATATGGCCTTTATTATGTTAAGGTATTTTCCTTCTATACCCATTTTATTAAGTGTTTTAATCATAAATGGATGTTGTATCTTGTCAAATGCTTTTTCTGCATTTTAGTAGGATGTATTTTCATTGTCATTTGTTTCTATGTATCTTTTGATCTCTCCTCTAATTTCTTCTGTGACCCAGTCCTTCTTTAAAAGTATGTTATTTAATCTCCATGTATTTGTGTTTTTTCCCGCTTTCTTTTTACAGTTGATATCCAATTTCAAAGCCTTGTGATCAGAGAATATGCATGGTATGATTTCAATCTTCTTAAATTTGTTGAGACTGATTTTATGTCCCAATATATGGTCTATCCTTGAGAATGTTCCATGTACACTAGAAAAGAATGTATAGTCTGATGTTTTAGGATGAAGTGCTCTATAAATGTCAATTATGTCCATTTCATCTAATGTGTCATTTAGGGCTACTATTTCGTTATTTATTTTCTGTTTGGATGATCTATCCATAGCTGTCAATGATGTATTTAAGTCCCCTAGTATAATTGTATTTTGGTCAATTTCTCCCTTTAGTTCTGTTAGTAGTTGCTTGGTGTATTTCGGTGCTCCCTGATTGGGGGCATAAATATTGATGACTGTTATGTCTTCTTGTTGTACAGTCCCCTTCACCATTATGAAATGTCCATCTTTGTCTCTTGTTATCTTTTTCACCTTGAAGTCTGTTTCATCTGATATCATTATGGCTACACCTGATTTTCTCTGGGTACCATTTGCTTGGAGTGTCAATTTCCACCCTTTCACTTTGAGTCTATGCTTGTCCTTGTAGCTGAGATGTGTCTCTTGGAGACAGCATATGGTTGGGTTTAGTTTTTTGATCCAATCTGCTACTCTGTGCCTTTTTATTGGTGAGTTCAGTCCATTTACATTTAGGGTGATTATTGATATGTGAGGATTTCCTGTCATTCTATCTTTAGTTTTCTGGTAAGGCTGTGTCTCCATTGTTTCTTTGCCTTTTTGTTGTTGTCTATTATTTCTGTGTGGTGGTATTCTATGATGTTTCCCTCTGTTTCTTCTTTTATTTCAGTATATATTTCAATTCTGGATTTATTTTGAGTGGTTACCCTTAAGTTTATGTAAAAGAAAGTTTGATATTTAGAGTATTCCATTTTCTTCAGCACGCTTACTTTCTCCATTCCCATATTCCGGTTCAGGCCTTTACTATCCCCCTTTTTGAGTTGTGGTTGCCACAAATTGTCCCTGTTGATGGTGGTCGAATTGCCTCCTTTAGTATTTCTTACAGTGCAGGTCGTGTATTAGAAAATTCCCTCAGCTTCTGTATGTCTGGAAAGGTCTTTATTCCTCCTTCATATCTAAAGGATATCTTTGCTGGATATATTATTCTTGGCTCATGGTTTCTCTCTTTCAATGGTTTGAATATTTGGTTCCACTCCCTCCTGGCTTGTAGAGTTTCTGCTGAAAAATCTGATGATAATCTAATGGGCTTTCCTTTGTAAGTTACCGTCTTCTTTTCCCTGGCTGCCTTGAGGATTCTTCCTTTGTCGTTGATTTTAGACAGCTTCAATACAATGTGCCTTGGAGAAGGCCTGTTGGGATTGAGGTAACTAGGTGTTCTATTTGCTTCTTGGATTCGAGGGTCCAGTTCTGTCCACAAATTTGGGAAGTTCTCATCGACAATTTGTTTGAATATATTCTCTGTTCCTTCTCTCTTTCTTCTCCTTCTGGTATGCCCATTATTCTTATATTGCTCTTTCTGATGGAGTCAGAAAGTTCTTGTAGAGTTCTTTCATTTCTTTTAAGTCTCAAGTCTCTTTCTTCTTCTATTTGTGTCATTTCCAGGTTTCTATCTTCGATGTCACTGATTCTTTCCTCCATCTGGTCAACTCTACTACCTAAGCTGGTTATTTCATTCTTAATTTCTTCTATTGAGTTCTTACCTCCAGAAATTCTATTTGGTTCTTTTTTAAGATTTCAATCTCTTTCGTAAAATGCTCATGCTGTTCTTTGATTGAGTTTCTGAGTTCATTTAACTGCCTATCTGTGTTTTCTTGTATCTCGTCGAGTTTTTCCAGAACTGCAATCTTGAATTCTCTGTCATTTAAGTCACATATTTCTGTATCTTTAAGTGCCTTCTCTGGAGATTTTTCACTTTCTTTCTGAGCTATCCCGTTGCCTTGGTTATTCATGGCGATTACTGGTTTACTATTTCTCTTCCTAGACATCTACAGGAGTGACTTCTGCAACAGGTTGATAGAAAGCGGTCTTTCTTTTGTTTGCCAGTACTTGTTGGTAGAATGTTTTATTATTTCTCCAACTGCAGCTTATTTTTCTTCTCCCACACGGTAGTGCTATGTTTTCTCTGCACTATTCCAACTTCTCACACAATGGGGGGATTCCCTGGGAGACGGCCTTCTCCTCTGTTAATAGTTCGTCTAGGTCACAAGGCGCAGTGTCCCGGTTTGTCTGCGCATAACTTTTGATGTTCCAAAGCTCGTCCAGATCCAGAGTCAGAGCCCATTTATTACAGCAGTTCTGTTTACTCCTGCAGGGATCCGCCCAGATAGGTGGGGTCAGGGGCGGGGTGAGTTGTGAGAGGTGGCCCAGGGCAATGGCGGCAACCACCACCACAGCCGGTCCTGCTTCCACAGCTCTCTCCCCTTTGCTGGAACTAGTTGGGCTGCGAATTTATGTTTGTGGTCCACAGTTCTCAAAACAGCAAATTTTCTGTTGTTTTGATCTGACACTGCTACTGTTCCGCTTCTAGCACCGGGCAGGTGGGGGCGGGGCGAGCTCCGGGAGGGGAGGGAGGGGGCGGCTGGTCTCAGTGCCTAAGGCTCCGTTCTCTGCTCGGCAGTGCGGGCTTAAACCACCGTTTTCAGCCTTTTTCCCTCAGTCTTTTCTCCGAGGTCTCTGCCGTGAGCGTTGGGTTCAGCCGTGGTATATGCTGCCCCCTCAGCCCTGTGGAGCCCTGGCGGAGCCCTAGCAGTCCGAGTTCTTCCCTCTCCCGCAGCTGCGGTAGTTCCGGGAAGCAGCGAGCTCGGCGCACTGAGCTGGGTCTGCGTCCTGCGCCCGCGCGGCTCCGTCTCGCGCGCTTCTCCCTTCCCTCCTCCTCCCTCCACTCGCTCGAATCTCCCACCTGTAGGTGATTTCAGTCGGTAGTGGGCCTCTTCGTGTTGCCTGTCTGCTGTGCAGGGAGTCCTTTGTGGAGTTTTTGTTGTTCGATTCTTTGTAAATTCCAGGGGAGCTTTACAGAGGCTCACCTCACGCCGCCATTTTTCCCCTGCTTTTTAGAATTTTGTATGCTGTCAGTGTTGTCTGGTTTCCAAACCTAATTCTAAAGTGAAGACAGCCAGATGATATTTTCATCAGGTATGCTGAAGAATTATTATAATTTTAAAGTCAATGTTATCCCTAGACATCAACCTATAATAAATTGTTCCATGATGTTAAACAAAAGAGAGGGAGAGAGAGAAATGTAAATAAGTGGATTATTCCTAATGAACCATCTATTTACAGTCTTTTCATAGTTATCATCAAACTATTTCCATCTGATAATTAGCCTTTGTACATCCACAGTAACTTAATTTTTCTAATTTTTTTTGCAGTTATGTGCTCATTAGAAAAATTTGGCAACATAGCCTCTTCCTTCCAGGAAGCTACAAGGTCCTGCTGGCTTTCCACCTGTCTTGGCCCCTTTGAGCAGACCTTCAGCTGTGGGCATTGAAAGCATCTGATTTGTGGGCCCCTTGGGTGTATCCATCGGGCAGTAGTGGATTTCTGAGAAACCATTGTGTCTGGGCTCAGGCCCAGCGCATACTTCTCATTTCTCCTTAAGCCACTTTCCACTTTATCCTTCAGAGGGAGTGTGTCTTTGGGTGATTCTGTCTCCCAGATGCTGTTTAAAAGGTCTTTGCATTGTTGTATGTGCAGAGAACTTGGACGCGGGCTGGACAAGTGTCGCTGTTGCCCAGGTGGGAGGCAGAGGTTGTCCCTGCGGACTTGCCCAGTGGCCTTTACCTGGGGGAGGTAAGTCCTCAGGGTGGGTCTGTCATGCAGGGTGGCATGCGGGGTCTTAGCTCCCACTCCCCACACAAGAATGCAGGACATGGTGAGGTCAAAAGGGAACACCCATGGAGCCATTGATAAGGGAGTCATACCACTAATAGTCTCGCTGGCGGCTGGGTTGTAGACATAGGAAGCAGGAGCCACAGAATCCGCAATTGGTCACTAATATAACTGCTGTGGCTACGCTAGCAGGAAATGGGGGCTATCAAGAAGATGGTGGCTGAGCTAGCAAGCGGCGGAGTGTGGATTGCGGATTGCAGAGAGGCGGATTGCAGCTAGCAAGTGAGGTTGGTTGGCAGAGAGAAGTGGACGGCAGGTTGCGGATCGTGTGGCTCCTGTTTCCTGTTTCTCCAACCCAGCCGCCAGCGAGAATATAGTGGTGTGACTCCCCTACCTATGGCTCCATGGGTGTTCCTTTTTGGCCTCACCATATCCTGAATTCTTATGTGGGGAGCGGGACCAGAGACCCCGCAGGCCGCCCTGCATGAATGTGACCTCCAGCTCCAGACCCCGTCAATGGGCTCCTCCCCAGCCAGCCAGGGCCCGCAACACCTGCTCCGCCTGGGAAGGCCATGGCAGCCAGTGGTAGCGCTAGAATATAGGCTCCCACATGCTGGAATCCTCATTCTGGCTCTGTCATACCCTAGCTATGTGACTGTGGGCAAGTGATGAGTGGAAAATGCTTTCGAGCCTGATAGCCCAAATCTCACCTCCACTCCTTCCTGGCTGTGTGGTTTGGGGTGAACCACTGAACTTCTCTAAGCCTCTGTTTCTAGTCTGTAAACGATGATCACAATACTTCCTTTGCCGAGTTGTTGTGGAGATTAAATGATCTTGTATATCAGATGCCTAAAATCAATGCTCAGTGGATGTTAATTTCCCTTGTTCTCTCAGCTTTAAATCCTTGTTGAGTCCTAGTTTACTTACCTGTAAGATTATAGGATCTAAAATTCTGTCATCCCAACAAGCCATCAGGGTACTGTCTACATCTCTGAATTAGACTGAAAAGGGAGCCTGGGAAAGAAGCTGTACAATTTGCTCCAGCTCCCGGGGTACGCCGAGGGCAGGCCATACTGGAGCCAGTCCCGTGTGACCAGTGCTGCCCTCTCCCTGCTGCTGATGTGCTTCTCTCTGGTATGAACCCAGAACAATTCCCTAACTCCCAGGGTCAGCCTGGACACAGCCATGATAAATACAGGCTTCAGAATCTCAAGACTCGGGAAAACATTAAATGTGATTAATAAAAGTTTCCCCATTCTTTGAGGCTTGATGTCCATGGGAAGAGATAAATAAACCTGAGGCCTCCCCCACCAAGTACACCTTTAAATATTAAACCTTTTACTTAACTATAAAATAAGCAGAGCTCCTGCTGCCTGGAGAAAATGGCCATCTCCTCTCGTTGGTGGAGATGACATCATCACACTTACTGTATATGTAAATGTGAAGTGTTTTCAATACTGTAAAAACATGGATGGGGTTCTGGAAGGCCTATCCTGTAGGCCCACCCAAATGAGTCTTCAGAGAGGGAATGGGGAAACCGTGGGGCTGAGCAGAAAGGGCCAAAGAGGGGGATGAGAGCCCACACCCAGAGAAAACACAGCAGGTACTACCAACCCAGTCTGTGGCAGAAGTCTGAGTGGTGTGTTTTCCCACTTATCAGTTGACTAGATATACCACAGACTGTCTGCAAAGCCAGTCTGAAGCTAGCCTTTACTTTAATTCAGACCCAAATTCTGCCATGTCAACTTGTCTAATTCTATATGTTTGTAGTTTATGTTTGTTTTCTTTTTTTCTTAGTTTTCTAGTGAAATTTCCATGTGAAAATTCCCAGTCTTATTTTAGCCAAATAAAGGAAGAGGTTTTTTCCTGACTCTTAAGAAAGATAGAGGGAATCAGTGCGCCCCTAGTGGCCATGCATGGTCGTTACAGGGAAAGCAAGCCCAGCGTCCCCAGAGTCCCTGGAAGAGCCCGTTCTGGAGACAGCAGATTTTCTAGGCTGGAGCAGTTTCTTTCTTCCTGTCTGAGCTTTCCCATACATACTTTACAAGGCAGGACCTCTGTGTGCGTCACTGAACCCTAGGATTTGAGAAATAGTAAGCAGTGAACAGGGACCTCTTTTGTATTTGTGTCAGCCCAGATCTGAGCCTTGTGAGCAGTTAATTCATATCTGCCTTTTATTGAGAGCTTGGAATGTGCTGGGCACTGACATGTGTTACCTTATTTAATTCGTACAATCCAGGATCAGGTAGTAGGTTCCCCAGTTTTCAAACGGAGAAACTGAGGCTAGCAAGATTAATTTGTGAAGATCACACAGTGAGTAGATACTGGTCTGACTCACTGGAGCCTGAGTGCCTAGCCCCATGGTCTACTCCCCTGACATTGAACTTCAGCAGTGGATAGCCCTGGCCAGCAACAGGTTCAGCTGACATGGGAAGTGCATACGAATGGTATGTTTGTACAGTCTTAGCCACTGAGCCCGAAGTTGAACAAATACATAGAACTTCTTGGAAGGAGGATGCATTTTAGGGTGCTGAGTTGTTCCCTGAGGTTCTGCCTGTGCCAGTTCTGTGTGTTTCCGTGACGTGCATCTGCTCTCCAAGCCTTCTGAGATAGAAAACAACAGAAAGAGGTGACGAGATGGGTCCTGTTGGGAAATGTGGACGTATGTGCAGCTTGATTATTCCTGAGTGTTATCAGTAGCAGAACTGTTGTTCCTACTCCCTTTCCAAGTCTGAGGACAAAAAGGGCCAGCCAAGCAGAGGGTTCTTTTTCCGTCTATGTGGCTGACGGGGTAGAAAGGCCGTTCCGCCCATCAGTGCCTGGGGCAGGCCTTACGGGCTCTGTGGCCTGGGAAATGTGCTGAGCTTTGCTTCAGCTGCGCTGTGGCTTGCTGCCCAGGCCTGTGGTACTCCAAGACACTAGCTGACAATCCTAAAACCTAGAGCCTCTGTGAACAGGGTGAGTTGTTGTTACCAGGACTTGCCCTGTCACCACCTATTAAATTTTCTGGGGACCCAACAGCCCCCGGCCTGTGGCCACACAGCAGCCTCCTCCTGGCCCAGAGCTCTGGCATGAAGCTAGGCCTCTCCGACTATTTAATGTTTCATTAGTGGTTTTCCAAAGGCACAAGTCCAAGCTTGGCTGGGTCGCGTCCTTCGGAAGTACGTGAACACTTAATAAAACCAAACTGTTGAAGGATCCCAAACGCAGGAATCTGGTCACTTGGAAGTGCAGGCTGGAGGCCCGGGGAGGGCTGCTGCAGTGTCTCAGCTCTTCCTCCTCTGTATACTCTGTGCCATATGTCTGTCTCTCTCCAGTTACTCAGCCTGTTAGTAGCTCTTCACTATTTGGGATTCACTAACCTCTTTTCATATCTGATGAAAGCTTTGGACTCTTTCCCCAGAAAAAAATGTACCCATGCACATGAAATGCAACATTTTGCTTAGAATTTTAAGTCACCCTCTAAAAATGAATTCCCATTGATAAACCCCTGGGCTAAACCACAGTCGCTTCCAGGATTAGACACAGGGGACTGTGGAGTGTTTTCTCACCAAGGAAAAGAAATCGGTTGTTTGTTGTTGAAATGCCACAAGTCCGTTGAGTTGCATGATGAGGCCTACACCACTAGAATCACCTGAGACTTCACAGGAAGAATGGCAGCTCAGCTGAGTGACAGGTCCCTTCGGCAGAGTCACTCCCAGGCAATTATTCAGAGTCCTCAGGAGCTTTCAGGGCCTGCAGGCAAGTCAGGGACTGCAGCCTGGGCCAAGGAGTGGCTTTCAGCAGGTGCTAATGGCAGGTACCGAGGGAAACATAAGCTTTGAAGGGGCCACACCTGCATTCAAATACTGATTGCTGTCGGCTTTGTGGTCCTGGCCAAGTCCTGAGGCTACGGCCCTGTACATGGTTTTTTAAAAAACTATGGTTGCAGAGGAATTAAGGTGTACAAAGTGGCACAAAGTAGGAACTCAGTAAACTAAATAGGGCCTATGGTGGAGATGGTGGGAGTGGTAAACACGCCGTTCCAGGTGAGTTGTGTTAGTGTCTACAGAGTGTTTCCTGCTGGGTTCTCAAGCCAGGAGCCTTTCGAGAAACCTTATATACTCCACCCCACCCCCTGCCCGCAGAACTTCTGATCTGGGGGGAAGTGAGGACAGTGGAGGGAAAGAATAGTTAGGTGTTTGGGTAGCTAGCTGTGGCAGATGGCATGATTTGTCCCCCAAAGGAGCTGCAACCGGTGCTCTTGGGGGACAGGAGGAGCTCTGCAGTGTCATCACCCCAAAGGCTGGTCCAAGGGGCCTCCTGCCCCAGTCCCTGAGCCTGCAATTCCTGAATCTCCACCATGGGCCCAAGGACAAGCTCAGGGTGGGGAAACTCGGGCCAGGCTGGAGGGGCATTTAGGAGGAGGCTGTTTGGTCACCTCCAAAGGGTGGGGCAGGGCTTCTCACTTTTGTGTTCTAAAAATTAATGCACTCTTTTAAAGTCACATTTGCATCTTCCAGAGTTCCACTGCTGTCAGGCAAACCCCAGTAGCCTATTGTCTGCCTATTGTCTGCTCTGAAGGCCCATCCCGATACCTCGAGTCGCCTGAACCAGAAAACTATACGGAGCTTGACTTCGTGAAGTTTGTATTAGAAAAGCAATAGGTATTTTCTCATCTGTACATATAAAGTTACCACAGGAAGTAAGCTTTCCAAACTATATACTTCATGCTTACATATACTTCACGCCCCTAAAAGAATGTGCCCTGCCCCTTTGAGCATCTGAGATGCTGGGCTGCAAACAGTGCCTGGAGGAGGGGCATGGCTGGGGTCTGGAGTGAGTGTGGGTACAGACGGTGTTTAGTTACGGGGAGCACAGCCTTTTCTTTCTGCCCCACACTGTCTCCTGTCCACAGCTGAGCAGAAGCGGCCACAGCTGATCTGTCACTGTCTATATGAGTGACGTTGCCGCTTTTTCCAGCCTCCTTCAACCATCAGATACTCACAAATATTTTGGCAGGTTGTCTGACTGTTATTGACGTTTTCTAAACAGATAGTCTTGGCCTCTTTAAAGGGACGGACAGATAGGTTGGGTGGCTCTAAATGGGGGCAGAGCTCTGGTCTGTGAGTCAGGGACCTGCCACTTAGGAGTCAGATGGCTTCTGGGAGCCACCTATCTTTACCTGCAAGTTGGGCACCTTGAGTCCTTGACACCCTGGGTCCTTCCACCTTCCACCGAGTTGTCATCATTCGTTGAGATTCTGTCTAGGGAAGCACTAAAATGTGCCATTGCAGAATTCCAGATCTGAAGAGAGTTGCCTGTGCTGCTCAAAGCTGTGGGAGGAAATGGTGGTGTGCCAGGTCCAGAGCAGAGGGAGAGAGACCAGGCTCTATAGCTGCACGAGCATCCTCAGCAGCAAGGAGGCTGTGCCATGTTCTCAAATGGAGACTTAAGAACAGAAAGGATTTTGAGAAAGCTGTGGTGGGGAAGCCAGGAGAGCAGTCCTGAGGGCAGGCGGGGAAGAGACTCCCTGAGGGAGGCCAGGCAGCTCTGGGCACCTGTGAGTCAGTGATTGTGTGGCCAGCTCGTAGGATCATATTTCTAGAACATGAATTTGATCATGCAGCCTCCCGTTAAGAAGCCGTCTGTGACTCCCAGGGCCCGAGGAGCTGGTCTGTGCTCCTGAGCACAACATGCAAGACCCTCTGAGTGCCGGCCGGCTCACCCCGCTGTCCCCGCACATGCAGCAAGCACTGGCAGCCATTCAAAACCGCTGCCATTTTCCACACCTTCTCCACTGTCCTGGAGGGAGCAACTCAAATGTCACCCTTTCAGTGTAAGCCTTCCCTGACCCTTCTGTCCCTGTGTGGGTGGCTCTATCCTTGTGAACTCACAGATCAGAGCGCTTCTGCCTGTGTCCACGCTCCACTAGACAGAGTCCCCCGCAGGGTCCTCATGCGGCCCATTATTGTTCAGGAGCCCCGCCCCTACTCGTGGGAAATACAGACTGACCCGCTGACTCGGGCTCTGTATGCGTTCCCCCCCCCCCCCCCCATGATCTTGCGCTCTGGGCTGACATCTGTGTCTCACTTCTGTTCCCAAACCTCTACTCTTTGGACGCCAAATGGCCATTTCTTCATGGGAACTCACAGGAGCCTTCAGTGTGTAAGTGAGTGGGGAGGGCAGGACCCGCAGCCTGACCCCCTGGACACTGCCCTCAGGGACCTGGCTTGTCGAGTAGTCCTAGCTCCCCCCCCATCTTGGAGCAGAGCAGCATGTAAGGTACAGAGATGCAGTAAGCAAAGGACCCGCAGAGCTGGATGGAGCTTTAGGGCCGCTGCCTTGGGCCAAAGGGGAGAAGAGGCCTCTAAACCTCGCCGTCCTGTCTCCTGCTGTCCTGTCATTCTCATCCATCACCATTGCTGGCTCTCCTCTGGCCTGAGAAGCAATGAACTGAAATCAATTTCGAATCCCTGGCTCTCCCATTCATTCCCCTGCTGATATCCTAGGAAGAGCGAGAGGACAGCTGGTTGGTACCAGCCCCCCAGGGGACCTCAATCGTCCCCTAGCAACTTGCACACAGAGCGCCAGGCACAGACTGTTTCTGCCTCGGCACAGCTTCTCTCCCAGGAAGTTTAAAGGGTGAGGCCTGAGCACGTAAAGTGGGGAGAACGCACAGCAGATCTGAACAGACAGGGATGGCAATGGGAAAGCTTGTTTTGTTTTACAGGGAACCAAAGAGAAGAGTGATTTGGCTCCAGGATCTGTCAAAGAGCAGAACATGAAAATAAGGGAAACAGTGAAAATACCTTGGGGAAACAGGAAAATGGAGGTGTTTTTAGCCAGTTTTGTCCCTGTAAGCAGGATTGTGATTAGTAATGGTGACTACGTTATCCTAGCAGGCAGAGGGAGCTGAGTTATGTCACCACTGAAGCTGATTAGGTTGGGGATTCATCGTGGAGTTGGCTTCGGGCCCTGAAGACAAGCCTGGAGCCAGATGGAGGGCAGCAGGGCCTGCAGCTCTGCAATTGGAGGCATCTTTGGTCTGCGAGGGCAAGTGGCCTGAAAGACAGAAGCCCCAGTGCTTTTCCAAAGAGGGCTAGGCCTGCACTGTGTTTCAGAGGCTGCTGTGGGGAAGCGAGAGCCCCTCAGCCTGGAGCCCAAGAAGGGTTCACAGCACAGATCTAACAGTCTAACTATTTGGCCTTGAACAAGTCACTTTACCTTTATGACCTGCAAGGGTGTTTTTACTGAGGTGGAAATGGAGTCTCCGAGGGATTGTTGAGAAGAGGGGGGAGATGAGTGTGGAGTGCTGTGTGGACTGGCAGCAAGTAGGAGGCCTCACAGTCCTTAAGAAGAGCTGGGGGCTGCCTGCAGGGCTGTTCCCGGGGACCTCTCACCCTGGCCCCTGGCGTTCCGTTCTGGGCCAGGGCCAGCACGGACAGAGTCCTTATCGTTAGGCGATATATTCCATTCTGTCTTGAAAGCTCCAGGGCCTCCTAAAACCTTCCATTTAGCCCCAGAAGCAATCTGTTAGGAGCCAACATCTGTGTTGGTAATTCGGAAGCAGAGACATGTCCTGGGGGAGGTGGGAGGTTGCCCCAGCCTGCTCCATAACTTGCCCTTAGGCCGTACGACTGTAGGTCTCCTAGGATCTACTCGGACCTTCTCTGGCTCTTACCACTAGGGCTCAGTTCCTGGGGCATCTCAGTTCAGCTAGGACGATTGGAGACACGCACTGAAGGGTCAGGCGGTTGAACGTCCCCAGGGCTCCAGGGGACCCAGTGGTTTTCAGGCTCCCAAATGCATTGGTAATGATTCTGAGATGCCATCTCGGTACCCTAAGTCACAGTCCGCAGCAAAACAGAGCTTTTTGTACAGTTTGACCCATGTTTTCTCCCCACACAGGCTTCCTCTGTGTTTTATTAAAGAGCTACTCAGAATGACTTCAGATCATTAGGAGCTCAGAATAAGCTCGCTTTTCAGAATCTGAACCCTTGCTTTCGTATCCCTTGCTTTTGGGGACATGCTAATACAAAAAATGTCTGCCTTTAAGCACCAGGGGTTTGAGACCCCTTGCAAGGGATTTGGGAGATTTAGATGATGAGTCTTACAGCATCAGTGGCCAATTTCTTAAAATTTCACCTCCTGTTGATGAAAGCAAAAAGCGTGGGTTCTGGAAACTGCATTGCCAAGCATGGGTTAAGGGTCTGGTACTTTGTATTATCTATTTTATTCCCCACGACAGTGCTGTGAGGTGGATAATGTCAAACCCATTCTACAGAAGTGAGAACTGAGGCTAGTTAAATAACTTGGCCATTTAATACACCACTGGTAGACTGGGATTCAAACTCAGCCTCATTTAACTCTAGGAACCGGGTCATTCCTTTGAGTCGCAGTGCCTTAACCCAAAGGCTAAACCAGAATGAGGAGCAGCTCATTGAGAAGCAGGCTTCAGGTGGCTTATGCGTTCCATACTGTCTCCATCACCTACAGGTTGTCATCAGTGGTAAGAGCCTGTGATTTGGAGGCAGAGGGCTCTGGATTTGAGGCCTCGCTCCACCATCCACTTGCTGTGTGTTTGACCTTGGCTTCACCAAGCATGGAGTCTTCCTCCGTAACATGTTAACCCACATAGGGCTTCTCTGAATAGTGGACAGAAAAAGGCACATAATGTGCTCAGCACGGGGCCTTCTCTGCCCACCCAAGGTTAGCTTAGGGTCCCCATTCCGCACCCACAGCACTCTGCTCTCACGAGGGGCGTCTTCCCTCTGTCCATCCGCCTCCTCCCACTGCCTACCAAAGATCAGGCGCCCCATCTGGCCTGCCACTGCTGAGTGCCTAGCTGCTGACGCAGTGCCTGGCGCTGGGTCAGAAGTCAGTGAGCACTTGATGGCTAACTGTTAGCCACACTGTTGCTCCCGCTGCTCCTTCTGCTCCCAAGCCCGCTTGCTGCCGGAGCCTGGGGCCTCCGTCCTGGCACCCAGGAACCTCCCTCCTCGGAGCCTTTCCTCCCAGGTTTCCCACCTGGACAGTGACGCCTCTCTGCACACCCGTCCTTCCTTACGACTCTCCCAGCAACGTCTGCATCACGTGCTCCTGGTGGCGCCTGAGGGCTGGTATAGGGTAACGAGATTCTCTTACATGTTTTTGGCTCTTCAGGCCTCTTGGGTCTGTCAGGCTTCCTTGTGGGGTCTGGGGTGGGAACATGTGCTCCCGCCTCCACCCTCAGGCCTAGTGCCAGGCTGAGTGTGCCCCAGGCTCTCAGGAGCGCTGAGTCTATTGGATGGCCAATAGGGTGCTCACAATGCAGTTTTAAGTCATGTTATGTGCGTGTGGGTAGTCACTGTTTAGCTTTTTCCGGGCTTATGAAAAGCTTCATGATCAAGGTTGGAAGAGTGCTTCAACTGCTTTTTGTAAAAAGGGCAAAAATTTGCGTTTTTATATTTTGTGCTCCATCACCAGCCAACCGTGCATCCCAAAATATTTATTTGGCACTTGGCTACACATGGTCCTTTGGTAGGCATTGAATCAAATGAGATTAACAGGCCTGTTGACTAGTTTCACATTTAAGACCCAAAACCAGACACAGCAAGGAGGTTTTAAGCGGTGTTTAAAGATGAGTGACATAAAATGTATTATGTTCATATGCATAAGACACACTTGTAATAGCAGACACATTTTCATGTCTGTGAGTTCATATGACCATCACAGTGAGCCTTTGAGATTCATAAGTAGGACAGGTCTGCCTTTGCACATACGGAAACACTGAGACATGGAGTGTAAAGTTATAGAGCTAGCGGATATTTCTGCCCGGTCACCGGTGGTGCATCTGTGATGGTAAAGGACAGACACTTGGAGCCAGATTGCCTTCTGTGAACCCCACATCCCCAACTTGTTTAGCCTTGTTTCCTTGACAAGTTATTTAACCTCCCTATGCCTCAGTTTTCCTATCTTTAGAGCAGGTGTAATGGGACCACGTATATGATCATTCTGAGGATTAAGTAATATCCACAAAGCAAGTATTAACTTATGATGTGCCTATAGTAAGCACTAAATGTTTGTTCAATAAAAACACAAACCTATACAAATTGGTAGTTACAAAATAGTCACGGGAATATAAAGTACAGCATAGAGAATGTAGTCAATAATATGGTAATGACTATGCATAGTGCCAGGTGGGCACTAGACTTGTTAGGGGGATCGCTTCTTAAATTATATAAATGTCTAACCACTATGCTGTACACCTGAAACTAATATAAAATAATATGGAATGTCAACTGTAACTGAAAAAACTAATTAAAAACATACACACAAACCTAGACGTGCATATGGGGTTCTTTATACTCTGTCCTCACCTCTGAACATCTCCATAATAAAAAAGAAGGGAACAATGTGTCCCCTAGTTTTCTGTTAATTAAAAAGGCTCTAGATATGGAGTGAGCCTCCTGAGGATGAGCTCCCCTTTGAAACCCTTGGCCACAACATCACGATGGCCTCTACAGCTACGTGGCCCCTACGTCCGTGGCCCCGGGCAGAGAGCAGCAACACGAGCTGACTTAGAGTCTCAGTGGTAAGAGGGCAGAGCTAGCTGCAAGTGCTGGAACACCCTGCTTTCCAGCCCGGTTCTATGATTGCACCAAAGCTAGATGATTGTCGAAGCGGAACCTGACCTTGCTGACTATTTGTCCATTGCCAGCCAGTGCTCCAGGCCTTCGATGTTAAGCATCTCCTCTTGTTCCTGGCACTTTAATGATGATAATGAAGTGAGGGGAGAGGGCCGTGTGCAACGCGGCTGGCCAGGCGCCTCAGCCAGAGAGCTCAGTTTGAAGGGGCAATGCCATGTGCTTCTTGGGGCCAGAGCCAGGCCCCACGTGGAGCTCTGGAGAACAGGAGCCAACCAGCTGGAAGAGGAAGGCAGGACGTTGCATTGCAGGCAGTGTGGATGTGGAAAACAGAGCTTGGTTTGCCAGGCCTCATGCTGCCCCTTACTGCTATGTGACCTTAAGCAAAGCACTTAACCTGCCTGAGTCTCAGTGGTCCTATCTGGGAAATGGGGACATTAATACTGGCTCTGACTACTTTTCACATGTGAAATCAATTTATAAATCTTAAGCGCTACACTGATCTTGTAAACTGGAGATAGCAGTATGCTAGCAATGACTTTCCTTCACGGACCAGCATGTGGGGTCCAGTATCCCCAGGCGCCTCAGTCACCCAGTCTCAAGGGTCACAGGAGGGTTCTGTGGCACCACCGCCATCAGCAGAGCATTACTTCCTTAAGGATTTATTCTCTGGGTCAGGATTAAGCCATTATCACTGACTATAATACCTTATGAATAATTAATTTGATTTTTTTCCCACCCATTTGACCCCTGATAGGAGCAAGGTTGTTTTGTTTTTTGAGAAGAGTGACAGTTGAAAGGGATAGCCAGATCATGAAGGTTTTGGAGTTAGGAGAATTAGCATGGCCTCATGGTGACAGGGGAGAGGTACTTGTGACAGCACAGAGACACACAGAACCAAGATGTAGGACTGGAGTGATAAGGGACAAGCCACAGTCTTCCCAAAATTTCCTCGAGTTCAGCCTGCTTTCAGTACTCTTAATTCCTTTCTGACCAGTGTCTCACCCTGCCAAAATTGAGTTGAAGCAGATACAATTCCAGGTCAAAGATACATCCTGTATTATTAACCTTCTGGTGTGCCCCACAGCTAACCAGCTAGGTAGGTTTTCATTTACTCATCTATGGAGGGAGAGGGTGACACTGCAGAGTGAAGGTGTTAGAGGCGGGAGTGAGAGTGAAGTTTCTGAGGACATGGAGAAGGTAGGATTTGGAGCAACTTGGTGACAGAACAGCAGGCACACAGCTTCCGCACAGACAGTGCTGCAAGGTCCACAACAGCTATTTGAAGGCTGCTTTTCCTTTTTTTTATTTAATTAATTTAAACTTTTTTTTATTATTATTAAGTGACAGCTTTCATCACTTCTGGCAGCTGCTGAGAGACAAGGTAATTTATAGATGCCTTGACACTGTATGATTAGGACAAGTACAGTAAAAATTAGATGAGAAAATGACTCTCAGCAACCTGAGCTCCCGCCCACCTCCCCCAGCCCCACTTACCCACCCCGCCATCTTTTCAATTCACCCCACCTCACAAGCAAGTCCCAGGTAGGTGTCTGCTGCTGTCACCGAGGGACCCAGGAAGCACGGGATGCCTTTCCTCACTGCAAGACAATGAGGACGATGGCACATGGCATATGGGAACTGCCATTGTCCCAGGAACCATAGCCCTGCCCTGATGCCCCTCGGCCTTTCTCATAGCTGCCTATTTTTACCTGGGGGAAAGTGTGATTCTCAGGCTTGAAAACCTCTTCAGAACTTCTCTAGTTAGAACTTCCTTGATGGTTACGAGGTGCACTGTGGGCCCAGCCCAGCCAGGCTGGGTCTGCAGCACAAGGTCGCTGGGCCAGCCACCTGCTGGCCATGAGCATCTCATCCATGGCCACCCCCAGATGCCATGAAAACACTACCATGTGCTCTGCGTGCCTCACTGTGGAAAAGGCTGAAAATTATTGCTAGCCTACTCCTAGACCTCCAGCAAGGATAGTCATTAAACCACCGCAGGAAATATGGACATCTGTCCTTAGCTCTTCAAAATTGTCAGGGTCCCAAGCTCCTCAAGAATGCGCCTTATCACCTCTCCCTCGTGTTAACCAGAAGTATTCATGGGGGTGAGCCTAAACCTTGTTCTGGGTAGAGCATGTTTCCCCTTCTTCCACCCTCCTCAGTCTAACATTCTGTGTGTTCCTTTTCTTAGGGTGAAGGAGCACCCCTACCCAAGTCATAAGGGATCCACTTAGCAGGCATTTGCATGTGTCGGGGGGAGGGGTGCCCTGTGTGTTTATAATTACTATGTACTAGGCAAGATTAAATCGGGACACTCAACCACGTGCAATCCAGAACAACCAGATACTGAATCGGAAGGTGAGATTGTTTCACCTCAGAGACCAACTGTGGACTGTGCAGGCCCTCCCACTGTGGACTCTTCTCACAGGGCTGGGAAGGAAAAACCAAGCTCCCAACCTGATACATAAGGTACCTTGGCTTCCAGAAAATTAAGTGGACAAGCATGTCTTGTTAGCTTCTGGGGGGATTGGATTGCTTGTTTATGTGGGAAGAAATGAAGCAATTGGGATTCCTATTTTTGATTACAGAGTTTGTGGCTAGTTTTGTTGTTGTTGATGATGATGATGTTCTGTATAAAGAGCCAAGCACGAAAGACTGAGAGGGAGTGCAGAAAAAGATGAGCTTTGGGGTTCTCAGGAGGCATCCATGTCGTACTTATTCTTAGTTTCCCCTCACATGCGTAGCACAGTGCTTAGGACATGAATAGGTGTTCCCATAAAACACTGCTAAACTGCAGAGGGGAAGCTATTTTGTTGGGGGAAGGGGACACCCCCTGCCTCAGTTTCCCCACCTAACAACCAAGGCTTGCTGATTTGGATTCCCTGGAGGACCGAGCTACTCCCTGAGGGAATTGGGGGAGGAGACATGAATACATTCTACTGCTCCAAGTCACTTTTTTTTTTTTTTAATGGATTTGTAGGAACTTTCAAATACAAACAAATTAAAAAGGTACTGGAGTGAAAAAGGAGAGACTTTATTCAAGTAACAATTTGCAAACTGAGGAGATGAAGCCTCTGGCAGAAACCGAAAGTGTGCTCTGCAGAGACAAATGGGAGCCTGTCTTTTAAACAGAACGTTCCCATCCAGGTTCCCAATTAGGTCCATCTTCTGTAAATGAGGTACCCAAACTCCTACGGTACTTAATTGTGCGGTCCTCATTGGTCAGTATAGATGCAAACGAGGATACAATTTGTATAGTTCTGATTGGACAGGGCAGGTCTCAGTCCACCGGTGGTTGACCAGATGGCTTAAAGAAGTGGGGCGTAGTGCAGAAAGCCAAGGGCTCAGTCTGAGATTCTTCCCAGGGTACAGAGCACAAGAGAAGCCCTGTCAGCAAATGGCCGCTAGGCTCTTGTTATTCGTAAAATTTGGTCCCTCAGTGAATCATGGGGAGTCCATCTCAGCAAATAAATTCCTTCTCAGGGTTCACATCAAATGAATCTTTCTTCTCAGGGTCCCTTCAAAGATAGTACAGAGAGGTCTGCTGTGCTGCAGTGGTTACATCTGACATAAATAACTATGGTATACTGTTAAAACCGGATCTGACATTGGCACAATGTGTTTATATAGTTCTGTGCCATTTTATCACATGTGTAGATTCATGTAAGCACTGCCACAGTCAGGTTACAGAACTGTCCCATGAGCACAAAGAGCTTCCTCCTACTATCCCTTTATAGTTACACCCACCCCTGTCCTCCCCACCATCCCTAACCCCTGGCAACCACTAATTTGTTCTCCATCTCTATAATTTTGTCATTTGAAGAACATTGTATAAGTGACTTCTCGTTGCCTTCTTGTGGATTATTGAACATTTTTTAGAACTCTATTTTTATTTATCTCTAGTGTTTTTGAGTGTGTCTCTGTATAGTTCTATTAGTGGCTGCTCTCAGTTTTAAATTATATATACATAATTTATCAGTCTAGCAGTATTACAGTTGACCAGTTCAAATGAAATGTAGCTACTATATCTCCCCTTACTCTTCATGTGTATAATTGCCTTAGATACTTTCTCCACATACATGAGAAAGACATCAGTGTTATAACTTTTGCTTTAGCCATCAAACATAATTTATAAAACTCAAGAGGAGAAGGAAAGTCTATTGCATTTACCCATATTTTTGCTTTTTCTGTTCTTTCTTCCTGGTGATCTAAGATTCCTTCTTTTGTTTTTTTGTGTGTGTTTTTTTTTTTAATCATTTCCTTTCTGCTTAGAGAAATTCCTTTAGCCATTCTAAAGATAGGTCTGCTTGTGACAAATTCTTAGTTTTTCCTCATTTGTGAAAATGCATTTATTTCCCCTTCATTCATAAAGGATATTTCCACTGGGCTGATAGTTCTTTTCATTTAGCACTTGAAAAATGTTATGCCACTTCCTTCTGACATTCATGGTTTCTGAGGAGAAATAAGCTGTCGTTAGAATTATTCTCCCCCTCTAGGAAAGGTGTCATTCATCATTCTCTACCTTCAAGATTTTTCCTTTGGCTTTAGTTTCGAGGGGCTTCACTATGATGTGTCATGGTGTGGAGTTCTGTGGGATTCACTCAGCTTCTAGCGTTTGTAGGTTTATATCTTTTGCCAAATTTAGCCACTATTTCTTTGAATATTTTTTCAGCCTCATCCTCTTTCTCTTCTTCACCTAGAATGCCAATGACGTGAATGTTAGATCTTTTGTTATAGCCCCACAGGTCTCTGAGACTCCACTCACTTTTTTAAGAGTGTTGTCTGTTGTTCTGGGTAAATTCTGTTGTTCTACGAGGATACTTACATTCACTCTGTTGATTCCTTCCTCTGTTGCCTCCGTTCTGCCATTGAGCCCATTCATGGAGGGGTCTTTTTTTTTTCTCTCATTTGCTGTGTTTTTCAGTTCTAAAATTTCCATTTAGTTCTTTATATCTTCTATTTCTCTGCCGAGATTTTTTTTCTTTCCTGAGAATTTCTGTTTTTTCATTATTTCACTGTTTCAAGCATGTTTGTATTTACTCGTTGAAGCACTTTAATAGTTGCTACTTGAAAATCTTTGTCACATAACTCCAACAGCCAGGTCATCTCAGTGCTAATATATGCTGGTTGTCTTTTCTCATTCAAGCTGACATTTTCCCGGTTCTCGTTATGATGACTGGTTTTTATTGAAACCTAGACATTTGGGTATTATGTTATGAGAGTCTGAATATTATTTGAACCTTCTATTATACACAACTGGCTTCCTTTGACATAAACCCAACAGGGAAGAGGATTGTCACCTCATTAATGTCGGATGGGAGTAGCAATCCAAGTTCCTCACTAGGCCTCTACTGACACCCAGTGGGGTAAGGTCTCCTCGTTACTGCTGGGGGTAGTTCAGGCTCCCCACTCGAGCTCCGCCGATACCACCCTGATGGGCACCATAGCAGGTTCGAGGGCTCATTACCGTTGGGCAGTGGTGAAAGTCCTGACTTCCCAGCAGACCTCCTCTGATACCACCTCAGCAAGGAGCAGGAGGGGTACTTCAGTACTGCCAACTCAGAGTGGAAGTTCAGTTTCTGGCTCTCCTTGTGGTCTCCACTGACACCATGGGGGAACTGGAAATCCTCGTTTCTACCCAGTGAGGCAGATGTTCTGGTTCCCCACTTGGCCTTGGCTGACACCACCCAGCAGGGGTTGCTGGGTGATTCATGGTAGCCCAGCAAGGATGAAAGTCCAGGCTCCCCACTTGGCTTTGGCTGGAGGAAGTGGGTAGAGCAACAGATTTGCTGTGGTGTTTGGCTGGAGTAGAATGATTTTGTCTAAAGTTTTCTATCTTAATTTAAAAATGGGCAAAGGATTTGCATAGATGTTTCTCCAAAGATTTACCAATGGCCAATTAGCACATGAATAGATGCTCAGCAGCACTGGTCATTAAGGAAATGAGAATCAAAACCACAATGAGATACCACTTCATACCTATTAGGATGTGTGTTATCAAAAGAACAGAAAATAGCAAGTGTTGGCAAGGATGTACACAAATTTGATCCCTAGTGCACTGTTGGTGGGAATATAAAACGGTGCAGCTTCTATAGAAAACAGTATGACAGTCCGTCAGAATATTAAACACGGAACTACCATATGATCCAGCAATTCCACTTGTGGGAATATACCCAGAATTGAAAGCAGGGACTCCTGATACCTGTACACCCATGTTTATAGCAGCACTACTCACAATAGCTAAAACGTGGAAACAACCCAAGTATCCATCAATGAATGACTGGATAAACAAAAGGTGGTCTATACGTGCAATGGAATATTATTCAGCCTTAAAAAGGAATGAAATTTTGACACATCTGCAACATGGATGAACCTTAAAAAAAAAATTCTAAGTAAAATTAAGGCAGACATAAAAGGACAAATATTGTATGATTCCACTTGTAGGAAGTACCTAGAGTAGACACCTTTATAGAAACAGAAGGTAGAATAGTGGTTCCCAGGGGCAGGGAGAGCGTGGCAGGAGGAAGTTATTATGTAATGGGCAGAGTTTCAGTTGGAGAAGATGGAAAAGCTCATGAGCTGGATGGTGGTGATGGTTGCACATGATGTGAGTGTATTTAATGCCACAGAACTTCACACTTGAAAATGGTTAAAATGGTGCATTTTATGTTATGTATATTTTACTATAACTTTGAAAAAAATGTCTGTCTTCATAGGCTGCCCCTTTCCTGGACCTTTGGCTAAAGGGAACAGACTTCGATTGGGTGTTTGTCTGTCTATCTGACTTGCCCAGATACCCAGGGAACTCACCCCTGTGTCATTCCTTGGGTCCTGTGATTTCTAGCCAGTCTTTTTATATTTGATATATATACCGGAGGTGCCACAAAAATGTGTACACAAGAGATGTTATCTATGCTCAAGCAGTAGTTCACCGTAATCAGAATCGTCTGGGCACCTCTTGTAATTGCAGAAGTCAAACGTGACTTGTATTCATCTTTTGTTATCACTATATATTGAGTATTACAACTAATACAGTTTTTTCCTTTTTTAAAATGTGTATACATTTTTTTGGCACCCTCTGTTTATATAAAATGTTCATGGATTTTAGTTGCATTTCCTGGGTGGAATAGGAAAAAATATGTCTACTCTATCTTTGCAGAAGCATAAGTCTCCAAATCACTTTATTTTATGGAAATAGTTCTGTCCATGTTGCGTGGGAAGTCTCTCATTCATTTCAGTTTAGTGTATAAAACTATTGCTGAAAAAAATATCCTTCATTTTTATAACAAGGGCTTCTACTTCTGAAATCTTATGTTAAAGTTTCTAAACATTTCCAGAACAACATTATAAAGTCAGATATGTAGCCTGTGGTCCTCTCTTTTGCCCCATGTTTCAATAGTGCTAATCCCAGGTGTGTTTGATTAGTGCCCATTCACAATCATAAAATTAGTTTATTCTACTTGTACTGACACTTCTCTTCTTGTCCTAACTGCTGTCCCTCTCACACTTTTAGTAGCATAAGTGATCAAATATGCTTAGGTTGGACTTATTCTTTTGTTCTCATCGTGACTGCTAGTTTTTAAAATACTCCTTGGATGGAAAACCCTGGTGTGGCCGTAAAAGCCATGGTTTTCAGTGAGATATTTAGGACCACTCCTCATTCTGCCACTAAGCAGCTGAGCATATTATTCCCCTGAGCCTCACATTCCATGTCGTTAAAACGAAGGAAGGAGACGCAGGTCGTCCCTATGGACACTTCCTGTTTGAACCAGCTTTGTGTTTGGGCTACTTGCCTCTGATAAAGTCAAAGACATTATCGGACAAGGGCCAGGGCGGTGGAGGGGCCCTGAAAACACCAGTCATCACAGGCCTCCTCTCCTTGACGATTGTCTGCTGACACATAGGAACCAGCAGTCGAAGAACAGTAAGTGTAGAATTTCCATCAAGACTCCCATTTTGGGTTTGTACCATCATTTTTTATTTTCATTGACAATTGTGCTCGGAGCAATACCCAAATTCTGAGTGATTTTTGTCCATTTTTACCCCTTGAAGTTAGGTGCCTTAATCACAGGTCTTCGTTCTCTTTTGCCTCTTCCATTCAGTCTCCCCACAACCCTCTCCTACTCCTTCCTTCCTGAAGCTGAGATGCTCACCTTAGCAAAGTAAGTCACCTGTGCTTCCTCCATGCCTCCCATGGCTCTTGTACCAAATTCAGAAAAGGGAAGCTAACCCAGGGCCTGTGTCCAAGAGGGGAGGCAGAAGCAACTCAGGTGTGATGCATAGACTCCCTTTCAGGACAAGAGGAAGAAATAACGTGAGAAATAAAATGGGGCAGGAGGGGAAGGAAGAGCACAGGGGGAACTACCAGAGCATGAGATGGGTGAGCAGAACGGCTTAGGGAGACAGGACTGCAAGCAGAGGAGAGTTTCTGTGTGGTGGAGATGAATCATCCCCGCCCGTCTACGCCAGGCCTCAGCAAGCTGGCAGCTTCTTCCTCTCTCAGACTGCGTTGCTTTTAGATGCCAGCCTTGCATGGCGGAGTTAAGCATCCTGCTCCCAGTAAAGTCGGCCAGGGGGACAGGGTCACACCCAGCGCGTGGCTTCGCCAGTCGCGACGCCCATTTCAGTGCAGCATCTACATTACCTTAGTTCCTTGCAGGAACTAAGTACTCTGCGGCCCTTGAAGGGCGCTGTGTCAGTAGGTGCTAAGGCACCTTGTTTCCATTTTCTGCAGTCAAGACTCTGGCTTCCCGTTGTTCACAACAGGAAAGGGCCTGAAGAACCAGGCCCCCACCTCGAGTCACGGAGGCTCTTGCTTTGAGAGGTTTTCAAGCTATGGACCCCTGCAAGGAACTTGCTACATGACATAGTTCCCGTTTCCAAGGGACCATGATTTCTATGGATCACTTTGTGCAAAGGAGGCCAAACCCAAATGTTTAAAGTGAATGAGAATAAACATGCCTGGAGTAAAAAGCGTATAGACCCTGTGTGTGTGTGTGTGTGTGTGTGTGTGTGTGTGTGCACGCGCGCGTGTGTGCACACTCAGCGTGCATATTTTCCTGGGCATGACACTAGCTATGAGGATGGCTCCCGTCCTTTCTCCTTGCTGCCTTCTTCTGCAGCACAGAGTGTTCCTCTCACTACCCTCCTTTGCAGGACAAGAGCCCTAGCCCCATCCATGTGACGGCTAGGCTCTGTCACTCCACGGAGAGGCCTGTTCTGCCCTATTGGGAAGGGTCTGGGTCAGCACAAATCCCACCATCACAATGCTCCCCGTCACACCACACCTCCCCAGGTGGGTGTGTTGGGTGTTCCAACTTTCCCCAACAGTCTGCCTCATCCTGAACTCCTAAACTCAATGTCAAGAGCTTCCAGCACTTGGGAGGAGGGAAGAAGGAAAGAGCAGAACTCCCACCCCCAGTACCAGCCCCCACCCCAGTAGAACTATCAGCGAGGTGGGAGTGAAAGCCGATTGTTATGGGAAGCATAGCTCCTACGAACTCACAGCTCACAGGCAGTGTGAGCCCAGGGCTTCGGAACAAGGCACTTGACAGGCCTGTTTAGAATCAAGGTATGGGGGGATGAAGGTGGGGCACACCCCAAATGTTACGATTCTATTTTCCACTGGATAGAAATGACAGATAATTACTACGAAAGACTTTATCCTTCTGGGGGCTAAAATGGCCGGACTGGCTGTGTTCAGAACTAAGACCCCTGAGAGGCAGAGCCGGGGAGCTCTGTGCTGCACCCCTTTCAGCCCCACTGTCCCTGGGGTTGCTGGGGCATGTCAGAAACCAGCCATGAGCCAGCCTGGCCACCCTTCCCCTTTCCACGAGGGATCCCAGAGGTCTCTGGAGCTTACTGAGATGCACTGCAATGGGAAAAAGACTGCAGGCCTCCGGCAACAGAGGAGGGGTGCGTTAACCAAGCAAGCGTTCCCCCCCCCCCGCCCCCCAGGCTCCCTCCTGTGATCCCTACCCTCGTGCCTTTATATCCATCCTCAGCCAGAAGAGACAGAAAACCAGCCTTCTTTCTGCAGCGGTGCCCCTGAGGGAACTGCAGGCGGCTGTCTTCTTTCATCTGGGGAGTCGTGTAGGAGGCTGGGGGGCATGAAAGCTGAATGCCTCTGAACTTGCATGACCTCTCCCGCCCAGCTCGCCCCCACAGCTCTCATTTCGGGACAGGAGAAGCCCTGTGGCTCCCAGAGCGGTCTTCCCAATCAAGCTTGGCCCTGTCTCCCCGTCCCCAGGCCCACCCCGCCCTCCCCCACCCCTCCCCAGCCTGGCCCTCCTCTGTCCTCTCAGCTGCGTGGGACTGGTCAGGCTGTCTGTCACTGTGGGCGGCAGAGGTCCACAGGAAAAGCAGCTTCATAAGTTGGTGACCCTCTCCTCCCTCCCTTGCCGTAGCCCCATGCACCATGCCCCACTGCATGGCTCTCAGAGCACATCCCTTCAGGTCTTACTCTGCTCCTGCTGGGAAGGCAGGCCCACTCTGAGACAATTGGTGTGGACCTAGAACTCAGCGCAGCCTACATGCAAGTACTGACACATTGTGTGCAAGCTGTGACTCGGTCTCTGACCAGGGCCCGGAGGGGCATTTGGGTGTTTAGGTGGACGTGGCCCACACCTACCCATGTCAACCTCACCAATTAGCAGCGAATCCAAGCAAACAGGAGACAGCTGGGGCAGCCCCGCAAATTCTCCATACGTTGTGGACTTACTCAGAGGTGGGAGAGAGGAGAGAGCCAGGAGCCAGAGATCCTAGCTTCTCATTCACCCCTTTTCTGTTGCTCACTTTCTGAGTGTCCTCAGTCAAGTGACAACCTTCTGGGTGTTTTTTTTCCTCATTTGGAGAAACAGTAATCACCATTCACTGAGCCCCTAGTAGACTCGATATTTGTATACATTTGTGAATGATAAATACATAACAAACATGGACGCCCGTGACCACCCAGAACAGATGACCAGACAGAGTGACCTGTGTGCTCATGCAGGGATGTCGCAGGGAGATGCAGCTCGACGCACATTTCATTTCTACCCCACACAACCACAAAACGCAAGCGTCATTATTACCTTCTTATTATTATTCCCTTTACAAACTCAGAAGCCGAGGCTCAGAGAGATTAAGTACCTTGCCCAAGGTTACACAGCTAGAAGAGGGACCTGGAAAGATGAGTGTGGTAAGGACGCCCAGTGGAAAGGATCCATCTTCTCTGATTTACAGCTGACCTGGGTAGGAGATGGGCAGTGACACCCCCACCCTATCCCCATCAGGTCGGAGTCTTTGTCTCAGGACAGAGCCCAGATTTGTAAAGACCACCCGGATTCAAAACCAGCCCCTCCCTGGGGTCATGCTCACACAGCCAGCTCAGCGGCTGGGGAGGCTTCAAAGGGGGATAAGCTCGGGGCCTCGCCAGGGCGTACCTGCCCAGCCCGAGCAGCCAGGACTCAGCACCACCACTGCCCACCCCAGTCTAACCCAGTCCAAGGGGCACTGGGGATCCCAGCCCGTCAGCCTCAGGGGCCTGAAGAAAAAGACGTGCTGGTTACTCTCTCACAGCTCTCCATCAGAGCCTGGCATTCTGGGGACAGACAGGTAGACACATGGCGTTCATAGATGCTTACCTGCCATTTCTCACCTAGAGCATTGCCCAGTGGCCCATGGACACCAGGGGATGAGTCTGTGGTGACGAAGTTCTGCTAGCCTGGTTCTTGGTCACAAGCTGGGGAGAATGCCCTGGAAGGAAGGCCCTGGAAGGGGCAGACGCACCTGAGTGAACAGGCGATGGAGTCCTTTAGGTAAAAACACTGCAGCAAGCGCTCTGCCATGTAGCCCATTAGCAGGTCTCTTAGAGAAGCTCTGGTGTCAGGCAGTGTGTCCCTTTCAGGCACTGGGAATGGGGAGCAGTGCCCAGCAGACCTGGCTGCTTACACCTGGGCCCCCCGTGAGGTAAGAGACGTGTAAAGACCAGGGCACACCCGTGAGATGAGAACTCTACCTGGGACCGTTCGGGCCCAGGAGGCTCTGGGTGCATTTTACCTCATGGCGTGGAAGAAAGAGCACTGAACTGTGTGTAAGGAAAGCCGGCTTCTGCTTCTATCCCTCCCATGAATTCAACCCAATTTACTTCAGTCGTGTCCAATCCAGAGTAAGTGCTCAATACATCATCTCACTTTTTTGAACCCGGGGATAAATACCTTCATCAGTATGTAAATAAGTAGCTATTTAACAGATGCCTATAAGATGGATTTAGTGCATTATCAAACTCCCGAAATCAGAAGGAGGGGCTGTTAGAAGGGAAGACAGTGCCTGAAGCAGGTTTCTTTCATCTGCAGAATGTGTACCGATATACCTGGCCTGCATAATGGTAATGCAGAGTAAATAAGATGACGTGTCATTGAGAAGGGACTCTGAAAAACATGCAATTATGTCCAAATCTAACAAATTAAAATGCATGTGAAAATTATAATACAAATTTTAGCGAATGAATGAATGAAGAAATGAAAGCAATTTGATAAATTGTGAATGGCTCCCACTCTTCTTCCATCCCATGCCCTCCTGCACCCTTCCTGTTTGCCGCTTCAATTGCCATATGAATTTATTGCTTCTGCCAAAGGGAGTCAGCTGAGAGGGAAATGTTAATTTATTGGACCAGACATGTGTCAACACAGCTCTGATAAAATGCTCCTAGGTGCCATTGCATGACTACCTGTGGCCAGATCTGGCCCCAGTCTGCTATCTCTCTCAAGTCCTACGCCCCTTCATAAACTTCACGTGAGCTACATGGTCTCGAAACCCCCCTGCCCTTCCCCACCTCGATGACTGTCCACCTAAAAGCCCTCCATGCCATTTGGGCCCTCAGAGCCTCCCCCGTCCTTTAAGACCCAGATCTCTTGCTGGCCCCTCCCTGCAGCCTTCCCCTCCCCTGAGCTGGACATGAGCTCTCCTTCCCCCTCCTAGGCACTTCCCTCATTCTTCTTTTCATTCAACTGAATACAGTTGACCTTTGAATAACACAGGTTTGAACTGTGCAGGTCCACTTAAACGTGGATTTTTTTTTCAATAAATATTGTCAATGTATTTTCTCTTTGCTACGATTTTCTTAATAACATTTTCTTCTCTCTAGCTTACTTTCTTGTAAAAATACAGTATATGACACATATAACACATACAAACTATGTGTTATTCAGCTGTTTTTGTTATTGGTAAGGCTTCTGGTCAAGGTCAACAGTAGTTAAGTTTTGGGGGTGTCAAAAGTCATATGTGGATCTTCAAATGCGTTGTTCAAGAGTCTACCATATATGACTTCCTCTCTCGTTAGACCATAAACTCCTTAAAAGCTGAGCCTATCTGACAGATGTTTACCTCACCCCCCAGTACTCCACACTCAGTGCCATGCCTTGCATGAGGGAGATGCAGTATGGGGCAGTGCAAAGAGAATGGGGTTCAGAGTAAGGCAGACCAAATGCAAATCCTGGCCCATGGGACCCTGCCGCTGTGGAACTAGCTGTGGGACCTTGTACAAGTTGCTTAACTGCTCTGAGCTTTGCACCTCTCTCTATAAGATGGAATAACACTAGCCACCTGAGTGATGGGAATTTATTGACTTACTGGGTCCACACATGGCAGTCACTGAAGCGGCTTCTTTCTTTTTATTCTCCTACCTTCCTGGGCTCCACCATTTTTGATATTTCTTTTGAAAGGACTAACACCTACGCAGCACAGCCTTCCAGTTCCTTCATGATTCACCACTGGGAATGGGAGTTTGGCTGAGATGGTCAGAGGATTAAGTCGTATGTGAGCTCTGGGGCAGACATCAGCTTCTGCGTTTTGCTTTGGTTGAATGTTGATCGCCTGTGCTGAGTGCGTCATGCGAGCGTAGATGACTGCCGGTGGGGGAAGGAGCTCACAGACTGGCCTCAAAGGAGGTTTGAATATTAACCAAGTTCAGCTCAAGGCCTTGTACCTACATCAGGGCTTGCCATCCACCGGTCTCAGAGGAAAGCCACTGTCCTTAGATGTTCATCGCTGTTCTGAGACAGCAAAGTGAGAAGGATTGTGTGGTGTCAGACATGGAGCCTGGGCCCTAGAATAAGGCTGAAATGCCCTCTTTGGTTTTTGAAGGTGTTAGGGGCGTGGGGGCCTTCCAAGCTCATCCTTAGCACATATCTCGTCGTATTGAAGTGACCTCTCACCCTGTCCGGATCCTTCTCCAGACTTCGGCGTCTCAAAGCAGGGGCCATTGCTTCCTTACTGGTGCATCCCCAGTGCTGAGCATAGTACCTGGAACATGGAAACTTAATAAATGTTTGTTGAAATTATGAACACTTGGGTCCGGGAGGCCGGGGCATCTGCCAGGACCAGCAGTTTATTTGATACTGGCCAGGCACGTGGAGTCCATCTCTGCAGGCCCTGGAGTGGTGAGTCCGGGAGTCAGAGAGGACAGCAGCAGGGTGAAGTGACATGGAGGGGTGTGCTCGCCACACAGCAGGTGCTGCTTGGGTCTGACCTCTCACTGACTGTGGCCAGCCCTGAGCCAGAGGGCTGACGTCTAGCCAGCGGTAGTCAGAGGTCTGCGGGGACCCTGGCTTCCGTTGGGCAGAGGCACTAGGATCCCTGGCTTTCTTTCTCAAAAGAAGAGATACACATGGCCAGCTCTTTATCCGGAGGGACCAAAACATGGCTCCTCCAAGTCTGTTGGGTCAGCTGTGGGTTCCTGGAGGCGGGTGGACAAGGACGTGCAGATCCGCGCCCGGCAGGCTCTTTCTCCAGTGCATGCTGGGCCTGGCACCTGTGTGCCCAGCGGGCCCGTTACACACATGCACACACCCCTCTGTTGGGCAGATAACCTGGGGCCTTGTGAACCTGCCTGTGGGAACTTTAACCCTGAACGTCCGATCTGGGTGATAAACTGACTCCGACGGATGTTGCCATTTTCTTTCTTGCTCTTGTGTTTTTTCTTCCTGGCTGGTCTGCCTTTTTACCCACCTTTTTATTTTTCAGTTTTTCTCACTAGCAATTTTTCCTTTTACCCCCCGTCCCCTTTCTTCCCCGGTGAGCACGCTCAGCCACTGCCTGTTGACGCTCCATGAACCACATCGATGCTCTTCTACCCAAGTGTCCAAATCCAACTCCACTGCCACCCTGGCTTCTCAGCCCCCTGGGGCCCAGACAGTCCTCCTGCTGTCCTGAGCTGTGATCGTGAAAATGAAATGTTCACCTCTTCTTCTAAGTGGAAATGCTTTACCCGATTTTCTCCAAGCCCATAGAAAATGTAAATTAAAAAGAATAGCAGCAGGAACAAGAACAAAATCACCACGAGAATAAAACAAACCCCTCCATCTGGTCAATCCCACAGTCATCAGAGGGCAGCCCTCAGTGGGTGGGGCCTGGGTCCAGGCACAGGGTCCCCAAAGGTCAAGCTGACAATACTGTCACTGTGGTAGGCATGCTTAACTAACTCTCGTTCACCCTGCTGCTCCTGCCTTCAGCCCCCACTCCCTCTGGATGCGCACAAGGCTGGTGACCATCGGGACCCTTCCCGCCATTCCAGGGCACGCATCCACAGGAGCAAGAGGAAGGAGGTTCATTTTTACTTGGCACCAGCTGTGGGAGTCAGGGCCACAGACAGGATTTCATTCATCTTCCTGTTCATTTCAAACCTCTGAAAAAAGTATCAGCAGCATTGCCTGTCACAGATGAGGCCCCTGAGGCTCAGAGAGGCTGAGGGCTGGCCAGAGTCACACAGCCAGTAGAAGCAGAGGCCAGGCCCACACCCAGGGCTTCTGGTTCCAAGTCCAGTGTCCTCTGGGCTCCTTGTGCTACCTGGCCGCCCATGAAAGATGCTCCTTTCGACATCAGTGAATACATCTTCCTGTTTTGAAAACTCTTTGTTCTCTATACACATGGTATAATTATGCATGTTTATAATTGCTTGATCATGGGATATGGTCATCTCTATAAAAGGCTGAGCATCGGGCCTCAGGCAAGTGTGGGGCATGGTCTGATGGTGAAATCAGGCTCAACGCAAGCCGTTCTGATGTAGACTTTTCCTGGAACACGGAGCCTTCCTTGAGAAGAGTGTCCATGTGCTCAGCACTGAGTTTGTATTACATTGGTTGGTCCTGTGCAGGCGTTCCGTGGGATGAGCAGCCTCAAAACGCGCTGCCCCCCCCCCCCCCCGCCGGCATTCACTGTGACCTCCAGGCCCCAAGTGGCAGGACTTCAGGGAGCTACAACTTGTCAGTGGGTCTCCAGTCTGCCTGGCTGTACAGTCCTGGGGGTGCTTTGAAAATGTTCCTGCCTGGGCCCCTCCCAGTCCCCTTAGCCTCATCTTTGGGGGTGGGGCCTGGCACTTTGTAAGGTTCCCCAAGAGACAAGCACTGCTGGCCTCCTTCCAGACTTTTAGAGCCAGGAGCCCCAAAAGCCTGTCCTCCCTGTTCTCTGGTGGCGTGTGACTGGGCTTGGAGGGGTCCAGGCAAATGAGAAGGGAGAGGTAATGATGCTGTTACTCAGAAACACTGATCGTGGTAATGTATCATCCCTCTCAGGCCGCGCATGTTCTAATTCAGTTAAAAATCGCATCTCCTTGAGAAGGCCCTTGAGAAGTGAGTGATGTGGATGCCGAGAATTTCAGGAAACTGGCTGGAAAGTTATTTGGGGCAGGAGGCTTTTCCCTGTGCTACCATCCCCCTTTCAGCAGCCACCTCTCAGCCTGTGACACAGTTGGCACGGGAATGGCAAGGAGGTAGGCCCAGGCAGACTTCCTTCCAGCCCGGTATTTGAGGGGTGCTGATCGAGCTCCCCCCATGTGTGCAAGGCACACAATGAGCCCTCAGTTAACAGCAGGCGTGATTTTAGGGAAGAGAACAGGATTCTCAGGGCTGTGCCTCCTCTTAAGAGATTTTGACTCTGCAGTCCAGCTTCAGCCAAACTAGAGAGAGGGCCGCTGGAGCTGGGGCTGAGCTGGGACTTCAGAGATGTGTCACAGTGGGTGCTGGGCCAGAAGCTGCCCTGTGCAAGGTCTCTCCCACCATCTTGTCTCCCACATGCTCCAGCCTCTGTAGAATTTATTTAGCCTGGCCCTGGACACAGCCAAGCTTTTCCTATTGCTTGGCCATAGCCCTGCCCCTCTGCATGGCAGGATAACTCAGCTGGGCTCAATAACCAGTGTCAGGCAAAATGGTGCATAAGTGACCATTTTGGGAGGGGAGGGGTGGTGGTTAAGAGGGATAATGAGTGCCAGGGGATCAAAGAGCTACAGATTCCCAAAGGGACATGGAACCACTCCCACTAATTACACCTCATTCTCCAAGCTTCTCTGTCTCCGCCCTGGGAAGTCACTTTCCTTCCAGCTGCCACAGTTAATTCATGTGAGAGATTGGGCCAGAGAAACGCTGCCAGTCTCTCACCGGGCTATAATGACTAAGGCAGTGGGAGGGATGGGAGGGTTGAGTGGGGACACCTTCGTTAGCCAGAGCTGGTGTCCTGCTGAAGGAGAAGCTTCTGCTGAGCCGTGTTCTGGTCTGCCTTCTCTCCCCTCTCCATGCCATCATGGCTTGGTTCAGTCCGGAAGCAGGACTGGGTTGGGCCAAGGTAAGAGGAAAGTGTCTTCGTTGGGACCCAAATCCCCAAAGTCCCTCTATGTGTACCCTACAAATGAGAAACAAAAGTGATTTTTCATTTGCCCACAGTGTCTCTCTAAGCAAGGTTTCTGGAACATCGTATGAACTTTGAAACATGGCAGCATGAGCTTGAGCAGGGCAGACACAACCTGTTCAATACTGAACCTCTGCTTAGCGTGCTGGACAGAGCCACGGCTCAGGGAAGAACCGGGGCTGGGCTCCCATCCTGGCTCTAGAAGTTGCAAACCTCGCTGAGCCCGGTTTCCGTATCTGGATAGCACACGCCCATTACTTTGGGTTGTTGGGAGGATTGAATGATGTTCTGTATGTTCTGGAGCCAGGTAGGGCCTAGTGGGAGCACTAATCTCTGCCCTTCCTCTTGACTAAGCGTAGGAAATACACGCTTGTTTCCGCCAGATCCTGTGAGTTACACTTCAAACGGCATAATAGCCAAAGTTACACTCTATCTGGTGACTAACAGAGTTGAAGTCCCAAGAAGACTATTTTATTTGCCTTTAAATAAAGCTCTTAGATTATTTTTGTCATACTCCCAACCCAAAGGGTCAGAAATGTAAAGCTTAGCAAAACACTCTAATAGGGATTTGATAACTTTTGAAAACTTTGCTACATGAATGAGAAACTATACGGATAAAATAAAGACTTACTTGTTTGATGTCCTAAAGCAAATTAGAGGCCACATCTGATTAGAATCTTCCACACTTGAAGTTTCATATTATTAATTAAATCTCTGCATCACAGTTCTTTTCTTGAGGGACAAAGGGGTTTCACCATAGGAAATAGAGTTATCTGAGAGGAGCTTTCAAGACTTGAGAAGGAAAAGGTCAACATAGCCCAACTAGAGTAGTCCAACAGTTGAATCCATCCGGTTACAAAATAAATTTTTCTCTGCACCGAACGTCGTAAGTTCCTTTCCTCTCTTCTCGCTGGTCTTTAATGGTCTTTAGTATTACTGTGTTTCCCCAAAAATAAGACCTAGCTGGACAATCAGCTCTAATGTGTCTTTTGGAGAAAAAATTAATCTAAGACCCAGTATTATATTACATTACATTATATTATATTATAAGACCCTGTCTTATTTTACTATAAGTAAAATTACTATAGTGAAATAAGACCAGATCTTACCTCTGTAGTAAAATAAGACCAGGTCTTATATTAATTTTTGCTCCAAAAGATGCATTAGAGCTGATTGTCTGGCTAGGTCTTATTTTCGGGGAAACACGGTATTATAATTCTCTACCCCTTGTTGTGGTTATGCTAAGACACAGTGAACTTGGCAATGAATGAAATACGTTTCTCTATTTGGAGAAATCCATCAGTAACTAGACCTTAATTTTTCTATTTTATCATCTAGAAACAGAAAATGCCCATAAATCTCCGAAAATAGAAATCAAATGTTGCCCATTTAATTACCAAAAAGTAAACAAAGAGATTCTTCCTTCATAAGGTGCCTGAATATGTTCATCACTGGCTAATCCAACTACCACAGAAACAATTATTCAATATAAAGAGGAGAAAGGAAGAGGAGGAGGAAGGAGCAGGAGCGTTCCCAGAGCCAGTGGAATGGCGGGAGAATCAGGGTTGAGTGGAAGATGACCCCATAATGGTGGTGTTGCTTCTATGGAGAAGTCTCTGAACCAAAGGTGGGCCTTCGTCCTTTCTTACCAAAGGAATATCTTGTCTTTCCCCTTGGTGCCTCCTCACCATCCTGAGGAAGACGCTCCCAACAAACCTGCCTTCAAGTCGGTTTCATAGGGGTGTCACCCGACCAGGAGTCAGGGGTGTTCTCCCTGTGGAATGATTAGTGTGAGCATAGTTTCTTGTTCACCTGAGGTAATCCCAGTTCACCCCTGTGTCCCCAGGTAATTATTAAGAGTGCCCTTTTGCATTCTCAAGGGTGCCCTTGTTTGAATAATAAATGATACGGTCACCCTGTGTATCATGCAGGAAGAGTGGAAGAGTCTCAACTTGTACGTCAACACTGATAGATTGCTAGGAGCTGCCTGGCGTGCTGTGTTGAGAAGGATTCTGAGGTTCGCACGTGGCTCAGCAAGTAAAGTAGAAAGAGCTGGCAACATCTGCCCATAGGGCAAGTAAGGCAAGTGCAGCACTCCCTGGAGGGATGGAATGAGCGTGGGACAAATGTCAGGAGACCAAGTTTAGACCTGACTCTCCTCCTAGTTTCCAGTGTCATCTTGGGTGGGATCACTTCCCTATCTGACGCTGGACCAGGTTACTGACAAGGTCTCTGTCAGTTTCATGAATCTAGCTGATCTTGCATCAAGTGGGAAATCGTGCTAGCTGGCATCTGCTCTCCTCCCGCTTCTCAAAACTGTGATGCTATGATAATTTTATGACAAGTTTCTCTGCCCCAAAGGGAAGTTACCCTTTGGGGTGGGTGCCAAGTAGTATGTCCACAGCACACTTTACAGTTCTCAGAGCACTTTTATGTATGTACCCACGGTCACATGATACAGGCTTTATTTTTGTCATCCTCGTTTTATAGGTGAAAAATTAAAGCTAAAAAAGTTAAGTAATGACACTCTAGGCTCACACTGCCTGCGTTCAAACACTTACCATAGCACTTACAATCTGCACGGGGTGAGTGAGCCGACTTCATCCTTCAATGTCTCGATTTCCTCATCTGTAGGATCGGGACAATATACTTACATCATAATGTTGTTGTGAGGATTTAAGGAAATGATCCATGCAGGATACTTCGGACAGAGGTTGGGATTTAGAACACACGTAACAAAAATAGTTGGTGGAAGTGGTAGGTGGTTGAGGTGGCAGTACTAGTAGTAACGGTGGTGGTAACCAGCTAGTACATGGCATAACCGGGACTCCTCAGGTACTGTGACCCCAGGGTCTGTGTAGGACCCCGACTTCATTGTCCCCTGTCTACCTTAGGATTTATAGCCACAAGTCAGAAGCAGAAAGCATAAGAATAAGACAAATGAAGACACCGTTTAAGGAGCTATTTTACTCAACTGGCACTGAGAGAATATTAGCTGGGGAGCTCAGGCTCCTTCCTCAATCTCAGATCATTCCAGCAAAGGAAGCGAGTGCGTGGTGAGGATCGCCATTTGGGCCACTTGTACTTGTGGACTCACAGTGGTCGGGTGAGAGTTCCAAACTCACTCTGCCCCTCTCCCTCTCCCTTCTCAGGCAAGGCTGCGTAAGAGTCAGTGTTTCCTTAGTAAGCCGTGCTGGTCATGTGGTTCCACACTGGTCAGGAAATTTTCCCTCGTTCCATACCTAGCAGGGCCTGGTGTTTCATTAATGGCATCGTCAGTATCACAAGCTGATGCTCACGTCTGTTTTTCCATTTTCAGTGGTTCTGCACACATTTTAAGCAATTTGCAAGAAATACTTCAACTAGCTTAACTGCTGTGTGACTCGGTGAGTGTAGAATGTGCACAGCTGCCCATCCCTCAGGGGAAGAAGGCAAAGTCTGAGAGGAGTGAAGAAGAGAACCGAAGGAATAGGCAGGAAAAAGAAAGGCAGACTAGAGAGGCAGGTAAGGTCTCCTTACCTGCAGGGAGAGAGGCAGGTAAGACTGGGAGAAGGGCCGGAGAAGGAGAGCTGGCAGCCTGCACAGAAGGACAGGAGTTGGGACGACGGGCTACTTTCATCCAGTGTGAGAAAGATTCCAGTCTTCTTTCTTGGATGTTTGATGTCTTGGCTAAAAATAAGTGAACCGAATGGTGCCTTAGGGACAGAGAGATGGAGAGGAATGTGAGGCTTTGCAGAAAGCTCAAGCATGGGGCTGAGTTCCTGTGCTGTGCTGAGAGTGGAAACAAAGACCCCGGCCCACCTGGGAGCCAAAGCCGGAGTCCCCGGAGAATTGTGTGTTCTCATGATTGAAAAGGCTCCACTTTTTGTAGCAGCCTCTTCTCCTCATCCATAAAAGAAGAAGGGGACTCCTGAAGGAAAGGGGTCTTCCTGATACCTCTGCGAGGAAACCAGGCAGGATGAAAAGGGGGCACGAGTGTTCCAAGAAAGAGAATGAGTTAACCAGTGTCCCGATCCAGGCATGCAGAGGCCCACTTCTGCAGGAAGGTCAGGAACTCCAGAGTCGCTGTGCCTGCCTCCCTCTTCCGGTTGCATTGTGAAGCTTCAGGGTGTGTGGGGGGCACACCTCCTGGGGGCACCTTCTGAGGGCAGGTAGAAAGAATGGTGAGGGAAGCCTCTCCCTGGAGTCTGAGCTGGCAGAGGCAATGGGCACAGAGGCTGCCTGAGGGCCAAGAAGTGGAGGGAGGGCCCTTACACAACAAACAGATGGTGTCACAGGATCCATGAGAAGCATGATATGGTGGAAAGAGCACTGAAAGTGGAGTCCTGGTCCCAGGTACGCTGCCTCTAACTAGTCGTGAGACTACGGACAAATCATTGCCTACGCCTATGTCGTACCTTCATTTTCCTAATCTATAAAATGGGGGCTTGACTAGCTGCTCACTGAGATCCCTCCCACAGGAATGCGTCGTCCTTGTTAGGGGTGCTCAGCCCGGGCGTCTCAGGGAGCGCTAAGGGCTGCCTGCTGCAGACACCCCGGCAGCCCCCTAGCAGCCCACAGTAGCCACACTATGCTCTGGAGGAAGCGGGCCCACTGGACTCAGATGGGCAGTCTGCTGGGGGGGGGGGGGAGAGGAGCTGCCATATATGTGGGTTCATATACAGCCCTGGGGCTAAAGCAGGCTGCTGGCCAGCCACCTCCCCAAGAGGGACAGGCTCCAAATTGCAGGCGGCGTGGAAACCTGAAGCACCAAATACAGAAAATTGGGAAAATAAATTATAGTAGAGTCGGTTATGCTACTGGAATGCTGTAAGGGAATTGAAAGTGATATTGGAAACAAAACTGAATAACACATAAGATGTGTAAAACTATTTTTAAGCAAAAAGAGGGTATAAAATAATGTTAACAGTATGATGACAATTTTGGAAAGACAAAAATACACACAAAGAAGAGAAATAGGATATTGCTCATTTTTATTTTTCTATTTTTGCCTTAGAGTTTTCTTAAATTTCAAAAATGATTTGCTGTCTTTGCTATTAGAAAATCAAGCGATTAAGATCACAAGACAGACAGGCGGTCACGTGAGGGACGTGCAGGGCGCTGGTCTCCAGGCGGGCAGACGTGAAGGGAGGGCGTGCGGCACGTGGGGCTGACTTGATTCTGGGCAGTCTGAGAAGACCCAGCCAGAGGAGTAAACCAGGAGAGCCAGAAACCTTGGCCTTCACCTTGCCAGTTTAACCTTTAGCAGCCCAGCTTGGAGCTCTTGGAATGTGCTGCCCTCTTTTCCAGCTGGGCTTAGCGCTGTCCTCATTTGCAATGCTAAGCTTTTTATCTGTTTTTCCCAGGGAGCTTTTAGTTCATTTTAAAGACCTTAGTGAAGGCTGAAAGGCACAGGAAGCCCAGATTATCCAATGCCAGTGCCTGGGACAAATGAAAGGTCACAGAAATTAGAAGGGAAAGTTTCCAGAGAGTTCTAGAAAGTTCCAGGAGAGTTGGAAAGTCAAGTAATAATTTGTCAAGAGGGGTTTTATTTGCCTTGGTTTGGATGCGCCTCTCGGACTTTATATGCTATTAATGTAAGGGGAACCGATGACCATTCCCCATGTTCTAGAAAGCATTTCTGTTGGGACTGAAAAATGAGATGAGACCTCATGGAAAAGCGGGAGGATCTAGGCCCCAGCTCAGAGCTGGGTGAAAGGTACGTTGCTGCGAACTGACTCAGTGTGGTTATTTGGAGATACTCGTTGAGTTCCAGTCTCATCAATCAATGAACAATAAATATACCTGTCCTACACAAGGTACTGGGTTAAAAGTTGAGTCTAAATATAAAACAAGCCTTTGCCCACGAAGGACTGGCATCCTAATTGAGAAAGCAAGACGTAATAAACACATGTGAAGTGAAAGTATCAGAAATAGTTTACCACTGTGTGTAAGACGTGCCCAAGGTGATGTGTAAGTAACTAAGGGTCAGGCGCGTGGCACGGACAGTGAGCACTACAGTTTTGGGAAGTCTTTAAAGAAGGGGCAGTTGACCTGAATGTGAAGAACAGGTAAAATCTGAGCAGGAAGGAAACACACATTTCAGGCCTAGGCCTGGGGGATAATTTAGGCAAATTTGTAGATAGGAAAGCCCAAGTTGTATTTAAGGCAGTGGCGGGCATGGAAGTCCCATGCAAACCATGGTTGGAGAAGTGGTGTAAAGGCTGGTGCAGTATACCAAGCTCCCTCAATGCTTAGTGGCTTTAAATGACTGTTCGTTGAGTTCACGTTTCTGCAGGTTAGCAATGTAGACTGGTCCCAGCTGGGTGGTTCTTCTGGACCTGGCAGGGCTCAGCTGGTCTGAGCTAGGCTTGCTCAGGTGTCTGCAAGCAGCTGTCACGAGAACTGGCTCGTTCATATGGCCTTGACTAGGTTGGCTGGTATGACTGGGTCCTCTTTCCACATAGTCTCTCATTCCGTAGTAGGTGATCATGGGCTTGTTCATGTGGTGGGAGAAGGGCCCCCAGTCGGAGAGAAGCAGCTGCAGGGCCTCAAGAGGCCTAGGCTTAGATGTTGCACAGTGTCGCTTCCACAGTATTCTATTGGTCAAAGCAAGTGACAAAGTCAGCACACATTCAAGAGATGGGCAAATAGCCTGTGATAGGAAGAGCTGTAAAATATTGTGGCCGGTTTTGCCATCTCCCACAGATGGGTTGGCTGGAGCCAAATTCTAGAGGGCCTCGGGTGCCAGAGCAAAAAACGCCTTAGTAGGAAGGACACAGAAAGCATGCAGGGAGCTAGAGAAGGGGAAGGACTGAAGTTTCCCAGTGCCAGCCTGTGCTGACCAACAGTGAGGATTTATCCACTGCACTAGATGAGAAAAGCACAGTGCAGTGTGTGCGTGGGCGCGATGGTGATGGCAGAGGGGTGCCACCCTCCCTTTTTCTCAGGTAGTTCCTCCTTCCTTTTATGAAACAAAAGGGATAAATAAATGGTCATTGTGATTTTTCATATTTCTAGTTGGCAGCGTAAAAAGTTGGCAACCCCACTCCCGTCCCTAACATTTCTTTGCTGTGTTACTAATCCATGAAATCTTGACAAGAGCCTGGGAATCACTGGGTAGATGATGAGGAAGAATTCACAGAGGGGAGAGACCCGCACAACCAGGATGGTGTCTCAGTGGGGGGTGGGGTCACAACTGGCCTAGAATGGCTAGCGTTTTGTGCGTCAGGTTTTTAAAAGCAAAATAGTGTCTGCTTTGGAATGTTTATACTATATTTGTGATCCCTTATCAAATCAAATACTCAGACCCATCACTTCAGAGCTTTCAAGCTGAGAAACACCGTCAAAGGAAGGGCTATCTTTTCTTTTCTCATTCTATACATTTTTATTTTTCAATAATTTTTTCAGGTGTATAGAACAACATAATGATTAGACATATACCCCTCACAAAGTGGTAATCCCCCAAGTCTACTACCCATCTGACACCGTACATAGTTACTACAATACCATTGACTATATCCCCTATGGTGCACTTTACATCCCGTGACTATATATACAGAGGATGCCAAAAAAAGTATACACATTTTAAGAAAGGAAAAAACTGTATTAAAATTATGCCAATGGTAACCATTTTGAGCACCTCTTGTAATTGCCGAAGTCAAACATAACTTGTATTCATCTTTTGTTATTGGTATATTTTGAGTATTACAATTTTAATACAGTTTTCCTTTCTTAAAATGTGTATACATTTTTTTGGCACCGTGTGTGTGTGTGTGTGTGTGTGTGTGTGTGTGTGTAATTATAGTTAACATTTAATATTATTTTATATTAGTTTCAGGTGTACAGCGCAGTGTTTAGGCATTTATATAATCTGTGAAGTGATTCCCCGGTAAGTCTAGTGCCCATCTGACACCCTACATAGTCTTTGCATTATTGATTATATTCCCCATACTGTATTTCATATCCCCGTGTCTATTTTGTGACTGCCAATTTGTACTTTCTAATCCCTTCATGTCTTCCCTCACCCCCCTCTCATCTAGCAACCATCAGTTTTTTCCTCTGTATCTATGAGTCTGTTTTGTTTGCTCGTTTATTCTGTTCTTTAGATTCCACATATAAGTGAGATCATATGGTATTTGTCTCTCTCTGTCTGACTTATTTCACTTAGCATCATATCCTCTAGCTCCATCCATGTTGTTGCAAATGATAAGATTTCATTCTTTTTTATGGCAGATAAATACTTCATTGTATAAATGTACCACAATTTCTTTATCCAATCGTCTATTGATGGGCATTTCAGTTTCCATATCTTGGCTATTGTGAATGGCACTGCAGTAAACAGAGGGGTGCATATATTTTTTCAAATTAGTGTTTTGGATTTCTTTGGATAGATACGCAGGAGTCGAATTGGTGGGTTATAAGTTATTTCTATTTTTAGTTTTTTGAGGAACCTCCCTACAGTTTTCCATAATGGCTGCACCAATTTGCAATCCCACCAACAGTGTATGAGGGTTCCCTTTTCTTTACACCCTCAACAACACTTGCTGTTTGTTGATTTATTGATGGTAGGTATTCAGGAGTGAGGTGGTTTCTCATTGTGGTTTTTATTTGCATTTCTCTGATGATTAGTGACGATGAGCATCTTTTCATATGTCTATTGGCCATGTTTTATATCCTCTTTGGAGAAATGTCTCTTCGTGTCCTCTGCTCATTTTTTTAATTGGTTTGTTTCTTTATGATGAATTGTAAGAGTTTTTTTAATATAAATTTTAGATATTAATCTCTTATCAGATGTATCATTAGCAAATATCTTCTCCCATTCAATAGGATGTCTTTTTGTTTTGTTGATAGTTTCCTTTGCTGTGAAAGAACTGTTTAGTTTGACGTAGTCTCATTTTTTCATTTGTTTCCCTTGCCCAAGGGGATATATCAGTAATAATATTACTAAGGGTAATGTCTGAATGTTTACTTCCTATATTTTTCTTTTAGGAGTTTTATGGTTTTGTGCCTTACATTTAAGTCTTTAATCCATCTTGAGTTTATTTCTGTATATGGCATAAGAAGGTGGTCCAGTTTCATTTTTTTGCATGTATCTGTCCAGTTTTCCCAGAACCACTTATTAGATAGACTGTCTTTATCCCACCATAAATTCTTGCTTCCATTGTAGTAGATTAAATGACCATATAGGCATGGATTTACTTCTGGGCTCTCTAGTCTGTTCCATTGATCTGTGTGTCTGTTTTTATACCAATACCATGCCATTTTGATTACTATAGCCTTGTAGTACAATTTTATACACGAAAGGGCGGGAGGAGCCCCACCGACAGGCAGTGGGTACCGCTCTGCTACACCGCTGTGCCATGAGCAGTTTCCAGCAGGGTTAGTGAATGTCAGGTGAATGCAGGACCCTGGGCTCCGGGGCCTCTGGTATCAGATCCCTTCTCACCTACCACAAAACCCACCTTCACAAGGAGAGACAGCTCAAGCTCATCTCACCACTACCAGGGTCCCCAAAGGGAAAGACTGAATCACTGTTACCACACTCTCCTTTTAGGGCATGTCCCCAGTTTATTGCTCTCTGTTTCATGACATTATAATTGAACTGGTCAGCAAGGACAGCAAGGCCATTTTTACAAGGGAAGGGAGACATCCACCAAAAGCCAAAATGATGACTATTTGCAGCTTGCACGAAACACTTATTAAATTAGATCTGCCTTCAGCATACGTGTCAGCCAGTTTCCAAGAAGGGCTCAAGTCTGAGGAGCTGAGCCTGATTTGGAGGAGAGGCGAGTTCGCCCTTTTTAGGTGACCGATGGTCAGCAGAGAGGCTAGGAGAGGGGGTCAGGGAGAAACTCGGTGACTCCCCAAAGCAGGACGTGGACTGCGGGCCCCTACAGAGCGGAGACCGTATCTTTGCATCTTTGTGTCGCTGTGTTCCCCACAGCGCCAGGTGCCGTCCATGGAAGACGTTTCATCCTCCTCCTCATGGCCAACCTGGAGGCCTGCTCTAGCAACTTGGGGGAAGGGGTTCCAACACTCTGGGGCTCACTTTCTACTGCCCTAGGAGTCTATGACTCTCTATCCCACAACCCCCTCTGTCAGTACCTGGAGTGGGGGGAAAGCGGGGCTGAGGCTAACAGAGAGTCAGAGTGAGGCCGAAGGTGAGTGTTAGCACGAACAGGAGATTGGGGGCCCACTCTCGGGCTCTTCACAGTCTTCCTGGTTGACCTTGGTCACTTCTATTCTGCATGCTTCAGTCTTGACTGAAAAATCAGCACACCTCACTGCTTGGTTCACATGGAGATAATTTTCTTCTTTTTTGCTTTTCTAGTAATAACTCATTTGTATAGCACTTTAACGATTACAAAAGTCCATAATAAATATCATTTTCATTTCTTATTTCAAATTCACAATATCCCTATGAGGTAGGTTTTGTCATCCCATTTTACAGATGAGAAAACTGAGGCAAAGAGGTGTTCCCAGGAATCATGGTAAGAAGCAGCAGATCAAATCCTTGTGATTCCATCCAGTGTTCTGCCCTGGTTCAGGGTGCATGGTGACACCCGAGCCCTGGCCTCCAGAACAGCATGATCTGACAGAGGAAGTGTGCTGTGCTCATAGTCAACAATAGCACAAGGCAGACTATTACCCCAAACACCGTCCTCCCAACACAGGTCCCATCAGGAGACATTCAGATAATGGAGTAGGCACATGTTCTAGATGGTAGATCAGAAAAAGCATAGACACAACATGCTTTTCTAAAAAGCATAGACTGTTGTAAATGAGCATTATCACCATGTCATGCATTAAGCAGCTTTGTGGCTTTGGCAAGTCCTTCCCCTCTTTGTGCCTGACTGCCCTCATCTGAAAAACTGAGATGCTGGACCAAAGGAACTCCCGGGTTTGCTCCAGCCTGATGCTTTGTGCCCAGATGCTTCGGCACAGTGCACAGCCAGGTGGTCCTCAGAGCCTTCCGAGCAAACCACCAGAACAGAACCAGAGCATCAAGAGGGCAGACAAAGCTGTCATAGAGCCTGGGTGAGGGAGGTGTCCCCTTCAAGGCAGGATCCTGGGGCCACTTAGACAGGCAGAGTCCCGGTATCCCAGCAGCCAGCCCCAGAGGAGCCTGCTGCCCGAACAAGTTTCCTGTTTGCTGAAGTTCAAGTGCACGCTCGTGTCTTTGAACCACATAGGAGGTGTGGCCAGGCTGCTGCTGGTGAGCATTTCATTTCCTTACCTGCTGGTCTTCAAGTAGCCCAGATCAATAGTACCACTTACCCATCTCAGCCCTAGAGGCAGGCTGAGGCACTGAGGCAAAAGAGGACCAGACTGGAGGATCCACTGTGTGGAGCCAGAGATGGCCTCCTCAGGCCGATGCACTGTTGAGCCACAAGACTGACTGGGAGCAGTCCGAGTCCTGTGCAAGCCCAGTGGATGGGGAGAAAGGTCCTTGCCAAGAGAGCATAAGTGTCACACTGGCCTGGCCCATGCCTGTCTTGATGAATAGCTCTTCTCTGCCTCCATTCATCCATCCATACACCCACCCATCCACCCGGTCATCCATCCATCCATCCATCCATCCATCCATCCATCCATCCATCCATCCATCCATCTGTTCATCTATCCATCCATCTATCCATACGTTGATACAATCATCCCTCCATCCATCCATACACCCACCCATCCACTCAGTCATCCATCCATCCATCCATCCATCCATCCATCCATGCACGCATCCATTCGTTCATTCATCCATTCATTCAGTCACTCACTTACTTTGCTTCCCTCTCATTCCCAAATGGCATCAAGGACTGCTGGTCCTCAAAGGGACCTTGGAGGAGATGTGGTGTAACTAACTGAGGCTCATCCATGAATCCATACCCACGGGTGACCCACTCCGGTGCCTGGGTGCACAACTCGCAGAGGCAGCCACCCCATTGTTGGAGAGTTTGTCCTCAGAGGCAAAATCTGCCTTCCCCTCAATTCCACTGATGGGTCCTTCTTCCTTTCTCCTACCTTTTCGAGCTATATGGAGTCAGTCTGATCCTTTCAAGGGACAGTCCTTGAGCCTAGTGTTTCCCCAAGTGTGGAATGTGAACTTGGGAGGCGGGGGTGAGAAGATTTTAGGGAATACATGGACAGACATTTTAATAGTTATTTTTACTGTCACCTTTGATCGTGGCAAGCAATAATAGTGATATTTCTGATTTAGAAATTCATTTCTAAATGTTTATGTAAGAGAAGTGAGTTGATTTAAAGAAAAGTATTAAGTAAATAATAGTATTAGATTGGCGCAAAAGTAATTGAGGTTTAAAAGGTTAAAAATAATTGCAAAACCGCAATTACTTTTGCACCACCCTAATACAACTATATGGACGCAGCAGAAATGATAATGACCTTGTAAATGGTTGCACTGGGCCACCCCCTCACCAACATCCATCTCCTGAACCCTTATCCTCTATTCTCATCACATCACCCTGTTCTTTGATCATGGTTTTCATATAACTTTCATGGCTTCGTCTATATAGATTGTTTCTCAAACCCACGCTTTCTGCACTGACCTGCCCATCAGCTTTAATCACCTGTTACATTTCTGCTGGGGCATTGCTTCTCTTTGTACTCTCTTCGTCACATCTCAGATACCATGAAGTTCTAGAACCACTGGGGGAGTAGGGAAGGGGGGGAACACTTCTTAAGTATTTCTTCCTGGTTAACATGTTGGCATACATTTTTTCCCCTCAATCCGTAAGGAATCTTGATAGGAAAATATTATCTCCATTTTATAGCTGGTGATGGATGCATGTAATTTGGCCAAGGTGCAGTAGTTTTAGAAGATCTAAAATTTAAAACTCAGATTTGCTGGTGCCATGGAATTCCCATTCCACTGGATCACCTTCTAGCTGGGTGCAGGAAGAGGAGTGGAGATTATCTGGCCAAACTTCACACTTGCTGGATAAACAAATTGCAGTCCAGAGAGCTTGTGTGACCATGCCTGAGCCACCCTGTTGATTGACCAGCGCCGGCCTTGGACTCAATCACTGCAAATGATAATTTCATTCTTCCAGCCGTTCTGAATGAAGTCTTGATGTGATGTTTGATACTCCCCTCTCTGTCCATCTCCATTCCCAGCATTTTCTGAATCTGTCATTGCCTTTTCTCTCCTTCTGCTCTGTTCTTCTTTGGTTCAAATGGGCATCATATATTCCTGGACTACTTCAGGTTCTCCCAAGTTCAGTCTAATCCGTCTGCAAGTTGCTTTCCACATTTATCTTTATCTTAGCCTGGCACATATCACCCCTTGATCACAAACCATCCTTGATGCAAGTCACTATAGACCTTAAATCCTGAGACACCCTCGTATGAAGTACAAATTCTATCCTGTCACTCAAGACCTGCTTTCAGTTAAACCCTGCTGTCTCCAGATTTGTCTCCCACAAGGCAAACTCTCTAGCAAAAATCATCTGCTCTTTATGTCTCCACAGGAACTTATGTTTCCTGTATGGAAATCACCTTACTGTCCCTGGGCTCAGCCCACAGTCGCTCCCCACCCTCAGGCCCAGCCCACACCACATATCCTGACTTTAGCAGCCTGCTTTTTCTCTGGATTCTTAAACGTCTTATTATCCACTGTACCCATTTGGCAAGTAGCCAACATGACCCTGTATTATCATTTCTCTCCGCCAGGCACACCCTTCCTGCCTCCTTGCCCGACTGTGAGCACTTGGAGGGCTGAGGCAGCATCTTATGCCCTGTGTAATCACAGTCCTCACTCTCAGCACCCTTCAGGGTGGGCCCCTCAGTACACAGTCTCCATGTAGCGATGCTACATGGCCTGGTGGTGCTCCTTACGGGGGCCGAGGGGAAAGCTTGCCGAGGAAGAAGGCCACCCTTCTCCATGCCGCCTACAGTTGCACACCAAGTGCTGGGTGACAGGCCACCTGCTGACCCACGGGCTGTCTAGGGAACAGACAGAGGACGGAGATGTGAAAGTGCGCTGTACACCATGAAGTACGGGCATTGAGAGAGGCCGAGCCTGGGACATCGACCTCAGTGGCCTCCAGATATCCTTCCAACTCTGCACTAGAGGGTCTGTGAGCCTCCAGGCCAAGGCCCTGTACAAGGCACTGTGGGGACAGAGGGAAATGTTGACATAGTTCCTGCCCTCAGAGCACTCACACTCCTGATGGGGTAAGAGAGATCTAGGACACTTGCCACAAGGAGAGAACTTATAAAATATGCCATAATTCATACATAGAAATCCCAATTGAGCAGCATAGACAATAGACATACTGGCCATGAGACTGTAGGGCCCACAGAAAGAGGAGACTGAGAGCCCTGGAAAAGTCAAAGGAATCCTCTAAGAGGAGGAGGAATCCATCTGGCCCTGGAGGAAGTGAGAACATGCCAGGCAAGTGGCCACAGAGGCCAGCATAGAACTAGATAGGAAGGGAGGTAGCGTCATAACTTGTGTAGTAGGTGTCAGGAGAAGACAGGGTACACAGGTAGGAAGCAAAATATTCAAGCAGAGAGGGTGAGGCCTGATGAGCTAGGAATGGGCAGTCCCTATAAATTCCTGTGGCATGATGAAAGTAAGATTCTGGAAAGTTCCTTACTCAGAAAATCTTTCATTTTTTGAGGGTAAAAAAAAACCCACCCTAGGAGAGAAATACCAGGTCTGCATCTGTGTCCTTTATCTCTGCCCCTGGGATACTGGAGGGGTTCCTCCATGCCATGCCACCCACCCCACCGCTTTTAGGACTATAACATGACTCCCTCATGCAGCGTACCCTTTGTCTCAACAACCCTGTGCTGTACCAAGAGGCTAAGCACAGAATTACATAGCTACCATTTGACAAAGATTTGGGCTGATCTCTCTAGATCTAGCCTGAGACAGTAATCTGAGGGAAGCATCTCACACATGGGCTGAAGAGTGAACTAGAAGACAGAGGAGCATTTGTCTTGGTGTTTACGAGCTCCGGCCTTTCCAAGCTGGGTGACTCTAAGCTTAGTTGTAATGTGCCCAAATGGCTGATAAGGGGTGGAAGCACTGAGCAGAAGTAGAATAAAGAGGCAGAAGGAGGAGGAGTGTAGAGATCGCAAATAGAGCCTATCGATAAGGATGGTTTCAGAGGCAAGTATTAGAAAACTTACCTCGAAATAGTTTCTACAATAAGGAAATTTTATCTCACATAAAATAAGCCCCAAATGAGCATGGCACCAAAGTTGGTTGAGTTAATTCATTGGTTCAGCAACTTCATTCAGGACCCCAGTTCTTTTTACCCTTTCTCTCTGCCACCCTCAGCATGTTGCTCTTGTCCTCAACTAGTCCCCAGATGATTGCCATGATTCCAGGCTTCATATATGGGCATGCACATGCCCAGCTAAAGAAAAGATTTGGGTCACATGCCCCTTCCAAAACCAGTGGATGGCGATGATGACAATAATGGCAATGGTGATGGCTGGTAGTGAAGATGGCGGTGATGATGTCTGTAGTGGTGATAGTGATGGTGGTGATGGTGATGATGCGGTTGAGTGGTGTTAGTGATGGTGATTGTGTGTTCGTGATGATAGTGGTGGTGGTGATGGTGGTAGTTGCATGGTAGTGGTGATGGTGATAATAGTTGTGGTTCTATGGTGGTAGTGATGGTGATTGTGTGGTGGTGGTGATAGTGAAGATGGTGGTGGTGGTGGTGATGATGGTGGTGATGATGGTGATGATGGTGATAGTGGAGATGGTGGTGATGGTGGTGGTGGTGGTGATGGTTATGGTGGTGGTGGTGATGATGGTGGTGATGGTGGTGATGGTGATGGTGTGGTGGTGGTGATGATAGTGGTGGTGTGAGGAAGAAAAGAAAGTGGGAATAAGAGAGAAGAAAATACCTGCCCTTTCTGCTTCACAAAGTGATCATGAGTCTCAACATTAAAATGTATGGGCACATCTGAAATCTATGTAACTTTACTAACAATTGTCACCCCAATAAACTTTAATTTAAAAAAAATGTATGGGCAAGTGTCTTGTGAACTGTGTGATTACCACATGGTTACCACATCTCTTCAATCCATTTGTCCTCTGCTCCTGAGAGCACTGTCGCCTGTCACTTTGCCTTCCATAGCTGAAATAAAACACTTCAAGAGGCAAAGTGTTGGCAGGTTCCCAGACACAGATCCCTCTAGATCTAAGGGCTAAGGAGGGAGGTGAAACAAGAACATTTGGACCACATGGAACCCAGCAAACAGGATACAGAGAAGGTTTTGTTTTTGTTTGGTCTTTAAGTTGCTTTGATAATGGGAAGTAGATGTGAGGCCTCAAGTCTCTAGTTTTTGTTGAAGTCAAGAAGATCAAAAGAGGCACTAAAGTGAGTTGTGCCACCTGCTTGGAGGTCGGGAGAGCTGATGTCGACAGGGCAGGAGAGGCGACAAGGAGGGACAGCAGGCTAGTGCTGCTCAGCAGGGGTTCCATGGGAGCAGACAGAGCCAGGATATCTGGGAGGACGCACAAATCCACATGCAACAGGGATGTTCACTCTACAGACATGTGCAGAACATCTACTGTGTGCAGGTGCCAGGCTACAGTAATGTCAGCAGCTACCATCTGAGTGATGACGATGTGATTTCTAATTCTGAAAATTACCCATGAATTCAGTATAAGTATTCCCTATTTACTGGTGAAGAAACCAAAATTTGGTAGATTATGTAGCTTGTCATAGGGAAACAGTTTGATCCCAGGTGTGTCTGACTCCAAAGCCCTTTTCCTCTATAGTTTTGCCTTTCATTTAAAGACACCTCTTAATCAAAGGTGACAGAGACACTTGCTTCTGCCCTATAGGTGCTCTCTCTCTACAGAGGAGAACCACCTAGAAAACACACATTGTAATAAGAGCTATCACCGTGATCTGAAGAAAGGGTGCTGCAACTAGAAGGAGGGACTAACTCCACCCCTTCTGGGGCAAAGAGGCAGGGAAGGGGTGAAAGCCAGACAAGGTGATGACAACGGACCTGCCTAGGAGCCTGAGGAGGAGGTTGCCAGGCAGAGCAAGGGGCAGGGCTTAGCCGGGCATGACGAGGAGTTGTACATAACAGCCTGTCTGGTTTGAGTGTGGTGAGCCTTTTGGTGTGACTGGCGTGCAATGTGGTGGCCAAGGATAAGGCCAGACGGAGTGGTGGACAGACTGTGATAGACCTGGGAGTTAGGCTCGGGAGGCTGGATTCAGTTTTGAGGTAGAGGGGAGCCACTGAAGGCTTTTAAGTGGGAAAACAGCCTCAATGTCAATGCGACCAGTTAGGAAGCATCTTTAGTGTCCAAACAACCAGTGACTGGGGGCCTGGATGGGGACAGGCAGTGGGGATGGGCAGAAACGACAGGTTCTGTTTCCCTGGGTCAGGCGTCAGTCTAGTCCTCAGTCTAGTGTCATTTATTCTAGTGGGCATGTCAGTCTAGTGGGCATTTAGGAGAGCGTTTTAAGGTCACTGCTGCACCCTCCCTCCATTTGGGAAATTACACATTAGCCCATAGGTCACTAAGCCAATGTCCCCAGGAGTAATTCAGCCCTGATTGGTGATATCTGTCACCCTGTCCACCCCATTACCCTCGAAGGAAAGGTAATATCCCTGAGTCAGAGTAAACTCCCTGGAGAGGAAGGGGTCGGCCATATTCTCAGCGCAGAGCTGCCCAATGACAGGACGGGCAGCCTTAAAAGGAAATGACAGCCCTGAGATGGAGGCAGTCAAGTGAGGAAGCACCTGCAGTGGCAAGGAGGCTGGCCTGTGTGACATTTGGCTTCATTTGAACTCCAAGAGGGCAATGCAGGCAGCTAGTGATGCAGGTTGATTGTTCCCTCTGTGCGGTCCACATGCTAGGCACCAGGTAGAGAACTCCAGCAGTACAGTCTCTGCCCTGTGGGGTTTACAGTTGAGACACAGCCTAGGAAGGGGCCCCATGGATGGACAGAGATGCTGTCTCAGGGACAGGGGGCAGTGAAGGGCCCAGCAGGTGTGGGCAGGCTGGCACCCAGACATGTGACACAGCTCGCTCTGCTCAGCACACTTTGGATCCGAGGCTGGTGCTGCATGCCAGGGCAGCTGAGGCAAGGCCAGCCTCTAGAGGAGAAGACAGAAACGCCAGAAATTAATAAGTCACTTCAACTTAGCATCATGGGCAAACAAAAGAAAACAGACCAGTTGGAGGAGAGTTTTGGTTTTTTAAACTGAACTACTGTAAAATACTGGCATGCTTTTCAGTTCACTCAGCCTCAATTGCTACCGTGTTTCCCCGAAAATAAGACCTAGCCGGACCATCAGCTCTAATGCGTCCTTTGGAGCAAAAATTAATATAAGGCCCGGTATTATATTATATTATATTATATTATATTATATTATATTATATTATATTATGTCATGTCATGTTATGTTATGTTATGTTATGTTATATTATAAATCCAGTCTTATGTTATATTATATTAAATAAGACCAGGTCTTATATTATAGTAAAATAAGACTGAGTCTTATATTAATTTTTGCTCCAAAAGACGCTTTAGAGCTGATGGTCCAGCTAGGTCTTATTTTTGGGGAAACACAGCATACATATATATATACACACACACACATATATGTTGCCCTTTGGAAGGGCCTCCCAAAAAAAACTGAAATTGAAAAAGTTACCTTCAGTGGCCTCCCACGTCCCTGCCCAGCCCCTTTCTTCTTAATCCAAGTACCCCAGGCATCTGCCCAGGGTTTCACAAAAAAAAGCTATGATGTCAACATTCTGATGAATTAGTCCCTGTTAAGGTGGTAGCTGGTTTACATATGACCTCAGGTGGTTTGGATGGAGACCCCTAAAGGTTAGAAAACCTTTAATATCCAAAAGAATGCTTCTTTTTCTCCCATTGTGGTAAAATATATATAACATAAAATTTGCCATTCTAACCACTTTTAAGTATACACTTCAGTGACATTAATTATACTCACGATGTGCAAGTATCACCACTGTCTGTTTCCAAAGTTCTTATTCCCCAAAACAGTTCCTCCCTCCCCCCAGTTCCTAGTAACCTCTAATCTACTTCCTATCTCTGGATTTGCCCATTCTAGGTATTTCAAGAAGTGGAATCACACAGTATTTGTCCTTTTATGACTGGCTTCTTTCACTGAGCACCATGCCTTAAAGGCTCATCCATGTTGGAGCAGGGGTCAGAACTCCATTTCTTTTCACGTCTAATATTCCATTGTGTGTACATTTACCACATTGGAATTTATCCAGCCACCCACTATGGAGGGAAGGCTTCTTAATGGCTGCAATTCTAGCACCAGTAGAGGACCCAGGAGGAAGGAGGATTGGGGATCCCTGCCTGCTGCCCACCCTTCCAGTCACACCATGTATGTGCCCTTTACTGCCCCTGAGGGGCACAGTTATCCAGGGTTTCAGTCAGTCCGCAGACAGAGGCCACTGTGCTATATCAGGAGGAGCACCAACCAGTCATCAGGAAACCCATGTGCTTATCACATGGGGTCGATGTGTGGCCTTGAACAAGTCCCCTTACTTCTGTATAATGAGGGGCTTGGGTGTGTATCCTTTCTGAAGGTCCTTCCAGCTTCTTATTTCTACACGTCCATCCAATGTCCTAAGAGAGCAATGTGGCAAGTCATGTGGGGTGGAGCAGACCCTCAAGAAACATTTGTGGCTGAATGAATGAATGAATGAGAGAACTGGAGAATGAGGAACTGTAGTATTCCAGTTTCCTCGTCTCCCTTCATTAGAGAATAGGCGAGAGGCTGTCATTTGAGGTCAGACTGAATGGTACTTAAGTTATGAAACAATCTGGAATACAAGATTCTACCTGAAGCATTGTTATTGTGTTTATTATTGTCTTTGCACCTTCTACTGAGATGGAATTGTATGACTGGACTTCTCATAATTCTGTTTGGTGTACGATTCTTGGCAGCGTCAATAAATACACTTGTGTAAATTTAAGTGGGTGCACAGAGGCTCTTGTAGTATCGATTCTCACACCCTGGTCTGTTGTATAGCAGATGTAGGCTGTCCAGATGGTGGGCATTGCCCCGCTGTACAACGTGTGTGTGTGTGCAGAAACGTGCATCCATGAATAGACATGGCCGGCTCTCCATGACTATCTTTGTCCTAGGAACTCTGCCCTGACGTGGCTTCTGCTCACAAGGAGTCTGCGTTCTCCTAATGCACAAATATTAACAATCGCTTTAATGAAGGATTTTTTATTATAAAATCCACTTGCATTTATGGCAATTCTCAGACAATGAGGAGAGGAACTTCTTGTTCCTTTCCATGTCTTGGAATCTGACTGTGCCTTAGGCAGAACTGCACACAGGCCCGATACCAGCTTCCTCACTTGCCATAGAATTCTGGAGATAATTTGGATGTCATCTACCACTTTGGAAGTGGTGTTCAAAATTCCAAGAAAAACACAAAAAACAGTGATTCCTCTTCTCAAATAAAATCTTATGCAGAAGCCAGCATGTAAAGCCAATAAACGCCTTCCAGACTGGTCAGGAAGAGGTGACTACTTCTCTCTGTCTACATCCCCATCACATTGGCTCCTGGACTCCATTCAACTGTGCTAGGACCCTTGGACAACCTTTGCATGTGGGTTAAAATGGCGTTGCTCTGGTTCAAGAGCTGGGGAGCCAAAGCCCTACTTCCTCAGTCTTCCCCTAACCCGTAACTGCTCCCAAACAGCACTGTGGAAACCTAGGGCTCTCTGCAGCACTGTATTTTTTTTCTAAATGCTTAACTAGTTCTTCTACTGATGAACAAATACACCCAGAGAAGTAAAATGACTTGCCCAAAGACGTTCAGTCAGTTGGTGTCAAAATCAAGATTATTAGCATCAAAAGATAATTGAATCTCTGTCCTCTAGAAGCTTATGATGTAGTTGAAAGGCAGGACATGTGTATATGAAAAGATAAATGGAAAACTAAGATAGCCTGTACACATCAGTGTCCAATTAGCTCCACAAGTGTTTAGGAGACATCAGGACTCCTGGGAACTGAGGCTCTCTCCACTGAATTCTTCTAAATATTTCAGACATGGCTGTGACCATGGCCCCCAGCTGCCAGTTGTAGCCCTAAACAATGAGCAGGGCGAGAGGAAAGAAAGGGAGAAGAAGGCGGAAAGGAAGCAATAAGAGGTACATAGCACTGGAAAGAAGAGAAAATGATAGAAAGGCAGAAGAAAGACAGGAACCATCTGAAAAGGCAAAGTCATCACTGCCCCAAGATAGGTAGCACTTCACCCATCATCAGGGAAGGGGGTCCTCCAGGAGCCCCAAGGAATCCAGCTTCCTCTGTTTGCAGCTTTGAGAGTCTGGTGCTCCCCTTCCTCTGTCCCATGGTTTGTCCTCTCTTCTGCAATTTTCATACCTCCTCTACCCTTTCCAAGCTCAACACAGAATAGTAGAAATGGGAATCTTAGTCTGTACCATTTGGCTTCCAAAGTTCCCTGGTTCCCACCAGCACAGAAAGAGCAGGTGCATACTCACTATTAGGTGCCTTCTCAAAGAACTCTGGGACCCGTCAGGATTCAGGAGGGCACACAGAGCTCTGGCCTCAGGATTCAGGCAGGAGGAGGGCTGCAAATGCATGGACTCACAGAACTGATAGCGACGCATCAGCGGGAAGACAATAGTCTGAGAGTTTCGCCCTTCTCTACTCCACTCACTCGCCCTTAGATGTTTCTGTGGCAGTACAACACATGTTTTGAAAGGATCAATTAAACTGTTTCATTTATTTAAGTGTTTTTGTTTGCTTTTAGGTTTAGGGGTTGTTTGTTTGTATGTTTGTTTGTTTGTTTGTTTGTGGGAATTAATTCTGTAAGGGAACCCATGCCCCTCAGGCAGAGTGAATACAGTGCTTCTCAGGATGAGTCTATGCAGACGGCTGTGTCCAGACTTAGCAACCACAGGCACCTGCCCCTCCTGTGGATTCATGCCCACACCTCTTCTTACTGACTCCCTGGTCCCTTTTCAGTTCTATCTCAGAAACTTAAGCATCTTAGCATGACCCAGTTGTGTTTGGGGATAAGCGGGGACCACTGAGAAAGGTTCCCGGCACCCAGGGAGGACAGACGTGACAAATGAACCTTTAGACTGAAGGTCAGAAAATCTGGTTTTCCGTCCTCGGCATGTATGTCTCTGGCCTTTTATATCTTATCAGTATCCTAGTTTTTTAAGTGAGTAGGTTAAGTAGATGACCTCCAAGATCCTTTCTCTCAAGACTCATGGCTTGAAGCAGAGCCCTGCAACTTCTACCTCGGAGATAAATACCATGAAATGCAAGTGCTTTCTTGAGGATGAGGTTGTCCCTTAGGCAGTTGGATTCCAGCCTCAGTGTTTCTCCCTTTAGTCTGCAAGCTGTCCCAGAGCCACCTCATTCAACCCTCTGTGCGAGCTGAACTTCCCTCTATGCCCCACCTCGGCGTGTCTGATCACCGACAGCTCCATCTTGATATCCCACAAGTGCCCTAAATTCAGCAAATCCAGAATTGACTCTTCCCCTTCCTCTTCCAAGTCCCCTCCTGCAGTGGGAGGCATCCACATTCAGAGTCACCACATTCAAAACCACAGGGAGGGGACAGCGTATTTCTTTCACTGACTTCCTCGAACCCCTAGTGCAACCAGAAATCAAATTACATCTTTTATAAAGATGCTCTCAAATCCACCTATGTCTCAACCAGTCCTTCTGTCTCTACTGCAGCTCAAATCTCCATGATCTCTGTATGGGTCACTCGCCACCCTCTCCTCCCCTGTCTCCGCCGTCATGCTCCATGGTAGTGCCAGACTACGGTGCACACCTGACCGAGCCATCCCAGCATCCTCAGAATGGAATCTAAGCATCCGGGCGTGGCCACACAGCCCCTGGGCATCTTGCTCCTACACATCCCTCCAGCCCCATATTCTCATAGCTTCACTCCATCCAAATCAAATGTTTGCATTTCCCGAAGCTCTCCACACTTCCCCTCTCCTTAGTTCTTCCTCCACGTGGAATACCTGACCCTCCCCACTTTCTTCACCTGTGCAACTCCATCCTTCAAACCTCATCTCAGCTGCTTGGGAAAGCCACCAATAGGAAACTGTGCTTACCTCCACAGCATCACTTACTCACTTATGGAATCATCTGTCCATTTGTCTCTTACTGTACCAAGATAGCCATTGTACCAATTTACCAAAGGTCAGTTTTGGAGCCCCTTTTCTCAAATCTCCAGCACCCAGCACATAAACATCTTTGTGAAAATTTGAATGACTCACTGTCACATCAGATGGCCTTCTGGACCTCCACATGTTATGTGCCAGGCTGTGGGATAAGTGTCACATGGTATAAATTAAAGGAACAAGCTCTATTGGGAGAATTACAAAGCAAAAGGTCACAAGAGAAGCCACAGGTCCCCCAAGCGTCCCATCTCACAAAGAGGTGTGTCAGGCCCAGGAAGCCATTTGGCCTGCAGCGTGGGTCTACATTGCAGTAGAGGGGAGCAGGACCCCTCTTCCCCCATGGCTTTCTGTTTTTATAGGGAAACCAAGCAAGGCAATGAAGCCTTGTAGGTGAAGGAATAAACAGATTGCTTGGTGCCGGGTAGTCTGGGTTGGGGGTTCCAGCTGTTTATAGGAGTTGTCTTGGAATGCCTGCTTACCATCACATAAGGTTCCCAGAGCCTTTGGGATATTACTGTTCTCCTTACCCTGAAGAGGAGGTACTCTAAGCTTGGGTGCTACCTCCTTCAGAAAGCTCATTGTCTAGACAATCTAGAAGGAGCTCCAGAGTCACTTTCAGATGATTCAACTGGTTGTTCCACACTGAAAATGAATGACTGGATGGATGGATGGATGGATGGATGGATGGATGGATGGATGGGTGGGTGGGTGGGTGGGTGGGTGGATGGATGGATGGATGGATGGATGGATGGATGGATGGATGACTGGATGGATGGATGACTGGATGGATGGATGGATGGATGGGTGGGTGGGTGGGTGGGTGGGTGGGTGGGTGGGTGGGTGGATGGATGGATGGATGGATGGATGGATGGATGGATGACTGGATGGATGGATGGATAACTGGATGGATGGATGGGTGGGTGGATGGATGGATGGATGGATGGATGGATGGATGACTGGATGGATGACTGGATGGATGGATGGATGGATGGATGGATGGATGGATGGATGGATGGATGACTGGATGGATGACTGGATGGATGGATGGATGGATGGATGGATGGATGGATGGATGGATGGATGGATGGATGGATAAAAGTAACTAGCACATAAGTGAACACATGAAAGTGCCTGACATGTAGTAGATACCCAACTTATGTCTGTTTCCCTTTCTTTTTCTTCCCTTCTCATTCCAACATCAACTTTGTGAATTTCCATGGGGATTTCTGTGGTACAGAGGAGGTGGCTCTGTCATCTATTGTTAAACATGAGAGCTCTGACCCTCATGGGGATGGGGGCTATGTAGCTATGACAGTGCCATACCTTCACAAGCTTCCTCAGGTTGCACTGTGCCCTTATAACATACTTTCCCTTTCAAAACTATCCTGATGTTCATTTTAATCCAACATCACCTCGTTTTAAAAGACCTGACGCTCCCACACACTGTGATTTGTAGCTGGGTCATAGGCCCGAGGCAGTCACGTCCCCAGACCAACTTTGTGATGCTCTAATGGGTAGGAAATGAAGGATAGATGGTCTGCCTCTGAGATGCTGATTCAGTCTGACCTGTCTATTCACTTCCCATGGTTGCTCCCTGACCTTGGCCTCCATCAGCACATGGGCCAGTGGTTCTTAAACTTCAGGTGCCTCAGAAACACCTGGAAATTGTCTGTAATGTACATCTCCAGGATCTATAGCCAGGAGTTCTACTTCAGTAGGCCTGGGTGGGGCCCAAGAATTCTGCATTTTTTAACTTTGCATCCTTAAACTACTTCATCCAGAGGTGAGACCAGCACTCGCTAAATGTCTAGGGGATTCAGAAAGAATGAAGGGAGCACAGGGTCATGTATGGGTCAACCTCTCCCTGCAGGGCTACCCATCAGGTTCCCAGTGCCCCAGTCATGGAACACCCTCCCAACAGGCTAGGCAGAAGAGGAGGTCGTTCCCAGGCAATGCCCCTCCTCTCTCCCTAATGTGGGTGGCACCTGGAGATCCCCTGTGAGCTCCACCTGGCCCTGTAGAGGATGGGAAAATAGGTCTGGGGTTCTGAGTTGAGTTCTTCCTGAGTTGAGGCTGTGGACTGGCCCGTCCTGCTTGGAGGATCTGTGGCTAAATGCCATGTGGACTCGTGTTTTGTGGTCCAGTGAGATGTGGACTGGGGTTCCTGCAGTGGGGAGCAGTGGAGCATGAAGGCATCCAGGCAGCCTTCTCCTGGCGAGGGCCGTTAAGGCTGTGCACTGGGGCATGCTATGGGAGAGAGCAATCAGTGGTGAGGGAAGCTAGGGAATCAGCACAGAGTTGGCTGGCTCTAACTGAGCCAAGGAGCTTGTCCTGTTCAGTGCAGGCCCCCAGGGACAAGAGCTGCAGCCATAAATGCAAAGCCCTTCTGCAGGTGGCAGAGGGAGGAAAAGACTACCTGCCTCCGACCCCTTGAGAAAAGAGATGAGCCTTTTCCACTCACCACTCCCATCTGAGTGCCCACCTCCATCCTGGAAATGCTGGTTTTCACTGAGGACCCAGTCTATGTCTTTGGACAAAGAGTTTTATTTCCTCAAGAGAGACAGTTCAAATTTTTGGATCCATGTTTGTGAGCAGTTTTTCCTCTGTTTCAGCAGCTGTTAAGAGATCTTCAGTGTCTCTATTTCTTTGCACCTTTGTTTTTGCTCTATTTTGGAGAACTCAGCTACGTAGTACACCCCCAAAGACTATATATATTATCTTCAGGGTTTGTTATCTTGAAATCGTGGCCCACTTTTCCCACGGTTCTGTCTACCCTCTTTCTCAGCAGCTTGCTCCACTGTCCAGGCATCATTTCCCTTTAGGTCAAGACATTATGAGAAGGTACAATGACATGTTCATTGATTAACTAAGTAAGGTGTTTCCCCAAAAATGTGCAATTTTTCCACCACTCTAATATTCACACTTTAACAGAGGACATTTGAAGACTTAAAAAAACAAAACAAAACCTCAGTGCACAGTGGATTGGAGTTCTAACAGTGGGACAGACTGTGGAGTTGGAAATTTGGCCTGGAAGGGGAGGGAGATCCCAACCCCTGTCCCTCTAGATCCTTCTACAGGGGGACGGCATTCTCCTCCATCTCCTCATGAGATCTGCAGGGGCAGAATTTTGTAAATCCCCAATCTAACGATTTTCTTTTTCTCTCTCTTCTATTTTTGTTTCCTAGGAACGAGTGGAATATCTCTTTCTCATCATTTTTACCGTGGAAGCATTTTTAAAAGTAATAGCCTATGGACTTCTCTTTCACCCCAATGCTTACCTCCGCAACGGTTGGAATTTACTTGATTTTATAATTGTGGTTGTAGGGTAAGTATAACTTCCCTTTGCATCCCCGCTCCTCACCTCTATCACCACTTCATACCTCTTTTTCATTCTGTATTTCTATCTCTTCTTGATTTGGTCACTGTGGCACTGGGCTTCAGGCAGGATGAGAGGAGCTATTAAATATCGCTTTGAATTCAGACTTTCTCCAAAGGGAGAGGAGCTGTTACTTAGGAACACCTCCCACCACTGCTCCCACATGCACGCGTGTGCTCCCACACATGTGCACACATACGAGTCGAACCTGAGTGCTTTTGATGGAATCAAGGCTCCTTCACGCAATTGAGGACAGTACTCTGCATCGGGTTTCTTAGTGCATCTCCAGCCACATCTGGTCTGACAGTTCCTTTGACCAGTTTCTCTGCGTACCACTGAGCAGATTTAGCTCAGCCTGCCTGTGAGTTTGCAGTCCATGGGCATGGGGGTGGGGATGGGGCTGGCACACAAGAGCTGTCTACAGTGGGCCTTGTTCTGTGGCCCAAGGAAACAGACCACTCAAGATGTGTGGGTGAGAAGAACACAGGAAACTCTTAAGAATCTGGTGATGAGTGACCAGACCCCAATCAAATATACCTTCCCATGACACTCGCCTGCACTTCAGTATAAGTTGACACAAGTCAGTATGTGCTTTTTAATTAAAAGCTATGTAAGGAATCTCACATCAAATTTAGAAGGGACAATCTCCTTATGAAGGAATTAGTAACTTCACAAAGAGATTCTCTAGGAAATACTTGTACCTAACAAGCCTTCATGTGCTGTGTGTGATGGAATTTATCAACACACGGTTGATGAAATCCGAATAACTCATCTGTTTTGTGAAGGGAGGGCACCTTTGCAGCAGATTCCACTTAGGAATAAGCTGGCTTCTTTGAGCTATCCCTTGTCACTTTGATCCAGAGAGTGATCAAGCCGTGGCCACCTAGTGTGTTTACTCCCTCAGAGTCCCAACCAGCTTCAGTGCCATTAGGCTCTTACCCCAGGAAACTGTTTTCGTGAATCCTTCTGTGCTGTCCCCCTAGGCCCCTGTGGCTTCTCCAGAGCAGTCACTGCTTGTGATCTCATGGACTGTCTGGTCTTTCTTGCAGGAAATAATGCAGGAGCAAAGCATGATCATTTAGAAGTTATTTCCTTGTCTCAGGCCATCTGGATGGCTTACTAGGGTTGTTTGGAACTGTTTTAGGGGTTTTTCTTTCTTGTCCTTTTTCGCCTGACCAATGAGTGGCACACTCCAGCCACATTACATCAGGGATATTTGGGTGGCATGAGGGGCACTAAAGTTAGGGTGCTTGCCAGGTGTAGACCTGGCTCCAGAGGACTCGGAGTGAGAAGGCAGCTATATAGAGACTGTGCTGCTTCTGTTCATGCCAGAAGCAACAGAGAGTGACTAAACAAATGCCTTGAATTAACTCAGTAAACCATAGCAAAGGTCTTTAAGATGGGTTGTTCCAAATGCCCCTAAATCCTTTTTAAATCCAGCATCTTTCTCAAGCCCTCAGTCTCCCCAGAGCCTTTCACACATGCATAGAAAAGAGTCCCAGGCTGAGATCCAGCACTTCTGGGACCAATAGAGAGATGAGGGTGCATTGCAGGGACTCACTTTGTTTAGGCAGAGACGCTATCTTTTTCTCACGTTTATGAGTGAGTCAGCGTTGACTAGATACGATGCTGCGTGCCCCACTCACAGCCTTAACTACAGCATGGGAGGTGGGGATAGGAAGTAGTGTAGGCCTCAGAGAGCACCCCTGGGAGGGAGGGAGGGAGCGAGTGCCTGGCCACAGGTTGCACACGGGGCCAGCCTGCCCAGCTCCAGCTATTTAGGCCTTGGGGCCTCCCTTGGGCTGCTGCTCCTGCCCATAGAGGGCAGACTTTTCATGAGGCCAGCCCAGATTTTAGTCACGTCTCCCTGTTGTCCAGGCCATGAGGCTGATGAAGAGAGGGAAGCATCTAGGTTTGGCACGCTTCCAAAAGATGTATCTAGGTGACTATTAAAGCCACAGAGGTTATGATGCTAGCACTTGCTCACCTTGTGGTTCACCATGACCCTCTGAGTCTCTTTCTCCATTAATTGCACACGTGGCCATATTTGGCACCTAGTTTCTCTTCCCCATGGGTATTGGTCCTTGGGGCTTTCCATCCAGTCTAAATCTCGGCCCCTCCTTTTAACTCAAAAATGACACGTACACCCCCAGAGAAGACATAGCTCTCTTCAGCCATGCCTCCTTTTCCTGCTGCTTTTACAAAACTAAATGAATATCCCTTTGTTTCCCTTGTGTCTCCTGGGAAATATCTGCTCGCCTTGGCACCCCCTGCAGCTACTTAGGGGGAAGTAGCTGTCCTGGCCTCCTGCACATCAGGGGAGTCTGCCTTGCCCAGGGAAGGTGGGCGTGCCTGTCTGCTACCTCAGTGCCATGCTGAGTCACTGTCTCACCTCAGCATTGCCATTCTGCTGGCCTGTGACAAGAGGCATTTCCTTTCCCCCGTAGATCTTTCATATTTCCTTCCTAAAGTGGAGTTGTCTCCTTGGTATCATGGGGAGATGGGACTGCTGAACGAATGTGAAGGGGACTTTAGAGGCCCCTGTGAGCCACCTTCCCGCACCCACCCCAAGAACTGAAGAGTCCTCAGTAGCTCCACCTGCTGGAGATGGAGGCATTGTGCTGCAGCCGCTAAGGCTTTTGTCCCTCTTTCCCTTCCAACATGTCGGCCCTGCCTTTCTGACTCACTGGGCCCTCTAGAGCCTCACTGTCCTCTTCTTTTAACAGCTCTAATGCCCAGCTAAGGAACTGCCAGACACACCTCCTGGAGAAGTACCCCCAAGCATCCACACCCGAACCCAGCCCCTAGGGACAGGCAGGCATAAGGCAGTGGTGTCGCCTTGCTGTGTCTAATCTGAGAGAAACAGAGCAGTCCCTACAGACCTATGTCCGATCCTGAATTGTCTACCCCTTCCAAATTAAAAGCGGACACTTTTTTTTTAATTAAAATTTATTGGGGTGACAATAGTTAGTAAAATTACATAGGTTTCAAGTGTGCAATTCTATAACACATCATCTATATATCACATTGTGTGCTCACCATCCAGAGTCAGTTCTCCTTCCATCACCATATATTTGATCCCTTTCACCCTCATACCCCCTCCCCTCCTTACCCTCTGGTAACCACTAAACTATTGTCTGTATCTGTGAGTTTTTGTTTCTTTATTTGTTTGTGTTGTTCCTTTGTTGCTTTCAGTTTTATATTTCACATATCAGTGAAGTCACATGGTTCTCGACTTTTTCTGTCTGACTTATTTTGCTTAGCATTATAATCTCAAGATCCATCCATGTTGTCATAAATGGCACCATTTTATCTTTTCTTATGGCATTGTGTGTATACACCACATCTTAAAAGCAGACATTTCTTAAACAGCTTGCATCAACTTGGAGCAGTGGTTAAAAGAGAAGAAAGTTGTCTAATCTCTGCTCCCTTCACTGAATAATATTTTGTGAACATCTTGTACTCTGATAAATATATTGCTTTCTTCCAGGAAATACTTAGCAACCAAATCTGGTTTGGATTTGGAATGTTGTTTGACAAACTTGCAAACTGATCTCCATTTCAGTGGAAAGAACATTTCTCTGTGGAGAAAAGAGCCTGCTCCCACATTCTGGCAACCTCTGCTTGGGATTCAAGGCATCACCAGCTAACATGCGAACCCATCAAATTGCCAAGCTGAGGTGAAAGAATCGTGGAGCAGAGAGAGACTTTAGATATAGTATGGCCAAGGTCATCAAAATGCTTTTAGATGTAGAACCCACTGTTCAAACAAAGCCTTACTCAGAGGCCCAATGAGTTAAACAGATAAAGGAAGCCACTCTGTTAAATATGGGGAAAGGAGCCAGAACCCCAGTCATTCATCTCTGGCCTCACTGCCCAAGAAGTCCTCAAGGGGTTCCATGGGACGCAGTTTGAAAATCCTTAATGTAGACTAACCCTCTCATTGCTGGGCCCTGCCTGAATCTGAGGTAAGCCCCCAGCTGCCGTCTCCCAGTTCCGGATCCAATGCTTAAATGTGTCACTTAAGGCTCAAGCCTAGTCCTCAAAATGAAGTTGCCCTGGCCCCAAGTTCAGGTCTGATATAGGGGCCCAATTCTGATACCCGAGCTCCCTTCTTGACCTCAAGCTATGACCCAGCACACACAGTGCTGACAGTGAATCAGCAGAGTCATCTTGAGAACAAAGGGCAGAAATTGCCCCTGCATTCCATTTCCTCTCTTCTTGCTTGCCACACAAAGCCCAGACTCTGGACTCCCCTCCCACGTAATCTGTGCATCTTCTGGTCCAACCCCTTCTCTCTCTCCATCCCACCCCTAAATCCTTCCCATGCCTTGTGTTCCCCACAGTCCATCTCCCATTCAGGGGCTGCAGACATGTTCTGTAAAGGGCCAGGTACAACTTTCCGGCTTTGCAAGCCATGCATTCTCTGTCCCAAATGTTCAACTCTGTGGAGAGAACAGCAATATGTAAACGACGGATGTAGCTGAATTCCAGTCAAACTCTATTTACAGAGCACGTGGCCCACATGCTGCCCTGAGGCCTCAGCTTCATTCTGATCACCTGTCCACTTCCTGACTCTCCCCTGAGTGTCCTGATTCCCTTGCAGTCTCTAGAGGTGGCCACCTTCTCGACTAGATGCCTCATTCCACGGCCCAGAGGTCAAGAGTGGGGCCCTGTTTTCCCCTTATTTCTGCTTTCAGACCACTCTTGCCCCCAAAAAAACCCTCCAATTTTGATGTGTGTATCATCAGATCCTTCTAGCCCCACTTCCTGTTGCAGCCCTCTGCAGCCCTCATTCCTCATTCCTTGAAGACAAGAGCTCTTGGCTCACTTTCACTCTCGCCATCACTCACTACTCTTGCCACCACGCCCAGCAGCTTCTTGGTTCCTTGGTAGCTTCTTCCCTACGGACCCTGACTCCGTTCTACCTCAGCTGCCCGTTACCATGGTTACAGCCAGGGTACTGCCACTAGGATCTCAAGGCAAACGTCCTACTCTCTAAACAATACCACCCATCTTTCCAGCTCCCCGAGCACTTAACTCTAACCATCCATTCCTCCTGCCACATTCTCTCCGTTCCTCCCCTCAGCGTGGGCACCCTCCTTCCAAGCTGAGATGCCGTGCCCCATCATTACAATCCTTCACTTACATTTATACTCAGCTTCCGATTCCTCTATTCATTTATCTTGCTCACCAACCCCAATCAAATCCGACTAGACGGAGAACTGTTTGGTACCTGAAGACGAGCCATTTAATGAAGTAGAGAAATACACAGAGCTGAGCTGATGAGTCTCTTACACGTGTGACCACCAGCCTCAAGTAGCCCACGGGGACAGCTGGCAGTCATACTACATGTCCCTACTCATTCACCCTTCCACTTTCTTTGATGATTCCATCATACATCATACCTTTGCCTTTCTCTTCAAACTTCCAGTACCTCCTCCCCTTTCACATGTTCATCTGAGGACCTTGCTACCTATTTTCCCTGGGAAACAGATGCAATCAGAAGAAAACTTTCATGCGTTCGCACATCTGCGCCCCTGTAATGTGCCTCCCTACCTGAACGTGGTAAACCTCCCTGCCTCTATCTAAGACATCTGATTGTCAAATTGCCTGTCTCTGTTAGATGATTCCCATCACATGTAAAGGTGCTGTCGTGTCTCCATTTAAAAACAAACAAAGAAAACTCTCTTGATTCTATACCCCCTTTCAGTAACCACCATTTTTCTTCTACTTTTATAGCAAAATTCCTCAGCAGAGTTGTCTGTACAGTAGCCACCAGCCACATGTGGCCATTCAGTACCTCAAATGTGACTAATCTGACTGAGATATGTTGTATGTGTAAAATACACAATAGATTTCAAAGATTTAGAACAAGGTGAAGTGACAAATATCTCAATAATTCTTTATATTTATTATAATTGAAATGATAATATTTTGGTTATGTTGGGTTAAATAAAATGTGTTATCATAGTTAATTTCACCTCATTCTTTTTTACTTTTTCAATGTGGCTACTAGGAAATTGAAATTACAGATGTTGCTCACATTGGTGGCTTCCATTATATTTCTCTTGGACAGAGCTGTCTATTCTCCATCCTCACTTTCTCCTCCTATCCGCTCCTGAACTTATATCTATTAGGCTTTGGTCCCACCAAAACTTGTTTTCAATGTCTCAATGGTCTTCATGTTGTGAAATCCGGTGGCCAATGGTCCATCCTTGTATTTGCAGCGCTTGACACAGTTAACCACTGTCTTCTCATGACCATTTCCTTCACAGCCCAGCATTCCAGCCACTTGTCTCAGTCTCTCCTTGATTTCTTCTCTCCACGGCCCCTCAAGTTTGGAGCCTAGGGCTCAGTCCTATCACATCTTCACTGTCTATACTAGCCTCCTAGACAATTAAAGTCGGATCTGACTTTAATACAATTTATACAACAGCCAAACTTTGTCTCCAGCCTGGACTCCATCCCCAGAAATCCAGACCCAATAGAGCCGACTCAAGATATCTACTCAGAGGTCAAATCGACAACTCAAACTTCAAAAAGTGCAAAATACAACCCTTGATGTCCATTCCACCATACCTCACCCTTCCAGTTGCTCAAGCCAAAGCTATTGGGATGGTCTTTTATTCTTCTGTCTTCCTCACACCTCACATCCAGTCCATCAGCCAATCCCATCACCTCCATCTTAAAATAAATCCAAAATCCAACTATGCCTCAGCCCCTCCAACACCACCATCTAGTCTAAGCCTCCGCACCTGGCTTAGTACAGCAGCCTGCCCTGGCCTCGCCACAACATCAGAGCAAGTCTTTTAAAAGAATCATGTCACTCTCCTGCTCGAAACCCCCCAGTGGCTTCCAACTCAGAGAGGAAAGCAAGCACCGGATGGGGGGCCCTGCTTTAGCTCCCACTTCGTCTCCCACTCTTCTCCATTGACCTGCTTTGCTCCAGCCACCCCGCCACTTGTCCCTCCCTCGGGCCCTGTGCACCAACCATCTCCTCGGCCTGGAAAAGTCTTCCCAGAGAGCTGTGTCCACTCCTGCACTTTCGTTAGGGCTCTGCTCAAATGTCAGCTAAGGACAATTTTCTTTCCCAGCCTTTTGATATCAAACAGGAAGGCCTACCTCCTGGCCACTCCAGACTCCTCTCCCTTGCGGCATTTGTCTTCTTATCACTTACCACTCTCTAAATGTGATTTACATTTACTGATTATTTAGTTTATTGTCTGACTCCCCCACTAGAATGTCAACTCCAAGAGGGTAAGTACTTTGTCTGTTTTGCTGTAGCCTTGGTGTCTAGAACAGTACCTGGCACACAGTAGGTGTGCATGTTTGCTGGATTAATGAGTATACAAACATAAACACAGAGTAGCAGAGCTGAAGTTCCCATGTCTCAGTTACGTGCTTTAACGTATGGTTTTGCTCCCGCTGGAAGCTTACGCATTTAACCATTCGACCATTCATTCGTTTGTTCAACATATTTCTGTTGAGCGTCTCTTATGCACCAGCACAAAGATTTCTTTGAGACCATTTATTTGTGCCCAGGTACAAGTCAAAGAGAGGGGGTGTTAGGAGGAAGGAGGCGGAGAGGGAGGAGACAGAACGTGACTCCAGGCCATGTGAGGGCAGGAGCTAGGATACCACGGAGGGGGCAGAGGGCGCTGTAAAGGGTCGGGCCCTGGCAGCAAACTTCCCTTGCTTTACACTCTGTCCAGGGGCCCAGCTCACACAAAACCAGATGTGTTCTCACAGCTTTATGATGGCAAAGGGCGTGCAGGTCGCCTCTCTCAGACCTTCTGGATGGTGGTTATGCCCTTGGCAGGGGTGATACCCACACTGACAGATTGTCAATTTCCCATGGTCACGGACCCTCCTGGGCACACACCTCCGCACTTGCGCCTGGGCTGGAGACAGCTGCAAACTCTGCTTTCCAGGCTTCTTTCAGAGAAATCCGAGCCCAGCTCAGCAAAGAAACACTGTCCTGACAGCTCCTTCTCTCTTTCCTCTCTTCTAGGCTTTTTAGTGCAATTTTAGAACAAGCAACCAAAGCTGACGGGGCCAACGCCCTAGGAGGGAAGGGGGCTGGATTTGACGTGAAGGCGCTGAGGGCATTTCGCGTGCTGCGCCCCCTGCGGCTGGTGTCCGGAGTCCCGAGTAAGTAACGCCGTTATTTTTGTTTACAACGTTATGCTGTCACCACCTTCCGCTTTCCTCCGCTGAATTGCTAGGAGCACTTTGCAGAGGAATCTGATTTTATATAAATGGAGAGGGGTTTTTTTGTTTGTTTTTTTAAAATGAGTTCTTTTGTTTTAAAAAAAAAAAACCCAACTCTGATGTGAGTCCATTATAACACACCGTGGTCCCAGCTTCTGTAAACACCTGGGGGAAAAAATCACAGCAGTCACACAGCCAAATGAAGACAGCCCACACAGAGAAAACAAGCCTGCGGCCCTGCAGGGCCCTGGGCTGGGAATTTAAATGTGTTTGCAGCAAAAGAGCAAGGTGAGCAGAGACAGCTAATCCCCAAGGCTCGTAGGCTATTTTAGCCAATAGGATTATCTCTACTTCCTGTATTTTTCCAAAGAACAATCATAAAAACATCAGTGGATGTTCTGAAAGTTCTGTTTCACCATTTCCTCCAGCCCCTTCCACCTCGCATGTCAAATGGGGCATCCCCAGTCTCAGAAGCCCTATTTATGGACTCCACCTGTCAGATGAGAACTGGCTTTCCCCAAGGGGTGGAGGGTGTTCAGCAATCCCAGTTAGGTAGAATGGTGTTGGAGAGACATGACCTATCGGGATATCAGTCACAGGGACAGCTCTCCTTCCCGTGCTTCCAGAAGCATGTCCCATTATCGAGGAGCCCCAGGCACTGCACACAGCAGCCTCCGGCGAACCCCAGCTCAAGGTGTTCCTGGGGCCTGAGTCAGCTTTGGGAGAGCATATCCTCCTTGTTCAATTTGTGGTATCTGAGCATAATTTTGGACTTGTTTGCTGAGACTTTACACTCTCAAATCAGCTCCGTCAGACCCAGCCCAAGACTTAAGGCAGAGGAGATCTCATGACCAGGCTGGAAGCAAACTAGTTTGGAGATGGGGACAGGGAACCGGAAAACAAAGAGGCCCTTTGAACACCCAGCCTTTAGCACCTGCCCCAGAGATGGAGCACTTGGTGACATTGCACTGCTTGGTCATCTCTCTTAGAGTCACACAATCGTAGAAACGTGAGGGACTTTATATTAACTTGTTCAATCCTTTTTGTCCGTGTACCTAATAGTGAACAGATCTTCCCAAAGTAACTTAATTAACCAGCAGCAAAGCAGGACTAGAACCAGGTCTCCTGGCTTTCAAACCAACTCTTTCCTACTGTACCACATGACCTCCTATAAAGAATTACCTCTTGATTGTCTTAGACAATCAAGTTTACGTGTATATCCTGTCTCTTCAATTACATTCCAAGTCCCTTGAAGCCCAGAACTATGAGGAATATTGTAGGGGAAACAACAAAAGTTACACTGTTCTCTTTGTAGCGAGGCCCTGGGCAAAGCTTGCAGCCTGCCTTAAACTCAAAGGTGAGCACGGAGCTGAGCCACGCAGCACATTTGGAGCAGATTCTCTCTACTTGGCCTTAACCATTTGGGGACATCTAGGAACAGAAACAGTGTATGTGCTGGCCAAGACCCAATTCCCCTTTTGTGAAGCCTAAATTATTTGGATTTTGTTGGTCAGTCAGCCATAACTCAACAGACCAAAATCAAGAGATGCGAAGGCAGGGTGAGAATGGCTTTGAACATGACTCTAGAGAGCTTCTCACGCTGATGCAGCCAGTGTGTCAGTGACAGGAACTAGGAATTGATTCCAAACTTCAGCCAACCAAGATACAAGTGACATAATGAATCTTACCCTGCTATGTACGTGCTTATCAGGGGCCCACAATCTCAGAGCTTTGTGCTGGGTAGGAGGACATAGCATAAGGAATGAATGTGGTCCTTTCACTTGAGGAATATGACAATCTAACAAAGAGTGTATCAGTATATATAGGAACTAACAACCCCAAACTTCCAGTGACTTCAAACCAGAAACACTTACACCTGGCTCATGGTACATGAAGCTGTTGGCCAGCTGCAGCTATTCTGGGCTCAGTGGGCCCTAGGCTTGACCAGTCATCCATCTCATTCCAGAGCCCAAGATGAAGAAGCATCCAGCACATGGGACATGTTGTTCTCATGGCAGAGGGCAGATGCTTGCAAAGGGGGCATAGAACTAAACCACACAAGCATATTTTAAGGTTTTGCACCAATATGTCTTATAGCACAGCTATTCACATTCTGGTAGCCAAAGCAAGTCACATGGCTATGTTTGTCCCAAAGATAATGGGACAAAGAAGTATACTGTACCTACAGAGAAGCATGCGTGAATAACTGTGAACAAATAGTACAATCTATCATAAAGAGAGTGAGGAGATTGTTATTAACAGTAATAGTTACAGTAATTACACCAGTACAGAGATTCTTAATTAGAGATACATACAGTTGAGAGCCACTCATGCTTCAGTGCATTAAAAGGGAGAATTAGATCAGATAGAGTGGCTGGGGTTTCACTGTAAAAGAAACTTCCTAAAGAAGGTGTCTTGTCTCCATATGCATCTAAATAATGGTAGTACTGTATTGTGGTGATCAGGAAGAGATCACAGTTCTTGGAATTCTCTCATCAAGAAGATAAAGATATGAGATAGCACCACAAATACGTAAGGTCCCGATATTACCTGCCATGCAGTTCAGGAAGATATTTTTGTCATTAAAGATGTTGACACTGCGATGGCTTTGCAGTTGTAGGCCAGCCTTGCGGGTACCTCCATACTTATGCATAGGGCTAATGACTATGTCTTGTTTTCTGTGAGTCACCAATAGAGAACAGCTCTTTTTGGAGCATAAAGAAAGGGCTAATCCAGCCTTTCACCCTTTCTCAATGGAATAGTATCTGTGTGACTTTTTGAAATCGTAAAGTTTGTAGACCAAGGTGAGTAAGTGCACTATACCAGTTTGGTTGATATTATCTAGGAAAATGTCAGCAAATGTAGGCTACAAACCTAGACAAATGCCTCCTTCTCCCACTTTGCATCACTTTAGGGTGTCTCCTTTTATGATTCAGCAAAACCCCTGAAAAGACTTGCCTTTACCCATTGTCTGCAATTCTTGTCTTCCCGTTCTCTCTCGAATCCACCCCAGTCAGGCTATCTCCTCTACTACTGCACCAAAGTGTTGTTTGTTGAGACCACCATGATTTCCATGTTACAAAATCCGGTGGCCAGTTCTCTGGTGCCATTTTGCTTGATCACTTGACTTCCGGGACACTGTTTTTTCTTAGTGCTACCTTACTTCACTTGTTTTTCCTTCTCAGAATTATTTGCTGATTTTCCCCTCATCTTCTAACATTGGACAGCTCCAGGGCTCAATCTTCAGAATCTTCTCTACCTACACCCAGACCCTAGTTATCATGTCTAGTCTCATGGCACTGAATATTATATATATATCTTCAAATAGCTACCAACATGTGTCACCAGCTCAGACCTTTTCACCAAACTCCAGATTTGTATGCCTATCTGCCTCCTCCATTTCTTCAGACATCTAAAAAGCACCTTGAATTTAACCACATGTATAACAGAACTCCCAATCTTCCCAAAGTCTTTCCCATCTTGATAAATGTCAACCTCATGCTTCCAGCTACTCAGGCTTCTTTCTCGCTTTCACCCTTTGTATCTAATCCTTCAGAAAATTCTATCACCTGTACCTTTAAAATACATCAAGAATCGCACTGTTTCTTACCACCTGCACATTTACTTCCATGCCAACCACTATTGTCTCTCACCTGGATTATTACAGCAGTCTCCTAACAGGATTCTTTGTGTCCACCCTTGCCTTTTGTCACAGCCTAGTCTTGGCACAGCAGCCAAAACAGTCCTCTTTAAAATACATGTCTCTGCTCTTCTTAGAACCTGCAAGGCTCCCGACACACTGAATGAGGCCCAGAGGCCCACGAGACCCCGCATGATCTCCCCCATCCCCCTGACCTCGTCTCCTTCTACCTTTCCCTTCTCTCCCTCCTCGCCTGCCTCAGTGACCTTGCTGAGCCTCCCGTGTCCCGAGCTCACTACCATTGCAGGGCCTTTGCAGCTGCTGCTGCCTCTGTCTGGATACCCTTACTCAGCTACGCACACGGCTGGCCGGCTCAACTCCTCTCTGACATATCTTAGCAGAGAGGCCTTCCCTCACTACCCGTTCAGCCTCCTCACACTTCCTGTGCTCCTCTGCTTTATTTTTCCCACGTCACTTTTCACCATCTGTCATACTGTGTATTTACAATGTTTACTTAATACTCCTTGCCTCACAAGAATATAACCTCCAAGAAGACATTTCTGTTTGTTTTGTTCACTGCTGTCACCTCAGCATCTATAATGCCAGATAAATCTTTGTTCGTCACACAGTCCCCTCATGACTGGGTGGCAGTGCTACACACAGCGGTTACAAAACACTAACTGGCTCACTATAATAATGCTGATGCTAAAAGACCTTCCATATATATGTATGTGACTTCTTTAGCTTTTCCAAAGGGTTTTTACTTCTTCTATTTTATTTGGTCTTCATGACAATTGTGTGATATACACCTAGGAGGTATGTGGATATTTAAGTGGTTATTTTTTATATCAAATAGGTTAATTGGGTGATTTATGGGATTTGTAACACTAAGCCCAAAAAGTTGCCATTATTTTTTAAATGTCCATATGTGTATTAAATACCATTGGAATCTTAAGATCACAGATTATGGAGGGGGAGAGAGAACTGTGAGGGTACAAATCCATGAGTCATTTATTAATTTGTTCACAAAACCTACTGAGTGCCTGATTTATGTAAGATTTTGCTAGCTAGACAGCAGATACAGAAATGAATCAGGTGTTAAGTGTGTTCTCAAAGAGCCTGAGTGTAGAAGTGTTCATAGAATTGATGGTATAGAACAAAATTGGAGAGTCCCTTCTCCCACTCAAAAAAGTTCAAATAAAAAGTGATGAGTTCTGTGATGAGTTCAAGTTTGCTTCTGGGACACCTACTTTTTGGGGGTGAGGATAGAGAATCAGGAAAGGCTTCTTGCAGGAGGTGGCCACTGGGATGGATCTTGAAGGACAATCAAGGAGGGGCAGTCCAGGAAATTATGGAAGGGAAGGAGCACAGTTGTGGCCCTGGAGTTGTGCACAGTAAGGGTGTTCGGTTTAGGGGTTAATTTCATTGTAGATGTAGAAATCAGTCAACTCTCTTAGTGAAATTCTGTGTAATTGCAAGATTTGTCCATTTTGCTTCATCAAGACTCTTCCACAATAAAGGAAATCAGTTCCCACTGCTCGTGAGGTTCCACCCTCCCAAGCAGAAGTGCTGTGAAGCGTGCACGTTATACCAAAGGACAAGTCATATGGAACAGTAAACATGTACAATGAATGTGAACGATAAATCGGGAGGGTTGTGATTAAATATTTGCAGTGTGTACTCGTATGTAAGGAGTACATTTGTTTGTGGAACAATAACCAACAGGTCATTTCCTCCTTTCCGTATAATCCTATATGCCCTCCTGGAAAAGAATTTTCAGGAGTGGACTGAATAAGGGGAGCACACAGAGGGAGGTGAGAAAGTGTCTTAGATCTGTTAGGTCTCTGACAAAAACACACAGCAGCCCAGACTTGATCTGACGATGAAGGGGATTGAACAGTCACCTGCATGCTAGAGCAGCACCAGCCTCAGAAACCACCATCCACTCACCATGAACATTTACTGAGCACTTCCTGTGAGCCGAGCACCAAGTGAGGCACTGGGGACGGAAATAAACAGGTCACTGTCCCCATCTGTCAAGGTACTTGATGCTTTTAAGACTGCATGGGATGCGTGTTTTCCTGTGATAGGAAATTTTTTAAGGTTAGTCTCTTTCTCAGTTAAAAGTGTTATTTCTGGAAGCACACAGAATAGAAAACAGCTTGTTATTATACAAGGGTTTGCTTCCTAATTGAGAAGTGAGAAGGAGCAGTGAAGACCATGTGTGGAGAGGAGTCAAACTCTTTCTTCCTATTTTCCTTGCTCAGGTTAGAACTGTTTCCTGAAAACAAATCAGTACCAGTCTGCCAGCAAGTATTTGCTGAGTGGGTACCATACAGAAAACATGAGGAAAGACTTAAGACACAGTGATTTTAGTGGTTTTAGACACTGGGGATTAGTGGTTTTGAGCATGAGCTCTTGAATCAGACTGCCTGGCTTCTGCCACTGACTTACTCTGTGACCTTGGGAAAGTTACTAAGCCTTTCTGTGCCTTGGTTTCCTCATTTGTAAAATGGGAGTAATAATAGAACTTATTTCATATGTTGTTTGAAGAACTAAATGAATTGAGGCATGCAAAGCATTTAAACAGTGCCTTGCTTATGGTAAGCGCTCAGTTAAATGGTAGCTGTTACATTACATTACATTACATTACACATGTAAAACAGAAATATGTGACAAGATCACTATAAAGACAAAACAGATATACTTTAAAGATAAAGAATATTCAAGAGTTAAATATCAACCCGAGACCAAAAAGTGCCAGAGAGGCATGTGTATGATTATTTGACTTGCATAGTATAGATAATGAAATGGATTCAAGGGACAAGTTTCCCAGGGACTATGGCAGTCCAGAAAAGTTTTATGGAGGAGGCAGTATTTGAGATGAGCCTTGAGCTTTATGTAAAAGAGGTAGGGATGGAGATGGAAGGACATTTGAGGTAAAAACCTCATTTGTTTGGGTCACCAATGCAGGCCAGCCCAAGCCAGCACATAGGCCTATGTGTGGACCAAACCACTACCAAGGAGGAAGTAGTATGAACACAGAAGTAGTGAGAACCAGCTGAGAAAAGTCAGCAGGGAACAGACTGGTGGGTCCTGGGTTCCGAGCCAATAGGCAGTTTTCTAAAGCCACTGCTGAAACATTCCAAAGACTGCACTGCAGAGAAACAGCTAAATGTCTCATAAATCCCCTGAAGAGTGTCAGAATGGATGATGGATCTTGAATTCCAGGGAGGTTCATTAACCCACCCTGGACATGATAAGCTGGTAGCAGAGCTGGCTGGCATCGGACCGGACCAAAGTAACCCACCTGTCCCACCTGCACAGCCTCCCTTCTGCAGGTCGGATCAGGCTATCCTGCTCTCTCTGGGTACTCAGCTAGAGATCTGATGCTACAGGACACCTAACGCTCTTTTCTTATTGTTAATGACAGAGTGGATCCTTGACTTAGAGCTTCCTGCTGCACAAGTGAAAAACTCACCCAAGTGCCCAAGTACCCAGGTGAACCACTCTCGTCCTGCAATGCAGTTTTCCTTCCAGAATGGGTTCTCCCCTACTGGGGATTAGTAACTGTGAAATTGGCCACACTGATTAGCTAATGCTGCCGATTAATCAGACCCACTGGAGGCATATTAAAGCTGTTAAAAACAACTTGTCTGTGTGTTTTCGCACTTTGATAGTTCAAAAGTAGTTGTGCCAGCCTGCCTGAAATTTGCTGTTCGGTAAGGTGGGCCACAGTCACAATTACTACTTCCAGGACAGCGTACTGTGGCCCAGGGGAAAGCCTGCGCTGTGCTAGAGGAGGCCACCAGAGCCGGTCCCGGCAAACACCTCGTTACCCTCATGGGCGTGTAAGGATGCCTCACCATTCCAGATTTGATGAGGGAAAGTCTGTCCAGAGCTGATACTCAGAAATCAAGTAACTCAGCCCCTGAAATTTACAGATCTTGGAAATTGAACTTCAGAGAAGATCCCAAGTTAGATCAGGGGCTCAGATCCACACTGCTTCCCTCCCTGTCCCCTGCTTTTTCCACCACTGTGTCATCATCTTCCCTGACCCCCCTTTACTCCTGGTTAATGTGACTTAACGCCCTAAAAAGGCAACGTGCTGCAAGTGGTACAGTAGCCCACACGCCTAGAGTAGGCAGAAAACTCCGGCTCTACCTTCACCTCTAGCCAGCTCAGTGACCTTGGGCAGGGCAGTTCTCCCTCTAGACCTCTGTTCCGCATCTGTGATGAGGGCCTGGCCTGGCTCTGCGTGTCCTCCCTCCTCCCATGCTCTCCTCCTCCCACACCAGCTGCTACCCCTTGCCTTTAGCAGGCCTTCTTGCCGCTCCACCTTCTTTCTCTCCTTTCATCTCCTTGGACTTGGACCTCTTTCTCCCCTCACTTTCTATTTTGCTTCCTCTGCCTTTTCATCCCTTTTGTCCTAAAGTGGTCTTAAATGTGAGAGGAACTTAGAGCGAAATGAAAGGAGACTTATAAGGCTACTTACAAGTACAGGGCAGGTGCAGAGGGCTACCCGCAAGTCTGTCCCTCACTCTACTTCTCACGGGGCCCAGGCTGCCCCGTCCCCCTGCCCAGCCCATTCAGAAGTTCTTTCTGCAGATCTTCCAGATCCCCTTCTCTACCACTTCTTTCGCTGAAACAGGAGGTAATAAAATATTGTCCCCTACGTTCCTCGCATGGTGCTGTTCCTGAATCGGAATGCCTAAGTGAGGAAGGACTTTAGATATCCCGTCCAACCAAGTTTCTAGCCTACAGATGGAAACACTGCAGCCCAACAAGTTAAAAGGCTTTCTCAGAGTCACACAGCTACCTGGTGGCAGGCAGACAGGACGCTTGATTCCTACACCATCTGTAAGAAGACTGATGGCAGTCATGAAGGGGCCCTCTGGTTTTGTATAGTCTCTGGGGGTTACAGAGCTCCCTTGCACACATTAGTTCACAGCAACCCAAGAGGGAAGGAAGCAAGGCCCAGGCAAGGTCAGTGCCCCCTCCCACCTTCTTGCTCGCTGAGGCAGAGCAGAGCCCTCTGGAAGACACTATGAACAGCGTGGCCTTGGAATATTCCAGATTAGTTGGCTGGTTTTGCTGGGAGGAGTCTGAATTCAGCTCCCCGGCATAAGCATGTCTTGCGTGTCAGACACAGAACAGAACTTAGAATAAGGTCCCACATACTGTGCCCCAAACCCCAACACCTTTCCTGTTCACAGCCTCTAGGGATTGATGCCCACCCTCTCCCGCATCCCCCAGCATGATGCCTCATCTTCCCCTGCCGCCCCTCCCTCTTCTGATTCAGCAACCCCTGTCCCTCTCCCTTCCAGGTGTCTCCAAAGGCGTCCCTGGACTGGAGTTCAGGGGTGCAGTTACAGTCCCAACTCTGCTGACAACCTCTCTGTTCCCTGCTTCATGCTTTGCCTCCGTTTCTCTCCCTACAAAGTGAGACAAATGATGGGTATTCCATGTATAGGGAAAAGATTTTACCTGTAAGCCCCATGAGCTTCTAGCAACAAAGTCTCTTTTAAATCCACCTCTTGAAGAGAGACTTAATAGGTTACGATGAGCCACAGCCTCAGCGGGCAATAAGAAAGATGACCAAACGCAGCAAGCCAAGTTAACTTAAACAATGAGCAGATATCAGAAGTTCCGGTCCCTGCTGTCATGGAGTTTTACTAAGAAGTTGCTGAATATCAATAACAGCATGTGACTGCCCTGGGAAAGTCTCTGTTAATTGGTGTGCTACATACAGCTCATTAAAAATTAATAATGACAAAGAATGTGTCCAATCACACAATAACTTCTATTTACTAAAGCGCTCAGACATTCTCCCAGTGATGAAAAGGTTCTGATTTGAGAACAAAATGTAGGCAATAAATGTTAGGGTTACCACCAACTAGAAGCACTATTCAGGATCGGTGCCAAATGCTCCGACTCCAAGGGCTTTGTTGCTTAACTGATCAGCCCAACAGTGTAGGAAGGCAGGGACATTGTCCTTCATTTATAGACAAGCAAATACAGTCTCCAGTGCTTCTCCCAGAGAAATGAAAGGAGATGGCTTCAGACTCTTTTCCAGATCAAGAATATGCCCTGCAGGGTGCAGAGCCCTGTAGTTTGCAGGAGAACACAGCTTTCTCAGCAGGATGCCCATCGGGCATTAGAGAGTGAGGACAGTTTATAGTTCGTGTGTTGGTTCATTTATGTTTTCAGGGTTCATGTGCCACCAGGGCTGATGAGAAATGGTATCACTGCCACTTGAGGGACCTGTGATGATGTGGGAGGCACTCTGGGCCTGCAGGTGAGGAAGCCAAGGATGTAAGTCTGGCCAGCACTGTGGCCTTACTGTTTGACCGCTGATGCTGTTTCCCCATCTGGGAAATGAGAGGGTTCAACTTTATTGGCCCTAAAATTTTACTGAGCATCCAGCATCCATTTATGATAAAAACTCTCAGCAAAGTGGGAATGGGGGAACATACCTCAACATAAGAAAGGCCATATATGACAAACCCACAGCTAACCTCACACTCAACAGAGAAAAGCTAACAGCGTTCTCCTTAAGATCAGGAACAAAGCAAGGTTGGTCCACTTTCTCCACTTCTATTCAACACAGTACTGGAAGTCCTGGCCACAGCAATCAGACAAGACAAAGAAATAAAAGGCATCAAAATTGGAAAGGAAGAAGTAAAACTGTTATTATTTGCAGATGACATGATACTATATAGAGAGAACCCTAAAGACTCCACTAAAAAACTATTAGATCTCATAAATGAATTCAGTAAAGTAGCAGGATTCAAAATTAATATTCAGAAATTGATCGCATTTTTATACACCAATAACAAACTATCAGAAAGAGAACTTAAGAAAACAATTCCATTTACAAGTGCATCAAACAAGAATGAAATACCTAGGAAGAAATTTAACCAAGGAAGTAAAAGACCTGTAATAGAAAATTGTAAGACACTGAAGAAAGAAACTGAGGCAGATGCAAATAAATGGAAGCATATACCAACTCATGGATAGGCAGAATTAATATAGTTAAAATGTCCATACCACCCAAAGCAATCTATACATTCAATGCAATCCCTATCAAAATACCAATGGCATTTTTCTCAGGACTAGAACAAATAATCCTAAAATTTATGTGGAACCATAAAAGACCCCGAATAGCCACAGCAATCTATAGAAAGAACAAAGTTGGTGGTATGCTACCTGATAATCAAACAATATTACAAGGCAATAGTAATGAAAACAACATAGTATTGGCATAAAAACAGACACATAGATCAATGGAAAAGAATAGAGAGCCCAGAGATAAACCCACACCTATATGGTCATTTAATCTATGACAAAGGAGACAAGAATATACACTGGGGTAAAGAGTCTATTCAATAAATGGTGCTGGGAAGACTGGACAAATACATTCAAAAAAATGAAACTGGGCCACCTCCTTACTCCACAGCATAATGCAGATGCCATGATACTATGTAGAGAGAGATACTACAAGAATAAACTCAAAATGGATTAAAGACTTAAATGTAAGAACCTGAAACTGTAAAACTAGAAGAATTAGTAATTTTTTTTTTTTCTGATATACCTCCCTGGGCAAGGGAAACAAAAGAAAATAAATAAATAAATGGGACTACATCAACTTACAAAGTTTTTGCACAGCAAAGGAAACCATCAACAAAATGAAAAGACGATCTACAGAAAGGAAGAAGATATTCACCAATGATACACCTGATAAGGGGTTAATGTCCAAAATTTATAAAGAACTCATATAACTCAACAACCACAAAAATAAACAACCAAATTTAAAAATGGGTAGAGGACCTGAATAGACATTTCTCCAAAGAGGACATACGGATGGCCAATAGACATTTGAAAAGATGCTCAACATCACTTATCATCAAAGAAATGCAAATTAAAAAAACAGTGAGATACAACCTCACTCCTGCCAGAATGGCTATCTTCAATAAAGCAAAAAACAAGTGTTGGTGAAGATGTGGAAAAAAGGGAACACTCATGCACTGTTGGTAGGATTGCAAATTGGTGCAGCCACTATGGAAAACACTTCGGAGGTTCCTCAAAATATTAAAAATAGAACTACCTTATGACCCAGTCATTCCACTTCTGGGTATTTCTATGAAGGAAGATATATGCACCCCTATGTTCATTGCAGCAGCATTTACAATAGCCGAGATATGGAAGCAACCTAAGTACCCATCAATAGACAATTGGATGGAGAAGTGGCACATATACACAATAGAATATTACTCAGCCATATAAAAGAATGAAATCTTACCATTTGCTACAACATGGATGGACCTAGAGGATATTATGCTAAGTGAAATAAGTCAGACAGAGAGAGACAAATATCATATGATCTCACTTATATGTGGAATCTAAAGAACAAAATAAATGAAACAATTTCAATTACAATTGAAATTCAATATTATTTTATATTAACTTCAGGTGTACAGCATAGTGGTTACACATTTATATAATTTAAGAAGTGATTTCCCTGACTAGTCTAGTACCCACCTGGCACGATACATAGTTATTACCATATTACTGAGTATATTCCCTATGCTTACTTTACATCCCCATGACTGTTTTCTAACTACCAATTTGTACCTTTTAATCCCTTCACCTTTTTCACCTGCCCCCAACTCCCCTCCCATCTATCACCCTGATAAATCTATTAATAGTACCTATCTGACACCATACATAGTTATTACCATATTTTTTTCTATAATCCTTATGCTATATCTTACATCCCCATAAATACTTGTAACACAACAACCAATTTGTACTTAATTCCTTCCCCTTTTTGCCCACCCACAACCCCCCTCTTTTCTGGCAACCATCACAGTGTTCACTGTTCTATGAGTTTGTTTCTGTTTTGTTAGTTTATTCTGTTACTTAGATTTCACATATAAGCGAAATCACTTTGCATTGGTCTCTCTCTTTCTAACATATTTCATTCAGCACAATACCCTCCAGGTCCACCTATGCCCCCACAAATGGCAAGAACCCATTCCCTTCCATGGCTGAGCATTATTCCATTGTATATATGTACCACCTACTCTTTATCTATTCATCCATCAATGGACACCCAGGCAGCCTCCACATCTTGGCCACTGTAAACAATCCTGCAATGAACACATGGATGCACACGTCCCCTCTAAGTAACAGTTGAGGTTTCTTCAGATAAATACCGTGAAATGGGATTACTGGGTCCTTCTTTGTCACTTGTTATAGCCTTTGTTTTAAAGTCTATTTTGTCTGGTATAAATATTGCCACCCCAGCTTTCTGTTTGTTTGTTTGTTTCTATTTTCATGAAATATTTTTTCCCATCCCTTTACTTTTAGTCTGTTTGTGTCTTTCAATCTGAAGTGAGTCTCTTGTGGGCAGCGTATGTAAGGGTCTTGTTTTCTTATCCATTCAGCCACCCTTATCTTTTGGTTGGAGCATTTAGTCCATTTACATTGAAAGTAATTGTTAATAGATATGTAGTTATTGCCATTTTATTATTCATATTTTTTTATCTTTTTTTCCTTCATCTTAAAGAAGGCCCTCTAAGATTCCCTGTAATTCTGGTTTGTAGGTGATGAAGTCCTTTAGCTTTTTCTTGTCTGGGAAGCTCTTTATCTGTGTTTCGATTCTAAATGACAGCCTTGCTGGGTAGAGTAGTCTTGGTTGTAGGTCCTTACTTTTCATCACTTTGAATATTTCCTGCCAATCCCTCTGACCTGCAAAGTTTCTGTGGGGAAATCAGATGACAGTCTTATAGCTCCCTTGTAGGTAACTAACTGCCTTTCTTTTGCTGCTTTAAGATCCCTTTTTTGTCTTTAACCTTTGGCATTTAAATTATGATGTGTCTTGTTGTGGATCTCTTTGAATTCATCTTGTTCAGGACTCTCTGCATTTCCTGGGCTCGTATATTTATTTTCTTCGCCAGTTTTCAGTCATCATTTCTTCAAATAGGTTTTCAATTCCTTGCTCACTCTCTCCTCCTTCTGATACCATTATAATACGAATGTTGGTACACGCGATGTTGTCCCAGAGCTCTCTCCTTAAACGATCCTCATTTTTTAAAAATTCTTTTTTCTTTTTGCTGTTCTGACTGGGGGTTTTCTGCTACCTTATTTTCTAAATCACTAATTTGATCCTCTGCTTCATCTGATTTGTTGATTCCCTCTAATGTAGTCTTCATTTCAGTTATTGTGTTCTTTATTGCTGATTGTTTCTTTTCTATGCTTTCTGTCTCCATGTTTATGATTCCTATCTGTCTGTTGAAGTTCTCCCTGAATTATATGAGCATCTTTATGACCAGTGTTTTGAACTCTATGTCTGGTAGATTGCTTGTCTCCATTTTGTTTAGTTCTTTTTCTGGAGCTTTGTTCTATTGTTTCATTCAGGACATGTTTCTTTGTCTCCCCATTTTGGCTGCCTCCATGTGCTTGTTTCTATGTACCAGGTAGAGCTGCTGTGTCTTCCAGTCTTAGTAGAGTGGCCTTATGTAGTAGGTGTGCTGTGGGGTCAGTGGTGCAGTCTTCCTGGTCAACTGAACCGGTTACTCCAGGTGTGTCTCTTATATGGGTTGTGTGTGCCCTCCTGTTGTAATTGAGTCTTGGTTGCTGTCTGCACATGAATGGGAGGGATTGATCCTCAGGCTGATTGGTTGTAAGGATGGGCCATTAATACAGTGGAGGAGCTGTGTGCAGGGGCTGACCCTACAGAGCAGGATTCGCTTTAGCAGGGCTCTGGTGCCTGCCCAGTGTGCCCTTTGGGCGTGTCATCCCCAGACGATGCCAGGTGATGCTCCAGCTGGGTCTGAAACTGGTCACCAGGGGTGCCAGCTTCAGGGCCTCCTAGGAGGGGACCCACCACAGGCCAACTTCAGCTGCAGCTTGTGCCCTGCCTGTGGCCACCTGACATGAGCCACAGAGCAATCTACAAATGGCTGCCACCTGCACTGGGCTTGCAGGTGCCTTGAGAGGCCAAGCTGTGAACTAAGGCTGGCTGTTGCTACTGCCAGGCTTGGGTCTGCTCAGCCAGAGGTATGGGACATGCTGAAGCCTGATGCTGCTTGTTTGGGTTTTGTGAACCTTTTAGACGTTTCAGGAAAGTCTGCAAGATGAGCCAAGGCAGGCCATTAATATGGAAAAGCCACTGGAAGTGTCTTGGGTGGGCCCACAAGTTGGGTGGGGCAGGGTCTCAGGTAATCAGGGTGAATGAAGTGTGTTAGCCAGGCTGATGGAGACTCAGATATAATGGCCACCTGTGTCTGCATGCTGAGATGGGGGAGGGTTCAACCAAGAAACAATGGTTGCCACCAGCTTCTCCATCTGGGAGAAAGCTACCCCTGCAGCCCTCACTGTAGGGCAGACAATTCAGTTCCTCCCTGTTTATCCCTGGCACCTTTTGAGCTGATACCCCAGTGCTGGAGCTCAAAGCTAATCAGTTTGTCAGTGAGTAAGTCCTTGTGTGAGGGCCCTTTAAGAGGAGCACCTGGGAGGACAGCCGCCCTCTGTCTCACTCAGCCACCATCTCCAGTGGTTTTCACAGCCAGAAGTTATGGGGACTTCTGTCCCCAGCACAGGAACCCTGGTCTGGGGAGCCTGATGTGGGGCTGAGGCCCCTCCCTTCTCTGGGGAGGGGCCTCCACAGCTGATATATCCCTCACAATTTTTAATGGTCACACGTGGGTGTGAGACCAGCCTGTTCTGCGGCTCTGCCCCTCCTACCAATCGCAAGGTAGCTTCTGTATATCCTTTGTTATAGGGCTTCGGTTCAGCCAGACTTCAGGTGTTCTCAATGATGGCTGCTCCACAGTTTAGTTGTAATTTTGATGTGGTTGTGAGAGGAGGCAATCACAGCTTTTACCTACTTTGCTATCCCGACCAGAATCTCCCCAGCACCATTTATTGGAGAAGCTTTCTTTTCTCCATTGTTTGTTTTTGTCTCCTTTGTAGAAAGTTGCCCATATTTGTGTGGGTTTATTTCTGGGCTCTCAATTCTATTTCATGGATCTGTGTGTCTGTTTTTCTGCCAATACCATCCTGTTTTGATTACTGTAGCTTTGTAGTATAATTTGAAGTCAGGGAGTGTGATACCGCCTGCTTTGTTCTTTTTACTCAGGATTGCTTTGGCTATTTGGGGTCTCTTGAGGGTCCATACAAATGTGATGATTCTTTTTGTTATATTTGTTGGAAAAATGCCATTGGGATTTTGATGGGGATTGCATTAAATCTAAATATTGCTTTAGGTAATATGGCCTTTTTATGTTGATTCTTCCAATTCATGAGCATTGTCATGCGGGAGACCCTGCTCGCTGCACCATGTGTCGTGTGGGGAGGCCTGCAGGGTCTCTGGTCCCGCTCCCCACATAAGAACACAGGATATGGTGAGGCCAAAAAGGAACACCCACGGAGCCATAAGTAGGGGAGTCATATCACTATATTCTCTGTGGTGGCATCCGCCTCTCTGCAATCCGCTCTTGTTACCAGCCACTATCTTCTTGCTAGACCCCATTTGCTGCTAGCTTAGCCACAGCAATTATATTAGTGGCCAATGGCTCACTGGTTACAGCTGACAGCCAACTAGCCACAGCTGATGGCCATCCAATCACAGTTGATGGCCATTTACTACCTGAGCCAGCATCTTTCTATGTGAGGCTGAGAGCCTGGAAACTGCATTCCTGGCTCTGTCCCCACAAGCATGGAATGTCTTTACATGTTTTTGTGTCATCTTCAATTTCTTTCAACAATGTCATCGTTTTCAGTGTACAGGTCCTCCATTTCCTGTGTTTTTTCCTAGGTATTTTATTCTTTTTGTTGCAGTTGCAAAGGGAATTTTTTTATTTCTTTTTCTCTATTTTCTCTATTCCGTTGTTAGTATGTAGGAGCACAATGGATTTGTGTATATTGATTTTGTATCCTGTAACTTTACTGTGTTTGTTTATTGTTTCTAACAATTTTTTGATGAAGTCTTTAGGGTTTTCTATATAAAGATTCACATTTGCAAAAAATGACAATTTTACTTATTCATTCTCAATTAAGATGGCTTTGATTTCTTTCTCTTGCCTGGTTGCTCTGGCCAGGACTCCAACACTACGTTGAATAAGAGTAAGAGTGGTGAGAGTGGGCACCCTTGTCTTGTTCCTGATCTTAGAGGGAAAGCTTTCAGTTTTTCACTATGAGTATGATATTAGCTGAGGGTTTGTCATATGTGACCTTCATTATGATGAGGTATGTTCCTTCTATACCAATTTTCTTGAGTGTTTTAATCATAAATGGATGTTGTATCTTGTCAAATGCTTTTTCTGCATCAATTAATATGATCATATGACTTTCATCTATTATTTTGTTAATATAATGTATCACATTGATCAATTTGTGTACATTGAGCCATCCTTGTGCCCCTAGAATGAGCCTCACTTAGTTATGATGTAGTATCTTTTTAATGTATGAGGTCAGGCAATTAAGTTCACGAACTCATCCTAGAAAAAGTACTACATACCTCATTGCTGAATATCACTACGGTCACCTTCAAAGTACTCCCGTTGGGAAGGTATCCACTGACGACAGCACCTAGTTCACCCTTCAAAGCAATTTTGGAACTCTTTCTCTGGACTGGCCATCAGAGCTGTCATCATATTACCCATGATGTTCTGAATGTCATCAAAATGTCTTCATTTCAATATTTTCTTATCTTCGGGTAAAGAAAGAAGTCATTGGGGGCCAGATCAGGTGAGCAGGGAGGATGTTCCAATACAGTTATTTGTTTGCTGGCTAAAAGCTCCCTCACAGACAGTGTTGCGTGAGCTGGTACATTGTCGTGATGCAAGAGCCATGAATTGTTGATGAAAAGTTTAGGTCGTCTTAACTATTTCATGCAGCCTTTCCAGCACTTCCAAATAGTTAACTTGGTTAACTGTTTGTCCAGTTGATACAAGTTCATAATGAATAATTCCTCTGATATCAAAAAAGGGTAGCAATATTGTTGCAACAAGTTCGCAAACTTAATTGTCAGATTTCATATTGTTGTATCCGATTTGTTAGTATCTTTTTTTTTTTTAATTTATTGGGGTGACAATTGTTAGTAAAATTACATAGATTTCAGGTGTACAATTCTGTATTACATCATCAATATATCCCATTGTGTGTTCACCACCCAGAGTCAGTTCTCCTTCCATCACCATATATTTGATCCCCCTTACCCTCATCTCCCACCCCCCACCTCCCCCGTACCCTCTGGTAACCACTAAACTATTGTCTGTGTCTATGAGTTTCTGTTTCTCATTTGTTTGTCTTGTTCTTTTGTTGTTTGTGGTTTATATATCACATATCAGTGAAACCATATGGTTCTCTGCTTTTTCTGTCTGACTTATTTCGCTAAGCATTATAATCTCAAGATCCATCTATGTTGTCACAAATGTTCCTATATCATCTTTTCTTACCACCGAATACTATTCCATTGTGTATATATACCACAACTTCTTTATCCATTCATCTATCGAAGGGCATTTTGGTTTTTTCCATGTCTTGGCCACCGTAAACAAAGCTGCAATGAACATTGGAGCACACGTGTTTTTATGTATAAATGTTTTCAGATTTTTTGGGTAGATACCCAGGAGAGGGATTGCTGGGTCGTATGGTAATTCTATTCGTAATTTTTTGAGGAACCTCCACACTGCCTTCCATAGCGGCTGCACCAGTCTGCATTCCCACCAACGGTGTATGAGGGTTCCTTTTTCTCCACAGCCTCTCCAACACTTGTTACTATTTGTCTTGTTGATGATAGCCATTCTGACTGGGGTGAGGTGATATCTCATTGTCATTTTTATTTGCATTTCTCTGATGATTAGTGATGTTGAGCATTTTTTCATATGTCTATTTGCCATTTGTATGTCCTCTTTGGAGAAATGTCTCTTCAGGTCCTATGCCCATTTTTCAATTGGGTTGTTTGTTTTTTCTTGTTGAGTTTCATGAGTTCCTTGTATATTTTGGATATTAGCCCCTTATCGAGGCACTGTTTGCAAAAATCTTCTCCCATTCAGTTGGTGGCCTCTTTATTTTGCCAATGGCTTCTTTTGCTGTGCAGAAGCTTTTAAGTTTCATACAGTCCCATTCGTTTATTTTGGCTTTTACTTCCATTGCCTTTGGAGTCAAATTCATAAAATGCTCTTTGAACCCGAGGTCCATGAGTTTAGTACCTATGTTTTCTTCTATGCAGTTTATTGTTTCAGGTCTTATGCTTAAGTCTTTGATTTATTTTGAATTAATTTTGGTACATGGTGACAGATAGCAGTCCAGTTTCATTCTTTTGCACGTGGCTTTCTAGTTCTGCCAGCACCATTTATTGAAGAGGCTGTCTTTGCTCCATTGTATGTTTTTTGCTTCTTTGTCAAAAATTATCTGTCCATATTTATGTGGTTTTATTTCCAGGTTCTCAATCCTATTCCATTGGTCTATGTGTCTGTTTTTCTGCCAATACCATGCTGTTTTGATTATTGTAGCCCTGTAGTACAAGCTAAAGTCAGGGAGTGTGATACCTCGAGCATTGTTTTTTTTTTCTTAACACGTTGCATATGGCGGGGTTTAAATCCCTCATACCCCTCTGTTCCGGCAGGTTTTTAAAAGAAACTACTTTAAAATGCACTCTTCTCTTTAAAGCATAAATGCTTCTATGTCATTTATTATTTTTCTATGGAATTTTTTAGGATTTACTCACCTATGATGTTAGTAATCCCTCCTTGTGTGATACTGCAGAAAGCAGCTTCCTTTGTGCAGTGGGACACAGCAAAAATTGCATATGTACCGAGTTTCACTTCTCACTTTTTTTGATGCACACACTTTACACACCCGTGTGTGACATTTTTTCTTTCCTCTTCCCACTATGGGCTCCAGATGATGCGTGGCCAAATCTCCGGAGAGCCTGGCTGGATTGTCTTCCTTGGGGGCCCACTGCATAGGCACTTTCACAGCTGGTTCCCTATCGCCACTCGTCTCACCTCCCTGTCTTGGCCTCTCACTGCTCTCTGCCCAATCTTTTGAAATTTCAAATCGTGCAATGGAGAACAATGCGGCTTTGAAAAAAATCCATTCTAACGCAAATGGTAGCATTGTTGCATAGCAATGCATGATATGTTGAACATAGCAATGCATGGTAGCATTGTTGCGTAACTATGGCAAATAATATGAAAATAATTCCTTTCAACTTCCTATAACTTTGCATTGACGAGGTTACAATATGTATTTCATGAGGTATCACCGAAGAGTTAAATAAAATAATTCGGGTTTTTTCCAAAAATAACATAATTCAAAATCGCCTAAGGGATACTAAGGTTCCAAATGTTATAAACAAATCACTACAGTTCTGGAAAACTCTGTTTATTCGTACATCCACTGTTGTGAATGTAACACGTGAAATGACTCATGGGTGAAAAAATGTATCCGATTCAAAATCACTACTTTTTTAAAAAGAAAAATAATATGAATTCTAGAAAGTGTACATATGATGCAGATTTTATTCATTAATGACATTTGCCCATTAGAAATTAACGAAACACAAATAATTCAATAAAATATTCAAAGTAAAAAGAGTCAACAGTAAAAACAAGAATTCTCGTTATCCGTCCTTAACGCATGGCTCAGAAAAAAACGAAGATTCTCGTGATCCGTACGCAACGTGTTAAGATTGCTTTGGCTATTCGGGGTCTTTTGTGGTTCCAAACAAATCTGATGATTTTTTGTTCTATTTCTTTAAAATATGCCCTTGGGATTTTGATGGGGATTGCATTGAATCTGTATATTGCTTTGGGTAATATGGCCTTTTTAACTATATTCATTCTTCCAATCCATGAGCACGGAATGTCTTTACATTTCTTTGTGTCTTCTTCAATTTCTTTCAAAAACGTCTTACAGTTTTTCAGCATATAGGTCCTTCACATCCTTGGTTAAGTTTATTCCTACGTATTTTATTCTTTTTGCTGCAATTGCAAAAGGAATTGTTTTTTGTATTTCTTTTTCTGAGATTTCATTGTTAGTATCTAAGAATGCAATGGACTTTTGTACGTTGATTTTGTAGCCAGCAACTTTACTGTATTCGTTGATTGTTTCTAATAGCTCTTTGGTGGAGTCTTTAGGGTTTTCTATATATAGCATCATGTCATCTGCAAAGAGTGATAATTTAACTTCTTCATTCCCAATTTAGATGCCTTTTATTTCTTTCTCTTGCCTGATTGCTCTGGCAAGGACTTCCAACACTATGTTGAAAAGCAGAGGTGATAGGGGACAGCCCTGTCGTGTTCCTGAACGTAGAGCAAAGGGCTTCAGTTTTTCACCATTAATTATGAGATTAGCTGAGGGCTTGTCATATATGGCCTTTATTATGTTAAGGTATTTTCCTTCTATACCTATTTTATTAAGTGTTTTAATCATAAATGGATGTTGTATCTTGTCAAATGCTTTTTCTGCATCAATTGATATAATCATATGATTTTTGTCCTTTATTTTGTTTATGTGATGTATCACATTGATGGATTTGGATGTTGAACCATCCTTGTGCCCCGGGATGAACCCCACTTGGTCGTGATGAATAATCTTTTTAATGCATTGTTGTATTCGATTTGCTAGAATTTTGTTTAGGATTTTTGCATCTGTATTCATCAGAGATATTGGTCTGTAGTTTTCTTTTTGTGTTGTCCTTACCAGGTTTTGGTATCAGGGTAATGTTGGCCTCATAAAATGAGTTAGGGAGTACTGTCTCTTCTTCAATCTTTTGGAAGAGTTTGAGTGGGATTGGTATTAGATCCTCTTTGAAGGTTTGGTAGAATTCACTAGTGAAGCCATCTGGTCCCGGACTTTTGCTTTTGGGAAGGTTTTGGATGACTGATTCAATTTCGTTACTGGTGATCGGTCTGTTTAGATTTTCCAGTTCTTCATGGTTCAGCCTTGGAAGGCTATATGTTTCTAAGAACTTGTCCATTTCTTCTAGGTTATTGAATTTGGTGGCATATAGTCCTTCATAGTATTCTTGGATGATCCTTTGTATTTCTGTGGTGTCCGTGATAACTTCCCCTTTTTCATTTCTGATTTTGTTCATTAGTGTCTTCTCTCTTTATCTTAGTGAGTCTAGCCAAGGGTTTGTCAATTTTGTTAATCTTTTCAAAGAACCAGCTCTTTGTCACATTAATTTTTTCTATTGTCTTTTTGTTCTCTATTTCATTTAGTTCTGCTCTGATTTTTGTTATTTCCTTTCGTCTGCTGACCTTGGGTTTCACTTGTTCTTCCTTTTCTAGTTCTTTAAGGTGTAACATGAGCTTATTTATTTAGGATTTTTCTTGTTTCTTGAGATAGGCCTGTAATGAGATAAATTTCCCTCTTAAAACTGCTTTCGCTGCTTTCCAAAAATTTTGGTAGGATGTATTTTCATTGTCATTTGTTTCTATGTATCTTTTGATCATCTCTCCTCTAATTTCTTCTTTGACCCAGTCGTTCTTTAAAAGTATGTTGTTTAATCTCCATGTATTTGTGGTTTTTCCTGCTTTCTTTCTGCAGTTGATATCCAATTTCAAAGCCTAGTGATCACAGAATATGCTTGGTATGATTTCAATCTTCTTAAATTTGCTGAGGCTGATTTTATGTCCCAATATGGTCTATCCTTGAGAATGTTCCATGTACACTAGATAAGAATGTATAGTCTGATGTTTTAGGATGAAGTGCTCTATGTATGTCAATTATGTCCATTTCATCTAATGTGTCATTTAGGGCTGCTATTTCGTTATTTATTTTCTGTTTCGATGATCTATCCATAGCTGTCAATGATGTATTTAAGTCCCCCAGTATAATTGTGTTTTGGTCAATTTCTCCCTTTAGTTCTGTTAGTAGTTGCTTGGTATATTTCGGTGTTCCCTGATTGAGGGCAGAAATATTGATGACTGTTATGTCTTCTTGTTGTATAGTCCCCTTTACCATTATGAAATGTCCATCTTTGTCTCTTGTTATCTTTTTCACCCTGATTTCTGTTTCATCTGATATCAGTATGACTACACCTGATTTTCTCTGGGTACCATTTGTTTGGAGTGTCAATTTCCACCCTTTCACTTTGAGTCTATGCGTGTCCTTGTAGCTGAGATATGTCTCTTTGAGACAGCATATGGTTGGGTTTAGTTTTTTGATCCAATCTGCTACTCTGTGCCTTTTTATTGGTGAGTTCAGTCCATTTACATTTAGGATGATTATTGATATGTGAGGATTTCCTGTCATTCTATCTTTAGTTTTCTGGTAAGGCTGTGTCTCCATTGTTTCTTTGCCTTTGTGTTGTTGTCTATTATTCCTGTGTGGTGGTATTCTATGATGTTTCCCTCTCTTTCTTCTTTTATTACAGTATATATTTCAGTTCTGGATTTTTTTGAGTGGTTACCCTTAAGTTTATGTAAAAGAAAGTTTGATATTTAGAGTATTCCATTTTCTTCAGCACGCTTACTTTCTCCATTCCCATATTCCGGTTCAGGCCTTTACTCTCCCCCTTTTTATGTTTTGGTTGCCACAAATTGTCCCTGTTGATGGTGGTCGAATAGCCTCCTTTAGTATTTCTTGTAGTGCAGGTCGTGTATTAGAAAATTCCCTCAGCTTCTGTATGTCTGGAAAGGTCTTTATTCCTCCTTCATATCTAAAGGATATCTTTGCTGGATATATTATTCTTGGCTCATAATTTCTCTCTTTCAATAGTTTGAATATTTGGTTCCACTCCCCCCTGGCTTGTAGAGTTTCTGCTGAAAAATCTGATGATCTAATGGGCTTTCCTTTGTAGGTTACCACCTTCTTTTTCCTGGTTGCCTTGAGGATTCTTTCTTTGTCGTTGATTTTAGACAGCTTCAATACAATGTGCCTTGGAGAAGGCCTGTTGGGATTGAGGTAATTAGGTGTTCTATTCGCTTCTTGAATTCGAGAATCCAGTTCTGTCCACTAGTTTGAGAAGTTCTCATCAACAATTTGTTTGAATGTATTCTCTGTTCCCTTCTCTCATTCTTCTCCTTCCAGTATGCCCATTGTTCTTATATTGCTCTTTCTGATGGAGTCAGAAAGTTCTTGTAGAGTTCTTTCATTTCTTTTAAGTCTCAAGTCTCTTTCTTCTTCCATCTATGTCGTTTCCAGGTTTCTATCTTCGATGTCACTGATCCTTTCCTCCATCTGGTCAACTCTACTACCTAAACTGGTTATTTCATTCTTAATTTCTTCTATTAAATTCTTAATCTCCAGAAATTCTATTTGGTTCTTTTTAAAATTTCAATCTCTTTTGTAAAATCCTCATGTTGCTCTTTGATTACACTGCCTTTCTATGTTTTCTTGCATCTCATTGAGTTTTTTCAGAACTGCAATCTTGAATTCTCTGTCATTTAAGTCACATATTTCCATATCTTTAATTGCCTTTTCTGGAGACTTTTCACTTTCTTTCTGAGCTGTCTTTTTGCCTTGGTTATTCATGGCAATTACTGATTTACTATTTCTCTTCCTAGACATCTACAGGAGTGGCTTCTGCAACAGGTTGATAGGAAGCGGTCTTTTTGTTTTCCAGTACTTGTTGGTAGAATGTTTTATTTTCTCTCCAACTGCAGCTTATTTTTCTTCTCTCACACTGCAGTGCTATGTTTTCTCTGCACTAGTCCAGCTTCTCACACAATGGGGGGATTCCCTGGGAGATGGGCTTCTCCTCTGTTAATAATTAGCCTGGGTCACAGGGCGCACTGTCCCGGTGGGTATGCGGAGAGCTTTTGAAGTTCCAAAGCTCTTCCTGCACCAGATTGAGAGCCAGTGTGTTTCAGCAGTTCTGTTTACTCCTGCAGGGATCCGCCCTGATAGGTGGGGCCAGGGGCAGGGTGAGTTGTGAGGTGGCCCAGAGCAATGGCGGCGACCACCACCACAGCCTGTCCTGCTTCCACAGCTCCCTCCCCTTTGCCGCAACTAGTTGGGCTGCGAATCTGTGTCTGCGGTCCACAGTTCTCAGAATAGCAAATATTCTGTTCTTTTGATCTGACACTGCTATTGTTCCGCTTCTAGCACCAGGCAGGTGGGGGCAGGGCGAGCTCTGGGAGGGGAGGGAGGGGGCGGCTAGTCTCAGTGCCTAAGGCTCCGTTCTCTGCTCGGCAGTGAGGGCTTAAACCCCCGTTTTCAGCCTTCTTCCCTCAGTCTTTTCCCCGAGGTCTCTGTGGTGAGCGTTGGGTTCAGCCATGTTATATGCTGTCCCCTCAGCCCTGTGGGCCATAAGCGGAGCCCTAGCAGTCCGAGTCCTTCCCTCTCCCACAGCTGCGGTAGCTCCGGGATGCAGCGAGCTGGGCGCACTGAGCTGGGTCTGCGTCCTGTGCCCGCGCGGCTCCGTCTCCGCGCACTTCTCCCTTCCCTCCTCCCCCCCCTTGCGCGATTCGCCCACTTGTAGGTGAATTCAGTAGTGGGCCTCTTCGTCTTGCCTGTCTTCTGTGCAGGGAGTCCTTTGTGGAGTTATTGTTGTTCGATTCGTTGTAAATTCCAGGGGAGATTTACAGAGGCTCACCTCATGCTGCCATTTTGATGACGTCTCTGATTTGTTAGTATCTTTTTTAGGATTTTGAATGTATATTTATCACAGATATTGGTGTGTAACTTTTTTTGTGTGTGTTGTCCTTGCTGGTTTTGGTATCAATAATGTTGAGCTCATAAAATAAGTTAGGAAATATTGCCTCTTCAATTTTTTGGAAGAGTTTGAGAAGGGTAACTATTAAATCTTTGAATATTTGCTAGAATTCACTCGTGAAGCCATCTGGTCCTGGATTTTAATTTTTGGGGAGGTTTTTGATGACTGTTTCTATTTCCTTACTGTTGATCTGTCTGTTTAGATTTTCCAGTTCTTTGTGTTTTTACTCTTGCTTCTCCTTTCACAGTATTCTTGTATATCCCTTTTATTTTTGTGGTGTTCATTGTAACTTCTCTTTCATTTCTGATTGTATTTATTTGAGTCTTTTCTGTTTCTTCCTTAGTGAGTCTAGCTGGAGGATTGCTAGTTTTATTAATCTTTACAAAGAACAAGCTCTTTATTGCATTATTTTTTTTCTATTGTCTGTTTGTTCTCTATTTTGTTTAATTCTGCTCTCTTTTATTGTTACCTTCCTTCTACTGACTTTAGGCTTTATTTGTTTTTCTTTTTCTAGTTCTTTAAGGTGAAATTTTTAGGTTGTTTATTTGAGATTTTTCTTGTTTCTTGAGATAGGCCTATAATGCTATAAACTTCCATCTTTTACCACTTTTACTGTATCCCAAAATTTTTAATATGTCATACTGTCACTCTCATTTGTCTCTCTATATTTTGCTCTTTTCTTTTATTTCTCCTTTGACCCAGTCATTGTTTAGTAGTATGTTATTTAATCTCCATATATTTGTGGTTTTCCCAGCTTTCTTATTGTAGCTGATTTCCAATTTCAAAGCAGTGTGGTCAGAGAATATGCTTGATATGATTTCAATTTTCCTAAATTTGTTGAGGCTATTTTTGTGCCCCAACATATGGTCTATCCTTGTGAATGTTCCATGTGCATTAGAGAAGAATGTATATTGTGGTGTTCTGGGATGAAAAGTTTTGTAGATATCAATTATGTCCATTTGGTCTAGTGTGTCATTTAAAGCTGCTATTTCCTTATTGATTTTCTGTTTGGATGATCTATCCATTGCTGTCAGTGAGATATTTGGGTCCCCTACTATTATTGTATTTTTGTCAGTTTCTCTTTTTAGTTCTGTTAGTAGTTGCTTTATATATTTTGGTGCTCTCAGGTTGGGTGCATATTAATAAGTATTATGCCTTCTTGATGTAGTATCCTCTATATCATTATAATATGTCATCTTTATCTCTTGTTACCTTTTTAAATCTATTGCAGTCTATTTTGTCTGATATACATATGGCTAGCCCCACTTTTCACTGGATGCCATTTGCTTGGGGCATCATCTTCCAGCCCTTCACTTTGAGTTTATGTTTGTCTTTGCAACTGAGATATGTCCCCTGAAAGCAGCATATAGTTGGGTTTTATTTTTTGATCCATCCCTCTATTCTGTGCCTTTTAATTGGTGAGTTCAGTCCATTTACATTTAGGGTGATTAATGATATGTGAGGATTTCCTTCCTATAGCTGTTTTATCTTTTGTTTCCTGGTAGCTCTGTGTCTCCATTTTTTTCTTTTCCCTTCTGTTTCTGTCTGTTATTTCAGTTTGGTGGTATTCTGTGGTTTTATTTCCTCTTTTGTTATGTTATGTGTCTTGGTTCTAGATTGTGTGTGTGTGTGTGTGTGTGTGTGTGTGTGTGTGTGGTTACCATTAGATTAATACAAAAGAAAGTTCCATATATACAATAGTTCTTTTTCTTTTGATTACATTTCATCTCCTTTCATGTGCAAATTTAGTCCTTTCCCTCTCCTTTTATGTCTTTGTTGTCACAAAGTATTCCTTTTTATGCTAGGTGTTCATTGCCAAATTGCAGTAGCTATTGTCTTTTTTAAATGCTTTTACCTTCTTTCACTTTTATGTTATACAGAAGGTGCCAAAAAATGTATACACATTTTAAGAAAGGAAAAAACTATATTCAAATTACACTGATGGTAACCACTTTGAGCACCTCTTTTAATTGTAGAAGTCAAAATTGACTTGTATTCATCTTTTTTTATTAATGTATTTTGAGTATTACAATTTTAATACAGTTCTTTCCTTTCTCAAAATGTGTATACATTTTTTTGGCACCCTCTGTATTTAAGAGTTTAATACCCTATTTTGAACAAGCGTTGCAATTTCCTGCTTCTATTTGTCTATTAGTCATCTTACTCACAGTTCTGTATCATTTTTCTTTTTGTTTCAGGTATTTCTTGTAAAGCAAGTCTTGTGGTAGTAAATTTCCTCAGCTTCTGTATGTCTGGAAAAGTCTTTAGTTCTCCTTCATAAGTGAGACATTACTTTGCTTGATATATTATTCTTGGCTGATAATTTCTCTCTTTCAATAATTTGAATATTTGGTTCCACCCCCTCCTGGCTTATAGGGGATTCTGCTGAAAAACCTGATGATAATCTAATGGGGTTTCCTTTAATGGGTTACTGTCTTCTTTTCCCTGGCTGCCTTGAGGATTCTTTCTTTGTCATTAATTTTGGCAGTTTTAATATAATGTGCCTTGGAAAAGTTCTTTTTGAATTGAGATAATTAGGTGTTTTGTTATCTACTTGGATTCAAGGATCCAGTTCTTTCCATACATTTGGGAAGTTCTCTTTAATTATTCATTTGAATAGGCTCTCTGTTCCCTTCTCCCACTCTTCTCCTTCTGGTATACCCATTATTCTCATAAGGCTTTTTCTAATAGAGTTAGATAGTTCTCAGACAGGTCTTTAATTTTTGTTTGTTTGTTTGTTTGCTTGTTTTTACTCTTGATTCTCTCTCTTCTTCTGGTCTCCTCAGTGGGTTTAACTGCAATGAGTACAGACCATTTAGGCTGGAAAGGTTTTTTTCAGCCCTTTTGCAATCTGCCAAGTGAGAATTTTACTGCTGGGGGTGCCACAGGGTAGTGGGGTGGGAGGTTTCCCATGGCCACAGAATCCTTTGTCCTGTGATGGTGGGGTGTGGCATACTGTGACCCTTTGCACCATTTCTCTGCCCCTGACCCTGAGCCCAACTTTAATGTGTGGCAGCCCCACCCCACCCGATTACTGCCTCTGTCCCTCCAGTTTGCCCAGTGGGGGTTGCATCCTGACCCCTCACTGCTATCACATCCACTAGAGTCACAGGGAGTGCTGGACAGTGCCACATCTTCAGTCTCTGTCCTTCCCCACCCCCATCCTGTCTATTATATTCACTCTAATATGCCCACCTTCAGATGTCTCAATGTGTGGTTCTCTCAGACATATTTGTGTGCTGGGCAGGGAATTATTTGTTGAATTATAGCTGTCCAACTTGTTGTAACTTCAAGGGAAGAGATCTGAAGGTCCTGTCATGCCACCATACTGCTTACGTCCTCTGAAGAATATTTTTGCTGGATATAGAATTTTTTGTTGATAGGTTTGTTTGTTTTTTCCCAGAACCTTAAAAATGGTATTCCCTTTTCTCCTTGCCTCCATTATCTCTGATGATAAGTCATTGATGTTCTAGCATGCTTCCCTGTACATGTTGCCTTTTCTTGACTGCTTTCTAGATTTTCTCTCTTTGGTTTTCAGCTGTTGACTATGATGTGCAGGATTGTTTTTCATGACTTTTGTCCTGCTTAGAGTTTGCTAAGCTTCTCAGGTTCATCCATAAATTGGAGGTTTTCGTTAAGTTTGGGAAGTTTTGGGTTATTATTTCTTCAAATATTTTTTTCTGCTCCAATCTCACTCTTCTTTTCCTACAACTCCAGTTACACTTATGTTTGGCCATTTTACTTTGTCTCATTGGTCCCTAAGGCTTTGTTCAGTTTTCTTCAGTCTTTTTTTCTCTGTGTCCCACAGATTGAATAATTTCTGTTGCTTATTCTTTCAGTTCATGCACTTTTTCCTCTGCCATCTCCATCTCCATTAAGCTGATTCAATGATTTTTTCACTTTGGTTACTTTTCAGTTAAATAAATTCCATTTGGTTCCTTTTTATAGTTTCCATTTATCTGTGGAATTTCCTATTTGTTCTCTCTTAAGACCATATACTCCTTTAATTCTTTTAATATATGTCCTTTAAATTCTTTAAACTATTTTAAAATCTTTGTTTGCTAAGTCCAACATCTGAGCAATTTCATTTTAAGCTCCCTATTGACCGTGGGGTTTTTTTTACTATGTATCACATTTTCCCATTTCTTTATATGTCTAGTGATTTTTTTTTCTGAATACTAGAATATTGAATAATATGTTGCAGAGACCTGGATTTTATCATCTTCCTAAGAGTGTTCATTCTTCAGCAGGCATTTCAGTTACTGGCTGATAACCATGAACTTGTATCGGCTTGGTTTTGCACTTTTTGGTGCAGATCAATTGAAAGCCCAAGATGCTCAACTTCCAAACTTCATTTCACCTCCAGGTCTTCTCAAACCTTAGATTTGGGCTTGTCAGGATGCGTCTAGAGTAGGTTTTACTCTGGTAGGGTAAGGTCCTTTCTCCTAAGGTCTACCGTTTCTGGTGTATCAGGTGATTGCCCAGGCTATTAATGAGATGTTAACTAAATTTCTCCACTATGGCAGAGCCAGAATGCCAACCTACTGACACTACTGTTTCTGCAGCACTGCTTAACCTATACTATCTCTTCTCTGCTTTCATTCCTATAGCATATGCTATCTTATAGGCCTCAGTGGTTTCACCCTGCACATATATGACCCATCTCTAAGCCATGGACACATAGGAAACCCCTATACAAACTTCTGGGGGCCCTTAGCTGCCTACTCTCTGATTCCCCACCACAGATACTTCAGCTGCCCAAATTCTGATCTGATCTTGCCGTCCCAGATCAGCAGGACGGCAGTGGTCTGTTGGCTTCAACTGTAGCAGTTTGTGCTACAGTGAGGAAATTGTTCCCAGTCAGAGAACCAGAGTGATTATAGTGTTCACTCCATGAATTTTAATTCTTTTAGGGGTTACAGCCCTGTGCTGCTTTATGTCCACTTTCTGAAAACAGTTGTCACTTACATTTTTTGTCCAGGTTTTTCATGTTGAAAGGGCTCATCTGGTTCTAGTTCCTCCAAAATGGTTGGAAATGGAAGTGTATTTGATTTTTAAATCACACAAAGAGTGACTAATACATTAGCAGATGTGAGGTATTTCCCAAACATTATGTAAATTATATATGAACTGTCTTATGTAATATATAATATAGTGCTATGTTGTATTATATAATTTATATATGAATTCATTTGTCACACATTTATTGAGGATTTATGCTGTATAAGGCACCACCATAGAATTTGGAAGATAAGATACTAAAATATTCCTTATGTGGGGGTATTGGCCATTTGTTTTAATATTTAATTTTTTAATGAGATATATTGACATACAACCTGATATTAGTTTCAAGTGTAACACAGAATAATTCAGCACTCGTATACACTGTGAAAATGATCACTACAATAAGTCTAGTCACCATATGTCACCATAAAAAATTACAAAAAACTTTTTTCTGCTGATGACAACTTTCAAAATTCACTCTCCCAGCAATTTTCAAATATGCACCATATGCCATTGACTATAGTTACCATGCCACACACCACATCCCCATAAACAATGTGTTTCACAACTAGAAGTTTGAACCTAACCATACTCTTCACAATGCCCCAACCCCCTGGCAACCACCACTCTGTTCTCCATATCCATGAGTTTTGTTTTTTTTTTATTTATTCACTTGCTTGGTTTTTTAGATTCCATGTATAAATTAGATAATACAGTATTTGTCTTTCTCTGTCTGACTTATTTCACTTAGCACAATACCCTGAAGGTCCATCCATGTTGTCTCAAATGGCAAGATTTTATTCTTTCCTATGGCTGAGTAGTATTCCAGTGTGTGTGTATGTCACATCTTCTTAATCCACTCACACATCGATAGACACTTAGGTTGTTTGGCCAACCATATTTTGGCTATTGTAAATAATGCTACGATGAACATAGAGATGCATATATCTTTTCAAATCAGTGTTGTTGTTTTCTTCGGATAAATACCCAGAAGTGGAATAGCTGGATCATTGGTAGTTCTATTTTTAATTTTTTTAGGAACTTCCATACTCTTTCCATACTGGCTGCACCAATTTACATTTCCATCATCGATGCACAAGTGTTCCCTTTTCTCCACATCTTCACCAACACTTGTTATTTCTTGTCTTTTTGATAATAGCCATTCTAACAAATGTGAGGTGATATCTCTTGTGGTTTTGATTTGTATTTCCCTATGATTAGTGATGTTTGCATGTGTCTGTTGGCTAACTGTATGTCTTCTTTGGAAAAATGCCTATTCAGATTTTCTGCTCATTTTTTAATTCGATTGTTTGAATTTTTTGTTATTGAGTTGTGTAAGTTCTTTATATTTGGGAGCTATTTACCCCTTACCAGATATATGATTTGCAAATATTTTCTCCCATTCAGCAGGTTGCCTTTTCATTTTTCTTTTTCTTTTTCTTTTTCTTTTTTATTTTATGGTTTCTTTGCTGCACAGAAGCTTTTTAGTTTGATGCAGTCCCACCTGTTTATTTTTGCTTTTGTTGCCTTTGCTTTTGGAATCAGACACCCCCCCCCAAAAAAAAAAAAATCATCAAAATGGATGTCAAGGGTCTTACTACCTATGTTTTCTTCTAGGAGTTTTATAGTTTCAGGTCTTACATTCAAGTCTTTAATCCAGTTTGAGTTAATTTTTATATATGATGTAACATAGTGGTCCAGTTTCATTCTTTAGCATGTAGCTGTTTTTCCAGCACCATTTATTGAAAGGCTATCCTTTCCCCATAGTATATTATTGCCTCCTTTCTCATAGATTGACCATATATGTGTGGGTTTATTTCTGGGCTCTCTATTCTGTTTCATTGATCTATGTGTCTGTTTTTATGCCAATATCATACTGTTTTGATTACTATACCTTTGTAATATACTTTAATATCAGAGACTGTGATGCCTCAAGCTTTATTCTTCTTAATATTGCCTTGGCTATTCAGGGTCTCTTCTGGTTCCATACAAATTTTAGGATTGTTTGTTCTATTTCTATGAAAAATATTTTTGGGGTTTTGATAAGGATTACATTGAATCTGTAAATTACCTAAACCATATTGCTTTAGGTAATATGGACATTTTAATAATATTAATTCTTCCCATCCATGAGCATGGAATATCTTTTCATTTATTTGTGTCTTCTTCAGTTTATTTCATTGATGTCTTTTAGTTTTCAGGGTACAGATCTTTCATCTCCTTGGCTAAATTTATTTCTAGGTATTTTATTCTTTTTGATGAAATTGTATTTTCTTCTTTCTTTTTTTTTTTTTAATTTAAGTTTACTGGGGTGACAGTTGTTAGTAAAGGTACAGAGAGGGTGGTAGATGATGCAATTGTAAATGGGATTGTTTTCTTCATTTCTCTTTTTGAGAAATTAAAAAATTAATACTTGTTAGTGTATAGAAATGCAGCAGATTTTTGTATGTTGATTTTGTACCTTCAACTTTACTGAATTTATTGATTAATTCTAAGTTTTTTTTGTTGGCACCTTTAGGGCTTTCTACATATAAAATCATGTTATCCTCAAATAGTGACAATTTTACTTCTTACTTTCCAATTTGGATGCCTTTTATTTTTCTTGGTAGGACTTCCAATACTATGTTGAATAAAAGTGGTGAGAGTAGGCATTTTTATCTGGTTACTGATCTTAGAGGAGAAACTTTTCAGCTTTTCACCATTGAATATAATGTTAGATGTGAGTTTGTTATATATGGCCTTTATTATTTTGAGGTTTGTTCCCTCTATACCTTTTTTGTTGAGAGTTTTTATCATAAATATATGTTGAATTTTTTCAAATGCTTTTTCTGCATCTATTGAGATGATTGTGTGATTTTTTACCCTTCATTTTGTTGAGGTAGTGTATCATATTGATTGATTTGCAGAGTTGAACCATTCTTGCAATCCTGGAATAAGTACCACATGACCGGGATGTCTGATCCTTTTAATGTGTTGTTTAACTTGGTTTGCTAATATTTTGTTGAGGATTTTTGCATCTATGCTCAACAGGGTTATTAACCTGTAATTTTCTTTTCTTTCTTTTCTTCTTCTCCTTCTCCTTCTCCTTCTTTTTGGTGTGTGTGTGTGTGTGTGTGTGTGTGTGTGTGTGTGTCCTTGTTTGGTTTTGGTATCAGAATAATGTTGGCCTTGTAAAATGAGTTTGGAAGTATTCCCTCCTCTTCAATGTTTTGCAAGTGTTTGAAAAGAATAGTTATTAAATCTTCTTTAAATGTTTGGTAGAATTCACCAGTGAAGTCATCTGATCCTGGACTTTTGTTTTTTTGGGAGGCTTTTTAATTATTAATTCAATCTTCTTACTAGTAGTAATCTATTCAGATACTCTATTTTTTCATGATTCAGTCTTGGAAGATTATGTTTCTAGGAATTTATTTATTTCTTCTAGGTTGTCCAATTTGTTGGCATATACTTGTTGATAGTAGTCTCTCGTGATCCTTTGTATTTCTGTGGTATCAGTTAACTTCTATTTCTGACTTTATTTGAGCCCTTTCTTTTTTCTTGGTGAGTCTAGCTAAACATTTGTCAGTTTGGTTTATTTTTTCAAAGAGCCACTTCTTAGTTTTGTTGATCTTTACTACTGTCTTTTTAGTCTCTATTTAATTTACTTCAGCTTTGATCTTTGTGATTTCCTTCCTTCTACTAACTTTAGATTCTTTTTGTTCTTCCTTTTCCAGTTTCTTGAGGTATAAAGTTAGATTGTTATTTGAGAGGTTTCTTATTTCTTGAAGTAGCCTGTATTGCTATAAGCTTCCATTTTAGAACTGCTTTTGCAGCATCCCATAGATTTTGGTATGTTGTATTGCCGTTTTTATTTGTCTCAAGGAAATTTTAAAATTTCTCCTTTGATTTCTTGACCTATTGGTTGTTCAGTAGCATGTTATTTAATCTCCACATATTTGTGTTTTCCAGTTTTCTTCTTATGATTGATATCTAGTTTCATACCATTGTAGTCTGAAGAGATAGTTGATATGATTTCAATCCTCTTAAGTTATTGAGACTTATTCTGTGGCCTAACATGTGATCTATCCTGGAAAATGTTTCATGTGCTTGAGGAGAATGTGTATTTTGCTGTTTTTGGATGGACTCTTCTGTAAATACCTATCAAGTTCATGTGATCTAATGCGTCATTTAAGGTCAATGTCTCTTTATTGATTTTTCTGTTTGGATGATTTATCCATTGATGTAAGTGGGGTATGAAACCCCTATTATTGTGTTGCTGTAAACTTTTCCCTTTAGGTATGTTAAGTTTTACTTTGTATATTTATGTGCTCCTATGTTGGTACATTAATATTTACAAATGTTGTATCCTCTTGTTGGATTGACACCTTTATCATTACATAATGATATATCTATCTATCTATATCTTTGTCTTTTATTACAGTCTTTGTTTTAAAGCCTATTTTGTCTGATATAAGTATAGCTGTCCCAGATTTCTTTTGGTTTCCATTTGTGTGGAACATCTTTTTCCATCTCTTCACTTTTAGTCTCTGTTTCTTACATCTGAAGTGAGTCTCTTATAGGCCACATATACATGGATCTTGGGTTTTGTTTCGTTTGTTGTTGTTTTTTAAATCCATTTAGCTACTCTGTGTCTTTTGATTGGGGGATTTAGTCCACTTATATTTGATGCAATTATTGATGGATATGTACTTGTTGCCATTTTGTAAAATTTTTTTTCTGGCTGTTTTGTAGCTCCTCTGTTCCTTTCTTCTCCAGCTCTCTTCTCTTGTTCTTTGATTACTTTCTTTTAGTGTTATACTTAAATTCCTTTCTTATCTTTTGTGTATCTACTATAGATTTTTGTTTTGTGACGAACGTGAGTCTCACATATAACAACAGCATATATATATATATATATATATATATATATATATATATATATATATGTAATCTATTTTAAGTTAGTAGCAACTTAAGTTTGAATGCATTCTAAAACTCTACATTTTTACTTTTTATTTGATTTTTTGATGTCACATTTTACATCTTTTTATTTTGTGTATCCTTTAACTGATTATTGTAGTTATAGTAATTTTTACTGCTTTTGTCTTTTAATCTTCATAGTAGCTTTATAAATGATTCATCATATGTATATGATGAATCATACATACATATATACATATATATATATATATATATATATATATATATATATATATATATTTACCTTTACCAGTGAGATTTACACTTTCATATGTTTTTCTGTTACTAAGTAATGCCCTTTATTTTCAGCAAAGAAGTTTTTTAACATTTATTATAAGGTCGGTTTAGTGTTAATAAACTCCTTTATCTTTTGCTTTTCTGGAAAAGTCTTTGTCCTGCAATCCTGAATGATAACTTTCCCAGGTAGAATATTCTTGGTTGGAAATTTTTTTTCCTTTCAGCATTTTGAATATATCACGCCACTCTCTTCTGGCTTGCAAAGTTTCTGCTAAAAATCTCCTGATAGTCTTATGGGGGTTCTCTTGTATATAACAAGTTGTTTTTCTCTTGCTGTTTTTAAGGTTTTTGTATTTAACTTTTGACACTTTAATTATAATGTGTCTTGGCATGGATTTGGCAGGGGGTGGGGGGGGTTTCATTTTATTTGGAACTTTCTGGGCTTCCTGGATCTGGATGTCTGTTTCCGTCTTCATATTAGGAATGTTTTCAGCTATTAGTACCTCAAATAGGTTTTCTACCACTTTGTCTCTCTTCTCCTTCTGGGACCCCTATAATGCAAGAGTTATTCTGCTTCATGCTGTCGCATAGGTCCCTTAAGCTATCTCCACTGTAAAAAATTTTCTTTTTTTTTTTTGCTGTATTAGTTTGGTGAGTTCCACTGCCCTGTCTTCTAGATCACTGATCCTTCTGCTTCATCTAGTCTTCTGTAGAACCATTCTATATACTTTTGAGTTCAGTTTTTGTTTCAGCTCTGTTACTTCTGCTTAGTATTTTCTTGTCTTTTCTATTTCTTTGTTGAAATTCTCACTGTGTTCATTCATTCTTCTCCCAAGTTCACTGTGCATCTTTATGACCATTACTTTAAACTCTTTATCAGATAAATTACTTATCTCTGTTTCGTTAAGTTTTTTTTTTCTTGAGGTTTTATCTTGTCCTTTCATTTAGAACTTATTCCCCCACTTCCTCATTTTTCATGACTCTCTGTGTTTGTTTCTGTGTATTAAGCAAAATAGTTACCTCTCCCAGTCTTGAAGGAGTGTCCTTGTATAGGAGATGAACCTTGTCTTTCACGGTTCTCTAGCTTTGGTTGTCTCTCAAACCATTTCAGTTGTTTAAGAAAGCTTATTTATTCTAGATAGGGCCCAGTTGTTGAGAGTATACCAAGATCTGCCATTAGTCCAAAGGACGGCATCTTAGTCAGCACCTATCTTCAGGCTGATTGAAATCCAGACCCTCAGACAGCAACTTTTAAGTATTTTAAAGTCTTATAGGACCACAATTGTAAGCCCTGTGGCCCACAGACCAGAAAATCTGGAGTTATTTCCCTGGGTGACAGTTACAAAAATTAGGGCTTCTGACCTCCCCTTTTTGGGAAGGTGCCAGAAAGCTGTAGCAAACCAAGGGAGAGCACAAAGCTGGTACCCACCAGCTTCTGTTCCCTGACAGCACACCCAAAACCTCTAAATACATGGCAAACCTGAAGTCTGCCCCTCAGGCTGAAGCTCCAGGACAAATAAATAGGCCTTTCTCACAGGAAGACTGAAGGTATGTTTTAGTCCTCTGTCTGTGTAGTGCCTTGTGGGTGCTAGCCTGACAAGAACAGTCTTTCCGATTGTTCCAATGCTGTGAGATCCAGGAATGCAAGCCGCCTGGCCACTAGAGCCGGGGAATCAAGGAGCATTCCTTTGCTGAGCCTTCCCCCAGCCAGCTGGTAGGTGCAGGCAGGCATCAAATATGAGCTTTCCATTCACTTACCTAACATTATTCTTCCTGCCCTGGTGATTTCCAGCTAACAGTGGGGGGTTTAAAGTAAGGTTGGCTTGACTTTTAACTCTAGCATTTACAACATGCATAATTTTGGACAATTAATTAATTTGTCTGTCTTACCTAAGCCTCAGTCCATTTATCTTTATCACAATAGTTAAAGAACTAAATGAAATGATATATGTAAGGAATTTAGCGCAGTACCCAGCATATGCTGAGTCCTCAAGAAATGGGAACTGATATCTTGTCTCCATTTTGCCATATTTATTTTTTTCTAATATGAGGATTTCTCTTATTTTTTCTCATCCCAACCTCTATTGCTATTACAAAAAAAATTAATTCAATATGAAGGTTGATATTTCAATTACTCGCATAGTTTTTAATTTATTAGGCAACAGAGTATCCACCATCTCTTTCCTAGGACAACAACCCTCCTTAATGTTCATCAAACCACTGTGGGATGCAGAAATTTATTAACATGGACAGGTTCAATTAAAAATAAATGAAAACGTCTAATGAACAAGGACATCTTACTAATAACATTGGAGAAAAACAAAAAACAAAACACCTTAAGACTGCCGGGTAGCGATCCAGGCAAGAGTTCTTCCCTCCTTAATAGGAAGACTCTCTTCCAGTAAGCAAATGCATCAGGCACCTGTGACCCTCAGTGTGACAAATTTACTCTTTAACCCAGGAGAGAACCACCTGCCTTTCTAGGTCTAGACCTATTTTCTTTTGAAAGTCATTAAGGCTGTGAAACCATTAAAAATGTCTGTTGCTCCATTAGTCAAATGAAGGCACAAAACATGATCTGTGAGGTTCATCTTGCCTCCAGTTTCTAACCAGTCTAAACTGGTCTGTGTAGATCAGAAGTTAGCATAGGTCAATCATCATAACATGATGGGGATGATGGTGGTGGTAGTCACAACCACACATGCTGCTAAGAGAATTCATTCCTAGACTCCAGTCGGGTATGACTTTGGAAGATGAATACCCATAGTTCACTGGTAAGTTAGAGTCAGAAGACATTCATCTGATCACCCTCCCTAGGAGGGGACTTCTTGCTCATAAAACTCCGAAGCCCTACAAATAGGGTAACTCCTCCTGATTGAATGGAATGGTTCTGGTAGCACATAGAAAGCCATGATAGTTTGCCAGCTACTCTAAGCACATTGTTCTGTCAGCCCTACATTGTTCCATTCACCACCACCCCCACATCCACTCTTTCCCCTTTTCCACTCTGCTCTCTAGTCAGAGGACTGACCACATGGACTACATCAAAAGGCTGACTTGCCCTCTGGCTTCTAGTTGGTTTCATTCAATGGAGAGCAGATCAGGGACTCAGCAGGAGGGAGGAGGGTGGGGTGAGAGTTTTTTGTCCCCGGATCCTTCCCTGCAGGTCACTTCGGGCTAGCATCATCACAGCTCCTGTCAAGATGGTCCTCTACGCATACTGCTCTCCTTCCCACTCCCAGTAACCATATGTTTCTCACTGGAACCTACTGTCCTGATATTTGTAACATGGTTTTATTTTTTCTATAAATAAATTTGAGTGCCTACTATGTGCAGATCATGTACAAGGGGATTTGAGTCTCCCTCTATTGTGGAATCACTGTGGGTTTCTGAGTAACGGGGTAATGGTGCAGAATAGGTGGGGGTGGTAGGGAACTGAAAGCAGAAAGCTCAATCGACCAATCCAGACTGGAGACATAAGGACAGCTGTGGCTAAAGTGGGAAGAACAGCCATGACAGATGCTATGAATGAAGAATTATCAGCATTTGGTGAAGAATGAGCAAGGGAGACTGACAAGTTTTGAGCCTCGTGGGGACAAGTTGTAGGGAGAAGGCTATGAGGTCAGGTTTATATTTCTTGAGTGGAAGAAGATAGTAGGACAATCCAGTAGAAATATCTAGTAGGCTTATGGAGATGCATGGCTTGAACTCAAAAGAGGAGGCAAAGAAAATATAATTGCAAATTTGGACTTACCCAATGGTGAATATTGAACCTTCAGGAGAGAGGAAAGTTAATGAGTTTCCTGAGAAAGGGTGTTTAGAGAGAGCTACAGCTGGGTCAAAGATGAACTGAGTAAAAGGGCAGAAAGAAGTTTCACCCCCTGACACACCTCACACGTCCATTCCTCTGGGAACGTTTTTCTTACTTTCCCAGGTTAAGGTAGTCTCACCCTCCTTTATGCTTCCACAGTTTTTCCTACAAAATTCTTAGGAACGTTATCACTTGCTTGTGCAATGAACTGTTTCCATGTCTGCCTCTCCATGTAGCTAAAAGTTCTTCATGAGTAGGGACTGCACCTTCTTTGTCTTTGTAATATTCCTCAGACTCAAAGAGGTCCAAGGGGAGGAAGGCAAGAAGGGAGGTGAAAAACTAATTATGGAGTCGGAAGAACTAAAATTGCCCACTGTCATGGAGACAGAGAGAAGAAAATTTCAAAAAGAAGGGAATAATTGATGGTGTCAAACAGGTGAAAGAGAGGACTGGCCACTGCAAAGGCATGGGTTGGGCAGACGGAGGCTGTAAGGAACCTTTGCGGATGCCAGCTTGGTAAGAGTGGTAACGGTACAGGACCCTTCAAGAAGGAAAGTTGATGTCCAGTTGCTCCTACCTGTAACATCGTGCAGTGGGCCGCTGTCGTCGAGTTCCTTCCATAACTCTGCTGGATAGCGTTTATTGTTGCTGGAAGGACTCAGGCCCCACCCCAGCTAGACCAAATCGGAATCCGCATTTTAACCAAATCCCAGGTGACCTATATGCACGTTCACTGTCCTAGGCTCCCACTGACAGCCTCGTCACACTCACAACAACAATGGCATTTACTAGGGGCCAGACATTGTTCTGAGCCTTGACATGAATTAACTTTAGTCCCCACACAAACTCTATGAAGTAGGTACCATCACCATTCTCACTTTAAGAGGAGGTCAAATAGTTTGTCCAAGTCACACGGCTGAAGTGGGGCAGCCAGGATTCAACCCAGGCATTTGGCTCCAGGAGTCTCTGTGCTTTAACCGCTGCACTGCACTGCCCTTCCTCCCCCATCTTCCACGGCAACTGGCAGGTACTTCTTAGGTGCTCAGTAGGCTCACAAGTGGGGGATGTGTAGCTGTCTGTGGTGACCTGGAGAAAGGCAAGCTTGTGCCTTAGAGGAAGAGCTTTGTACGGTCTGGGTATACCAGTATCTCTCCATTACAGAGGGAGGAGCTCCTCTGATAGACAGGGAGGAGTTAAAGAGAGGAGGTAGCTGAAGAGGAAAAGATTCATTCATTCTCGATTCCCCTCCTGGGAGTGGTTAGTCTTTCATCTACACTTTCTCAAAGTCAGGATCCCAGGTCCAAGGTGATGTGGTTCAGAGGCAGCATGGGGTTTAATGGACATGGTAAAGATGATGCTCTTGACCACCTGTTTTAATGGGAATTCCTTTCAGACAGCATGCAGTTCCGAGGTGAGGCTGCTGAGGAAGATTAGAATTGGCTCACCGTGTAGTGACTGTATCATTTGGTTTTAATTTGGTTAATATGGAAGGTGTAACTCCCATTGGTGGGGCCAGCCTCTCAGCCAATCATTGCTCAGCTAATCAGACCTCTGGATTAAGCCGTGTGTTTTTCTGGCTGCCGTTCTGTGAGGAGAGGACAACCAGCTTAAGTGAAGAAGTTGTTGCCCAAACTCCCTAGTCCTGGGCATGGGGTGTGTCCTCTTAATGACAGCCCTGCCTCGCTGCAGGGTCCTGAGTCAGCTACAAAACCATGAGTAACTCCATTGGAAAGCACTGACTGCATCAGGAATGGGGTCTGTCCCATTCTGGAAGAATTTTTTTCCAGGTTTGAGGTTAGCAGGACACTTCTTTCCATGAAGGCTTGCTGGTGGGCAACATCTTAGGTGGTGCACAACTCTCCAGTTAGATGGAGTCAACCGAGAGCTTGGTGGCAAAAGTGGCCCCCAAAACCCAGTAGAACAGTAGAGGACTCTTGGCCCAATTCCCTGCCTTTCTCTGCAGTGTAGGGTGAGGGTTATGTGTATTTCCAACATTCCACAAATAAGTAAGTTGTCAGCACAGCCTTTTTCATGTGCTTCTGAATTGTTTTCTCTAAAAGTGAAAGTGATTTCTGCTTCCTGACTTTGAACAGAAGCGGTAAAGTGGTTTCCCAAATCTCCTTCCAGTAGTTTCTTTTAAGAGGCAGAACAAAATCAAGGAAAAAGCCTGAGGCTGACAGTTGGGAGCCATGGGTCTTCAATGAGTCTACAAAGTCATCCAGGCAACTTTCCTCACCTGGAACTTTCAGGTGACTCTGCCTGGACCCGCGCCCCCCCCCCCGCCCCCCGCCCACTCACCTGGCCAGGTCCTCTTCATCTTCATTGTTCAGCACTCAGCTCAAGCACCCCTTGGTGAGGAAGCCTTCCTCCACGCTCTGTGCTAAAGGAGGATGCTTATGATGCCCTTTTCTGTTCTATTAAAGCTCTCAGTGGAGTTTGTAAGCATGTATGAATGGTATGATTATTTGATTAATGTTTGGTTTCCATTACAAACTCTATGAGGGCAAGGCCTGAGGGTCTTTTATTCACCACTGTATCCCCTACCCCCAGCACAGCAAGTGGCCCATAGAACATAGCTCAATAAACATCCATTGAAGGAATGAAAATTAAGGCATCAAGTTAGGTGACCCCAAAGTCGTCTTCCTTCTGACAAACTTTGATTCCATCTATGAGAAACTTGTACCTTCCACCACCACTTAATCCAAACTTCTCTTCTAGTTCCGTGATTCTCAGCACTGTTTCTTGACAGATTCTGTGATCGGGGTTCTTTGATCATTTTTATTGCTTTTCTAATGCTTGTCTGGAACCATGGTGTCTGAATAGTTAAGAACATACCTAGCCACCAACAAAAAAGCTGTAAGTCAATGTGGAATCTAAACAATGAAATCAAATTAACATTAGCAAAAATCTCCAATTTTGGTGTCTTCAATTACTTCTCCCTCTCCCCCTCCCATTTTATACCAGAATGACTTAAAATTTAAACTCAAAAGAGGGGACTATGGGAATAGAATTTACATGGAAAGAACAGAGCCTGTAAGTCTAGCTCTTGATCAGACAACACTTCTGCATACTATCTTTCAGCCTCACTAAGTTTTCATTCTCCCTTTTCTGAGGCTCTTACTCATAAAGTCATTTTCAAACTCCTTCCTGATATTACCCCTGGGGCCCAGAGCAGAACAAATCATCACCAAAAGCAGGGCATGGTGGGATGTTCTTTAATACAACAAGAGTGTGATGTGTCCTCAGCCATGCGTCCATCATAGAGGACTGTCTGTAACAGGCATCGAAGCACCAACTTGAATCAACCTGGGGAGGTACTCTAAACACTACCTTAAAGACAGATGACAGGTTTTGCTTTCCATAATCGATGGTTTCTCTTGATAGTTTAAGAAAAATCAGAATGATTTATACACACAGACCCTCAAAGTCTTTCCTAACATGGAATTTCCAAGTTGGACCCAGAAGGAATACATTTGCCCAGAGGGTCTTACAGCAGAGGGAGAAAAGGAAAAACCACATGTATTAGCTAAGCTCCATCTCTGCCCTTTTCCTAATCCCAGCATTTAATGATGCCATTTCCCAAAGCCCCATCTCCCTGGAAGGTCTGGCAGCCAGAAATCTTGGGAGTTTTCCACCCACCAAGAGGATATCACCTATCATGAACTGCAAATTAGCAGAGACTGGATTTCTAGATTATATATTAACCCCTGTGGAACCATATGTTCCAAATTTCCCAGTGTAGTTCTCCTGTCAAATATTCTATCCTATTGTCCCCATAAGTACTCATGTATTTGTCAGATCTTGTATCCTGAGTTCAGGCTAGGAAAATAGAACCATCATAGTTGTCGGCCTGTAATGATCTTGTGTCCACAGGGCATTTTATAGCAGTTGCTTCCCCGCGCTTACCTAGGGCCCATTGACTTCACCAACGTGCTCAGCCAGCCCTGAGGAAGGGCATAGCGATCACTCATCAGCCGTAAGCATGACCTGTCTGACATGTGGGTGGAAAAATGTCACTGTGTTTTCCCAATTAGAACTTGAGCTAGAGGAGCTGTTTCTGGGACAACTGTGAGCCGATTCCAAGAAGAAGCTATTAAGCATCGGAGCCTTGAAAGCCAAATTCTTATGATGGACAGGAGAGAAGGAATACTGGCCCCATGCCTTCACACACCAGCCTAGCTTCTGCCTTTCCAGGTTGGCTGGAGAGAAAGCATGCAGAAACCAGGAGCCTTCCCTGGAAATAGCCGTGGAAACATCCAGGCTCCCCTGGAAGCAGGGACTAGGTTCTTGCACCTTCCTGGCAGATGTGGTAAGCATTTGTTACTGCTTTATAGATGCAGATCATGGAGTCTGAGAGCCCTGGTCTATAGGGCGTGGGAAGGCACTCAGCACAGTGGTGAAGCCCACAGGCTCTGGAGCCAGGCCACCTGCCACCAGTTTCCAGCTGTGTAACTATGGACAGGCCATTGAACTTCTTTTCCCATCTGTAAAATATGGTTAACAATAGTATCTACTTCACAGGTTGTTGCCAGGACGAAATGGAATAGTCCAAGTAGTGCTGAGAGCCTCACGTGACCCACAGGAAGTCTTCCAAATAATGGGGGTGGAGGAGGCTTTGGTGTGCTAGGACAATCTTTTGCCCAGTGGCTGAATCCCCACTAAGGCATCTCCTCCAAGAGTTTATTTAGTTAATACTTGCATACCTCTGAAGATGGAGAGCCTACTACTCTTAAAGCATCCCACACCACCTTTACATGGGTCTGTTTCTTGGACAGTTTTTATTTGTGTTGGACCTAAATCTGTTCTGAATACTTCCTAGTTGGTCCTAGTTCCATCCCCTTGGTCATACAGAATTCATCTAACTCCTTTCCTCAAAATTGCAGTTTAAATCATGCAAAAATCTTTGATATTACTCTCCCTGGCTGTGCTTTTTCCCATTGTATGAGTCTTATCTTTTCCTAACAATACACCTAAGTTCCTTCTGAAGATCATTGAATGTTTCATATTCCTTCATCACGATGGTTTCTGTCTTCTGAAGGCAGCCTGTGCTTACAAATGTGATTTAGCTCCATGTTCATTGACTCACTATTATGTCCAGACACAAAGATGAGCTGCGGCTCCCAGAGCTCTTCGTTAGGCAGGGAATGGCATTCTAGGCAGGGGGAACAGCACATGCTAAGACAGGGGGCATGAAGTCACAGAAGTTCGGACAGTTTGGTGTATTGCTGGGATTAAGGTGTAAACTGGATCAGATGTGATCAAACTGTGACAGGAGGCAGGTGAGCTTTACCTGTAGGTAATAGGGAGTCAGCAGAGGACTTAAGTAGGGAAGTGACACGTTCTAATTGGTGCTTTAGTAGAGCATTCTAACTTCAGCATGAAGATTGGGCAAAACTGAACATAGGGAGACCAGTTAACTAAATGACAAACACTAAGGGGATGGAAAGGAGAAAAATTAGTCATGGATCAAAATATCCAAAATATATACCAAAAGGCTAACAGTGGTTATGTCTGGGTGGTGGGATAATGGGTGATTTCTTTCTCTCTTTTATTTCCCTATGCGGGGACAGAACCCCAAAAAGCAGTTTCCAGGCTCTCGGCCTCACATAGACAGGTGCTGGCTCAGGTAGTAAATGGCCATCAACTGTGATTGCATGGCCATCAGCTGTGGCTAGTTGGCCATCAGCTGTAACCAGTGAGCCATTGGCCACTAATATAACTGCTGTGGCTATGCTAGCAGAAAGAGAAAAGAATGGGGGCTAGCAAGAAGATGGTGGCTGGGCTAGCAAGAGCGGATTGCAGAGAGGCGGATGCCGCCAGCGAGAATATAGTAGTATGACTCCCCCATCTATGGCTCCGTGGGTGTTCCTTTTTAGCCTCACCATGTCCTGCGTTCTCTTGTGGGGAGCGGGACCAGAGACCCCCAAGGCCGCCCTGCACGACAAATGGCGCAGCGAGCAGGGTCCCCCGCACGACACCCTATGTTTTCCAATTTCTCTATAAGTATTTTCCATTTTTTCTGTATTTAGCATGTGTTATTTATATAGTACAAATAACTTACACTTGTCGAAAATACTGCAGAATCGAACTGGCAGGACTTGATCACTGGCTGGGGAGAGGAGTCTGAGGCATCAGTCTTCCAGCCTGGGTGCTCAGGTGGGTGGTGTGGCCACCCACGGAGACCAGGACAGGGGAACAGAGCATTGCTTAGGGATTCTGTGGCATCCCTGATGGCTGAAAAGAAACCTCCAGGCTGCTTTGACTTCCCTTTGGCCGCTTTGCCTCCTGGGTCTGCAGGCCTCTGAGACTCCCCGGCCGCGCACATCCCTGCCTGGCAGCAGACTCATGGCAGCACAGGCCTCCAGAGTTCCAGCATCATGGCACATTGGCTTAGATTGTGTGTCACTCCTTCAATAAGCACTTACTGAGTGCCGGTTGTGTGCTCAGCACCAAGCTAAGCCTGTGCCATAAAATGATGAAAAGAGCAGACAGTTCCTGTCTTCACAAAACTCAGCCCAATGTGAGAGACAGATGAAAATGTTTAAAAAACACTTAATGAACATATAATTGGATTCAAACTGAGACTAATGCTCCAAATGAAAGGAAATGGTTCTAAGAAGACATGTAAGAAAGGGAACTTCTCTGGTCTGGGAGCTTGGGAAAGGATCCCCAGGATGAGAGACACTTAGGCAGAGAGCCAAAGGGTAAATAGGAGGGAATTATGGAAACCCGTTCCAGCTGAGGGAATAGCATTTTTGGTGGCGGCTGGTAAGCAGAAGTAAGGCATATGTGAGTCTAAAACAAAAGATGTTTGATCAGGAGTCCAGAGTGAGGGACAGGGGATGGAAGTGGGTGGAAAGGTGGGCAGGCAGACCCTACAGGGCATTATAGGCATGGTAAGTTTCTGCTCTTCGTCCTCAGAGCAGACCCTCGCAGTGCACAAAGGAGGGTTTCCCATCCTGTATCTCCCACCATTTTCTTTCCACCCGAAGCCCTGGCACGGAAGGCCTGCCCGCAGAGTCCCCTTGTGGCCCACTGTGGGGACAGAGCCAGGAGTGCAGTTTCCAGGCTCTCAGCCTCACGTGGAAAGGTGCTGGCTCGGGTGGTAAATGGCCATCAACTGTGATTGGATGGCCATCAGCTGTGGCTAGTTGGCCGTCAGCTGTAACCAGTGAGCCATTGGCCACTAATATAACTGCCGTGGCTACGCTAGCAGAAAATGGGGGCTAGCAAGGAGATGGTGGCTGAGCTAGCAAGTGGCAGAGTGTGGATTGCGGATCGTGTGGCTCCTGTTTCCTGTGTCTCTAACCCAGCCGCCAGCGAGACTATAGTCTCATTATGACTCCCCTATCTATGACTCCGTGGGTGTTCCTTTTTGGCCTCACCATATCCTGCGTTCCTATGTGGGGAGCGGGACCAGAGACCCTGCATGACACCTTGCATGACACCCGTGTAGCCCGGATTTGGGAATTTCCCAACCCCTTCTGTGAGCAGCACTTAGAGCACTCCCCTCCAGCAGACACCTCTGAAAGTTGCTTTGCAGTTCAGTTTTCAACTTTCTCATGGCTTCACACACTTTAACACTTCTGTGTGTGCAACTCATTAATTAGTGGGATCATTTGGATCTGAAAACATCTTGTTCTAATGGGAGGCTGCAAAGCACTCTCATTAATTCACAGGTAAAATTATTCCAACTTTTCTCTGCTTTTATTTATTTATATTTTTCTCTTGCCAGCTTGGCTTAATAGTTGGGGAGAATTCTTCTAATTAGCCTTGTGAAAACCACTCTACCAGGTCACAAAGTGCCAGTGACTGCTCTGGGCTCAGGGGTCTGGGGAGTGACCCATCCTTTGTTTACCCAAAACAGAGGGCAGTGGGTGAATACAAAGGTGAGGCTCCCCATATGCAGAGAAGTGGAAGGGTATCTGTGGTGGGTGGATTGGTCAGAGAAGCGGAAAGATGTCTGTGGTGGGTGGGTATATCAGGTAACGACACTGAAGTGCCCTTTGTGGTAATTCAGAGGGGAGTGTCCTATCATATGGGTGTCAAAGGTGGCCCACAAGAAGGTTTTCTGCACAATAGGCCTAGATATAAGGAACAGCCTGCCCTTCCTCATATCTCTCCTAGGATGTGAAGACTTGGTACTGTCACTGTTTACAGAAAGCTTTCTTGGGATAGGGGTAATCTGGGGGACACATGCTGATGACCACCTCTCCGCCATTTGCAAATAAAAACTTGCAACATCCCCTTTAAATGAGGAGCATTCTTGGTGTGTTATTGTTGAGTTTATAAATAAGCGGGTCCTACAATGGCCCCAAAGTTCCTACAGACCTTTGGGGTACACTGATAAGAAGTCTGTGCTAAATGGGGTTTTTCATTTACTCTTTTTTTTTTTCTGAAAGGATCTGGGTACTTTAACTGTTTTATTGTGGTAATATATACGTATTAAAATTTACCATTGTGACCATTTTTAAGTGTACAGTTCAGTGGCACTAAGTACATTCACAGTACAACCATCACCACCATCCATCTCTAGAACTTTCTCATCTTCCCAAACTGAAATTCCATACCCTTCAATGGAGTTTTTGAATGGAAGGCTATAATGTTCTGAGGGAAAGTGGCCTGGTCAGAAATGTTTAGGAAGAGAGATCCATTCCTGTAATCCAGAGAAGGGCCCACTGTGAGGTGGGGCCCCTCGTGGAGGTCTCACCATCCAGATGTCTCCTGGGGGTGTAAGTCAGTTTCAGTAAAGGAAGTCCCACCCTCCCTGATGCTGCGCAACCAGGCTGATGTGTTTTATAGCGGATGGATCAGCCATAGGCTCTTAGAGTGACCAATAAATCCTTGCATGGCTATCTCTAGTCTAAATGAACCCGCTCTGTAATAAGACGCTGCTCTAGGAGAAAAAGAGGCTAGGTTGTCTCTAAGATGGGATATTAGAAAATTAGATGGTTCTGAATGAAACAACGTGTTCCTCCCTTTGGAAGTATGGCCTCTGCCAGTCCTTTCTTTGGATGTACCTCCAAGAAGGATTTGGAGCCAGGCCAACCCAGATTTAGATTCCCGTGCTGTCACTCAGTTTCTTCATCTAAAACACGGGGCTCATGATACATTACTGGTAGAGTTGATAAGAAATTGCATGAGATTGTGTCAGTACTGCATCCAAAACATCATGTGGTTCAATAAATGGAAGCGGGTGTTCTCACTGTTGTTACTGTGACTTGTCCTTGTAGGTCTCCAGGTGGTTCTGAATTCCATCATCAAGGCCATGGTCCCCCTGCTGCACATCGCCCTCCTTGTGCTGTTTGTCATCATCATCTACGCTATCATCGGCCTGGAGCTGTTCATGGGCAAGATGCACAAGACCTGCTACAACCAGGACGGCATCGCAGGTAATGAAAGATGCTGAGTGGCCAGTTCTCGCGAGGCTTCACCGTCTCGTCATGACTTTCCCTTCAGCCGGGTCACTGCTGCCACGTGACCAGCGGTGCCAGGGTCGCCCCCCTCCATTCTAGTGCTCACGCTTCCATATCATGGTTAAATGAGAGGCAGAGACTGGCATTCTTTTTCTCTTGGCAGTTTTAAAATAGCTAAATGCAGGCTTTGTCCAGCACTACAAAACACTGTTTAAATGAGCCGTGCTGTTAGAGAAACCTCCCTTACCTGGAATATTTTAATTTAAGAATCGGAACTTAAGTGGTGACTGTGTAGCTCTCCACTCCATCAGTCCCTCAGTGTTGCTTACCGTTCAGAACCCTTTAAGGAAGGCGGCTTTGCCCGTCGCCAGCAGATTCTCCCATCATGACTCCGGGTTCCTTTCAGCCTTGGCAGCTGGCTCCCCTTAAGGTTTTCTGCTTCTCCTTTCATAGGCAGAACCCCTGGCCCTGTCTCAGGGTGGGAAGAGGATGGCGGGTGTGGAATTGCCTCCTTGCCAGCAATGAGACATTTTTCCCTCAAGGATAAGCTTTCGCTCTACCCCATGACTTCGCAGTCCTTTCCCTTTTGAGACTTCTTTCTCCATGTTCCTTCCATAAATCAATGTATTTAACAAGCGACACTGGCTCATTAAGCTCTTCCTTGAGGAAGTCTAGAATTTTGGCTTGTGGAATATGCTGCAAACTGCTGTCTTAAGTTACTAAAATCTCAGCTTGACCTTTAAAAAAACATTTAAACAGAAACTGACAAGACTTTTAGACAGACAAATAAAGTAGTTTAACATAAAACCTTGTTGAAAAAAATACTTCCCCCTCCCCCCCCAAAGGGTTAGCAATGCTAAACTTATGTGATTTTTCTTTTCTTCAAACATCTTAGTTTTGGGCATCTTGGTGGAGAAAGAGGAATATGTCTGAAGCATTAAGAGATACCTCATTTCTCTCCATCTACTGCTTCTCATTTCCTTTCAGCCCAGAATTAAATTCCATATCATGGTTAAATGAGAGGCAGAGACTGACCCCTCTTGCTTTTGGGGCCCAGGAGGGACAGCGTCTATACAACAAGGAGTGCGACAGGTTATTCATAGTCAGAAACCAAAGCAGATTACCCAATGTGGATGATCTCATTTGACTGGATATGTTGGTTGTTTGCAAGATTCTAGGTCACTGCCACCTGGCCACGTTCCCTAAGCAAACAAACAAAAAACTATAAACCTATAATCACAGACACACAATTGTTTTTACTTTTTTGATGGAGAGTCTGTTTAAGATGAGACCCTTTTTTCACTCTAGAGAGAATTTCCAAATTACTTGGGTCATAATTGTATAAAATAAACTATCATGTTGAAAAAAAATAGAAGCTGTTTAATACTGGAACAAACAGGGCTTGCCTTTAGCTAAAATTCTGAGGTTCTAGCCCTGCTTAAAGAAATACCAAATAATTCAATGAATAATATTTTCCCTTTGAGTTCAAATCGTTCTTTATGTTCAGTTCGATCTGTAGCTAGCCCCAAACCAATACATTTATATTAATTGTGTGGCTTTGTTAGAGCTCATTCTAAGTCTTGCTTAAGAGCTGGTCGTAGTATGTCTGAAGTTTATGCACTTGTATTGAAGTGATCGATGATCCGTTTGACCCAAACTCCTCAGGCAGTCACCGGTATGCCAAGTCTCAATGACCCCTATCAATTCAACAGTGGGTGATGGTGTAGCTCTCACCAGTAGCATGCCAAACGCAGGAAAGTGAAATGATGAAATCCTGCCAGAGGACCAAAGATGGCAGCCCTGCCCTGCGACCCAGTGTCTGTGCCGAACTTAGCTAAGGAGCGCTGTTCCCAAAACACACAGGGCTTCTATCACCCTGCTGGGAAAATAGCAAAAGTGGGCTTTCTAGGGGATCCTCTAAGAGCCTATGCTAGCAAGCAGCCTGAACATTGGTTGAACGTTGGCTGGGCTTTGTTGGGGCCTTCAGTGGCCTCACATGGCAAGAAAATGGTGAGCGTGGTCGACAAGGGAGATTCAGGGCAGGACACTGTCCGGTGACAGTCCGGTGAAACAACCTCCTCAGGCGAAAAGTAGCCTCCCTGCTTCTAGGATAAAGATGAGAACTGGCCTTGCCAATTGCACTGGCCAATTTGGGACCATATTGTTGTCCATCCTTGACAGCAAACAGGACTAGGAAATGTACCTGGTCAGGTGAACCATTACTCAGAAGACGCATCAGATTATTAATGTGGTGAGGTTTACTTTCACCCCACAAGTTCAGAAGGAAAGGTGGCTCCTGTTGTGGAAATGACCATCAGCCCTGGGAGGCAGGCCATCAGAGGACAGACACCAAGAGAAGGGTTCCAGAGAGGGAAGACCTGCCAGCTCCCCCGGAAAGGTGACCTCGTTCTCTGTGTGGAGCCAGACTCCCTGCTGCTAAGGGGACCAAGAAGACTTGGCTGCCGGAGGCTTTCCTCTCAACCCTGCAGTCAGGAGCTCAGTGACCTCCTCCTTACCGAACCTGCTATGTGGTGACAATCCAGGGACCCACTCCAGTGCTCCTGACAGAACACGAGACAGCTGTCATCGGGGCCTCTTCCACCCACACAGTGACTAACAGTGATGAGGAGGAAGAAATGAACGGGAATCTGGACATGCTCAGAGCAGCCACAGAATAGAGACCAAAACCCTGCAGCCTTTGAAACCAATCCCCATGTGTTTGGGAGACTTTTGTACCATCTTTGGAATGGGTGATTTTTTTTTTTTAATTTCAGACTTTGGATTGAGTTACCATATTTTCCTGCAGATTTAGATTATACAAAATTGCTCATGAGCCCTTGTTAGACTTTTAAAATGGAATTCACATCAAATTCTTCTTTTTACTCTTTGAGATTATTTTTCAGACTGAATTTCATGTGCTTGTAGATTATAGAATACATTGGAGTTTAAGCCATGTTTCCTATAAAATCTATAAAGAACACCGTGGAGCTGGTCAGGTGAACCATTACTCTGCCTCTAGGCTGCCCTTCCAGTCCCCGGGAGAGGTGGTCTCAGAAGAGGTAGTATTTCCCCAACCCCCGAGGCATCTGGAAGGCACCTGCCTTGTTCCTCCCCAGACACGTCACCATATGTGGTAGCTTTTGTTTGTGGTCACCCCATCTGTTGGATGGTACTCTGAGCCAGATCTCCCTGAAGAGCTCTCCCAAGCACAGTAATTACCCTTGAGACTGGCGAAGAACGTGTTGGCTAAAACCTGGGAACGAAATCACTTTTATTCTGTTCACTCCTTAAAGTTGGGTCCTAAAACAGTAATTGATTTTGTCCTTGGTATTTCTCCCTGGAACCCCTAACTGGCACTCTTCCTAGGATCTCATGTTCTTGTAGGTATTGCCTGCGTTGCTAAAACCTCTCCTAACCTCGCCTCCACTGTTGAACCACAAACTTAATTTGGACTTTCCAGAATGACTCTACCCCTCTTCACTTCTGTTTTAAAACATAGGGCCCCCGTTGCCTTATTGCTTCCTCCCACCTCGTGTTCCCACATCCCCACCCCCGGGGACTTCATGACTCTGCAGAGGAAAAGCAACAAATTTTTATATTAGAGCTAATTTCCCCCTCACCCTCCAGTGCATGTCACAGGGCCTGCTGATGTGTGTGTGTTCACATTTTTCAAGTGTTCCCTTTAGTGCTTTTTATAGATACCTATTTTTACCAGATCATCACTACTTCTTAATTCTTCTCAAATCTTTTTTTATTGTTGTTCAAGACAGATTTAAAATAGCAGAGTGGCCCTTGAGTCTTTAGATAATCTTTCTGAATCTCATCCCTTTCTCTTTTATTAATGAGATCACTTTCCCTTGATGCCATTTTCTTTTCAACGTATATTTGTAAAACCCCAAAATATATCTTTCTTCCTTGAGGACACTGAGAACTCACTTTGGCAACCTTCACTTTTTCCTTATTTCTGCCTGTTTCAGGAATTGAGAATGCAGGGAAAGCTGTTAAGTTAGCAGTCACAATGCAGACATCAATACATCAAAAGCATCTTTATTACACTGTGAGAAAGTGAAACAGGAGAAAAAGAAATACAAGTTTTCCCTCTATTTTTTTCACCTTCTCTTTTGTCCCATCCTTCATGTTATTCCAACACTTTTATCGCAGTGTCTGAACACATCACTCTAGAAAGCCATCACTAGAATGGGTGAGAACCCAACAGAAATTATGATGTATTTGGTTCTTGGCTTTCCAGTTTCTCAGCTCCCAATTTTTTAGGTACTTATTATCCACTTTTTGAAAAATTATTTAGGTTTGGGATTCATTTTTTACTTTCCCTTTTTTTATAGCCTCCTATTGTTTAAGCTCACATCCAACTCTCCAAAGATTTCAAAAGTCACAAAAAATTGGCTAGAGTTCAGCACATGAATGGAGCACCCCCAGGAGCAGCCTCGGGAAGCGGTGTGGACACTGCCCTTCCCTCACACAGCTCAGGGGCCAGTGATACAGACCTTTGCACCTTGGTCATCACACACAGACCCACATCCAGCCTGAAGCACCAGGCCAAGAATAAGCCAGGAAGCAGCACTGTTCACAGTAGCCCAAACCTAGAAACAATCCAAATGTCCATCAGCTCGTAAATGGATCAACAATGAAATGTACTGAGCAGCAGTGAAAAGGAACAGCTACACTGATATGTGCAACAACGAGGATGAACCTCAAAAATATTATGCAAAGGGAAAGAAGATGGACACAAAAATCCACATCTTGTATGATCCCATGTATTTGAAATTTCTAGAAAGACCAGGCTGTAAAGACAGAATGCAGGTCCACTTGAAGGGACTGGGGCAGGAGCAGAGACTGACTGCAAATAGGACACGGGAATTTTCAAGGGTGAGGAAGTGTTTTAAAGTGGGTTGTGGCGATAGCTGCACAGCTATACAAATTTACTAAAAATCATGTAGCTGTACATTTATATTCATGGATTGTAATACGTGTAAATTATATTTCAATAAAGCTGAGAGAGAGAGAGAGACAGAGAGAGAAGAGGAATAAACCTGAGAAGACACAATCCAGCGTATATATTTCAGCCATATTGCTCAACTCCATTCTCCTAAGAATTAGCTCTTAGTTAAGGATTAATATTTTTTTCCTGTCTTCCTCTTGGAAGTGAAGTTTCAAATTTGAAGCCACAAACTGAGAAACAGCCAACCAACCGTTTTCAGTACAGAAGTACTAGACACACACGGCTGTTTTAATACATATGAAACAAGAAAATATCCTGGGTGATGTGTTATCTCTAAATGAAGAACTACAAGCAAATTCTCTCTCTGGGCCATATTTTTACTGTTACTGGAGGCAGTCATTTGTCTGTTAAAACTGAGGTCTATCCTGTCTGTTGCTCTTACTTCCTATAAGCAGGAGACAACGTCCTTAATTTCACAAACTTCCACGAATTCCACCTTATTACCTTCCACAGCTGGAGCCAAGACTTTCTCAGAATTTTACCATAATAGAAATTCTTAGATCAGTCGAGTCTTATTTCAATTTACTAATGATCTCCACACCAAAAATGTAAACCTCATCTTAACTCATTAGTTTTTTAGTAGCTATTCCCAGCATGTGGAATTAACCCAAGCACTGTCTGTAGCCACAGCAGATATGTTATACTGCTTCCTGAAAAAGCCTTGTCCATACCTATCAAGTATTGTCCCTGTCACCCCTGCCACTCTGTCTTGAGCAGACTTCTGAAAGGTAGCAATGCTGGAGAGGAAAGGGCAGTACTGCAGGCTTCCTTGCAATCCGCAGGAAATCCAGAACTGCCTGTGTTCAGGGGTTGTAGGACTGCTGTGCTTGATACTTCTCTCCTATAGTCAGAATTTATTGTATCCTTCATCTATATAAGGCTTCCACTACAAAGTGACTTGCATCTCTGGTAATACATCATATAATATGTTATATAGCCTCATATAGTCAGAAAGTGCTACTGGAAGGGACCTGTTGGCTAATTATGTGAGTCTTCCAATCAATATTGCCCTCACTCCAAACTCTCATATTCTAATGAAAGTGTCTATAGATGCTTTACCACCAAAAAGAAAAAGAAAGAAAATGTGGGCTTCCTATCATTTTCTAGGCTATTTTTTACTCAAAGTGATTGCATCTCCGTTATTTTTTGATTGGCCAATTGATCATGATGCTGATATGTTACAACAGAATGTGCAATAGCCCTACTGTCTTTGAAATCAATTACTAGGCTTAAAATACTGTTTTATAACAATTAGTTACAAATATTGATCTTCTAAATCAATGGTAGTGTAAAATGAATACTAGTTCCTTATGTTGTTGAATTTATATATGGGGAAACTTTTCTACATTATCATTGCCGTGGTGGTTTTGCCTAGTGCACCAACCATATCCTACAACTTTCCTCTCTAACTTCTCTCTCCTCTGTTCTCTGCCCATCTTTCTCCCACCCCTCTCCTTCCTTCCGTTTTCTCCTGGCCATTTGAGATGTTCCAGCAGAAGATGATCCTTCCCCCTGTGCCCTGGAGACAGGCCATGGGAGGCAGTGCCAGAACGGCACTGTGTGCAAGCCCGGCTGGGACGGGCCCAAGCATGGCATCACCAACTTTGACAATTTTGCCTTTGCCATGTTGACGGTGTTCCAGTGCATCACCATGGAGGGCTGGACAGACGTGCTGTACTGGGTACGTAACTGCGAGCCTTCCCCTGTTCATCCTCCCCATGATTTTGATGGGGAGGTTGATGAATGTCTTTGATTTCTTCCAGCTCTTTCCTGAGAAACAAAGCATGAAATGTTCACCCTAATGAGTCTCTCTCTGCCCACCGTCCTGAGAGAAATGCCATCTTTCAGTGTGTCCTCCCGTAGTGAGAAACGCTGGCCTCACACTGTTGCTCTGAGGATGAGCTGGCCAGGCCTGACCAGGGATTCCATTCACTCCCCGGCCCACTGTCGGCTTTCTTCTTTTCTCAGTCTTGTCTTGCCCTAAAAGAGAACTAGAGGGCAGAATTATTCATTGTTAGGGCTAAAGAAAAAAGTCAGACTTGGTCTTCTAAAAAGAAACCATTTCTTTTGAAATTGTGTAGCATTATGGCATGCTATTATATTTTTATTTCTCATATTAATCTTATCATATTAGAATAAATATATTGCTCTCATTTTCACTGTTAACACAACACTCTGCTGGTTGTGTGATGCATATTTAGAAATAGTACTTAAGCGTAAACCAATCAACAATAAATCTTTTACTTTAAAGATGCCCCTTTTATTATCAGCAGCCAACACTAGTTTCCCAACCTTTGAGCCATTGAAGTACCAGATTTTAGCATAGCCTGTCCCATAGGCAAATAGGCCATATTTGAGCTGTCTCCATTCTGGCAGAGTCAAGTCCATTATTTGTAAAAACTCCAGAAAACATAATTCTTGGTAGTATCTCCTATGTCAACATGAGAAATGATTTGCCAGAATCTGGTGTTGTTCTCCAGCATTTGGGCGAAAAATACTTGCTGCTATTCTTGAAAATACCATCTCACCCAGCATTTTGCAAGTAGTCTAATTTATTTGGCCATCCTGAAAACAATATAGGAACCTACGTAGGGAACACTGTCTACCCATGAAAGCAGGGAAGAGTGAGAGGGAAGTGATGCCTTCCGATCAGGCAGAGCTGCCGGAGAGAAAGCCACTAATGCCATGAGAGGTGTTGACTTCTTACTAAATCACGAGCGTTTTGTAACAACACAGAGATGTGATACAGGGTATTGTGTCTTCCAATTTTTTTTCTAAGCAACATGTCTTATTGATTCAAAAAACCCTCTTTCCCAGTTTTTATGTTATAGTCAACATGGTGAAACCATGTTGTTATAAAATTTGTACCTCTCTGTGAATGACTACTTAAAGCTTGCTTGAGTACCTTGTACCTAGCAAACATTTATGGAGCATTCATTGAATGCTAGGGGTGCTTCTAGGCACTGAGAACCCAGTTCAGACCGAAAAGCTCAGTTTAGGGAAGCACACTAAATGGAAACTGAATAATGGCGATACAGCTAGAACCCATGCCATGAAAGAGTTGCTATGTTGTGATACTCTCCAAAGAAGACAAAAGTCAAATCACAGCCCCCAAACTGAAATGAAACATTGGAGAACTGGTTTTAAATAATTTGTACAAAGAGGGAATTGAACTTATTATACTTAGGCAAATTCATTTAGCAAAGCTGATCAAATTTCCAAGTGGCCCTAATTGGTCCCTCTGCCTTGGTGGAGCCCTCTGGCCAGCCAAGGACAGAAGCATCCTTCTGCAAATGGGCAGTTTCTGCCTATGGGCCATGAACATATGACTGTATGGAACTGTGCTTTGGAGCCTCATCATGTGAGCTTCAAACCCAAGGCTTAAGTTACCATGGAAACACTTTTCATGGCAGCAAATTGAAGGCAGGGTGGCAGGGGTGGGTGAGGTAGGGTTGCGGGAAATAGGTATAATTTACTTTGATGATGGCCCTGATGTATTTTTGTGATCTTCCTTCATCACTCCCTCCCTCTCCCCCACCACAAGTCATTGAGACCCCACCAGCTGGTTGTGACCCAAAGAAATACTGTCATAATGACAGCCAGAGTAGGGAATGAGAAGTACACAGTGCAGCTACCAATTTTCAGCAGCTGTGTTGTGCTTACTCCACGGGGCGGGGGGGGGGGGGGGTGATAGAGCTCAGTCTGGAAATGGAAAAAGTGTCAGAGGTGAAGGAACAATCCCAGGCTCATGGGATGTGCCTCTCTGTGATTTTCCCAGCACCTTTCCAAAATGGCCATGGGGTGTATGTGTGTGTGCGTGCACGCACACACATGCGTGTTTGCGCGTGTGCACATACACACAGCCCAAAACTCAAACACAGCCTCGTATTTGGGTGTTCATGATGGAAGCACATCTCAGCCCAATGCTCCTGCTTTCAAACAATTTCTCTAATTGCTTGACCTTCTGTGGCCAATTCCTTTTTCCTCTGTCTCCCTCTTCCTTCCTCCTCCTTGCCTCTAGGCCTGTATGTCTAAGCCCGCAGACTCTCAAATCTCAATGTCCTTTAGTATAAAACATCAAGCTTTCTAAATATAAAGATGCCAACGCTTCCCTCCAAGACATTGAGTTAGAAGCTCCAAAGTTAGGCTCCAATAGTTGCATTTTCAAAAAGCTCCCCCAGGTGATTCTGATGCTATAGCTGGAGTTTGAAAACCCCTAGTGGTCTAACCTATTGAATCTGCCTGGTGCTGCTTTGGTGCCCTGGATTGGAACCAGGCTAGGGAGATAGAACTTGGGGAAGTAGGGTCTTCCACTCAGAAGAATACATTTCTCTTCAAATCCAAGAGGCAAGTCTAGAGGATGTGGGAAGGAGCCACCCAGATTTTGAGGTATGGCATTGAATGGAAACCCCACAGCTAGGTTCATTCTGAACCACCAAACAGCTGGTTAGATGTTCTTGGGGACAGAATAGTTCATCAAAGCACTAAAGAAGCAACTGATTCAATCACTAGATATCGCCTGGGATAAAAGGGACTCAGGAAGTCACCAGTAGCAAACAGCAGCCACCTGACTCCTGCTGTGGAAGATAGCAAGTCTATTTCTCTTTTTCTCTGATATCCACTGTTTCATCCCATTCTTATGATTTTGAAGATTTAATGGAGTAGAAGTAAAATCAAGCTTGGTCAAGTAAGGCTTGAACATTTTCTCAGCTATTACAGCTGTTGGCCATACACTGTAGAGGCCCCAACTAGCTGAACAATTAGCTTAAAATTATTTCTCATACCCAGTGTCTGTTCTAGAGGTCTGCAGATGGCTGGTGTGGGGACTTGGAAATGAAGACCAAACTCAGGCTTGGGGTGTGGTTTCCTTGGGAAATGGGTTCTTAAGCCAAAGCCTCTCCATTTACTCTCAGAATGTCCACACCTCTTAAAAATAAGGGGGGAAGAGGTGATCAAATAAAAAGTGTCAGCCTTCTTTAGAAAAAGTGAAGCACAGAACAAAATGGCAGGGTGAGGTGAGCCTCTGTAAAGTCCCCTGGAAGTTACAACTAATCGAACAACAATAGCTCCACAAAGGACTCCCTGCACAGCAGACAGGCAAGACGAAGAAGCCCACTACTGAATTCACCTAAAGGTGGGCAAATTGCGTGAGCAGGGGAGGAGGGAAGGGAGAAGTGCGGAGACGGAGCCGCGTGGGCGCAGGACGCAGACCTAGCTCAGTGCTCCGAGCTCGCTGCTTCCCGGAACTACCGCAGCTGTGGGAGAGGGAAGAACTCGGACTGCTAGGGCTCCACCAGGGCTCCACAGGGCTGAGGGGACAGCATATAACATGTCTGAACCCAATGCTCACGGCAGAGACCTCGGAGAAAAGACTGAGGGAAGAAGGCTGACAACGGTGGTTTAAGCCCTCACTGCCACAGAGAATGGAAGCCTTAGGCACTGAGACTAGCCGCCCACTCCCTACCCTCCCAGAGCTCGCCCCGCCCCCACCTGCCACTTGCTAAAGCGGAACAGAAGCAGTGTCAGATCAAAAGAACAGAATATTTGCTGTTCTGAGAACTGTGGACCGCAAACACAGATTCGCAGCCCAACTAGTTCCGGCAAAGGGGAGGGAGCTGTGGAAGCAGGACCCGCTGTGGTGGTGGTTGCCGCCATTGCTCTGGGCCACCTCTCAACTCACCCGGACCCTGTCCCCAGCTTTCTGGGCGGATCCCTGCAGGAGTAAACAGAACTGCTGAAACACATGGGCTCTGAATCTGGTGCAGGAAGAGCTTTGGAACTTCAAAAACTCTCCGCATACCCACCGGGACACTGCGTCCTGTGACCCAGGTGAACTATTAACAGAGGAGAAGCCCATCTCCCAGGGAATCCCCCCATTGTGTGAGAAGCTGGACTAGTGCAGAGAAAACATAGCACTACCATGTGAGAGAGAAAAAAAAGGCTGCAGTCAGAGAGAAAATAAAACATTCTACCAACAAGTACTGGAAAACAACAGAAAGACCTCTTCCTATCAACCTGTTGCAGAAGCCACTCCTGTAGATGTCTAGGAAGAGAAATAGTAAATCAGTAATTGCCATGAATAACCAAGGCAACAAGACAGCTCAGAAAGAAAGTGAAAAGTTTCCAGAAAAAGAACTTAAAGATATGGAAATATGTGACTTAAATGACAGAGAATTCAAGATTGCCGTTCTGAAAACACTCAACGAGATGCAAGAAAACACAGAAAAGCAGTGTAATGAACTCAGAAACACAATCAAAGAACAACATGAGGATTTTACAAAACAGATTGAAATTTTAAAACGAACCAAATGGAATTTCTGGAGATTAAGAACTCAATAGAAGAAATTAAGAATGAAATAACCAGCTTAGGTAGTAGAGTTGACCAGATGGAGTAAAGAATCAGTGACATCGAAGATAGAAACCTGGAAATGACACAGATAGAAGAAGAAAGAGACTTGAGACTTAAAAGAAATGAAAGAACTCTACAAGAACTTTCTGACTCCATCAGAAAGAGCAATATAAGAATAATGGGCATACCGGAAGGAGAAGAACGAGAGAAGGTAACAGAGAATACATTCAAACAAATTGTTGATGAGAACTTCCCAAACTTGTGGACAGAACTGGATCCTCAAATCCAAGAGGCGAATAGAACACCTAACTACCTCAATCCCAACAGGCCTTCTCCAAGGCATTGAAGCAGTCTAAAATCAATGACAAAGAAAGAATCCTCAAGGCAGACAGGCAGAAGAAGGTGCTAACCTACAAAGGAAAGCCCATTAGATTATCATCAGATTTTTCAGCAGAAACTCTACAAGCCAGGAGGGAGTGGAACCAAATATTCAAACTATTGAAAGAGAGAAGTTATGAGCCAAGAATAATATATCCAGCAAAGATATCCTTTAGATATGAAGGAGGAATAAAGACCTTTCCAGACATACAGAAGCTGAGGGAATTTTCTAATACACGACCTGCACTACAAGAAATACTAAAGGAGGCTATTCGACCACCATCAACAGGGACAATTTGTGGCAACCAAAACATAAAAAGGGGGAGAGTAAAGGCCTGAACTCGAATATGGGAATGGAGAAAGTAAGCGTGCTGAAGAAAATGGAATACTCTAAATATCAAACTTTCTTTTACATAAACTTAAGGGTAACCACTCAAAAAAATCCAGAACTGAAATATATACTGTAATAAAAGAAGAAACAGAGGGAAACATCATAGAATACCACCACACAGAAATAATAGACAACAAGAAACAGGCAAAGAAACAATGGAGACACAGCCTTACCAGAAAACTAAAGATAGAATGACAGGAAATCCTCACATATCAATAATCACCCTAAATGTAAATGGACTGAACTCACCAATAAAAAGGCACAGAGTAGCAGATTGGATCAAAAACTAAACCCAACCATATGCTGTCTCCAAGAGACACATCTCAGCTACAAGGACAAGCATAGACTCAAAGTGAAAGGGTGGAAATTGACACTCCAAGCAAATGGTACCCAGAGAAAATCAGGTGTAGCCATAATGATATCAGATGAAACAGACTTCAGGTGAAAAAGATAACAAGAGACAAAGATGGACATTTCATAATGGTAAAGGGACTATACAACAAGAAGACATAACAGTCATCAATATTTATGCCCCCAATCAGGGAGCACCGAAGTATACCAAGCAACTACTAACAGAACTAAAGGGAGAAATTGACCAAAACACAATTATACTAGGGGACTTAAATACATCATTGACAGCTATGGATAGATCATCCAAACAGAAAATAAATAACGAAATAGCAGCCCTAAATGACACATTAGATGAAATGGACATAATTGACATATATAGAGCACTTCATCCTAAAATATCAGACTATACATTCTTTTCTAGTGTACATGGAACATTCTCAAGGATAGACCATATATTGGGACATAAAATCAGCCTCAGCAAATTTAAGAAGATTGAAATCACACCAAGCATATTCTCTGATCACAGGCTTTGAAATTGGATATCAACTGCAGAAAGAAAGCAGGAAAAACCACAAATACATGGATATTGAACAACATACTTTTAAAGAACGACCGGGTCAAAGAAGAAATTAGAGGAGTGGTCAAAAGATACATAGAAACAAATGACAATGAAAATACATCCTACCAAAATTTTTGGAAAGCAGCGAAAGCAGTTTTAAGAGGGAAATTTATCTCATTACAGGCCTATCTCAAGAAACAAGAAAAATCCCAAATAAATAACCTCATGTTACACCTTAAAGAACTAGAAAAGGAAGAACAAGTGAAACCCAAGGTCAGCAGACGAAAGGAAATAACAAAAATCGGAGCAGAACTAAATGAAATAGAGAACAAAAAGACAATAGAAAAAATTAATGTGACAAAGAGCTGGTTCTTTGAAAAGATTAACAAAATTGACAAACCCTTGGCTAGACTCACTAAGATAAAAAGAGAGAAGACACTAATTAACAAAATCAGAAATGAAAAAGGGGAAGTTATCACGGACACCACAGAAATACAAAGGATCATCCAAGAATACTATGAAGGACTATATGCCACCAAATTCAATAACCTAGAAGAAATGGACAAGTTCTTAGAAACATATAGCCTTCCAAGGCTGAACCATGAAGAACTGGAAAATCTAAACAGACCGATCACCAGTAAGTAAATTGAATCAGTCATCCAAAACCTTCCCAAAAGCAAAAGTCCGGGACCAGATGGCTTCACTAGTGAATTCTACCAAACCTTCAAAGAGGATCTAATACCAATCCTGCTCAAACTCTTCCAAAAATTGAAGAAGAGACAGTACTCCTAACTCATTTTATGAGGCCAACATTACCCTGATACCAAAACCTGGTAAGGACAACACAAAAAAGAAAACTACAGACCAATATCTCTGATGAATACAGATGCAAAAATCCTAAATAAAATTCTAGCAAATCAAATACAACAATGCATTAAAAAGATTATTCATCACGACCAAGTGGGGTTCATCCCCGGGGCACAAGGATGGTTCAACATCCACAAATCCATCAATGTGATACATCACATAAACAAAATAAAGGACAAAAATCATATGATTATATCAATTGATGCAAAAAATCATTTGACAAGATACAACATCCATTTATGATTAAAATACTTAATAAAATAGGTACAGTAGGAAAATACCTTAACATAATAAAGGCCACATATGACAAGCCCTCAGCTAATCTCATAATTAATGGTGAAAAACTGAAGCCCTTTGCTCTACGTTCAGGAACTCGACAGGGCTGTCCCCTATCACCTCTGCTTTTCAACATAGTGTTGGAAGTCCTTGCCAGAGCAATCAGGCAAGAGAAAGGAATAAAAGGCATCTACATTGGGAATGAAGAAGTTAAATTGTCACTCTTTACAGATGACTTGATGCTATATATAGGAAACCCTAAAGACTCCACCAAAGAGCTATTAGAAACAATCAACGAATACAGTAAAGTTGCTGGCTACAAAATCAACATACAGAAGTCCATTGCATTCCTAGATACTAACAATGAAATCTCAGAAAAAGAAATACAAAAAACAATTCCTTTTGCAATTGCAGCACAAAGAATAAAATACCTAGGAATAAACTTAACCAAGGATGTGAAGGACCTATATGCTGAAAACTATAAGACATTTTTGAAAGAAATTGAAGAAGACACAAAGAAATGGAAAGATATTCCATGCTCATGGATTGGAAGAATCAACATAGTTAAAATGGCCATATTACCCAAAGCAATATACAGATTTAATGCAATGACCATCAAAATCCCAATGGCATTTTTTAAAGAAATAGAACAAAAAATCATCAGATTTGTTTGGAACCACAAAAGACCCCGAATAGCCAAAGCAATCTTAAGGAAAAAAAAACCAAAACAATGCTGGAGGTATCACACTCCCTGACTTTAGCTTGTACTACAGGGCAACAATAATGAAAACAGCATGGTATTGGCAGAAAAACAGACACATACAACAATGGAATAGAATTGAGAAGCCAGAAATAAAACCACATAAATATGGACAGATAATTTTTGACAAAGAAAACATACAATGGAGAAAAGACAGCCTCTAATAAATGGTGTTGGCAGAATTGGAAAACCACGTGCAAAAGAATGAAACTGGACTGCTATCTGTCACCATGTACCAAAATTAATTCAAAATAGATCAAAGACTTAAGCATAAGACCTGACACAATAAACTGCATAGAAGAAAACATAGGTACAAACTTATGGACCTTGGGTTCAAAGAGCATTTTATGAATTTGACTCCAAAGGCAATGGAAGTAAAAGCTAAAATAAACGAATGGGACTGTATGAAATTTAAAAGCTTCTGCACAGCAAAAGAAACCATCGACAAAATAAAGAGGCCACCAACTGAATGGGAGAAGATTTTTGCAAACAGTGCCTTGATAAGGGGCTAATATCCAGAATATACAAGGAACTCATGCAACTCAACAACAAAAAAACAAACAACCCAATTGAAAAATGGGCATAGGACCTGAAGAGACATTTCTCCAAAGAGGACATACAAATGGCAAATAGACATATGAAAAAATGCTCAACATCACTAATCATCAGAGAAATGCAAATAAAAACCACAATGAGATATCACCTCACCCCAGTCAGAATGGCTATCATCAACAAGACAAATAGTAACAAGTGTTGGAGAGGCTGTGGAGAAAAAGGAACCCTCATACACTGTTGGTGGAAATGCAGACTGGTGCAGCCGTTATGGAAGGCAGGGTGGAGGTTCCTCAAAAAATTACGAATAGAATTACCATATGACCCAGCAATCCCTCCCCTGGGTATCTACCCAAAATATCTGAAACAATTATACATAAAAACACGTGTGCTCCAATGTTCATTGCAGCTTTGTTTACGGTGGCCAAGACATGGAAACAACCAAAATGTCCTTCGATAGATGAATGGATAAAGAAGTTGTGGTATATATACACAATGGAATACTATTCGGCGGTAAGAAAAGATGATATAGGAACATTTGTGACAACATGGATGGATCTTGAGAGTGTAATGCTGAGCGAAATAAGTCAGACAGAAAAAGCAGAGAACCATATGATTTCACTGATATGTGGTATATAAACCAAAAACAACAAAAGAACAAGACAAACAAATGAGAAACAGAAACTCATAGACACAGACAATAGTTTAGTGGTTACCAGAGGGTAAGGGGGGTGGGGGGTGGGGGGTGGGAGATGAGGGTAAGGGGGATCGAATATATGGTGATGGAAGGAGAACTGACTCTGGGTGATGAACACACAATGGGATTTATAGATGATGTAATACAGAATTGTACACCCGAAATCTATGTAATTTTGCTAACAATTGTCACCCCAATAAATTTAATTAAAAAAAAGAAAGAAAGAAAAAGAAAAAGTGAAGCACAAAGAGAGGGAGGGATCTAGTGTCATATGGCATTACCATTGGTTTCCAATTCCACTTTTAGATTTGGTTTGTTTTTTAATCAAACATCCCTAACCTTCTGCATATAATTCAAGACTGCTTATCTTATATGATTTAGGCTGTGCCCTCCTGAAAATACAAGAGGCTGCTAAATTAAGATGATCTGTAGGGTTCTCAGACTAGGGTCAGTTTGAAACTCTGAGCATTATCCCTTCCACATTGTACGCAGATCACAATTAAGTAGCATAAAAATCAATCAATTATTTGTTCAGTGCTGACTTTGTTCTCAGCACTTGAAATAGTTCCATCCATGCTCATGGCAAACAGAATAACATGGTCACTGATCTGGGGTTTGGAACCCCCAGAGAAGGTCGTATGTGAGAATTGTGGGAAGGGGTGGCAGCAGTTACATGAGGTACCATGTAACAACACGTTTCTAGCTCTTTAGGAATCTAGATGCCTGAATAATTCTTCATCAAGGGAATCCTGTGGACCTCTGCTCACCCAATGCCCTTCTGCTCTAGTGCCCCCAAGAATATTGCATACTTGTGGCACAATAAAACACTCTTGTCTAGGTTTTCCTGAACATACGCCCCTCCTCACCCTACCACCTTCCGAGTCACCTTTTTTCCAACACCAGCCATTGCTTCACCCCTCCGTTGGTTTCTCCATGATCGGTTCTTCCAATAATTAAAAAAAAAAAATTAGCAATCAAGCTTAAAAATAAGATTAGAAAGAATCCTTAGTAAGAAATCATATAAAGGAAATATTTTTAGAATCACAAATAGTGTCTTCTGTAGTATCTGGGTTAGTTGTGGTTCAGCACAAGACTTTGGGAACAAAAGTGTAATGTTTTAAGCTTTCGTAAGTCAGTTGTCAACACTACTTTGTCTTGTCAGCCCACTACATGTCTGGACATGCTGGGAAGATCTCTCTCTCTCTCTCTCTCTCTCTCTCTCACACACACACACACACACACACACACCAGCCACTCATCTCTGGTCTCAGTACTGCTGAAATATCCCTTGTTTATGACAAAGGTCTTTTGCACCCAAGTGGGTTGAATTCTGGTTTTACCCTGTTTTTTTTCCCCTGCTCTATTTGTCTTCAAAAAGCCACCTCTTTTCACTACAGAATATAGAAAATGAGTGTCTGAAGGCATGAAGAAAAGAGAAATGGTGGAGCTGAAGTCTATTGATGATCTAATAGTCATTCTAAGTGAAGAGCTGAGAATAAATCCCCAAGTAATCCAGAAGCAGCCTCCTGGGCTCTAACAGGTACCAGAGTAGAGAAAGTGGTAGGTCCCATTTAGGACCCTATGGTGCTTAACTTTTCATCTGCCTCAGTTGGAGTGTTACCCACTTACCCAGCTTTAAATAAAAAATCTGTTATCTAAACAATAAACTCTTGGTTTATAAACATATCAAGAATTAGAAATAACATCTCTCAAAGCTATTTATGTACTTATTAGATTTTATTTTATTTTATTTTTGTTTTGTTTTTAATTTATTTTTTAAATTTATTGGGGTGACAATTGTTAGTAAAATTACATAGATTTCAGGTGTACAATTCTGTATAGATTTTATTTTATTAATTTCACTGGTATTATGAGTCCACATTCAATAATTCAATTTAACAAACATTTATTGAGCATTTACTATGCTCCCAGGACTGAGTGGAGACTGGGGTGGAGCAGGTGGAGAAGAGAAGAAGAAGGCTTGCTCTCAGGAGTTTAGGATCTCATCGAAGAGACAGGAGATGCACAAAGAAATGTGTTTTAGCAAGACAGGGCAGTGACTCAGTGAGGGCAAGGAGAGCATCTCACAAGAGGAGGTGGGACTTGGCTGGCCTTGACACTGGATGGGTAACATGAGAGAAGGCTCCTCCACCTGGGAAAGCATGCGTTATGACAGTTTGGGAGACTGGAGAGAACTGTGTTTCAGCTTCTCTCAACAGACCCACGAAACAGCTCGGCTACCCAGAGTGCTCTCATCCACGTGTCTGAAAGGCCACCTGCAGGGGTACAGTCACAGACGTCATATTCCACCCATGCCCGGTGGTTGCTCAGGACAAACCAGCAAGTCTTCCTAGCTGTGAGCCAGCTGTCCCCTGTCATACCTGGGGCCACTCCTCGTGACTCCTAACCTCCCTCAGGATGTCAGTGCTTGATCCCACTTAAGTTGAGGGATTGTTCGAAAGGATCATCGATGGAGGAGTTACTTTTGTTGGTTTGGCCTCCCCTATGTTAGGAGCGCGTTGGTGTCTTTCCCATGCAAGCCTGGCTTTTTGCTGGGCCCTGAAGCACTCACAGGTTTTCTGTGCAGAACAGTAAGCAGGTGAAGGGGCAGAAAGGAGTCAGGTGAGACCTGTTATCTGCCTTGCTGCTCACTCAATGACCCATGGGTGGACACCCCATGTACCAGCAAGCAAGGTGACGAAGGTCATGAGCAGACAGACGTATCGAGGCATTGTTCTAGGTCACTGGCATTTTGGCAGCAGCAAACCCTATCCTCTAATGACACTGCATGTAAAACGCTGTGACTTTTATGGATTTACACCTCCTGCCTTTGTGGCAAGTGACCGCCTCTCTTGGAGTCACTGAAACAGTTCAGTCTTTTTAGATTCAGTGTCTGTGCCACAAACCTTACAGAAGAAAGTGCCACAGCTTGAAATCCTATGGAAATCAGCTTGGATAGAGAGTGGCCTGGAGGGAATAGGGCCGGGAGGTGTTCCTCCTATCTTTTCAGAGAAAACTATATGTTGGTTTAAGGTCGGGGTTCCCCTCAAGGAATTAGATACTGGTTTCAAAAGGATCTTCTGTATTTTTCATTCAGTATTCCCTTTGTGCAGAGAATCTGCGGATAGTGAGCTATGTGTTACAGCAAAGTGGGGGCCATTAAATATACAGTTTAGTCATCCTGTTAGTTCTGGGGCTTGGAAGCCCGAGGCCAAGATGGTGGACATCGAGATGCCTCTCCCTGTGCCTTCCTTGGGGAAGTCACAAAGCTGCCTTTGTCACAAGATTAAGAAACATCTAGCTGTCACAGTCAGAGAAGACCGTTTTTCACCTCCAAATAAGGGTGTCAGTCATTTTTTGAAAATATGCCTGTATTTATTCTTTCTTTCCTTAGTAGCTCCGTTCCAGTGATTTCAGACATCAGTCTCCTCACCCTAGGCATTGCCCTACTGCAGAGTCACCCGGCGTTGTATGATCTCTCCCCAGTCTGCCCCCAAAAGTAGGTGGCCTGGAACAAAGAAGACAAAGTAAAAGGGAAACAAGATGGGCACGTTCCTCTCAGGCCAGAGCCCGGCAGACCCGAGAGTCACGCTCTGTTGGAGGTCACGGGGTCTTAGGCCCACCTCGCACTGGTTACTCTCTCAGGTGCCCTCCTGTCTCCTACCCCTCACCTACTCGTCTTCATCTTGACCCTCTGAAAGGGGTCTTGATCCCACAGCCAAGGAAGAAACCAAAGCAGAAATGTAGGCTAAGCAGAGAGATGTGGAGACCGCGAGTATTCTGGATATGGCCCTGGCTATGGGGTAGCTAAGGGTCATGTGGCCTGTAGCCCCATCCATTGGAGGTTCCTAATGAGGCTGGAGGTCACTCACCTTGTGTGTGGCACGGAGGAAAGGATACCCACACTAAACAAGGGCCCAAGGACTTCTCCAAGGCTCGTGGGTTTGTTGACTCAGTCACAAATATGTAGCCTGGAGGACTGCATTTCTGTGAGGTTAAGTGTTCACAAGATTTAGGGGATGCGAGGAAGCAGTCAGGAGAGATTTCATTTCAAGGAGCCAGCCAGCCCTCCCTCCCACTCACCATCTGCGCGGGCTCCAGAGGCAGCTTCACAAGGGTGAACTGTGGCAAACACGCCGCAGGCTCCTGGAACTGCCTGTTCCCAGCTGTCTTCAGGAAGGTAGAGGTCTGCAATCCAGGCGGAGCAAGGGAACTGGCTCAGACAGACCCCCTCCATGGCTCTTCATCCCCTAAGCACGTTTGAGGAAGCACAGAACGAGCTGGTTGGGCAGTCACATGGGGTCTGGTACCCCGTGAGGCTGGATGCACACTGCTGCCTGGATGTGCCTTTTCTCTGGGGAGAGTCCAGAGTTTCCTTCAGCTTTACCTGACCTCCCCACCCTCCCAAGAGTGAAGGAGCACTAACTTAGGGAAGAGGAAGGGAACTCTTCTGACCTTCGTGGGCAGGATTTAACCTGAGAGAGGGAAGGTAGTAGGACACTCAAGGCGTCACGTGACTTTGGATCCAGTTTGCACAGAAGCCTCCTCGCGGGCGCCTCCTCCCATCTCAGGGCTGTTTGCAACCCCATCGCTTTCCCTGTGGCACAGCACACAGCATCTTACACACAATAGGCACTCAGTCAATACTTGTTGAACAAACATGGACTCTAACAAGACCGCTACCAAGCATAATGGAAGGACTATGTCCCCGTTCCCCACAATAAGATGTGCCATGCAGAGCCTGGTGTCACATGGCCATCATTGCCATCACCACGTGGCCTGTGGTGGGGAGCTCACTTCAGCGCCCACGCCTCCCCCCAACCCCCAGGCTCATGTCACCAATCCTGCCCCTTCCTGGACTGATGCAGTTTCATTTTTCTGCTCCTGGTAGTGAAGATGTTTACTGGCCTTCCTTCTGCAGGTTTGGTTCCCTTCGCAGCCTTGGTTCAGATAAGTACCTTCTGGTTGAAGGAAGCTCCCAGGCTCCCTGAGGCGGCCGGCTCTGACACACAAGGACCTCTCTGCCCTGCCTCTCCCCACAGCTGCTATTGTGCTGGATATTTTAGTGCTCAGCCTCTCGGAAAGTCCTCCATTCCAGAGCCGGTCGGCTTGACAGCTGTAGGCTCTATTTTTAACAATTGCTGAGTTCCTGGGAAAGCCCCACCTGGGATCACCTGGTGTCCAGGCTCCCCTCCTCCTCCCGCCCTCTCTGTGCCTTCCGTGGCCCCAGGGTACCAGGTGTGCCCTCCCTGCCCAGCCTGGCCTGAGCTTGCTTCTCCTGCCTCACAGGCCGGCCACTCTTCCCCTCGGGCTCCTGCGACCCCACCTGTTTACTTCTCCAGCTGCATTTCCCATTTCAACTGTGGTTGCCTTTCATTGATGTGCCCCCCCTACGAGCAAGGGCCTGCCCCTTACAGCACCAGGCCTGGCACATGTCCAGTTTATTCATTCACTCGGCGTTTATAGAGCACCTGCCACGTGCAGGGCCTTGTTCTGAGCACTGGGGATACACCAGTGAGCAACACAGATGGAAACTGCCCGCGCTCGTGGAGCTCCCATTCTAGAGTGGAAGACAAACACATAATAAACGAGTAAATTATACCGTTCGAAAGCGATGAGCACTACGTAAAAAGCAGAGCAGGGTATGTGGAAGTGGGAATGCTCAAGAAACTCGTGTGAAATTCAGTTAGGACATGGTTAAGTGGACATAGGTGGAAATTCTTCTTTTCCTCCCTGACTCAGTTCTAACCAGTGATACCCAAGCCCTTGACGCAGGTTTTGTATTCTGCACTGTGACTACATTTGGTCGATTCCTCTAACCAAAATATAGTAACCTCTGATAAACAGTAATAGATGTGCAAAGAGCATATTGGGATGTAACACCTCAAACAAGTCAGACAAGGTAGGTCACTTGTCAATCTCCTTCTTCACGCACACAAAGGACACATTTGGCAGCATACTTAGGAATGTGAGTAAGGCTTCCCAGAGCCCCAGGGGCCCTGAGGACTGGGTGGGGGGAGGGGCACTGTGGCAGCATACCTGGAACGCATTTGAGGCACCTGGCAGTGATCAGTGAACTTTAGCTGCTTTCGAATGCCTGGGTGGCTCACATGCAGAGTTCTGAGGCTCGGTGGGTTCTTAGGGGAAGGCCCAGGAGTCTGCTTATTCACAACTCTCCCCAGTGGTGCTGGGGTTGCTGGTCTTCGGACCCCACTTTGAGGAGCAGCATAGCAGAGGTAGATAGTAAGTTGGAATATTTGCCATGTTCTTATGCTTGAAGTTGGGAGCTATGGACAGAATGATGTAAATCAGGGGGTTCTCAAACTTGCATGTGCATCAGACTCACCTGGAGGGCTTGATGAAACATGGGTTGTTTGGCACACCCCCAGAATTTCAGGATGGTGCCCAAATATGTGTATTTCAAAACAAGTTCCGGCCGAGACTGATGCTGCTGGCCCATAGGCCCCCACTCTGGGAACCACTGATGTAAATCATGCAGGAAGCTTTGTGCTTGGGATTTGGATGCCTATAAGCTGAATTCACAAAGAAAGTTGGACTTCGTTTTTGGAAGATAAGGCTAAACCCTTTCTTCTAGTCAGAAAGCATCAAAAGAAATAGATTTGAGAAACCGAATCAGACTAAATTTCCCCTTTGAAAAAAATGCTGCTCTGTGACCTCCCATCATCTTCACATCCACCCACTAACCTGCGGTGTGCTGATAAATGTTTAACAACCAGTTGTCAGGGACCAAGGGTAGAGGAGGACTGATATGTGTCCCTTGCCCATTTCTGTCCACCATGGCCAATCTCAGTCTCTTCAGTTCATGAAGTCATTGAACATGGAGTTGGGAGGAGGCCCCAGGGCCCTGCAGTGCCCATAGGCGCCAGCTCCATGCCCGCTGCTCCAGCTCCCTGAGGGGCTCACAGCGTTTCGTGGACTGTCTCATCACCTCCTTAGTTAGAGGTCACACTTTCTAGTTCAGGACCGTTTCCATCGAGGCTGTGGTTCCAGACACAGGAACCGTTCATTCTCTGAGTACGTCACCGGAGCCAGCTGTCCTGCCTGTGGCCTGGAGTGGCTGTGAAGCCCTGCAGTGTCACCTCTAAGTGCTGGGCCAGCTCAGGTGCAGGTGGCAAGCCCCTTAGGAGGCTCACCTTCCCCTTCCTCCTTGAAGGCTCCGGATCTCCTGCTCTCACAGAAGAGCTGAGGCACTTCCAACACCAAACTCAGGGAGCAGATTTAACGCCACACAAGCCCAAAACCACCCCTTGCTAAAGAAATTACTTTTTGAGGCAACCCACCTTCTTAGACAAGGGAATGGAAAACACTGGGGAAATTTTTGTGATCCAGAAAATAATAACAAAATAAAAACACAGCCAGACAAGATCTCTCTTGAGAGAGAGACTGCAAAGGTCCTTGACAGCTCAGGTCAATGTCATGGGAAATATTCTGAATATAGATGATGCCAGGGTAGCAATGGATTCTGATCCATGCAGACAAAGGCCAAGTTCAGCCCCACTTGTCTCCTCCAGATTCACTCCACTTCCCTCTCTACCTGCCTCCTCACTTTGACTCAGTTCTGTTTTCTCTCTTTCCTAACTTTCCTTCATCTTTCCAGATGCAGGACGCTATGGGCTATGAGTTACCCTGGGTGTATTTTGTCAGTCTGGTCATCTTTGGATCCTTTTTCGTTCTAAATCTGGTTCTCGGTGTGTTGAGCGGGTAAGCTGACCGTTTCTACGTCCTCTTTACATGCAGCCGAGCAAGGTCCCAGGTTCCACTCTATCCATCGCCAGGATCCTCAGGGAAGCGACCCTAAGGGGCCCAGGAAAACCAGTGGGAAAGGTCTCCATTCAACCACAAATTCTGACCCATTGGCTGGCAGGCTGTTTGGCCTCTGATTTGCACCTAGAGGATCAGGGTCCCGGCACTGCATGGGTCAGTGTCTGGATTCGGTGATGGGTACTGGGCCGTGCTTGGCTGCTGTGTGCACCTCACTAACTATCATTCCGTTCTTCCAGGTCAATGATGCCGTAGGAAGGGACTGGCCCTGGATCTATTTTGTTACACTAATCATCATAGGGTCATTTTTTGTACTTAACTTGGTTCTCGGTGTCCTTAGCGGGTAAGCAGGACCAAGGAAAAAGGTCTTGATTTTTCCATTTATTTTATTTACTCTTTCTGCTATTCTTGGCTTTATTCTTTTTCTGGCTCTGATGAACCTGGGATAAGGGGCCATCTTAGGAGCCTTAAAGTGGATGTCCTTGGCCTGGCTGGACAGAGGGTCAAATGTACAACGATTAATCTGTTGGTTTAGACTTCACCAAGAGATGCAGAGGCCCACCTGTCTCCTGCCAGCTCATCCAAGCCCCTCCCTCCATCAAGCAGCCGCTCAGGCCGGCAGGATGCTTGTCCTCGTACCTGAGGAGTAGCATGGTGAGACTCTGTAGTGACAAGGCCTTGGCAGCTGGAATTGGAGGGAAGATGCGTAGACTGCGTGTTTGCAACACGTGCACAGCCTTGCAGATGAGCACCTGCCTGACCTCGCCAGCCAATCAGTGTGTGGCAGGCTCACGGTAAAGATTTCACACAGCCTTAGTCAGTGTTGAACCAGGGTAATAAGAGTTTGATTTATAACATAAATAAACAAATACAGGCTACAAATATAAGTCTCTTTGATTCTAATTCATAGACTGAGCAGTCTGTGTTTGGTCTCCTCTTTTCTGAGTGGAAAGGGCAGTTAGCTATTTAAAGCCCTAGATTATTTGAGAATAAAGGAGACGGAATATACTTTCATTTCAATTTATCTACTTGGCTGCAAGTATAGAGCCTACCTAATTTTGGCCTTTGCTCAGATGAAGTTAAAAAGCAATAGACGTGCTGGGCACCGAGGAGCCCTGGGGATGGCCACCTTTACACCATAGGACTCACTGGCCATTTCCTCAGCCCACCTTCTTCTTCAGAAGCCCACACCAGCCAGGCCAAGGCCTAACACCTAAATGCTCCTGGTGACCCTGCTCCTGGGTGACACACTCTGCTGCCTGTGCTACAAGGGGAGTTGCCAATCTATTTCCGCTCTGCTCAAGACAGGTCAGCTGCTTTGATAGCCTTTCCTAGGTCCCTAGGGACATTAATGCTGGGAGAGTCTTGCCTAAGGAGCAAGATTGACCTTCATTTTTACTCAGTAATAACTGGGAACAACAGTCCCCACTCCTGCCGTAGCCTATGGCAACACAGGAGCACTGGTTTCAGTCTCCAGTATCACGGGAAGGAAGGAAGCTGCTCCCGTCCTCACCCTTTCCCACGGTGGGTGGGCTGCGAGAGAGACTTGGAGGACATCATGCCTTTTGCCACGGTCACCCACGCGGGAAGTTAGTGTCTCCCATTGGGGTAAGAATGATAAGCGGCAATTCTGGAGCTGGAGTCCAACAGAAGCCCCTGATTAGCAGCTGCCTGGAGGGTGGAAGAGCTTTCATATCTGTGTTCCAACATGAGAAAATGCCCCTGTATTTATATGTGAACCACCACAGAAAGTATTGAAAAAAATCAACCTCATCACCCCCACTCAAGACAGAAAGCCGGATATCCCAGCTCTGCACTTGCTGGAAGCACAGTGTTAGGTAACTTCACCTTTTTAAAGTTCAGTTACCCGTCTGTGAAAATGAAGACAGTAATACCAGCTCATAGGTTGTTGTGATAATAGAATGAGATCACTTCGAGGTAAATTGCTTAGCATATAGTAAGTGCTCAACAATGATGCTCTCATTATCGTGATTATGTTTGCTTCGTACCTATCATAACTGAAATTATTTATATAATCATCAAATGTTAGAACTACTCCAACACTTTCTTTTAATGATGAGGAAAGTGAGCCCAGAGGTGTTAAGTGTCTTGTACAATGTCATTTCTGTGGTAAATATAAGAACCAGGCCCCCAACCTCCCATCACTGCCCATTGGATATATGTTGATTGAGTTTGAACTGTAACACAAGCCAGAGCTCTGAACTTTTAGAAAATTTTCTAACAATTCCCAGAAATTAGAAACAAATCTAAATAAGTGAGATTCCTCGCTCCCCAGAATCTGATGTAGAGCATGAGGATTAGGCTTCGAAGGCCCCTCCTCGATCAGAGTCTCTGCCCACTGGCATCTTAACCCCATCAGAAGAGTTGCCTTCCCGGTGGTATCAAAGCAGAGAATCCCAATGACAGCAGCTGCTGATGTGAAAGAAAAGTCTTTTTGAAGACTACATCTTGCCCTGACTAGTCCCGGTGAGACAGGGTGTGTAAAACCACCAGCCCAAAGCCTAGCATGTCGTAATGCTCAGAGCGTGGCTGACCCTGAGCAGAATCACGCAGGCTCTCGGAGCTCTCTGCTCCTGCGGGTCCTCGAGTCCACACACTGCTCTCTTGGAGCCTTTCCTGAGCACCTGCACGCTGACCCACTCCCACAGTGGCAGCCGGCTCCTCGCAGCGCCGCCATCACGGATGGACCATCTCCCAAGACTTCCTGGGCCTCTGGGCACACCCTCTGCCCAGACAAAGAAGTGTCTGTGGGCGAGCACTCCCCACCTTCCTGGTGTCAGGAGCCCTCTCCTAATCTGTCAGAGGGCTGGCCATTCGAACGGGCTGCCCTGAGTCCATAAAGGGACGCAACCTGGACTCAACTCCTGTTGGCTGACTGCATGGTGGCAACAGTTTTGTTTCAAATCAGCATCTTGATTAGTCAGGACTATGTAGTAGTCACCACAAGAAAGCAGCAAAACGGCCACTTACTCATCAGTCAGACTCCTGATTAAGCCAACCTTCCAGAAGCATTCGTAAGTCTCGGAACCCATGGAACCCACTGTCACCATGACAGCATTAACCAGCAGTCTGTTGGGCTCTGAGCTCGGAGCTTTAGGTGGATTAGCTCATTTAATGCTCACAACAACCAATGAGCTGGGAACTATTCATATTCCAAGTTAAAAAGAAGAGTGAGGTTTAGATGAGGAACTACCTCACTTCTAACTGGTGGAAAATGGAGGATCCAGGATTAAACTCAAGCAATGTGAGTCACAGCCTCTGTTCCTAACCTCCATGTTGTATTGGCCCCCAATCCATTTGACTGGTTAATCTCATGTTTTGAAAGTACAGTCAACAAGTGGGGAGACAGATGCTGCCGTGAGGAAGGGTGAGAGGAGCAGCAGCAGTGGTCCATGGCAGTCTGCTAGAGAAGCCAGTGGTCCCAGGAGGAAGCTGCCAAGCCATCGTTGGAAGGCCGCAGCGGGCAGCTCTCAGCACTGGGGCTGGCATCCCTGCCAATCTGAACAGTCTCTGGCGGAGGACAGAGGCCCACTTCCACAGCACTGCAGCCTTAGAGCATTCTGGGATGGGGGGGTGAAACCTACAGCCACCAATTAAGGATAATATTATTTTATGGCCCAGCACAGTAACTCATCCTAATAAAGTATATCCTTCAGTCACCAGGAAAAGGTTAAATTGTGCTGGGAGCACTCTGCTCATGAAGGTAGGAAAGCTGACACTCTATAAAGCTTCCGTTTAAAAGGTAGAAATCAGAAACGTTGGTCATGAGAGCGTCCTTCAGGTGTCCTTTCTCTGGATCACTCACATACCCAGTGCAGCACAGTCCTGGTCACAAGGCCGGACAGAGTCAGTGTGAGGAACAGCCAGCTTGTGGACTTTCTCACAGTGCTTCCATGTCCATTGTCTGTTGAGCCTCATGAGCCACAGGTGTGTTATCAGTGCAGACATGAATCAGGTTATATTTGCTTCCCCCCCAGGAACCTCAGTCTGCAGCCTATCAGAATTAAAACAACAGTGACAATGAGATTCTCAAAACTGCACTTCAAGCTGTAATCAGCTGTGAAAGTCCCTGGACTCTGGAATCCATTACTTTTCGTTTTTAGTGATTGCAAACAGAGGGCTTAGACATGTGCCTTCAGTGGACAAGGAGCCCAGGATCTCTCAGGTGGGGGGGCATCCAGTTCCTTTCCGACTGGGAGATGGGCTTGTCTCTCGCCCCCAAAAGCAGAGGGCCTGGTGGGTGGGCATTTTAAAGCATAACTGGACCATGACACACAACATCCAGATCCAGAAGGAAGCAAGAGAAAAGCAGGACTTACGTGCTTAGTGGGTGGAAGCAGAAGAGACAGCAACATATACAGTCGGTTCTCATTATTCTGTGAAGTCACCACAAACACTGAATTAATGAATGCTGCACCACTGCTCTTAGGCGAAACACTAGGTTAGGTTCTGGCAAGTCTCTGATCATTTTCGTCAAGTGATCAGTACATACCCACATATTGTGTGTGTTTCTGTTTAAATACACTTTGCTTAATATATATTGTTGCTCTGTTAACATTGAACTCATGGCCAACAGCATTGCCACTTGCGGCTGAACAAACGAAGCGTATCCAACACATGTATTTTCTCCGTAAGGCACATCACAGTCTTCTTGTCCTTAGGAACATGCGACGGCACTTCAGCGCTATGCTTGGGGGCCATTTTAAACAGAAAAAATCACCAACAAAAAGCACAAAAATGCAAAAAATGTGGCACTAAATAGACCATAAAAAGGACATTTGTCTATAGCCTGAGAGCTAAAACAAGAAGCATCACCTTGTCTGACCTCAGCTGAGAATGTGACTCAAGTTTTTTTTTGCTGTTCTGCAAATGTCTGCAGTAACTTCATAGGCACACAAGTTATTGATTTGGGCGTTACAAATACATTTTAGCGAGTAGGCCAGCACGGAATCTGCAAATCATGAGGACCGACAGTATTGATTAGCGTAGCACCTAGAGCCCCAGCCGTCTGTACCGAGTGGATTTTCCACGTGCACCTCCTGTGTATGCTTTATGTTACTGAGTCCTGGCCCCCCGGCCCCCCACTCCACCCCTCGTTTTCCATGTTGGCCATTTCTGGCGGGAGATGTGCTTCTGCCTTGTGACAAACGCCACAGCTGTGACTGAGTGTCTGGCTGGCTCCAGTCCCCAGGCCCAGCACAGCGCGTCAGGCGGGGGCTTCATGTCTTCGTTAGCTCAGTCCCCAGAGCAGACACATGGCTGGCATCCAGGCGAGGAGATGAAGAGAGCCAGGCACTGCTGCCAAGCAAGTCCCTTACTGCATAGGGTCTGGAGACGGAAACCTGGCTCACCTTCCACCCGGTCATGGTCTGACTGTGCCCCATGCTCTCTGGGAGCCAAAGGGAGCTGCAGGGCTTCAGATCTGACCCCCAACTTCTCTATCCCCCTCACACTCCCAACACACCTCAGTTTTATTTTCTCCCAGTGAATGTTCATTTTGGATCCCCAGAGGTCTTAGGGTATGGATGGGGAGCCTTCATTCCACAGGGCAGATGCTGAAGCAGGACTAGATCAGTTGTCCCTACTCCAGTTTTATCCCAATCCTATTCTCCCAACTCCAGAAGAAGGATGGTTAGCTGTTTTGTAACTAGAATTTGAACCCTCTGCAAAATATTCCAAAAGAGCTAAAGCGAACCTTCAGCTACTCAGTCACCTTACAACCCAAACCCACTCCACAGAAAAGGAATGGAGAATGCAAATGCGTGTGAGCAGAAAGAGTCAAGAGAGGGGCCCTTGAAAGCCAGTTTGGGAGTGATTCACATGGAGAGGGAAGCGCTGTATGAAGTGACTGTCTCCAGAGAGCCCGCCGCCAGCCCTGGGGAGATGTGACCAGGTGTAGAGGTTTGGGGGCAGATGGGCTGGCATCTCTCCGTGCTCATCCCCAAGAGCAAAAGGGGTAGGGGTGGGGGGGCAAAGCAGAGCAAGGCTTCCATCTTCACTGCAAACTGGCAATCTGGCCCCTTTTCCCAGTCATTACACATCCTCGGAAGGAAATGAAAGTACCCGCCAGTTGGAAGGAAGCCTGAGAAAGAGCAAGTTCAATCCAATTAGAATTGGATTCAATCAAATTTAAGAAGGAAATTCCATTCAAACCAGAGCATCATTAAGGCAGCAGTTGAAGAGAATTTGTTAGCTTGAGAGCCCCCAGGTCTCCCCATTCAAAAGTTCCCTAGGCCCCTCCCAGGCCCAACCCCATTTCATCATAAAAATGGTGCGGTGCTAAAACCTGTGCTCTCCCATGCAGCACTGGCGAAATGCAAATACCATACACTGAATGTGGCAGGAGAGCCACCTCCATTCCTGAGGGGAGTCTAGAGCCTTTCAAGGTGGTTTCTGCAGACTCCTGCCCTGAACTACATCTTTACTGCTGAAAGAAGGAGAAATCCTGTCTCTAAGAATTAACCACGATGCCCAATGCAACACACACACACACACACACACACCCCACAAAGGGCCCCATTTCCCATCGGCTGAATATCAAATACAGAAATGCTCCTACATACTGTTTGAGAAACAAAGGCACAGACTCGCTTTGAGAGTTGAGAACTAGCCTTCATGATTGCCTCCTTCTGCTGCCAGCCCCCTCCTTGCTCGGAAAGTGAAATTGAAGTCAGAGAGAAAACAAGGACAGAATCATGGAAAACAGAAAAGAAGTAGCCATTCTTTCAGAAACTTTTCAATAGGTCCCACTTCCAGCAAAGCCCAATTCAATTCCAATGTCTATTTATTATTACCGTACGCTGAATGCATCATTTAACTTTTAAATCATCTTGATTTTATACATTTCCCCATTCTGATTAGATTTCTTTTTTAACCTAAAGCGCAGTCCCCAGGACATTTTCTTGTGTTTGGAATCCTCATTTGTCCCTATGTGGGAAAGAACTTTCTCTAGATTAGAAATCCCTCCAGGCAGCTAAGAGTGGCAGGACGAACCTTAATCATGAAAATAGAGATGGTGGAGATTGAATCCCGTGGGTCTTATATCAGTGGTATACTGGTAAATATTTAACAGTTGGCTCTTTGGGGAAAAAGCCCTGGTTTATAACATTTGCCTATTTTTATGGTTTAAATATTCATACCATGGTCAATTTCAAGCCACCAAGGAGCCATCACTGAAGCCAGAGTTGGGAAGAGACGTACACAGGTGACTGTCGGGAGATTCTGTGGGTGAGCAGGCTTCAGCACACCACTGCTCCTAACACCTTTTGTCACCCAGAGGCTCTTGAGATTTTTTTCAGCTTCTGCCCAATACTGAGGGAAATGAAAATGCATGTTCCATACTGTTGGGGGTGGATTTGGGTTGCTGTTTGGAAGGAGTTTCCAGGTCATTGGAGAACAGTTGTTATCAAAGGCAAAGCCTGTGATGATGATGCGGGGGGGAAAAAGGGAAGTGGGGTTTATCCCCTCCGGTGATTCCTTCCATTCCTATGAGACTAAGACAAAACCTGAGATGACTAGAGAAAGCTGTCTGTGAATAGGGGTCTACGGGCGGGCTTCCGAGCACAGAGCAATTAATGCTTTCGTTTCCTCTTATCTCCATTGCTCCTTCATGCTGGCCGGCTCCCTCCTTCCATGCGCTCCCCTGCCCTACCCACTCCACTCTCTCTCACCAGAGAGTTTTCCAAAGAGAGGGAGAAGGCCAAGGCTCGGGGAGATTTCCAAAAGCTGCGGGAGAAGCAGCAGCTGGAAGAGGACCTGAAAGGCTACCTGGACTGGATCACTCAGGCAGAAGACATCGACCCTGAGAACGAGGACGAAGGCATGGATGAGGAGAAACCCCGAAACAGTGAGCAGCATCTTCTGTCTTGGGCTGGGTCCTGAGGGACGGAGGGGACAGCAGGGAGGACAGCAAAAACCTTTTACCGCCAACCTTTCTTTACAGTTTGTCTTCCTGGAGTAACATTTGTTTCATAGGCTGCAATCATTTGAAATGAGTCACAGATATAAAATAGTTGCTGCTGATCTATAAAGCCTCATATTCCCTTTAGGATCTTTGATCTTAAAGACACGTGAGATTTTGCTACGGCGGACTCTGTATCAGAGTTTCTCCTCCAGGCCCCATCTCTGGGGACAGAGGAGCTGGCTTCCTGTTCCAGGCTTGTTCAAAAGGAACAATTTCCACCAAGCAGCTACCTGGAAAGCAGGATTCTCACCCCTTTGCTGTAGACTTCCAAGCACCATTGTGCTTTCTTATAGGAAAAGGAGCCAAAAGTTTCTCTTAAAGAAGTGAGAGTCAAAGATTTGGGGAAGTACTAAATGGGAAGATTGAGGAAGCCCAGAGGCATTTGATAGAATGCAATTAGATTATAGAAACTGAGCCAAATCCCTTCCTCTGGGGTTGCACAGAGCAGATTGTTGGATCGACTATGGCTGCGATAGAAATGAGAGTGACAGATGATAGTGACTTGTAAGCGCAGGGAAGATGATGAATCATGGAAACCCAGGCTCTCATCAGATAAGCCCAGTGGTTCTCAAAGTGTGGTCCCTGCTTCCACCTGGGAACTTGCCAGAGAAGCACATTCTTAGGCTGCATTTCAGGTCTACTGACTCAGAAGCACTGGGGTGGAGCCCAGCAATCGGTCTGAAGCCCACAGGTGACTGTGCTGCAGGGTGACTTTGAGCACCACTGGGTTAGCTCTAGCTACTCTTCCTGCGTCATTGCCCTTGAGCAATGTGACTCTGCCACACTCGCTGCTCCTCTTTCTATGTGCATCTTCCCCTTTCGTTGCACGTGTTTGAAAAGTGCATTTCTGTCCTCGAGCAGCCTAACTTAGAACTGTGTTCCTAAATATTGAGCATCTGGGGTGGTCAGGAACCAAACAGCTTAAATAGCCACCCAAGGCACTTGCTGTTTTGGAGTCAGGCAGGTAAGAGCAGAAAGCCAAAAACACTCCTTGAGCGGAGAGGGAAATGACAAGACCCACTGAGGCTCAGGGAAACTGACCGAGGGAAAGCAGGATGTCGTTACTGAGCAAATGCTTCTCTCCTTGAGGAGGCCAGGAAGACTGCACTGTCAGGAGAGCTGACCCAGAGAAAATTACAGTCTTCCCGTCAGTACGTAGGCGTGTGAGTACATACATACACAAGCACATACATGGAAATACAGTGAGGCTCGTTTGTCGGCCTTGTGAGCAGACATTAGTGATGTCCCCGTGTTCAAACTCCTGAACTGATTGGTGTGTGTTTCTACTCATCAGTATCTGCGTTTGAACTGGGAATCTAGAGAAGGGACAGGTGGGGAAGGAAGGGAAGGAGACAGCCAGCAGTACAGCACATCTATCAACTGTTCTCTTTCTGATAACTCTGCTCAAGGTACAAATACAAAATTAAAACACACGAGCAACAGGGACTGGTAACAACATAATTTAATAACCTAGGAGGCCTTCGCGCTCTACTGAGTCATTTTGCAAGTTGGAAGACAAGGCCTTCAATGGATTATAACAATGAACAATGATGCCATTGAGGGTCTTTCTGGAAGAAACGCTTGGCAGATTCTATTACAGTGTTGATGGAGCTGTGGAGTAGTTAATTAGCTCGCGGCACTGAGGGGAGTGGTAAATAAATAAGGTGGCTTGTGAGCCGCAGAGGAGCTTACCTCTGAACACAGGAACTGGCACTTTGGCCCTTGTCTCCAGCCTAAGTCAGGAGGGAGCCCCAAGCTCCTGATCAATGCTAATGAGCAGGTTTCTTAGCACGTTATTGAAAATGTGCGGTACCCATTACCTGCTTAGTGGTCAGTTGCTGTCTACACACACATAGTTATTCTGTTCTCTGCCTAAAGCAAGAGCTCCCAAGAAGTGTGCTGCTTCCCTGTCCTGACCATTAAGTAAATAAATTCCAAAGAGTTCCCAGTGTGGAGAATTCTTTGCTGCTGGAGCAGATCATTGGGACGAGGCCCACCTACCCACATTTCTGGCCCAGTGGACAGACCCTCTGCCAAGATTTTCATAAAACCCGAATACGGGTGCAGTCAGACTCTGGAGACTGTTGTTCCTCCCACCGTGTACTTTCCTGACGGCTGGAGGAGTCATTGGTGTCTGCTTCTTGTCCTCAGCCAGCCTTCCCGAGGAGAATGGACTGGGGGTCTGCCTCCTTCAATTGTAGAAATGGTGGCAGAAAAATTCTAGGGGGATGGAGAAAGGGAATGCATGTATAAAACGCAGGATATAGAGTACAATAGACACATTTCACATGCAGTGAAATGAAGGGGAGAGACTCAGTAATGGAGCCAGGACACGAGTCCAAAGGACTGTGTCTATTGGGGTAGCCCAATTAAAAGCAGTTGATGTAATTAATTATTAGGGAATTGGCAACCTAGCAGACTTTCAGGAAAGGCAAGCCCATGTCTCAGAAATGGTAGTCTGTCTTCAGAACTTCATAGCATGCCCTTTGAAACAAACGCAAGGGGAGAAATGCTGCTATAAATTATATGTGTGTTTCAATTAAAGTAGTGTCTTAGTCTTTGAAATTGCTAAAAGATTACAATACAGGGTATTTGCCAGTTCTTATCAGCTCAAAAACTAAGCAGTCTTTTAAGAAAAAAGGCATCATCACTCTTCATCAGCAGCTCTGGCAACTTCTGCTTTTACCCTGGGCAGAAGTCCTGTCTGCACTCACGAGATGCCACTGGTGTAAGACGTTGCTGAGAAAGAGGTGGCTCCAGTGCAGGAGCAATTCAGTGACACATCATTACATGGTAGCTGAGCATACCTGCAGGAGCCCAATTACTCATTTTTCCTGGGAAAAGCTACAAAAACCATGGAGGAAATCACAAGAATAGTGATAAGGAAGACAGCAGAGAGAAAGGGCATAGTTAGGAAGCGTTTCTCTAAGTTATTAGCGATGTAGCCAGTAAACTACATACAAAAATATATTCTGGTTCATCCGTTCTCCCACCATCCATCCACCAATGGAAGGTCTGCTCCACACCAGGGATGTGGCAATGAACAAAATAGTCAAATATCCCTGCCCGCAACTTACCTTCTAGTGGGGAGACAGACAATAAACAGTATGTCAGACAGTGATAAGTACCATGGAGAAAGATGAAACAGCAAAGGGGACAGAGTGTTGAGAGATTGTAATTTAGGTAGGGTTGCCAGGAAATATCTCACCGGGAAAATGGCATTTGAATAAAGACTTGAAGGCAATAGGAAATGAGCCATCTAGATATTTGGGAAAAGAGCATCCTGGCAGAGGGAGCAGCTGGTGGGAAGGCCTCAGGCAGGAGCAGGGCTGACACATTAGAGGGACAGAGAGGAGGCTCCTGTGACTGGAGAGGGAGAACAAAGGAGAGAAAAGTAGGCGATGAGGTCCAAGTAACCAGGAAGTACATCATAGCGTCACTGTAAGGACTTGGACTTTACTAGGAGTGAGCGAAGAAGCCACTGGGGGTTTGGAGCTGAGAAGTGACATGATTTGACCCAGGTTTAATAGGAGGCCCCCTGGCGACCACATGCAGAATGGAATGGAGGTGCGGAAAGGTGAAGCCAAGAACGATGGAGGAGGTACCTCGTCCTGGTAACAGTGAGGTGATGCAATCAGGCTCCCCTGCCCTGGTAACAATGGGGTGATACAGGCTCCAGAATGACATCATTCACTGATGTATCAGATATGGGATGTGAATGAGAGAAGTTAGGAGATTGCAAGGTGATTGTCCTAAACAGATAAAGGACAATGACCTTGCAACCTCCCTAACTCCCTAAGCAGACATTCCTGCCCTGACACCTACTCCTCTCACAGCTTATTGATACAGGGAAGACTGTGAGAGGAGTAGGTCTCGGGGCAGGAACATCAGGAAAGCCATCTTGGACTTCACATTTGAAATACCTATTTGATATCCAAGTGCAGATGGTGAGTAGGCAACTAGGAATTCACCTGAGTCCAGGAGAGAGCTCTGGGACAGAATTATAAAGTGAGAAGTCCACAACATATAGAAGGCATTTAAACCCATTTGCCTGGATGAGATCACTTAGGGAGTAGTGTAGACAGACGTGAGATGAGGGTGGAACCTGGCTCCCCATGTCTGGAGGCTGGGTGATGAGGCAGAACCAGCAGAGGAGACGTAGGCAGGTGTGGCAGAGAGGGAGGAGGGAAGACATGGCAGGGGCAGTGCTGCTGAGAAGGCCAGTCAGGTGAGCGCAGGGAGCTCGTCATTCGGCTCCTCAGGGCGGGGTCACTGCTGCCCTGACAAGAGCTGCCTGGTGCAAGGGTAGCAGCCAAAACTGGAGGGCAAACAGGGTCTTCTTTCATGAGTGTCTTGAGTCTGGAGACTGCCCAGGATGAAATCAAACATTGTTCTGCAGACCTCCTGTTGTTGGCACAGCCTCGCTGCCAGCCACCTGAGGGTTTCCCAAAAGGGGTGAGGGGAAGACACATAATCCAGCCTACCTGGGGCCCTAATGCATCAGTGTCTAGAGCCCAGCCCTTCGCTATATCTCCCTCTGCAATTGGTTACAGACAGTTATGGGGAAAAGGAGAACATGATAGGGCCATTTCAGGGCCCAAAAGACAGGAGACACAAGGAAGGGGTGCGCTTGCATCTTGCTCCCCTTTGTGTCACTTCCAGAGTGGGCAGCCAATTGGGCCTCGGCCTCTCCTCTCTGGTAACGACTAGAGTAACAGCGAGAACTTTGCCCACCCTTCGAGCAGCAGTGAGCACCCCTTTTGAAGGTGCCAATTGCAAAATGATCCCTGCTGCACAGGGGTCATTGTCATCAGTAGAAATGCGCTGTTTGAAGGCACAGGGTCCGTTTTCTGGCTTGAATGTTGAGTCTGATAGAAAGCCAAGTGTTAAAGGGAGACACCACAAAGATAAAGATAGGAATTTCTTCTTTCTGTCTCCTCCTGAAGATCCAAAAAGGGCATTTACTAAACGTCTATCCATATAGTAATCTCTCTCTCTCTCATGTCATCAAGACTATGTGAATGCAGTCCCAGTCCTTTAAAGCTTGCAGCCTAAGACAGACAAGTATGGGGATGAGGGCATAAAAGACAGACAGACGGTGGAACCCAAACACTGAATTTCCACACTCATAAGCAGGATTAAATATTTACACCAGTGCTATTCAGACATGGACTCGGGAGCCACTTGGGCAATTATTATCAACAAGATCGCTGCCGCCTGCTGCCTGCCCTGCAGAGTCCAGGATAGTGTGTATTTGAAATCTGGAAATTTGACAGCTTACGAGAGCTGCAGGTTACCCTTGAAAGGGCCCCTGGGGCTTGCGAACAGTAATCTGAGTATCACTGAATTCCATTATATACAAGGGCATGTGCATGATTATCAGAGCCTTTTCTTTACATTTCCATCAGTACAGTTGGTGTTTACATTGGACTGAGCTCGTAGCCATGGGTAGCCACATGCCTAGATTTCTGTCACAGAACCCCACCAAGCAATCTGACTCAGACAGCATGAGAAGCAGCACTAACGATGGTTTTCTCCTGGACTCCTTTCCTCGCTACTTTGCACCCTTAAGTTACCGTGTGTTGGAGGGCCACCCTGACCCCATGCCACTCGGTGAGAGCAGGTGCCTCTGTGCAGACCCCAGATATCATTTCTGTTCCTCCCTTTAACTTTCAGCTGGTCCTAATCAGAGCCCTAAAATGTTAGTGCAGGGAAATTGCCACAGATGTCAGGCGAGGAAGCTGGTGTCCAAGATGGGGAACAACTCACCAGGACTAATTATTAGAGAAGTTAGGATTAAACCCAGGTGCTCTCTGTCCCCACACAGGACTCTCCACCGCACTGTGGAGCTTCTCGAAGAAGCCTTGTGAGGCCTCGGACAGAGGCCCTCTCAGCTGTCCCTCTGTTCCCGTGCTCCTTGGGCACGAACCCTTCTTTGCATGTGCTCTGGGCTACAAGGTGAGGGCCGCAGCCGGCTGCCTCTAACTCACACTATGTCTCTGCTGCTGACACAGCCCAGGGTTTGGGAACATTATCACACATGTAAATCACATGACCACAGGAGATTGTGAGGCATGTGTAGGAATGAGTTCTGGCACAGCGCTTTCCTCCTGGCCCAGAGCTCACAACAGGGAAGCCCGGACCGTCACTGGACTTCTGTTGTTCAGAAGTAACTTCCTTGAGGCCTCCTTAATGACTTCCTCTCAACGTGCTTTCATGTACACCTCTGCTCCCCAATAGCTCTCAATCATTCTCCACTCTGGAAAATGCCATTTAAAAACAGGCGAACAGGCATGGAACTCCTGTAAGCAGGGACAGCAGCAAGGGTAGGAAAACTGCAGTGCTGTGGGAAAGTGTTGGGAGCTTGTGAGAAATGAGAGGGTGCTGTGCCCTGCAGACGATAGTGGTTACTAGGAGTTGCTATCCCCGGGGACTCTGGTAGTAATCAATATCCCTGGGTGGGTCTCAGGTGTTCAGTACCTCACTTGTAGAATCAGGTTGTAACAGGGACCTTGGTGCAGGTATGGCATTGGGTGTCACATCTGCTGTCTGGCCCCAGAAGTTTGCAGATGCATTGCCCAGCCCACGGAGCCATGGAAGAGCTACCTGAGGGGCCGTGCTGAGTGTGCAGTGAGAAGTAGGCATACAACCCAATCTCAGTGAGCTGCCAT